>NW_027646015.1:645043-1290086 GCF_951394435.1 Stenella coeruleoalba | reverse complement strand
CTATTCTACCAGGTGTGAGGTGATACCTCATTGTTGAATCCATTTCGTTGAGCAAGGGGTAGCTCTTGTCTATTACATATTTGGCTTATGGAACGGTATCTGTGCTAATTTCAAACTCTGCTTTTATGCAGCACCCCAACTCACCTTCCCCCTTAAGCAGGCATAAGTTGGTTTTCTAAACTTGAGACCCTGTTCTGTTTTGTAATTCAGTTCATGTGTAGCCAAGTTCACATTCCGTGTATTAGTGATACCTTATGATGTTTCTTTTTCTGTGTGACTTATTTCACTTAGAATCATCGTGCCTCAATGCACTCATTATGCTGGTACGGGCCTGGTGACATAGATTTCATTGCTGAGTGGTATTCTGTTGTACAGAAGTACCGCAACTTCTTTATCCATTATTTGCTCTCTGGGATATTTAACTTGTGCCGTAGAAGAGATTCCTGTAAAAAGAGCCGTCCCAAATTTTGGGGTTGCTGTGTCTTTTTGATATTAATTTCCCTAAGCTATAGGACCATAAGTGGAAGTGCCCTAGGCTCTGTTGCTTTGTTTTTTAGATGTTTCAGGAAACACCATACACTTCTCCTGAGTGTCTGTTGGCAATTTACATCCCGCCCATCAGCATAACAAGGCTCCCAGTTCTCCATGGCCTGTCCTGCCTTTCTGGATTTTACACTTTATTCTGATGGCCCTTTTGACCGGGGGGAAGTGAGACTTCATTGTAGTGCAGATTTCCTTTGCAAGTTTGCTTGGTTGGCCAAAAAGGGCGTATGCGTTTTTTCCTGAATATATTCAGGAAAAAACGCATACGCCCTTTTTGGCCAAGTGCATCATTGTGGACGTTCTGCCTCTTTTCCTATGCTTTCAATGCAATTCCAGTCTACCTCCTGAAATCGGTTTCCTGCAATTCTGCCCCGCTTTCAAGTCCTCTTGGCAGCCTTACTTCAGTCTATTTTTGGACGATAGCTGTCATTTATAAGTCTGCAGCTTTGTGAATTACAGTGCCCCTGAGCTCCTTTCTTCAACTCGCTTTCTTGTGACCTGGCCGCAACACCGCAGGATGGCTTCAGGCCCTAATCTGGTTCCGGCACGGCACACTGAGCCTTTGGTTATTTCCTCTTCCTGGTGGGAAATGAGAGTTAAATTTGCCCGTCCAGACACCTCCAGCTAGCCTCTCATTGGTTCTCGCTATTCTTGTTCATCTTCCGCAGAAATTGCAAACTGGGCCAAACAGGAGGTTAAAGGCGCTGACTTTCCAAGTGGGGAGAGTGTTAGTAAAGCGTCTGGAATGTTGCACCCGAGTACCAGGGGAGGAAAACTGAGACATATTTGAACACGTCTCCCGTTCACATGGTTGATCATACTTGGGTTCCACATGCATGTTTTAGCTGAAGGAAGAATACCTTAAACCTGGAGAGTTAAGACCCGTGTAATGGGTACCATGCAATATGACTTCAAAGGGTCTTCATTTGCTCACCGAACCTCTCCAATCCTATCACTGCTGCGTTTATGCCCCTGTACACATGCTTGATTCTCTTTCGGAGACATAGCAATCCATAGGTTTTAAGATACTTACTAGTCAGGTACATTCTTAGGCGTTTAATATGCGGTGTTGAGTCCATTTCGTTGAGCAAGGAGTAGCTCTTGTCTATTCCATATTTGACTTAAGGAACTTTATCTGTGCTCATTTCAATCTCTGGTTTTATGCAGCACCCCAACTCACCTTTACCCTTAAGCAAGCATAAGTTGGTTTTCTAAATTTGAGACCCTGTTCTGTTCTGTAATTCAGTTCCTGTGTAGCCAAGTTTACATTCCGTGTATTACTGATATCTTATGATGTTTCTTTTTCTGTGTGACTTACTTCAGTTAGAATCATCATACCTGAATCCACTCATTGTGCTGCTAAGGGCCTGATGACACAGATTTCATTGCTGAGTGATATTGCTTTGTAAGTAAATACCACAACTTCTTTATCCATTTTTCACTTTCTGCGATGTTGAACTTGTACTGTAAACGAGGTTCTTGTAAACAGAGCCGTTCCAAACTTTGGGGTGGCTGTGTCTTTTTGATTTTAGTTTCCCTAAGCTATAGGACCATAAGTGGAAGTGCCCTAGGTTCTGTTGCTTTGTTTTTTAGATGTTTCAGGAAACACCATACACTTCTCCCGAGTGGTTGTTGGCAATTTACATCCCGCCCATCAGCATAACAAGGCTCCCAGTTCTCCATGGCCTGTCCTGCCTTTCTGGATTTTACACTTTTTTCAGATGGCCCTTTTGACCGGGGGGAAGTGAGACTTCATTGTAGTGCAGATTTCCTTTGCAAGCTCGCTTGGTTGGCCAAAAAGGGCGTATGCGTTTTTTCCTGAATATATTCAGGAAAAAACGCATACGCCCTTTTTGGCCAAGTGCATCATTGTGGACGTTCTGCCTCTTTTCCTATGCTTTCAATGCAATTCCAGTCTACCTCCTGAAATCTGTTTCCTGCAATTCTGCCTTGCTTTCAATGCCTCTTCATAGCCTTACCTCAATATATTTTTTAAAAATAGTTGGCCTTTATAACTCTGCAGGTTTTTGAATTGCAGTGGCCCTTAGCTCCATTTTTTAGCTCTTATTTTTGTGGTATTGACCCATAACCACAGGATTCCTTGAAGCCCTATTTTTCTTCTGGGGCACCTGCTGTGCCTTTGGTTAATTCTTCTTACTGATGTGATATTAGAGTGACATGTGCGCATTGAAACCGCTACAGCTAGTTTCTCACTGGTTCCCCCTATTCCCATTCATCCTCTGCACTAACTGCAGACTGTGCGATACCAGAACTTAAAGGCATTGACTCCATGTGGGGATGTTGTTAGTAAAGCAGCTGGAATGTCGATCCGGAGCCCCAGGAGAGGAAAAATGAGGTGCGTTTTAGAAACCTTTCCCGATCATATGGTATACCAGTCGCTGGGTTTCCCAAGCATGGTTTAGCTGTAGGAAGATTCCCTTCAACCTGGAGTGTTGGGACCCTTGTACTGAGTAGCATGAAGTATTGCATTAAACTTTCGGCAGTTGCTCACCAAAGCTCACCAATCCTGTCAGCCCCAAGTGTCCAGCCTTATGTCTTATCCAGCTGTGGGTTTATATGTGGTCAATCCAGGTTGCATCACAGCCCCTGAGCGAATTTTGTAAGAATTTTTCTCTCTTTCATTGTTTCAGCGTTTTGTTTTTAAAATTTATTTCTATAATGGGGTTTAGCTCCTTTTCACTGCTGTGTTTGTGCCGCTCTGCACACACTTGATTCCCTTATGGAGATATATCAATACATGGGTTTTAAGATTCTTATTCCTCAGATATATTTCTCTGCAGTGTATAGGGTGTGTTGAGGCCTGTTCATTGAGCAAGGTGTAGATCTTGTCTAATACCTATTTGGTTTATTGAACGGTATCTGTGCTAATTTCAAACTCTGGTTTTATGCATCACCCCACCTCTCCTTTCCCCTTAAGCTGACATAAGTGTGTTTTCTAAATGTGAGACACTGTTCTGTTCTGTAATTCATTTCTTGTGCAGCCATATTTACCCTCCCTCTATAAGTGATATCTTATGATATGTTTCTTTTTCTGTTTGACTTATTTCAAGTAGTATTATCGGACCTAAATCCACTCTTTATCCTTCTACTAGCCTTATTACATTGATTTCATGGTGAAGAGATATTCCATTGTACATAAGTACCACATCTTCTTTATCCATTGTTCTCTTTCCTGGGATATTTAAGGTGTACTGAAGTTGAGGTTCTTGTAAACAGAGTAGCC
Source organism: Stenella coeruleoalba (assembly GCF_951394435.1). Lineage (NCBI taxonomy): Eukaryota > Metazoa > Chordata > Mammalia > Artiodactyla > Delphinidae > Stenella > Stenella coeruleoalba. The sequence goes on along the minus strand of NW_027646015.1, from coordinate 1,286,299 downwards.
CTAAACTGTGGTGTGCTTGTGTCTTGTTGATTTTTAGACTTCCCTAGATATACTCCCATGATTGGAAGTGTCCTATGCTCTGTAGCTCTGTTTTTTAGATGATTTAGGAACCACCATACACTTCTCCAGAGTGGCTCTTGGCAGTTCACACACTGCCCATCAGCGTATAAAGGCTCCCTGTTCTCCATGGCCTGTCCTGCATTTCTGGTTTTTACAATTTTTTAGGATGGCCCTTTTGACCGGTGGGAAGTGAGACTTCTTTGTTGTGCACATTTGCAATGCTTGCTTGCTTCGTTGCCCATAAAGTGCGTATGCGTTTTTTCCTGGATATAATCAGGAAAAAACGCATACGCCCTTTTGGGCCAACTGCATCATTGTCGAAATTCTGCCGCTTTTCATGTGCGTTAAAGACGAGTCCAATCTATCTCTTGAAATCTGTTTCTTGCAATTCTGTCTTGCATTCAGATCCTCTTCTTTGCCTTACCTCAACATATTTTTGGATGTTAGTTTTCATTTATAACTCTGCAGGTTTGTGAATTGCAGTGACCCTGAGCTCCATTTTTTAAGTTGCTCTTTTGTGAGCTGGCCTCAAACCCGCAGGATTGCTTCAGGCCCTATTTTGGCTCCGGCGAGGCAGGCTGAGCCTTTCTTTAATTCTTACTCTTAATGGGAAATTAGAGTGATATGTGCCCGTCCAAACCCCTACAACTCTTCTCTCATTGGTTCCCCCTCTTCCCGTTCATCCTCCTCACAATTTGCAAAATGTGTGAAACAGAAGTTTAAATGTGCTGATTCTCCAAGTGGGGAGATTCTAAGTAGCGTGGCTGGAATGGTGAACAGGAGCACCAGGAGAGGATAAATGAGGTGCATTTTAGACACATCTCCCGATCACATGGTGTACAGTCCTCTGGGTTTTCCATGCATGTTTTAGCTGTAGGAAGATCCCTTGAACCTGCAGATTTGGGACCCATTGAATGGGTACCAGGTAGTATTACTTTAAAGGGTGTGCATTTCCTCACCCAACCTCACATTTCTCTTAGCGCAAACAGTTTCCAGCCTTATGTCTCATCCTGCTGTGGGTCTAGATGTGTTCAATCCATGTTGCATCACCGTCCCTGAGGAAAAGTTGTAAGAGGTTTTCTCTGTCTCTCTGTCGTTTATTTTTTTCAATTTATTACTATATTGGTTACAGCTGATTTTCAAAGCTCTGTTTCTTGCTGCTGTACATCCACTTGATTCGCGTACAGAGAGACATCAATAAATTCTTTTTCAGATTCTTACCAGTCGTATATATTCTTTTCCGGTGACTTGAGTGTGCTGAGTGCAGTTCTTTTAGCTACCGTGTAGGCCTTGTTGATTATCAGTTTGGTATTTGGAATGGTATCTTTGCTAATTTCAACCTCCTGGATGATGCCTCACCCCTCCCCACCTTTCCCGTTTAGCAGCCTTATGTGTGTTTTCTACATATTTGACTATGTTTTTGTTTTGTAATTTATTTCATGTGTAGCCATTTTGGATTCCACCTTTAAGTGATATCTTATGATATGTGTCTTTTTCTTTTTGAATTCTGTCACTTAGAATGATCATACGTAACTCCTCCGGAGTTGTTACAACTGGCCATATTTCATTGATTTCCAGGCTGAATAATATTCCACTCTACCTAAGTACCACATCTCTATCCATTTTTTCCCTCCAGAGACATTTAAGTTATATCCTAGTCGAGGATCTTTTAAACAGAGAGGGGGTAAACATTGGGGTGCCTGTGTCCTCTCGATTTTTGTTTTTCCCAAGATATACGCCCATGAGTGCAAGTGCCCTATGCTCTGTAGCTCATTTTTTAGATGCTTTAGTAAACACAATACACTTCTCCAGAATGGCCGTTGGCAATATACATTTCCACTATAAGTCTCACAGGGCTCCCTCTTCTCGTTGCCCTGTCCTGCATTTCTGTTGTTTACGCTTTATGAGGATGGCTCTTCTGACTGATGCGAAGTGATATCTTTTGTAGTATTGACTTCCAGTGCCCACCTGTTTGGTTGGCTAAAAAAGTGTATGCCCTTTTCTTGAATATATACAGAAAAGAACGCATACACCCTTTTTGGCCAACTGCAATGTTGGCAATGTTGGCAATGTTCAGCTCCTTTTCTTGTGCTTAATGGCGAGTCCTTTCTACCTCCTCAAATCCCTTTCCTGCCATTCTCCCTTGCTTACAAGTCCTTTTCTCTGACTTTCCTCAAGACATTTTTCAGTGATGGATATTTTCAACTCTGCAGTTTTGTGAATTTTACTGCCCCTGAGTTCCATTGTTCAACTCGTGTTTATGGGAACTGGCCACAAAGCAGCGGGATTTCCTCAAGCCCTATACTGTTTCCATGGGCAACCCTAGCCTTTGGTCAATTCGTCTTCCTGATTGGAAATTAGAGTGACATGTGCCTGTCTGAACACCTAGGACTTGTCTCTCATTGTTCCTCATCCTTCCGCTTCATCCTCTGGACAAATTCCAAACTGTACGCAACAGGATGTTGACAGTGCTGACATCTCCAAGTGGGGAGACTGTTAGTAAAGACGCTGGAGGGGTGAACCCGAGCACCAGGAGATGAGGAGATGAGATGCCTTTTCCAAACTCTTCCCGATCAGACGGTATACCATCCTCTGGGTGTGACAGACATGTTTTAGCAGTAGGAAGAGTCCCATTCATGTAAGGAGAACACCAGGGCTTTTTCAAAATCAGTGTCTCCCCGAAACCCAAACTGGGGAAGTTTTTAAGCTACGGCTACACATATGTTCATTAAGGGCCTTGGGAAGTAGGCAGAGTCCAAACTTTAGATGATTGAAGTCTTCAGGGTCAGAAGCACTCACCACCAGCTTCCCTTAGGCTACACTTTAACTGTCATTGATAGATGATGTCAATAAAAATATCTATTCTTTTTCAGATTATTTCCCCTTATAGGTTATTGCAAAATGTTGAGTGTAGTTCCCTGTGCTATACAGTAGTTCCTTGTTGATGATCTATTTTATACATAGCAGTGTGTATGTGTTCATTCCAAACTGTTAATTTATCCCTCCTCCCACCTTTCCCCTTTGGTAATAATAAATTATAAGATTTTATACTTCTCAGAAATGGGGGAGCTGAAAGAGAGGTATCATTTTCAATGGAAAAGCATTTAAAACAAGATTGAAGGTTTAACCAAGATTATTAGCTGTACATCCTTGGAAAGAAATCACTTCGTTTCTCTAATATTGACCTGACAAATAAGACAAACCTTTTCACTGAACTTGCTTATAAAAAGTGATGGAAATATCAAATGGAAGTGTTAAAAACATCTTATTTTACCCGAGCCTCATACACTGTTCTATGTTAACTACAGTTTGGCTCACACATCTGTTCATTGAGGTTACAATAGTCTCAATTTCTGTTACTGATCCTCCAGAGTGGACCCCAACAAGTGTCCCCCTGCCCAGTGTCATTGGGGCCAACAGATCGAGACTGGGTTTGGTTCACAAGCAAAGGAAACTTTATATTTTGATCAGAGAATGGAGAGGTGAGAGCATGCACTACCCCGTGGGCTGTGGGCTGGGCTGCTGTGTAGAGATCCTGTCAGAGTCAGTGGGAGGGAGGGAGGCGGCGGAGCTCTCGAGGGCCGGGTTGGCTGTAGCTCAGGCTCTATATCGTGGAGTCTGCACTGGGCCCCAGGAGCTGAGGTGTCGACCCAGCCATTCTGCACTAGGAAATCTGGTCTGAAGTGCCGGGTGTGGAACCTCTGCATGCGGGACCCTAGGAGCACGTGAAATTAGACAAAGCACAAAGGATAAAAAAGGTTAGACTTGACTTTATTGCCCAGATTCTATTTTTATCTCCCAGGGATTTTTAATGGGCTTTGCTGGGGACAAACCCCTCCTCTGCCTTTTGTCCCGTTCCTCATTCTTGGAGTGCTGAGGGTGCAGACCCTTCTTCTGTAACTGCTGAGTGCTGAGTTGGGAGCCCTCATACCCTGGGGCGAGGGTCAGAGCTTCTCCCCAGCAGCCTCCCGGTGACGTTGATTGTCCCCAGGACCCCTGCCTCCCTGCTCGTCCACCTGAGCACCAGCATTGGAAGTGTTATAGATTCTAATGACCTTTAAGGGTCCAGGAAAGAGATGTGCAGAGACGCTGTGGGGGCCGGTTTCACCCCGCCCCACATTTGTTCGGCCACCTTAGGCTGACCGTCTCTGCCAGCCTAGATGCTCTGACCAGTAGTCTGCGCTTTCTTCAATTAGGCCCCTGAATTAACGTACAAACAGCACCAGGTGTCAGAGCCCTGCCCGCTCAACTCCCAGACAGTCCAGGGTCAGTGGTGACCAAGGACCATGATGGCTACTGAGTCAACAGCCTTTTGAAGTAAACAGGAGTCCAGCCGGTCTTATTGGCCACCATCATCACGGTGTCTGTAGGCTTTTCTATGGTGACAGTGTGGTATACTGTTCCCCCGCCAAGATTATTAGCTCCCCTCTGGGTGCAGTAAGTCCTGCAAGCAGTAGTCTACTCTTTTGGGACACACTCTTGTTGTTTTATGAGAGAAACTCCAGGTCAAGTGATGTTCACACGAGTCGTCATGGTGCCCTGTTGCCCCCGGTTATCTCTCTGGATGTTGGAGTTGGAGGGCCTCCTCACTCGAGGTCGGTGTGCCCACGGAGCGAACCCTGCAACTTCAGGGCATGGTTGGTGGTTAGGATCACCACGTGGGGTCCTTTTCCCTTAGGAGGGAGGTGGCCTTTTGGGCTGCTGATTTCCAGGTTTTTAGATACCGCCAGTATCTTGGCCAGATGTGGCAGTGGGCCAAGCCCCTTAGTGACCGTAGTTTATCCTACCTGGATGGCATTCTTGCATTGTTCCATTTCAAGCGGTCCCAGTTTTTGCACTAATTCTCCAATGGCGATTCACCTTTCACCGGGAATGTAAAGGTCAAAGGGTTTAGCTAAATTAGGGAGTTGCAGGGCAAGGGTCTGAATTGACTGCTCTTTCCATTCTTGAAAGGCCACTTCTGGATTCTATTCAAAAGGATCATCATCTTTTCCTTTCAGTGTTTCATATAGAGGCCCAGCTAGTAGACTGTAGTTAGGGATCCAGAAGCAGCAAACCCTGGCCTCCCCAGGAACCCCTAAGCTGTCTTCTAGTTTTAGAAAGGGGTAAGGCTGAAAATGGTTTCTTCCCTTTCCTGGGATGGGCTTCTCTGACCTTCTGTGAGAATGAAGCCCAGGCAGGTCACCGCAGTCTGTGATATTTGAGCTTTTTCTTGGACAACTTCTATCCTTTATTGGCTTGGTAGTTCAGAGGCCTCCTTAGTAGGGCTGGTGATCAGAATGTCGTCTGCATATTGAAGGAGGGTTTCCTTTTCCAGAGGTAGAACTTTTAGGTCTTTAGCTAAGCTTTCCCCAAAGATGGTGTGGGAATTTTTGCACCCTTGGGGCCAGACGGCCCGGAAGTATTGTTTTAGTTGTATGTGGAGTCCTGCCACTCACAAGCCAAAATTTCTTGTGACTCTGGGACTAATGGAATACAAAAGAAGGCATCATTGAAGACTAATACAGAATACCATGTCCTGGTGGTTGGTAGAATGACCAGCAGGGTGTAGGAATTAGGAGCAACTGGAGGTATATCCTCGGTGGCTTCACTGACTGTCCTGACATCCTTTACCAGGTCCCCAGCAGCCCATGGGGCTCTCGTGGTCAGACCAATCCCAGAATATGGAGCTCACCTGGGCAGGTACCCCACCCCCACCCCAGCCCACGGGGCTCTCGTGGTCAGGCCCCTCCCAGGATACAGAGCTACCCTTGCAGGTACCGTGGCAGGGCTGGGCACACAGGAACCGTGCACATAGCCCTCATTGCAGAGCACCCCCAGCTCACCTGTCGCTCAGAGCTGACACAGAGCACCTCAGAGCAGGACTTGAACTAACAAACAGCAGCTGCGACAGGTCTGTGACCCTGGGCATCACTCCGTGAGGCCTCCCTCCACCTGGTCTTCCAGAGACTTCCACTGCACCCGGGGCACCAGGCCTCTGTCTCCAACCACCACCCACCCCTCCTCTGCCTGACTCCTGGGTTCCTCTCATTAGGAGAGGGTTTTCTTGAAGTTGTCTCCCACTCATGGGCCAGATAAAATGATTAGAAAACAAGCCAAAGCTGCAGCCCCTTGTCTATCCTGACTCTCAGGAGCCCACACCTGTTCCTTGGACCTGGCCGGTTCAGCAAGTTCCATTTTCTGCAACTGTGAGCCCCTGAGGGGTGATGATTGGCTGACCTGGGCAGCCTTACCGTGCCGGCCAGCCCTCCCCAGGTGTGCCTGGGTTGAGATCAATATAAATACCACTCCAGGCAGCAAGAGCCCCTGCAGCCGTGCCTGACGCCATTTTCTCTGCCCTGTCAGCAGTCTCGGGGCTGGGCTGGTGGGAGGGAGTGAGAGGCCACGGCTTTGTGGGTGGCCCAGTGTGAGTGGGGCTCTGCTGGACTTTCTGCAGCAGTTGCCAGGCTGCCACCTGCTAAAGAAGAGGATGTGTCACCCATACCTGCTGCTGGAATTTCTCCCTGGGCAGAGGTGAGGAAGGAAAAAAGCAGTGGGGGCAGGGACAGGACGGGTATCTCAGGCAGGGAAATGGAAATCTTCCAGAAGAGCACCCAGGGCCAGGACCATCCTGGCTGGCCTGCAGGCACCAAGTCGGCCGGCATGCTGTCACTCGTGTGGCTCTATGGCCCTTCCTCTAGGCTTTCAAGTCCTTGTATATATTCAGGTGTTTTACCTGGGACGGGTGGGAATAGTTCAGCAGCAACTGGCCTGGGGCTCAGCTCACGTTTACTCACAGATGCCTCGGCACGGTGCCCCAGCTTTGCAATGAGGACGCTTGTTGCGTGGGGGCTGCTGGCTGAATGGGAGACGATTCCCCACCACTGACCAACTTCAGAATTGTTTACAACTGGAGCAAGTGCCCTGATACGGTTTTCCTCTGTGTAACTGGTGGGTTCTGTGTTTTTTTTCTCTTTTTCGTTTTTGGTTCAAGGTAGATTTTATTCCTCTTTTTTGTATTTACAGATATAAGCATGGAAATAATTTATTCATATAAATACATGTATGTGCAGGGAATAATTGTTTTTTCTGTTTTATTTTTTAAATTTTATTTCTTTTTAATTTTGAATTTTATTTTGTATTTTTATACAGCAGGTTCTTATTGGTTATCTATTTTATACATATAAATGTATACATGCCAATCCCAGTCTCTCAACTCCTCCCACCACCACCCCCCCAACAGCTTTCCCCCCTTGTTGTCCATACGTTTGTTGTCTACATCTGTTGCTCTATTTATGCCTTGCAAAATGGTTAATCTGTACAGTTTTTCTAGGTTCCACATATATGCATGAATATACAAGATTTGTTTTTCTCTTTCTGACTTACTTCACTCTGTATGACAGTCTCTAGATCCATCGACGTCTCTACAAATGACCCAATTTCATTCCTTTTCATGGCTTAGTAATATTCCATTTTATATATGTACCACAGCTTTATGCATTCGTCTGTCTGTGGGCATTTAGGTTGCTTCCATTACCTCGATATTGTAAATAGGGATGCAATGAACATTGTGGTGAATGACTCTTTTTGATTTATGGTTTTGTCTGGGTATATGTCCAGTACTGGGATTGCTGTATCATATGGTAATTCTATTGTTAGTTTCTTAAGAAATTCCATATTGTTCTCCATAATGACTGTATCAATTTATATTCCCAACAATAGTGGAAGAGGGTTCCTTTTCTCCACACCCTTTCCAGCATTTTTTGTTTGTAGATTTTCAATGATGCCTATTCTACCAGGTGTGAGGTGATACCTCATTGTTGAATCCATTTCGTTGAGCAAGGGGTAGCTCTTGTCTATTACATATTTGGCTTATGGAACGGTATCTGTGCTAATTTCAAACTCTGCTTTTATGCAGCACCCCAACTCACCTTCCCCCTTAAGCAGGCATAAGTTGGTTTTCTAAACTTGAGACCCTGTTCTGTTTTGTAATTCAGTTCATGTGTAGCCAAGTTCACATTCCGTGTATTAGTGATACCTTATGATGTTTCTTTTTCTGTGTGACTTATTTCACTTAGAATCATCGTGCCTCAATGCACTCATTATGCTGGTACGGGCCTGGTGACATAGATTTCATTGCTGAGTGGTATTCTGTTGTACAGAAGTACCGCAACTTCTTTATCCATTATTTGCTCTCTGGGATATTTAACTTGTGCCGTAGAAGAGATTCCTGTAAAAAGAGCCGTCCCAAATTTTGGGGTTGCTGTGTCTTTTTGATATTAATTTCCCTAAGCTATAGGACCATAAGTGGAAGTGCCCTAGGCTCTGTTGCTTTGTTTTTTAGATGTTTCAGGAAACACCATACACTTCTCCTGAGTGTCTGTTGGCAATTTACATCCCGCCCATCAGCATAACAAGGCTCCCAGTTCTCCATGGCCTGTCCTGCCTTTCTGGATTTTACACTTTATTCTGATGGCCCTTTTGACCGGGGGGAAGTGAGACTTCATTGTAGTGCAGATTTCCTTTGCAAGTTTGCTTGGTTGGCCAAAAAGGGCGTATGCGTTTTTTCCTGAATATATTCAGGAAAAAACGCATACGCCCTTTTTGGCCAAGTGCATCATTGTGGACGTTCTGCCTCTTTTCCTATGCTTTCAATGCAATTCCAGTCTACCTCCTGAAATCGGTTTCCTGCAATTCTGCCCCGCTTTCAAGTCCTCTTGGCAGCCTTACTTCAGTCTATTTTTGGACGATAGCTGTCATTTATAAGTCTGCAGCTTTGTGAATTACAGTGCCCCTGAGCTCCTTTCTTCAACTCGCTTTCTTGTGACCTGGCCGCAACACCGCAGGATGGCTTCAGGCCCTAATCTGGTTCCGGCACGGCACACTGAGCCTTTGGTTATTTCCTCTTCCTGGTGGGAAATGAGAGTTAAATTTGCCCGTCCAGACACCTCCAGCTAGCCTCTCATTGGTTCTCGCTATTCTTGTTCATCTTCCGCAGAAATTGCAAACTGGGCCAAACAGGAGGTTAAAGGCGCTGACTTTCCAAGTGGGGAGAGTGTTAGTAAAGCGTCTGGAATGTTGCACCCGAGTACCAGGGGAGGAAAACTGAGACATATTTGAACACGTCTCCCGTTCACATGGTTGATCATACTTGGGTTCCACATGCATGTTTTAGCTGAAGGAAGAATACCTTAAACCTGGAGAGTTAAGACCCGTGTAATGGGTACCATGCAATATGACTTCAAAGGGTCTTCATTTGCTCACCGAACCTCTCCAATCCTATCACTGCTGCGTTTATGCCCCTGTACACATGCTTGATTCTCTTTCGGAGACATAGCAATCCATAGGTTTTAAGATACTTACTAGTCAGGTACATTCTTAGGCGTTTAATATGCGGTGTTGAGTCCATTTCGTTGAGCAAGGAGTAGCTCTTGTCTATTCCATATTTGACTTAAGGAACTTTATCTGTGCTCATTTCAATCTCTGGTTTTATGCAGCACCCCAACTCACCTTTACCCTTAAGCAAGCATAAGTTGGTTTTCTAAATTTGAGACCCTGTTCTGTTCTGTAATTCAGTTCCTGTGTAGCCAAGTTTACATTCCGTGTATTACTGATATCTTATGATGTTTCTTTTTCTGTGTGACTTACTTCAGTTAGAATCATCATACCTGAATCCACTCATTGTGCTGCTAAGGGCCTGATGACACAGATTTCATTGCTGAGTGATATTGCTTTGTAAGTAAATACCACAACTTCTTTATCCATTTTTCACTTTCTGCGATGTTGAACTTGTACTGTAAACGAGGTTCTTGTAAACAGAGCCGTTCCAAACTTTGGGGTGGCTGTGTCTTTTTGATTTTAGTTTCCCTAAGCTATAGGACCATAAGTGGAAGTGCCCTAGGTTCTGTTGCTTTGTTTTTTAGATGTTTCAGGAAACACCATACACTTCTCCCGAGTGGTTGTTGGCAATTTACATCCCGCCCATCAGCATAACAAGGCTCCCAGTTCTCCATGGCCTGTCCTGCCTTTCTGGATTTTACACTTTTTCCAGATGGCCCTTTTGACCGGGGGGAAGTGAGACTTCATTGTAGTGCAGATTTCCTTTGCAAGCTTGCTTGGTTGGCCAAAAAGGGCGTATGCGTTTTTTCCTGAATATATTCAGGAAAAAACGCATACGCCCTTTTTGGCCAAGTGCATCATTGTGGACGTTCTGCCTCTTTTCCTATGCTTTCAATGCAATTCCAGTCTACCTCCTGAAATCTGTTTCCTGCAATTCTGCCTTGCTTTCAATGCCTCTTCATAGCCTTACCTCAATATATTTTTTAAAAATAGTTGGCCTTTATAACTCTGCAGGTTTTTGAATTGCAGTGGCCCTTAGCTCCATTTTTTAGCTCTTATTTTTGTGGTATTGACCCATAACCACAGGATTCCTTGAAGCCCTATTTTTCTTCTGGGGCACCTGCTGTGCCTTTGGTTAATTCTTCTTACTGATGTGATATTAGAGTGACATGTGCGCATTGAAACCGCTACAGCTAGTTTCTCACTGGTTCCCCCTATTCCCATTCATCCTCTGCACTAACTGCAGACTGTGCGATACCAGAACTTAAAGGCATTGACTCCATGTGGGGATGTTGTTAGTAAAGCAGCTGGAATGTCGATCCGGAGCCCCAGGAGAGGAAAAATGAGGTGCGTTTTAGAAAGCTTTCCCGATCATATGGTATACCAGTCGCTGGGTTTCCCAAGCATGGTTTAGCTGTAGGAAGATTCCCTTCAACCTGGAGTGTTGGGACCCTTGTACTGAGTAGCATGAAGTATTGCATTAAACTTTCGGCAGTTGCTCACCAAAGCTCACCAATCCTGTCAGCCCCAAGTGTCCAGCCTTATGTCTTATCCAGCTGTGGGTTTATATGTGGTCAATCCAGGTTGCATCACAGCCCCTGAGCGAATTTTGTAAGAATTTTTCTCTCTTTCATTGTTTCAGCGTTTTGTTTTTAAAATTTATTTCTATAATGGGGTTTAGCTCCTTTTCACTGCTGTGTTTGTGCCGCTCTGCACACACTTGATTCCCTTATGGAGATATATCAATACATGGGTTTTAAGATTCTTATTCCTCAGATATATTTCTCTGCGGTGTATAGGGTGTGTTGAGGCCTGTTCATTGAGCAAGGTGTAGATCTTGTCTAATACCTATTTGGTTTATTGAACGGTATCTGTGCTAATTTCAAACTCTGGTTTTATGCATCACCCCACCTCTCCTTTCAACTTAAGCTGACATAAGTGTGTTTTCTAAATGTGAGACACTGTTCTATTCTGTAATTCATTTCTTGTGCAGCCATATTTACCCTCCCTCTATAAGTGATATCTTATGATATGTTTCTTTTTCTGTTTGACTTATTTCAAGTAGTATTATCGGACCTAAATCCACTCTTTATCCTTCTACTAGCCTTATTACATTGATTTCATGGTGAAGAGATATTCCATTGTACATAAGTACCACATCTTCTTTATCCATTGTTCTCTTTCCTGGGATATTTAAGGTGTACTGAAGTTGAGGTTCTTGTAAACAGAGTAGCCCTAAACTGTGGTGTGCTTGTGTCTTGTTGATTTTTAGACTTCCCTAGATATACTCCCATGATTGGAAGTGTCCTATGCTCTGTAGCTCTGTTTTTTAGATGATTTAGGAACCACCATACACTTCTCCAGAGTGGCTCTCGGCAGTTCACACACTGCCCATCAGCGTATAAAGGCTCCCTGTTCTCCATGGCCTGTCCTGCATTTCTGGTTTTTACAATTTTTTAGGATGGCCCTTTTGACCGGTGGGAAGTGAGACTTCTTTGTTGTGCACATTTGCAATGCTTGCTTGCTTCGTTGCCCATAAAGTGCGTATGCGTTTTTTCCTGGATATAATCAGGAAAAAACGCATACGCCCTTTTGGGCCAACTGCATCATTGTCGAAATTCTGCCGCTTTTCATGTGCGTTAAAGACGAGTCCAATCTATCTCTTGAAATCTGTTTCTTGCAATTCTGTCTTGCATTCAGATCCTCTTCTTTGCCTTACCTCAACATATTTTTGGATGTTAGTTTTCATTTATAACTCTGCAGGTTTGTGAATTGCAGTGACCCTGAGCTCCATTTTTTAAGTTGCTCTTTTGTGAGCTGGCCTCAAACCCGCAGGATTGCTTCAGGCCCTATTTTGGCTCCGGCGAGGCAGGCTGAGCCTTTCTTTAATTCTTACTCTTAATGGGAAATTAGAGTGATATGTGCCCGTCCAAACCCCTACAACTCTTCTCTCATTGGTTCCCCCTCTTCCCGTTCATCCTCCTCACAATTTGCAAAATGTGTGAAACAGAAGTTTAAATGTGCTGATTCTCCAAGTGGGGAGATTCTAAGTAGCGTGGCTGGAATGGTGAACAGGAGCACCAGGAGAGGATAAATGAGGTGCATTTTAGACACATCTCCCGATCACATGGTGTACAGTCCTCTGGGTTTTCCATGCATGTTTTAGCTGTAGGAAGATCCCTTGAACCTGCAGATTTGGGACCCATTGAATGGGTACCAGGTAGTATTACTTTAAAGGGTGTGCATTTCCTCACCCAACCTCACATTTCTCTTAGCGCAAACAGTTTCCAGCCTTATGTCTCATCCTGCTGTGGGTCTAGATGTGTTCAATCCATGTTGCATCACCGTCCCTGAGGAAAAGTTGTAAGAGGTTTTCTCTGTCTCTCTGTCGTTTATTTTTTTCAATTTATTACTATATTGGTTACAGCTGATTTTCAAAGCTCTGTTTCTTGCTGCTGTACATCCACTTGATTCGCGTACAGAGAGACATCAATAAATTCTTTTTCAGATTCTTACCAGTCGTATATATTCTTTTCCGGTGACTTGAGTGTGCTGAGTGCAGTTCTTTTAGCTACCGTGTAGGCCTTGTTGATTATCAGTTTGGTATTTGGAATGGTATCTTTGCTAATTTCAACCTCCTGGATGATGCCTCACCCCTCCCCACCTTTCCCGTTTAGCAGCCTTATGCGTGTTTTCTACATATTTGACTATGTTTTTGTTTTGTAATTTATTTCATGTGTAGCCATTTTGGATTCCACCTTTAAGTGATATCTTATGATATGTGTCTTTTTCTTTTTGAATTCTGTCACTTAGAATGATCATACGTAACTCCTCCGGAGTTGTTACAACTGGCCATATTTCATTGATTTCCAGGCTGAATAATATTCCACTCTACCTAAGTACCACATCTCTATCCATTTTTTCCCTCCAGAGACATTTAAGTTATATCCTAGTCGAGGATCTTTTAAACAGAGAGGGGGTAAACATTGGGGTGCCTGTGTCCTCTCGATTTTTGTTTTTCCCAAGATATACGCCCATGAGTGCAAGTGCCCTATGCTCTGTAGCTCATTTTTTAGATGCTTTAGTAAACACAATACACTTCTCCAGAATGGCCGTTGGCAATATACATTTCCACTATAAGTCTCACAGGGCTCCCTCTTCTCGTTGCCCTGTCCTGCATTTCTGTTGTTTACGCTTTATGAGGATGGCTCTTCTGACTGATGCGAAGTGATATCTTTTGTAGTATTGACTTCCAGTGCCCACCTGTTTGGTTGGCTAAAAAAGTGTATGCCCTTTTCTTGAATATATACAGAAAAGAACGCATACACCCTTTTTGGCCAACTGCAATGTTGGCAATGTTGGCAATGTTCAGCTCCTTTTCTTGTGCTTAATGGCGAGTCCTTTCTACCTCCTCAAATCCCTTTCCTGCCATTCTCCCTTGCTTACAAGTCCTTTTCTCTGACTTTCCTCAAGACATTTTTCAGTGATGGATATTTTCAACTCTGCAGTTTTGTGAATTTTACTGCCCCTGAGTTCCATTGTTCAACTCGTGTTTATGGGAACTGGCCACAAAGCAGCGGGATTTCCTCAAGCCCTATACTGTTTCCATGGGCAACCCTAGCCTTTGGTCAATTCGTCTTCCTGATTGGAAATTAGAGTGACATGTGCCTGTCTGAACACCTAGGACTTGTCTCTCATTGTTCCTCATCCTTCCGCTTCATCCTCTGGACAAATTCCAAACTGTACGCAACAGGATGTTGACAGTGCTGACATCTCCAAGTGGGGAGACTGTTAGTAAAGACGCTGGAGGGGTGAACCCGAGCACCAGGAGATGAGGAGATGAGATGCCTTTTCCAAACTCTTCCCGATCAGACGGTATACCATCCTCTGGGTGTGACAGACATGTTTTAGCAGTAGGAAGAGTCCCATTCATGTAAGGAGAACACCAGGGCTTTTTCAAAATCAGTGTCTCCCCGAAACCCAAACTGGGGAAGTTTTTAAGCTACGGCTACACATATGTTCATTAAGGGCCTTGGGAAGTAGGCAGAGTCCAAACTTTAGATGATTGAAGTCTTCAGGGTCAGAAGCACTCACCACCAGCTTCCCTTAGGCTACACTTTAACTGTCATTGATAGATGATGTCAATAAAAATATCTATTCTTTTTCAGATTATTTCCCCTTATAGGTTATTGCAAAATGTTGAGTGTAGTTCCCTGTGCTATACAGTAGTTCCTTGTTGATGATCTATTTTATACATAGCAGTGTGTATGTGTTCATTCCAAACTGTTAATTTATCCCTCCTCCCACCTTTCCCCTTTGGTAATAATAAATTATAAGATTTTATACTTCTCAGAAATGGGGGAGCTGAAAGAGAGGTATCATTTTCAATGGAAAAGCATTTAAAACAAGATTGAAGGTTTAACCAAGATTATTAGCTGTACATCCTTGGAAAGAAATCACTTCGTTTCTCTAATATTGACCTGACAAATAAGACAAACCTTTTCACTGAACTTGCTTATAAAAAGTGATGGAAATATCAAATGGAAGTGTTAAAAACATCTTATTTTACCCGAGCCTCATACACTGTTCTATGTTAACTACAGTTTGGCTCACACATCTGTTCATTGAGGTTACAATAGTCTCAATTTCTGTTACTGATCCTCCAGAGTGGACCCCAACAAGTGTCCCCCTGCCCAGTGTCATTGGGGCCAACAGATCGAGACTGAGTTTGGTTCACAAGCAAAGGAAACTTTATATTTTGATCAGAGAATGGAGAGGTGAGAGCATGCACTACCCCGTGGGCTGTGGGCTGGGCTGCTGTGTAGAGATCCTGTCAGAGTCAGTGGGAGGGAGGGAGGCGGCGGAGCTCTCGAGGGCCGGGTTGGCTGTAGCTCAGGCTCTATATCGTGGAGTCTGCACTGGGCCCCAGGAGCTGAGGTGTCGACCCAGCCATTCTGCACTAGGAAATCTGGTCTGAAGTGCCGGGTGTGGAACCTCTGCATGCGGGACCCTAGGAGCACGTGAAATTAGACAAAGCACAAAGGATAAAAAAGGTTAGACTTGACTTTATTGCCCAGATTCTATTTTTATCTCCCAGGGATTTTTAATGGGCTTTGCTGGGGACAAACCCCTCCTCTGCCTTTTGTCCCGTTCCTCATTCTTGGAGTGCTGAGGGTGCAGACCCTTCTTCTGTAACTGCTGAGTGCTGAGTTGGGAGCCCTCATACCCTGGGGCGAGGGTCAGAGCTTCTCCCCAGCAGCCTCCCGGTGACGTTGATTGTCCCCAGGACCCCTGCCTCCCTGCTCGTCCACCTGAGCACCAGCATTGGAAGTGTTATAGATTCTAATGACCTTTAAGGGTCCAGGAAAGAGATGTGCAGAGACGCTGTGGGGGCCGGTTTCACCCCGCCCCACATTTGTTCGGCCACCTTAGGCTGACCGTCTCTGCCAGCCTAGATGCTCTGACCAGTAGTCTGCGCTTTCTTCAATTAGGCCCCTGAATTAACGTACAAACAGCACCAGGTGTCAGAGCCCTGCCCGCTCAACTCCCAGACAGTCCAGGGTCAGTGGTGACCAAGGACCATGATGGCTACTGAGTCAACAGCCTTTTGAAGTAAACAGGAGTCCAGCCGGTCTTATTGGCCACCATCATCACGGTGTCTGTAGGCTTTTCTATGGTGACAGTGTGGTATACTGTTCCCCCGCCAAGATTATTAGCTCCCCTCTGGGTGCAGTAAGTCCTGCAAGCAGTAGTCTACTCTTTTGGGACACACTCTTGTTGTTTTATGAGAGAAACTCCAGGTCAAGTGATGTTCACACGAGTCGTCATGGTGCCCTGTTGCCCCCGGTTATCTCTCTGGATGTTGGAGTTGGAGGGCCTCCTCACTCGAGGTCGGTGTGCCCACGGAGCGAACCCTGCAACTTCAGGGCATGGTTGGTGGTTAGGATCACCACGTGGGGTCCTTTTCCCTTAGGAGGGAGGTGGCCTTTTGGGCTGCTGATTTCCAGGTTTTTAGATACCGCCAGTATCTTGGCCAGATGTGGCAGTGGGCCAAGCCCCTTAGTGACCGTAGTTTATCCTACCTGGATGGCATTCTTGCATTGTTCCATTTCAAGCGGTCCCAGTTTTTGCACTAATTCTCCAATGGCGATTCACCTTTCACCGGGAATGTAAAGGTCAAAGGGTTTAGCTAAATTAGGGAGTTGCAGGGCAAGGGTCTGAATTGACTGCTCTTTCCATTCTTGAAAGGCCACTTCTGGATTCTATTCAAAAGGATCATCATCTTTTCCTTTCAGTGTTTCATATAGAGGCCCAGCTAGTAGACTGTAGTTAGGGATCCAGAAGCAGCAAACCCTGGCCTCCCCAGGAACCCCTAAGCTGTCTTCTAGTTTTAGAAAGGGGTAAGGCTGAAAATGGTTTCTTCCCTTTCCTGGGATGGGCTTCTCTGACCTTCTGTGAGAATGAAGCCCAGGCAGGTCACCGCAGTCTGTGATATTTGAGCTTTTTCTTGGACAACTTCTATCCTTTATTGGCTTGGTAGTTCAGAGGCCTCCTTAGTAGGGCTGGTGATCAGAATGTCGTCTGCATATTGAAGGAGGGTTTCCTTTTCCAGAGGTAGAACTTTTAGGTCTTTAGCTAAGCTTTCCCCAAAGATGGTGTGGGAATTTTTGCACCCTTGGGGCCAGACGGCCCGGAAGTATTGTTTTAGTTGTATGTGGAGTCCTGCCACTCACAAGCCAAAATTTCTTGTGACTCTGGGACTAATGGAATACAAAAGAAGGCATCATTGAAGACTAATACAGAATACCATGTCCTGGTGGTTGGTAGAATGACCAGCAGGGTGTAGGAATTAGGAGCAACTGGAGGTATATCCTCGGTGGCTTCACTGACTGTCCTGACATCCTTTACCAGGTCCCCAGCAGCCCATGGGGCTCTCGTGGTCAGACCAATCCCAGAATATGGAGCTCACCTGGGCAGGTACCCCACCCCCACCCCAGCCCACGGGGCTCTCATGGTCAGGCCCCTCCCAGGATACAGAGCTACCCTTGCAGGTACCGTGGCAGGGCTGGGCACACAGGAACCGTGCACATAGCCCTCATTGCAGAGCACCCCCAGCTCACCTGTCGCTCAGAGCTGACACAGAGCACCTCAGAGCAGGACTTGAACTAACAAACAGCAGCTGCGACAGGTCTGTGACCCTGGGCATCACTCCGTGAGGCCTCCCTCCACCTGGTCTTCCAGAGACTTCCACTGCACCCGGGGCACCAGGCCTCTGTCTCCAACCACCACCCACCCCTCCTCTGCCTGACTCCTGGGTTCCTCTCATTAGGAGAGGGTTTTCTTGAAGTTGTCTCCCACTCATGGGCCAGATAAAATGATTAGAAAACAAGCCAAAGCTGCAGCCCCTTGTCTATCCTGACTCTCAGGAGCCCACACCTGTTCCTTGGACCTGGCCGGTTCAGCAAGTTCCATTTTCTGCAACTGTGAGCCCCTGAGGGGTGATGATTGGCTGACCTGGGCAGCCTTACCGTGCTGGCCAGCCCTCCCCAGGTGTGCCTGGGTTGAGATCAATATAAATACCACTCCAGGCAGCAAGAGCCCCTGCAGCCGTGCCTGACGCCATTTTCTCTGCCCTGTCAGCAGTCTCGGGGCTGGGCTGGTGGGAGGGAGTGAGAGGCCACGGCTTTGTGGGTGGCCCAGTGTGAGTGGGGCTCTGCTGGACTTTCTGCAGCAGTTGCCAGGCTGCCACCTGCTAAAGAAGAGGATGTGTCACCCATACCTGCTGCTGGAATTTCTCCCTGGGCAGAGGTGAGGAAGGAAAAAAGCAGTGGGGGCAGGGACAGGACGGGTATCTCAGGCAGGGAAATGGAAATCTTCCAGAAGAGCACCCAGGGCCAGGACCATCCTGGCTGGCCTGCAGGCACCAAGTCGGCCGGCATGCTGTCACTCGTGTGGCTCTATGGCCCTTCCTCTAGGCTTTCAAGTCCTTGTATATATTCAGGTGTTTTACCTGGGACGGGTGGGAATAGTTCAGCAGCAACTGGCCTGGGGCTCAGCTCACGTTTACTCACAGATGCCTCGGCACGGTGCCCCAGCTTTGCAATGAGGACGCTTGTTGCGTGGGGGCTGCTGGCTGAATGGGAGACGATTCCCCACCACTGACCAACTTCAGAATTGTTTACAACTGGAGCAAGTGCCCTGATACGGTTTTCCTCTGTGTAACTGGTGGGTTCTGTGTTTTTTTTCTCTTTTTCGTTTTTGGTTCAAGGTAGATTTTATTCCTCTTTTTTGTATTTACAGATATAAGCATGGAAATAATTTATTCATATAAATACATGTATGTGCAGGGAATAATTGTTTTTTCTGTTTTATTTTTTAAATTTTACTTCTTTTTAATTTTGAATTTTATTTTATATTTTTATACAGCAGGTTCTTATTGGTTATCTATTTTATACATATAAATGTATACATGCCAATCCCAGTCTCTCAACTCCTCCCACCACCACCCCCCCAACAGCTTTCCCCCCTTGTTGTCCATACGTTTGTTGTCTACATCTGTTGCTCTATTTATGCCTTGCAAAATGGTTAATCTGTACAGTTTTTCTAGGTTCCACATATATGCATGAATATACAAGATTTGTTTTTCTCTTTCTGACTTACTTCACTCTGTATGACAGTCTCTAGATCCATCGACGTCTCTACAAATGACCCAATTTCATTCCTTTTCATGGCTTAGTAATATTCCATTTTATATATGTACCACAGCTTTATGCATTCGTCTGTCTGTGGGCATTTAGGTTGCTTCCATTACCTCGATATTGTAAATAGGGATGCAATGAACATTGCGGTGAATGACTCTTTTTGATTTATGGTTTTGTCTGGGTATATGTCCAGTACTGGGATTGCTGTATCATATGGTAATTCTATTGTTAGTTTCTTAAGAAATTCCATATTGTTCTCCATAATGACTGTATCAATTTATATTCCCAACAATAGTGGAAGAGGGTTCCTTTTCTCCACACCCTTTCCAGCATTTTTTGTTTGTAGATTTTCAATGATGCCTATTCTACCAGGTGTGAGGTGATACCTCATTGTTGAATCCATTTCGTTGAGCAAGGGGTAGCTCTTGTCTATTACATATTTGGCTTATGGAACGGTATCTGTGCTAATTTCAAACTCTGCTTTTATGCAGCACCCCAACTCACCTTCCCCCTTAAGCAGGCATAAGTTGGTTTTCTAAACTTGAGACCCTGTTCTGATTTGTAATTCAGTTCATGTGTAGCCAAGTTCACATTCCGTGTATTAGTGATACCTTATGATGTTTCTTTTTCTGTGTGACTTATTTCACTTAGAATCATCGTGCCTCAATGCACTCATTATGCTGGTACGGGCCTGGTGACATAGATTTCATTGCTGAGTGGTATTCTGTTGTACAGAAGTACCGCAACTTCTTTATCCATTATTTGCTCTCTGGGATATTTAACTTGTGCCGTAGAAGAGATTCCTGTAAAAAGAGCCGTCCCAAATTTTGGGGTTGCTGTGTCTTTTTGATATTAATTTCCCTAAGCTATAGGACCATAAGTGGAAGTGCCCTAGGCTCTGTTGCTTTGTTTTTTAGATGTTTCAGGAAACACCATACACTTCTCCTGAGTGTCTGTTGGCAATTTACATCCCGCCCATCAGCATAACAAGGCTCCCAGTTCTCCATGGCCTGTCCTGCCTTTCTGGATTTTACACTTTATTCTGATGGCCCTTTTGACCGGGGGGAAGTGAGACTTCATTGTAGTGCAGATTTCCTTTGCAAGCTTGCTTGGTTGGCCAAAAAGGGCGTATGCGTTTTTTCCTGAATATTTTCAGGAAAAAACGCATATGCCCTTTTTGGCCAAGTGCATCATTGTGGACGTTCTGCCTCTTTTCCTATGCTTTCAATGCAATTCCAGTCTACCTCCTGAAATCGGTTTCCTGCAATTCTGCCCCGCTTTCAAGTCCTCTTGGCAGCCTTACTTCAGTCTATTTTTGGACGATAGCTGTCATTTATAACTCTGCAGGTTTGTGAATTACAGTGCCCCTGAGCTCCTTTCTTCAACTCGCTTTCTTTTGAGCTGGCCGCAACACCGCAGGATGGCTTCAGGCCCTAATCTGGTTCCGGCCCGGCATGCTGAGCCTTTGGTTAATTCCTCTTCCTGGTGGGAAATGAGAGTTAAATTTGCCCGTCCAGACACCTCCAGCTAGCCTCTCATTGGTTCTCGCTATTCCTGTTCATCTTCCGCAGAAATTGCAAACTGGGCCAAACAGGAGGTTAAAGGGACTGACTCTCCAAGTGGGGAGAGTGTTAGTAAAGCGTCTGGACTGTTGCACCCGAGTACCAGGGGAGGAAAACTGAGACATATTTGAACATGTCTCCCGATCACATGGTTGATCATACTCTGGGTTCCACATGCATGTTTTAGCTGAAGGAAGAATACCTTAAACCTGGAGAGTTGAGACCCGTGTAATGTGTACCATGCAATGTGACTTCAAAGGGTCTTCATATGCTCACCGAACCTCTCCAATCCTATCACTGCTGCGTTTATGCCCCTGTACACATGCTTGATTCTCTTTCGGAGATATAGCAATCCATAGGTTTTAAGATACTTACTAGTCAGGTACATTCTTAGGCGTTTAATATGGGGTGTTGAGTCCATTTCGTTGAGCAAGGAGTAGCTCTTGTCTATTCCATATTTGGCTTAAGGAACTTTATCTGTGCTCATTTCAATCTCTGGTTTTATGCAGCACCCCAACTCACCTTTCCCCTTAAGCAAGCATAAGTTGGTTTTCTAAATTTGAGACCCTGTTCTGTTCTGTAATTCAGTTCCTGTGTCGCCAAGTTTACATTCCGTGTATTACTGATATCTTATGATGTTTCTTTTTCTGTGTGACTTATTTCAGTTAGAATCATCATACCTGAATCCACTCATTGTGCTGCTAAGGGCCTGATGACACAGATTTCATTGCTGTGTGATATTGCT
Source organism: Stenella coeruleoalba (assembly GCF_951394435.1). NCBI lineage: Eukaryota > Metazoa > Chordata > Mammalia > Artiodactyla > Delphinidae > Stenella > Stenella coeruleoalba. Next base: position 1,264,913 of record NW_027646015.1, on the reverse strand, counting down.
TTGTAAGTAAATACCACAACTTCTTTATCCATTTTTCACTTTCTGCGATGTTGAACTTGTACTGTAAACGAGGTTCTTGTAAACAGAGCCGATCCAAACTTTGGGGTGGCTGTGTCTTTTTGATTTTAATTTCCCTAAGCTATAGGACCATAAGTGGAAGTGCCCTAGGTTCTGTTGCTTTGTTTTTTAGATGTTTCAGGAAACACCATACACTTCTCCCTAGTGGTTGTTGGCAATTTACATCCCGCCCATCAGCATAACAAGGCTCCCAGTTCTCCATGGCCTGTCCTGCCTTTCTGGATTTTACCCTTTTTTCAGATGGCCCTTTTGACCGGGGGGAAGTGAGACTTCATTGCAGTGCAGATTTCCTTTGCAAGCTTGCTTGGTTGGCCAAAAAGGGCGTATGCGTTTTTTCCTGAATATATTCAGGAAAAAACGCATACGGCCTTTTTGGACAAGTGCATCATTGTGGACGTTCTGCCTCTTTTCCTATGCTTTCAATGCAATTCCAGTCTACCTCCTGAAATTGGTTTCCTGCATTTCTGCCCCGCTTTCAAGTCCTCTTGGCAGCCTTACTTCAGTCTATTTTTGGACGATAGCTGTCATTTATAACTCTGCAGGTTTGTGAATTAAAGTGCCCCTGAGCTCCTTTCTTCAACTCGCTTTCTTGTGACCTGGCCGCAACACCGCAGGATGGCTTCAGGCCCTAATCTGGTTCCGGTACGGCACGCTCAGCCTTTGGTTATTTCCTCTTCCTGGTGGGAAATGAGAGTTATATTTGCCCGTCCAGACACCTCCAGCTAGCCTCTCATTGGTTCTCGCTATTCCTGTTCATCTTCCGCAGAAATTGCAAACTGGGCCAAACAGGAGGTTAAAGGGACTGACTCTCCAAGTGGGGAGAGTGTTAGTAAAGCGTCTGGAATGTTGCACCCGAGTACCAGGGGAGGAAAACTGAGACATATTTGAACACGTCTCCCGATCACATGGTTGATCATACTCTGGGTTCCACATGCATGTTTTAGCTGAAGGAAGAATACCTAAAATCTGCGTAGTTGAAACCCGTGGAATGGGTACCATGCAATATGACTTCAAAGGTCTTCATTTGCTCACTGAACCTCTCCAATCCTATCACTGCTGCGTTTATGCCCCTGTACACATGCTTGATTCTCTTTCGGAGACATAGCAATCTATAGGTTTTAAGATACTTACTAGTCAGGTACATTCTTAGGCGTTTAATATGCGGTGTTGAGTCCATTTCGTTGAGCAAGGAGTAGCTCTTGTCTATTCCATATTTGGCTTAAGGAACTTTGTGCTCATTTCAATCTCTGGTTTTATGCAGCACCCCAACTCACCTTTCCCCTTAAGCAAGCATAAGATGGTTTTCTAAATTTGAGACCCTGTTCTGTTCTGTAATTCAGTTCCTGTGTAGCCAAGTTTCCATTCCGTGTATTACTGATATCTTATGATGTTTCTTTTTCTGTGTGACTTATTTCAGTTAGAATCATCATACCTGAATCCACTCATTGTGCTGCTAAGGCCCTGATGACACAGATTTCATTGCTGAGTGATATTGCTTTGTAACTAAATACCACAACTTCTTTATCCATTTTTCACTTTCTGCGATGTTGAACTTGTACTGTAAACGAGGTTTTTGTAAACAGAGCCGTTCCAAACTTTGGGGTGGCTGTGTCTTTTTGATTTTAATTTCCCTAAGCTATAGGACCATAAGTGGAAGTGCCCTAGGTTCTGTTGCTTTGTTTTTTAGATGTTTCAGGAAACACCATACACTTCTCCTGAGTGTCTGTTGGCAATTTACATCCCGCCCATCAGCATAACAAGGCTCCCAGTTCTCCATGGCCTGTCCTGCCTTTCTGGATTTTACACTTTTTTCAGATGGCCCTTTTGACCGGGGGGAAGTGAGACTTCATTGTAGTGCAGATTTCCTTTGCAAGCTTGCTTGGTTGGCCAAAAAGGGCGTATGCGTTTTTTCCTGAATATATTCAGGAAAAAACGCATACGCCCTTTTTGGCCAAGTGCATCATTGTGGACGTTCTGCCTCTTTTCCTATGCTTTCAATGCAATTCCAGTCTACCTCCTGAAATCGGTTTCCTGCAATTCTGCCCCGCTTTCAAGTCCTCTTGGCAGCCTTACTTCAGTCTATTTTGGGACGATAGCTGTCATTTATAACTCTGCAGGTTTGTAAATTACAGTGCCCCTGAGCTCCTTTCTTCAACTCGCTTTCTTTTGAGCTGGCCGCAACACCGCAGGATGGCTTCAGGCCCTAATCTGGTTCCGGTACGGCATGCTGAGCCTTTGGTTATTTCCTCTTCCTGGTGGGAAATGAGAGTTAAATTTACCCGTCCAGACACCTTCAGCTAGCCTCTCATTGGTTCTCGCTATTCCTGTTCATCTTCCGCAGAAATTGCAAACTGGGCCAAACAGGAGGTTAAAGGGACTGACTCTCCAAGTGGGGAGAGTGTTAGTAAAGCGTCTGGACTGTTGCACCCGAGTACCAGGGGAGGAAAACTGAGACATATTTGAACACGTCTCCAGATCACATGGTTGATCATACTCTGGGTTCCACATGCATGTTTTAGTTGAAGGAAGAATACCTAAAATCTGCGTAGTTGAAACCCGTGGAATGGGTACCATGCAATATGACTTCAAAGGTCTTCATTTGCTCACTGAACCTCTCCAATCCTATCACTGCTGCGTTTATGCCCCTGTACACATGCTTGATTCTCTTTCGGAGACATAGCAATCTATAGGTTTTAAGATACTTACTAGTCAGGTACATTCTTAGGCGTTTAATATGGGGTGTTGAGTCCATTTCGTTGAGCAAGGAGTACCTCTTGTCTATTCCATATTTGGCTTAAGGAACTTTGTGCTCATTTCAATCTCTGGTTTTATGCAGCACCCCAACTCACCTTTACCCTTAAGCAAGCATACGTTGGTTTTCTAAATTTGAGACCCTGTTCTGTTCTGTAATTCAGTTCCTGTGTAGCCAAGTTTCCATTCCGTGTATTACTGATATCTTATGATGTTTCTTTTTCTGTGTGACTTACTTCAGTTAGAATCATCATACCTGAATCCACTCATTGTGCTGCTAAGGGCCTGATGACACAGATTTCATTGCTGAGTGATATTGCTTTGTAAGTAAATACCACCACTTTTTTATCCATTTTTCACTTTCTGCGATGTTGAACTTGTACTGTAAACGAGGTTCTTGTAAACAGAGCCGTTCGAAACTTTGGGGTGGCTGTGTCTTTTTGATTTTAAATTCCCTAAGCTATAGGACCATAAGTGGAAGTGCCCTAGGCTCTGTTGCTTTGTTTTTTAGATGTTTCAGGAAACACCATACAATTCTCCCGAGTGTTTGTTGGCAATTTATATCCCGCCCTTCAGCATAACAAGGCTCCCAGTTCTCCATGGCCTGTCCTGCCTTTCTGGATTTTACACTTTTTTCAGATGGCCCTTTTGACCGGGGGGAAGTGAGACTTCATTGTAGTGCAGATTTCCTTTGCAAGTTTGCTTGGTTGGCCAAAAAGGGCGTATGCGTTTTTTCCTGAATATATTCAGGAAAAAACGCATACGCCCTTTTTGGCCAAGTGCATCATTGTGGACGTTCTGCCTCTTTTCCTATGCTTTCAATGCAATTCCAGTCTACCTCCTGAAATCGGTTTCCTGCAATTCTGCCCCGCTTTCAAGTCCTCTTGGCAGCCTTACTTCAGTCTATTTTTGGACGATAGCTGTCATTTATAACTCTGCAGGTTTGTGAATTACAGTGCCCCTGAGCTCCTTTCTTCAACTCGCTTTCTTGTGACCTGTCCGCAACTCCGCAGGATGGCTTCAGGCCCTAATCTGGTTCCGGCCCGGCATGCTGAGCCTTTGGTTAATTCCTCTTCCTGGTGGGAAATGAGAGTTAAATTTGCCCGTCCAGACACCTCCAGCTAGCCTCTCATTGGTTCTCGCTATTCCTGTTCATCTTCCGCAGAAATTGCAAACTGGGCCAAACAGGAGGTTAAAGGGACTGACTCTCCAAGTGGGGAGAGTGTTAGTAAAGCGTCTGGACTGTTGCACCCGAGTACCAGGGGAGGAAAACTGAGACATATTTGAACACGTCTCCAGATCACATGGTTGATCATACTCTGGGTTCCACATGCATGTTTTAGCTGAAGGAAGAATACCTAAAATCTGCGTAGTTGAAACCCGTGGAATGGGTACCATGCAATATGACTTCAAAGGTCTTCATTTGCTCACTGAACCTCTCCAGTCCTATCACTGCTGCGTTTATGCCCCTGTACACATGCTTGATTCTCTTTCGGAGACATAGCAATCTATAGGTTTTAAGATACTTACTAGTCAGGTACATTCTTAGGCGTTTAATATGCGGTGTTGAGTCCATTTCGTTGAGCAAGGAGTAGCTCTTGTCTATTCCATATTTGGCTTAAGGAACTTTGTGCTCATTTCAATCTCTGGTTTTATGCAGCACCCCAACTCACCTTTCCCCTTAAGCAAGCATACGTTGGTTTTCTAAATTTGAGACCCTGTTCTGTTCTGTAATTCAGTTCCTGTGTAGCCAAGTTTACATTCCGTGTATTACTGATATCTTATGATGTTTCTTTTTCTGTGTGACTTACTTCAGTTAGAATCATCATACCTGAATCCACTCACTGTGCTGCTAAGGGCCTGATGACATAGATTACATTGCTGAGTGATATTGCTTTGTAAGTAAATACCACAACTTTTTTATCCATTTTTCACTTTCTGCGATGTTGAACTTGTACTGTAAACGAGGTTCTTGTAAACCGAGCCGTTCCAAACTTTGGGGTGGCTGTGTCTTTTTGATTTTAATTTCCCTAAGCTATAGGACCATAAGTGGAAGTGCCCTAGGCTCTGTTGCTTTGTTTTTTAGATGTTTCAGGAAACACCATACACTTCTCCCGAGTGGTTGTTGGCAATTTACATCCCGCCCATCAGCATAACAAGGCTCCCAGTTCTCCATGGCCTGTCCTGCCTTTCTGGATTTTACACTTTTTTCAGATGGCCCTTTTGACCAGGGGGAAGTGAGACTTCATTGTAGTGCAGATTTCCTTTGCAAGCTTGCTTGGTTGGCCAAAAAGTGCGTATGCGTTTTTTCCTGAATATATTCAGGAAAAAACGCATACGCACTTTTTGGCCAAGTGCATCATTGTGGACGTTCTGCCTCTTTTCCTATGCTTTCAATGCAATTCCAGTCTACCTCCTGAAATTGGTTTCCTGCAATTCTGCCCCGCTTTCAAGTCCTCTTGGCAGCCTTACTTCAGTCTATTTTTGGACGATAGCTGTCATTTATAACTCTGCAGGTTTGTGAATTACAGTGCCCCTGAGCTCCTTTCTTCAACTCGCTTTATTTGAGCTGGTCGGAACACAGCAGGATGGCTTCAGGCCCTAATCTGGTTCCGGCACGGCATGATGAGCCTTTGGTTATTTCCTCTTCCTGGTGGGAAATGAGAGTTAAATTTGCCCGTCCAGACACCTCCAGCTAGCCTCTCATTGGTTCTCGCTATTCCTGTTCATCTTCCGCAGAAATTGCAAACTGTGCCAAACAGGAGGTTAAAGGCGCTGACTCTCCAAGTGGGGAGAGTGTTAGTAAAGCGTCTGGAATGTTGCACCCGAGTACCAGGGGAGGAAAACTGAGACATATTTGAACACGTCTCCCCTTCACATGGTTGATCATACTTGGGTTCCACATGCATGTTTTAGCTGAAGGAAGAATACCTTAAACCTGTGTATTTGAAACCCGTGGAATGGGTACCATACAATATGACTTCAAAGGGTCTTCATTTGCTCTCCGAACCTCTCCAATCCTATCACTGCTGCATTTATGCCCCTGTACACATGCTTGATTCTCTTTCGGAGACATAAAATCCATAGGTTTTAAGATACTTACTAGTGAGGTACATTCTTAGGCATTTAATATGCGGTGTTGAGTCCATTTCGTTGAGCAAGGAGTAGCTCTTGTCTATTCCATATTTGGCTTAAGGAACTTTATCTGTGCTCATTTCAATCTCTGGTTTTATGCAGCACCCCAACTCACCTTTACCCTTAAGCAAGCATAAGTTGGTTTTCTAAATTTGAGACCCTGTTCTGTTCTGTAATTCAGTTCCTGTGTAGCCAAGTTTACATTCCGTGTATTACTGATATCTTATGATGTTTCTTTTTCTGTGTGACTTATTTCAGTTAGAATCATCATACCTGAATCCACTCATTGTGCTGCTAAGGGCCTGATGACACAGATTTCATTGCTGAGTGATATTGCTTTGTAAGTAAATACCACAACTTCTTTATCCATTTTTCACTTTCTGCAATGTTGAACTTGTACTGTAAACGAGGTTCTTGTAAACAGAGCCGTTCCAAACTTTGGGGTGGCTGTGTCTTTTTGATTTTAATTTCCCTAAGCTATAGGACCATAAGTGGAAGTGCCCTAGGTTCTGTTGCTTTGTTTTTTAGATGTTTCAGGAAACACCATACACTTCTCCCTAGTGGTTGTTGGCAATTTACATCCCGCCCATCAGCATAACAAAGCTCCCAGTTCTCCATGGCCTGTCCTGCCTTTCTGGATTTTACACTTTTTTCAGATGGCCCTTTTGACCGGGGGGAAGTGAGACTTCATTGTAGTGCAGATTTCCTTTGCAAGCTTGCTTGGTTGGCCAAAAAGGGCGTATGCGTTTTTTCCTGAATATATTCAGGAAAAAACGCATACGCCCTTTTTGGCCAAGTGCATCATTGTGGACGTTCTGCCTCTTTTCCTATGCTTTCAATGCAATTCCAGTCTACCTCCTGAAATCGGTTTCCTGCAATTCTGCCCCGCTTTCAAGTCCTCTTGGCAGCCTTACTTCAGTCTATTTTTGGACGATAGCTGTCATTTATAACTCTGCAGGTTTGTGAATTACAGTGCCCCTGAGCTCCTTTCTTCAACTCGCTTTCTTTTGAGCTGGCCGCAACACCGCAGGATGGCTTCAGGCCCTAATCTGGTTCCGGTACGGCACGCTGAGCCTTTGGTTATTTCCTCTTCCTGGTGGGAAATGAGAGTTAAATTTGCCCGTCCAGACACCTCCAGCTAGCCTCTCATTGGTTCTCGCTATTCCTGTTCATCTTCCGCAGAAATTGCAAACTGGGCCAAACAGGAGGTTAAAGGCGCTGACTCTCCAAGTGGGGAGAGTGTTAGTAAAGCGTCTGGAATGTTGCACCCGAGTACCAGGGGAGGAAAACTGAGACATATTTGAACACGTCTCCCGTTCACATGGTTGATCATACTCTGGGTTCCACATGCATGTTTTAGCTGAAGGAAGAATACCTTAAACCTGGAGAGTTGAGACCCGTGTAATGGGAACCATGCAATATGACTTCAAAGGGTCTTCATTTGCTCACCGAACCTCTCCAATCCTATCACTGCTGCGTTTATGCCCCTGTACACACGCTTGATTCTCTTTTGGAGACATAGCAATCCATAGGTTTTAAGATACTTACTAGTCAGGTACATTCTTAGGCGTTTAATATGGGGTGTTGAGTCCATTTCGTTGAGCAAGGAGTAGCTCTTGTCTATTCCATATTTGGCTTAAGGAACTTTATCTGTGCTCATTTCAATCTCTGGTTTTATGCAGCACCCCAACTCACCTTTCCCCTTAAGCAAGCATAAGTTGTTTTTCTAAATTTGAGACCCTGTTCTGTTTTGGAATGCAGTTCCTGTGTAGCCAAGTTTACATTCCGTGTATTAGTGATATCTTATGATGTTTCTTTTTCTGTGTGACGTATTTCAGTTAGAATCATCGTACCTGAATCCACTCATTATGCTGCTACGGGCCTGATGACATAGATTTCATTGCTGAGTGATACTGCATTGTACGTAAGTACCTCAAGTTCTTTATCCATTTTTCACTTTCTGTGATATTGAACTTGTACGGTAAACGAGGTTCTTGTAAACGGAGGCGTCCCAAACTTTGGGGTGGCTGTGTCTTTTTGATTTTAATTTCCCTAAGCTATAGGACCATAAGTGGAAGTGCCCTAGGCTCTGTTGCTTCGTTTTTTAGATGTTTCAGGAAACACCATACACTTCTCCCGAGTGGTTGTTGGCAATTTACATCCCGCCCATCAGCATAACAAGGCTCCCAGTTCTCAATGGCCTGTTGCCTTTCTGGATTTTACACTTTTTTCAGATGGCCCTTTTGACCGGGGGGAAGTGAGACTTCATTGTAGTGCAGATTTCCTTTGCAAGCTTGCTTGGTTGGCCAAAAAGGGCGTATGCGTTTTTTCCTGAATATATTCAGGAAAAAACGCATACGCCCTTTTTGGCCAAGTGCATCATTGTGGACGTTCTGCCTCTTTTCCTATGCTTTCAATGCAATTCCAGTCTACCTCCTGAAATCGGTTTCCTGCAATTCTGCCCCGCTTTCAAGTCCTCTTGGCAGCCTTACTTCAGTCTATTTTTGGACGATAGCTGTCATTTATAACTCTGCAGGTTTGTGAATTGCAGTGCCCCTGAGCTCCTTTCTTCAACTCGCTTTCTTGTGACCTGGCCGCAACTCCGCAGGATGGCTTGAGGCCCTAATCTGGTTCCGGCACGGCACACTGAGCCTTTGGTTAATTCCTCTTCCTGTTGGGAAATGAGAGTTAAATTTGCCCGTCCAGACACCTCCAGCTAGCCTCTCATTGGTTCTCACTATTCCTGTTCATCTTCCGCAGAAATTGCAAACTGGGCCAAACAGGAGGTTAAAGGCGCTGACTCTCCAAGTGGGGAGAGTGTTAGTAAAGCGTCTGGAATGTTGCACCCGAGTACCAGGGGAGGAAAACTGAGACATATTTGAACACGTCTCCCGTTCACATGGTTGATCATACTCTGGGTTCCACACGCATGTTTTAGCTGAAGGAAGAATACCTTAAACCTGGAGAGTTGAGACCCGTGTAATGGGTACCATGCAATATGACTTCAAAGGGTCTTCATTTGCTCACCGAACCTCTCCAATCCTATCACTGCTGCGTTTATGCCCCTGTACACATGCTTGATTCTCTTTTGGAGGCATAGCAATCCATAGGTTTTAAGATACTTACTAGTCAGGTACATTCTTAGGCGTTTAATATGGGGTTTTGAGTCCATTTCGTTGAGCAAGGAGTAGCTCTTGTCTATTCCATATTTGGCTTAAGGAACTTTATCTGTGCTCATTTCAATCTCTGGTTTTATGCAGCACCCCAACTCACCTTTCCCTTTAAGCAAGCATAAGTTGGTTTTCTAAATTTGAGACCCTGTTCTGTTTTGGAATGCAGTTACTGTGTAGCCAAGTTTACATTCCGTGTATTACTGATATCTTATGATGTTTCTTTTTCTGTGTGACTTATTTCAGTTAGAATCATCATACCTGAATCCACTCATTGTGCTGCTAAGGGCCTGATGACACAGATTTCATTGCTGAGTGATATTGCTTTGTAAGTAAATACCACAACTTCTTTATCCATTTTTCACTTTCTGCGATGTTGAACTTGTACTGTAAACGAGGTTCTTGTAAACAGAGCTGTTCCAAACTTTGGGGTGGCTGTGTCTTTTTGATTTTAATTTCCCTAAGCTATAGGACCATAAGTGGAAGTGCCCTAGGTTCTGTTGCTTTGTTTTTTAGATGTTTCAGGAAACACCATACACTTCTCCCCAGTGGTTGTTGGCAATTTACATCCCGCCCATCAGCATAACAAAGCTCCCAGTTCTCCATGGCCTGTCCTGCCTTTCTGGATTTTACACTTTTTTCAGATGGCCCTTTTGACCGGGGGGAAGTGAGACTTCATTGTAGTGCAGATTTCCTTTGCAAGCTTGCTTGGTTGGCCAAAAAGGGCGTATGCGTTTTTTCCTGAATATATTCAGGAAAAAACGCATACGCACTTTTTGGCCAAGTGCATCATTGTGGACGTTCTGCCTCTTTTCCTATGCTTTCAATGCAATTCCAGTCTACCTCCTGAAATCGGTTTCCTGCAATTCTGCCCCGCTTTCAAGTCCTCTTGGCAGCCTTACTTCAGTCTATTTTTGGACGATAGCTGTCATTTATAACTCTGCAGGTTTGTGAATTACAGTGCCCCTGAGCTCCTTTCTGCAACTCGCTTTCTTGTGACCTGGCCGCAACACCGCAGGATGGCTTCAGGCCCTAATCTGGTTCCGGTACAGCACACTGAGCCTTTGGTTATTTCCTCTTCCTGGTGGGAAATGAGAGTTAAATTTGCCCGTCCAGACACCTCCAGCTAGCCTCTCATTGGTTCTCGCTATTCCTGTTCATCTTCCGCAGAAATTGCAAACTGGGCCAAACAGGAGGTTAAAGGCGCTGACTGTCCAAGTGGGGAAAGTGTTAGTAAAGCGTCTGGAATGTTGCACCCGAGTACCGGGGGAGGAAAACTGAGACATATTTCAACACGTCTCCCTTTCACATGGTTGATCATACTCTGGGTTCCACATGCATGTTTTAGCTGAAGGAAGAATACCTTAAACCTGGAGAGTTGAGACCCGTGTAATGGGTACCATGCAATATGACTTCAAAGGGTCTTCATTTGCTCACCGAACCTCTCCAATCCTATCACTGCTGCGTTTATGCCCCTGTACACACGCTTGATTCTCTTTTGCAGACATAGCAATCCATAGGTTTTAAGATACTTACTTGTCAGGTACATTCTTAGGCGTTTAATATGGGGTGTTGAGTCCATTTCGTTGAGCAAGGAGTAGCTCTTGTCTATTCCATATTTGGCTTAAGGAACTTTATCTGTGCTCATTTCAATCTCTGGTTTTATGCAGCACCCCAACTCACCTTTCCCCTTAAGCAAGCATAAGTTGGTTTTCTAAATTTGAGACCCTGTTCTGTTTTGGAATGCAGTTCCTGTGTAGCCAAGTTTACATTCCGTGTATTAGTGATATCTTATGATGTTTCTTTTTCTGTGTGACTTATTTCAGTTAGAATCATCGTACCTGAATCCACTCATTATGCTGCTACGGGTCTGATGACATAGATTTCATTGCTGAGTGATACTGCATTGTACGTAAGTACCACAAGTTCTTTATCCATTTTTCACTTTCTGAGATATTGAACTTGTACGGTAAACGAGGTTCTTGTAAACGGAGGCGTCCCAAACTTTGGAGTGGCTGTGTCTTTTTGATTTTAATTTCCCTAAGCTATAGGACCATAAGTGGAAGTGCCCTAGGCTCTGTTGCTTTGTTTTTTAGATGTTTCAGGAAACACCATACACTTCTCCTGAGTGTCTGTTGGCAGTTTACATCCCGCCCATCAGCATAACAAGGCTCCCAGTTCTCCATGGCCTGTCCTGCCTTTCTGGATTTTACACTTTTTTCAGATGGCCCTTTTGACCGGGGGAAAGTGAGACTTCATTGTAGTGCAGATTTCCTTTTCAAGTTTGCTTGGTTGGCCAAAAAGGGTGTATGTGTTTTTTCCTGAATATATTCAGGAAAAAACGCATACGCCCTTTTTGGCCAAGTGCATCATTGTGGACGTTCTGCCTCTTTCCCTATGCTTTCAATGCAATTCCAGTCTACCTCCTGAAATCGGTTTCCTGCAATTCTGCCCCGCTTTGAAGTCCTCTTGGCAGCCTTACTTCAGTATATTTTTGGACGATAGCTGTCATTTATAACTCTGCAGGTTTGTGAATTACAGTGCCCCTGAGCTCCTTTCTTCAACTCGCTTTCTTGTGACCTGGCCGCAACACCGCAGGATGTCTTCAGGCCCTAATCTGGTTCTGGCACGGCACGCTGAGCCTTTGGTTAATTCCTCTTCCTGGTGGGAAATGAGAGTTAAATTTCCCATCCAGACACCTCCAGCTAGTCTCTCATTGGTTCTCGCTATTCCTGTTCATCTTCCGCAGAAATTGCAAACTGGGCCAAACAGGAGGTTAAAGGCGCTGACTCTCCAAGTGGGGAGAGTGTTAGTAAAGCGTCTGGAATGTTGCACCCGAGTACCAGGGGAGGAAAACTGAGACATATTTGAACACGTCTCCCGTTCACATGGTTGATCATACTTGGGTTCCACATGCATGTTTTAGCTGAAGGAAGAATACCTTAAACCTGGAGAGTTAAGACCCGTGTAATGGGTACCATGCAATATGACTTCAAAGGGTCTTCATTTGCTCACCGAACCTCTCCAATCCTATCACTGCTGCGTTTATGCCCCTGTACACATGCTTGATTCTCTTTCGGAGACATAGCAATCTATAGGTTTTAAGATACTTACTAGTCAGGTACATTCTTAGGCGTTTAATATGGGGTGTTGAGTCCATTTCGTTGAGCAAGGAGTAGCTCTTGTCTATTCCATATTTGGCTTAAGGAACTTTATCTGTGCTCATTTCAATCTCTGGTTTTATGCAGCACCCCAACTCACCTTTCCCCTTAAGCAAGCATAAGTTGGTTTTCTAAATTTGAGACCCTGTTCTGTTCTGTAATTCAGTTCCTGTGTAGCCAAGTTTGCATTCCGTGTATTACTGATATCTTATGATGTTTCTTTTTCTGTGTGACTTATTTCAGTTAGAATCATCATACCTGAATCCACTCATTGTGCTGCTAAGGGCCTTGTGACACAGATTTCATTTCTGAGTGATATTGCTTTGTAAGTAAATACCACAACTTCTTTATCCATTTTTCACTTTCTGCAATGTTGAACTTGTACTGTAAACGAGGTTCTTGTAAACAGAGCCGTTCCAAACTTTGGGGTGGCTGTGTCTTTTTGATTTTAATTTCCCTAAGCTATAGGACCATAAGTGGAAGTGCCCTAGGTTCTGTTGCTTTGTTTTTTAGATGTTTCAGGAAACACCATACACTTCTCCCGAGTGGTTGTTGGCAATTTACATCCCGCCCATCAGCATAACAAGGCTCCCAGTTCTCCATGGCCTGTCCTGCCTTTCTGGATTTTACACTTTTTTCAGATGGCCCTTTTGACCGGGGGGAAGTGAGACTTCATTGTAGTGCAGATTTCCTTTGCAAACTTGCTTGGTTGGCCAAAAAGGGCGTATGCGTTTTTTCCTGAATATATTCGGGAAAAAACGCATACGCCCTTTTTGGCCAAGTGCATCATTGTGGACCTTCTGCCTCTTTTCCTATGCTTTCAATGCAATTCCAGTCTACCTCCTGAAATCGGTTTCCTGCATTTCTGCCCCGCTTTCAAGTCCTCTTGGCAGCCTTACTTCAGTGTATTTTTGGACGATAGCTGTCATTTATAACTCTGCAGGTTTGTGAATTACAGCGCCCCTGAGCTCCTTTCTTCAACTCGCTTTCTTGTGACCTGGCCGCAACACCGCAGGATGGCTTCAGGCCCTAATCTGGTTCCGGCCCGGCATGCTGAGCCTTTGGTTAATTCCTCTTCCTGGTGGGAAATGAGAGTTAAATTTGCCCGTCCAGACACCTCCAGCTAGCCTCTCATTGGTTCTCGCTATTCCTGTTCATCTTCCGCAGAAATTGCAAACTGGGCCAAACAGGAGGTTAAAGGGACTGACTCTCCAAGTCAAGAGAGGGTTAGTAAAGCGTCTGGAATGTTGCACCCGAGTACCAGGGGAGGAAAACTGACATATTTGAACACGTCTCCCATTCACATGGTTGATCATACTCTGGGTTCCACATGCATGTTTTAGCTGAAGGAAGAATACCTTAAACCTGGAGAGTTGAGACCCGTGTAATGGGTACCATGCAATATGACTTCAAAGGGTCTTCATTTGCTCACCGAACCTCTCCAATCCTATCACTGCTGCGTTTATGCCCCTGTATACATGCTTGATTCTCTTTCGGAGACATAGCAATCCTTAGGTTTTAAGATACTTACTAGTCAGGTACATACTTAGGCGTTTAATATGCGGTGTTGAGTCCATTTCATTGAGCAAGGAGTAGCTCTTGTCTATTCAATATTTGACTTAAGGAACTTTATCTGTGCTCATTTCAATCTCTGGTTTTATGCAGCACCCCAACTCACCTTTACCCTTAAGCAAGCATAAGTTGATTTTCTAAATTTGAGACACTGTTCTGTTCTGTAATTCAGTTCCTGTGTAGCCAAGTTTACATTCCGTGTATTACTGATATCTTATGATGTTTCTTTTTCTGTGTGACTTATTTCAGTTAGAATCATCATACCTGAATCCACTCATTGTACTGCTACGGTCCTGATGACATAGATTTCATTGCTGAGTGATACTGCATTGTACGTAAGTACCACAAGTTCTTTATCCATTTTTCACTTTCTGTGATATTGAACTTGTACGGTAAACGAGGTTCTTGTAAACGGAGGCGTCCCAAACTTTGGGGTGGCTGTGTCTTTTTGATTTTAATTTCCCTAATCTATAGGACCATAAGTGGCAATGCCCTAGGCTCTGTTGCTTTGTTTTTTAGATGTTTCAGGAAACACCATACACTTCTCCTGAGTGTCTGTTGGCAATTTACATCCCGCCCATCAGCATAACAAGGCTCCCAGTTCTCCATGGCCTCTCCTGCCTTTCTGGATTTTACACTTTTTTCAGATGGCCCTTTTGACCGGGGAGAAGTGAGACTTCATTGTAGTGCAGATTTCCTTTGCAAGTTTGCTTGGTTGGCCAAAAAGGGCGTATGCGTTTTTTCCTGAATATATTCAGGAAAAAACGCATACGCCCTTTTTGGCCAAGTGCATCATTGTGGACGTTCTGCCTCTTTTCCTATGCTTTCAATGCAATTCCAGTCTACCTCCTGAAATCGGTTTCCTGCAATTCTGCCCCGCTTTCAAGTCCTCTTGGCAGCCTTACTTCAGTCTATTTTTGGACGATAGCTGTCATTTATAACTCTGCAGGTTTGTGAATTACAGCGCCCCTGAGCTCCTTTCTTCAACTCGCTTTCTTGTGACCTGGCCGCAACACCGCAGGATGGCTTCAGGCCCTAATCTGGTTCTGGCACGGCACGCTGAGCCTTTGGTTAATTCCTCTTCCTGGTGGGAAATGAGAGTTAAATTTGCCCATCCAGACACCTCCAGCTAGCCTCTCATTGGTTCTCGCTATTCCTGTTCATCTTCCACAGAAATTGCAAACTGGGCCAAACAGGAGGTTAAAGGGACTGACTCTCCAAGTGGGGAGAGTGTTAGTAAAGCGTCTGGAATGTTGCACCCGAGTACCAGGGTACGAAAACTGAGACATATTTGAACACGTCTCCCGATCACATGGTTGATCATACTCTAGGTTCCACATGCATGTTTTAGCTGAAGGAAGAATACCTTAAACCTGGGTAGTTGAAACCCGTGGAATGGGTACCATGCAATATGACTTCAAAGGGTCTTCATTTGCTCACGAACCTCTCCAATCCTATCACTGCTGCGTTTATGCCCCTGTACACATGCTTGATTCTCTTTCGGAGACATAGCAATCCATAGGTTTTAAGATACTTACTAGTCAGGTACATTCTTAGGCGTTTAATATGCGGTGTTGAGTCCATTTCGTTGAGCAAGGAGTAGCTCTTGTCTATTCCATATTTGGCTTAAGGAACTTTATCTGTGCTCATTTCAATCTCTGGTTTTATGCAGCACCCCAACTCACCTTTCCCCTTAAGCAAGCATAAGTTAGTTTTCTAAATTTGAGACCCTGTTCTGTTCTGTAATTCAGTTCCTGTGTAGCCAAGTTTACATTCCGTGTATTACTGATATCTTATGATGTTTCTTTTTCTGTGTGACTTATTTCAGTTAGAATCATCATACCTGAATCCACTCATTGTGCTGCTAAGGGCCTGATGACACAGATTTCATTGCTGAGTGATATTGCTTTGTAAGTAAATACCACAACTTCTTTATCCATTTTTCACTTTCTGCGATGTTGAACTTGTACTGTAAACGAGGTTCTTGTAAACAGAGCCGTTCCAAACTTTGGGGTGGCTGTGTCTTTTTCATTTTAATTTCCCTAAGATATAGGACCATAAGTGGCAGTGCCCTAGGTTTTGTTGCTTTGTTTTTTAGATGTTTCAGGAAACACCATACACTTCTCCCAAGTGGTTCTTGGCAATTTACATCCCGCCCATCAGCATAACAAGGCTCCCAGTTCTCCATGGCCTGTCCTGCCTTTCTGGATTTTACACTTTTTTCAGATGGCCCTTTTGACCGGGGGGAAGTGAGACTTCATTGTAGTGCAGATTTCCTTTGCAAGCTTGCTTGGTTGGCCAAAAAGGGCGTATGCGTTTTTTCCTGAATATATTCAGGAAAAAACGCATACGCCCTTTTTGGCCAAGTGCATCATTGTGGACGTTCTGCCTCTTTTCCTATGCTTTCAATGCAATTCCAGTCTACCTCCTGAAATCGGTTTCCTGCAATTCTGCCCCGCTTTCAAGTCCTCTTGGCAGCCTTACTTCAGTCTATTTTTGGACGATAGCTGTCATTTATAACTCTGCAGCTTTGTGAATTACAGTGCCCCTGAGCTCCTTTCTTCAACTCGTTTTCTTGTGAGCTGGCCGCAACACCGCAGGATGGCTTCAGGCCCTAATCTGGTTCCGGCCCGGCATGCTGAGCCTTTGGTTAATTCCGCTTCCTGGTGGGAAATGAGAGTTAAATTTGCCCGTCCAGACACCTCCAGCTAGTCTCTCATTGGTACTCGCTATTCCTGTTCATCTTCCGCAGAAATTGCAAACTGGGCCAAACAGGAGGTTAAAGGGACTGACTCTCCAAGTCGGGAGAGTGTTAGTAAAGCGTCTGGAATGTAGCACCCGAGTACCAGGGGAGGAAAACTGAGACATATTTGAACACGTCTCCCGTTCACATGGTTGATCATACTCTGGGTTCCACATGCATGTTTTAGCTGAAGGAAGAATACCTTAAACCTGGAGAGTTGAGACCCGTGTAATGGGTACCATGCAATATGACTTCAAAGGGTCTTCATTTGCTCACTGAACCTCTCCAATCCTATCACTGCTGCGTTTATGCCCCTGTATACATGCTTGATTCTCTTTCGGAGACATAGCAATCCTTAGGTTTTAAGATACTTACTAGTCAGGTACATACTTAGGCGTTTAATATGCGGTGTTGAGTCCATTTCATTGAGCAAGGAGTAGCTCTTGTCTATTCAATATTTGACTTAAGGAACTTTATCTGTGCTCATTTCAATCTCTGGTTTTATGCAGCACCCCAACTCACCTTTACCCTTAAGCAAGCATAAGTTGATTTTCTAAATTTGAGACCCTGTTCTGTTCTGTAATTCAGTTCCCGTGTAGCCAAGTTTACATTCCGTGTATTACTGATATCTTATGATGTTTCTTTTTCTGTGTGACTTATTTCAGTTAGAATCATCATACCTGAATCCACTCATTGTGCTGCTACGGGCCTGATGACATAGATTTCATTGCTGAGTGATACTGCATTGTACGTAAGTACCACAAGTTCTTTATCCATTTTTCACTTTCTGTGATATTGAACTTGTACGGTAAACGAGGTTCTTGTAAACGGAGGCGTCCCAAACTTTGGGGTGGCTGTGTCTTTTTGATTTTAATTTCCCTAAGCTATAGGACCATAAGTGGAAATGCCCTAGGCTCTGTTGCTTTGTTTTTTAGATGTTTCAGGAAATACCATACACTTCTCCTGAGTGTCTGTTGGCAATTTACATCCCGCCCATCAGCATAACAAGGCTCCCAGTTCTCCATGGCCTGTCCTGCCTTTCTGGATTTTACACTTTTTTCAGATGGCCCTTTTGACCGGGGAGAAGTGAGACTTCATTGTAGTGCAGATTTCCTTTGCAAGTTTGCTTGGTTGGCCAAAAACGGCGTATGCGTTTTTTCCTGAATATATTCAGGAAAAAACGCATACGCCCTTTATGGCCAAGTGCATCATTGTGGACGTTCTGCCTCTTTTCCTATGCTTTCAATGCAATTCCAGTCTACCTCCTGAAATCGGTTTCCTGCAATTCTGCCCCGCTTTCAAGTCCTCTTGGCAGCCTTACTTCAGTCTATTTTTGGACGATAGCTGTCATTTATAACTCTGCAGGTTTGTGAATTACAGCGCCCCTGAGCTCCTTTCTTCAACTCGCTTTCTTGTGACCTGGCCGCAACACCGCAGGATGTCTTCAGGCCCTAATCTGGTTCTGGCACGGCACGCTGAGCCTTTGGTTAATTCCTCTTCCTGGTGGGAAATGAGAGTTAAATTTGCCCATCCAGACACCTCCAGCTAGCCTCTCATTGGTTCTCGCTATTCCTGTTCATCTTCCACAGAAATTGCAAACTGAGCCAAACAGGAGGTTAAAGGGACTGACTCTCCAAGTCGGGAGAGTGTTATTAAAGCGTCTGGAATGTTGCACCCGAGTACCAGGGGAGGAAAACTGAGACATATTTGAACACGTCTCCCGTTCACATGGTTGATCATACTCTGGGTTCCACATGCATGTTTTAGCTGAAGGAAGAATACCTTAAACCTGGAGAGTTGAGACCCGTGTAATGGGTACCATGCAATATGACTTCAAAGGGTCTTCATTTGCTCACCGAACCTCTCCAATCCTATCACTGCTGCGTTTATGCCCCTGTACACACGCTTGATTCTCTTTTGGAGACCTAGCAATCCATAGGTTTTAAGATACTTACTAGTCAGGTACATTCTTAGGCGTTTAATATGGGGTTTTGAGTCCATTTCGTTGAGCAAGGAGTAGCTCTTGTCTATTCCATATTTGGCTTAAGGAACTTTATCTGTGCTCATTTCAATCTCTGGTTTTATGCAGCACCCCAACTCACCTTTCCCCTTAAGCAAGCATAAGTTGGTTTTCTAAATTTGAGACCCTGTTCTGTTTTGGAATGCAGTTCCTGTGTAGCCAAGTTTACATTCCGTGTATTACTGATAT
Source organism: Stenella coeruleoalba (assembly GCF_951394435.1). NCBI lineage: Eukaryota > Metazoa > Chordata > Mammalia > Artiodactyla > Delphinidae > Stenella > Stenella coeruleoalba. Next base: position 1,246,094 of record NW_027646015.1, on the reverse strand, counting down.
CTTATGATGTTTCTTTTTCTGTGTGACTTATTTCAGTTAGAATCATCATACCTGAATCCACTCATTGTGCTGCTAAGGGCCTGATGACACAGATTTCATTGCTGAGTGATATTGCTTTGTAAGTAAATACCACAACTTCTTTATCCATTTTTCACTTTCTGCGATGTTGAACTTGTACTGTAAACGAGGTTCTTGTAAACAGAGCCGTTCCAAACTTTGGGGTGGCTGTGTCTTTTTCATTTTAATTTCCCTAAGCTATAGGACCATAAGTGGAAGTGCCCTAGGCTCTGTTGCTTCGTTTTTTAGATGTTTCAGGAAACACCATACACTTCTCCCAAGTGGTTCTTGGCAATTTACATCCCGCCCATCAGCATAACAAGGCTCCCAGTTCTCCATGGCCTGTCCTGCCTTTCTGGATTTTACACTTTTTTCAGATGGCCCTTTTGACCGGGGGGAAGTGAGACTTCATTGTAGTGCAGATTTCCTTTGCAAGCTTGCTTGGTTGGCCAAAAAGGGCGTATGCGTTTTTTCCTGAATATATTCAGGAAAAAACGCATACGCCCTTTTTGGCCAAGTGCATCATTGTGGACGTTCTGCCTCTTTTCCTATGCTTTCAATGCAATTCCAGTCTACCTCCTGAAATCGGTTTCCTGCAATTCTGCCCCGCTTTCAAGTCCTCTTGGCAGCCTTACTTCAGTCTATTTTTGGACGATAGCTGTCATTTATAACTCTGCAGCTTTGTGAATTACAGTGCCCCTGAGCTCCTTTCTTCAACTCGTTTTCTTGTGACCTGGCCGCAACACCGCAGGATGGCTTCAGGCCCTAATCTGGTTCCGGCCCGGCATGCTGAGCCTTTGGTTAATTCCTCTTCCTGGTGGGAAATGAGAGTTAAATTTGCCCGTCCAGACACCTCCAGCTAGTCTCTCATTGGTTCTCGCTATTCCTGTTCATCTTCCGCAGAAATTGCAAACTGGGCCAAACAGGAGGTTAAAGGGACTGACTCTCCAAGTCGGGAGAGTGTTAGTAAAGCGTCTGGAATGTTGCACCCGAGTACCAGGGGAGGAAAACTGAGACATATTTGAACACGTCTCCCGTTCACATGGTTGATCATACTCTGGGTTCCACATGCATGTTTTAGCTGAAGGAAGAATACCTTAAACCTGGAGAGTTGAGACCCGTGTAATGGGTGCCATGCAATATGACTTCAAAGGGTCTTCATTTGCTCACTGAACCTCTCCAATCCTATCACTGCTGCGTTTATGCCCCTGTATACATGCTTGATTCTCTTTCGGAGACATAGCAATCCATAGGTTTTAAGATACTTACTAGTCAGGTACATACTTAGGCGTTTAATATGCGGTGTTGAGTCCATTTCATTGAGCAAGGAGTAGCTCTTGTCTATTCAATATTTGACTTAAGGAACTTTATCTGTGCTCATTTCAATCTCTGGTTTTATGCAGCACCCCAACTCACCTTTCCCCTTAAGCAAGCATAAGTTGGTTTTCTAAATTTGAGACCCTGTTCTGTTCTGTAATTCAGTTCCTGTGTAGCCAAGTTTACATTCCATGTATTACTGATATCTTATGATGTTTCTTTTTCTGTGTGACTTATTTCAGTTAGAATCATCATACCTGAATCCACTCATTGTGCTGCTACGGGCCTGATGACATAGATTTCATTGCTGAGTGATACTGCATTGTACGTAAGTACCACAAGTTCTTTATCCATTTTTCACTTTCTGTGATATTGAACTTGTACGGTAAACGAGGTTCTTGTAAACGGAGGCGTCCCAAACTTTGGGGTGGCTGTGTCTTTTGGATTTTAATTTCCCTAAGCTATAGGACCATAAGTGGAAATGCCCTAGGCTCTGTTGCTTTGTTTTTTAGATGTTTCAGGAAACACCATACACTTCTCCTGAGTGTCTGTTGGCAATTTACATCCCGCCCATCAGCATAACAAGGCTCCCAGTTCTCCATGGCCTGTCCTGCCTTTCTGGATTTTACACTTTTTTCAGATGGCCCTTTTGACCGGGGAGAAGTGAGACTTCATTGTAGTGCAGATTTCCTTTGCAAGTTTGCTTGGTTGGCCAAAAAGGGCGTATGCGTTTTTTCCTGAATATATTCAGGAAAAAACGCATACGCACTTTTTGGCCAAGTGCATCATTGTGGACGTTCTGCCTCTTTTCCTATGCTTTCAATGCAATTCCAGTCTACCTCCTGAAATCGGTTTCCTGCAATTCTGCCCCGCTTTCAAGTCCTCTTGGCAGCCTTACTTCAGTCTATTTTTGGACGATAGCTGTCATTTATAACTCTGCAGGTTTGTGAATTACAGTGCCCCTGAGCTCCTTTCTTCAACTCGCTTTCTTGTGACCTGGCCGCAACACCGCAGGATGGCTTCAGGCCCTAATCTGGTTCTGGCACGGCACGCTGAGCCTTTGGTTAATTCCTCTTCCTGGTGGGAAATGAGAGTTAAATTTGCCCATCCAGACACCTCCAGCTAGCCTCTCATTGGTTCTCGCTATTCCTGTTCATCTTCCACAGAAATTGCAAACTGGGCCAAACAGGAGGTTAAAGGGACTGACTCTCCAAGTGGGGAGAGTGTTAGAAAAGCGTCTGGAATGTTGCACCCGAGTACCAGGGTATGAAAACTGAGACATATTTGAACACGTCTCCCGATCACATGGTTGATCATACTCTAGGTTCCACATGCATGTTTTAGCTGAAGGAAGAATACCTTAAACCTGGGTAGTTGAAACCCGTGGAATGGGTACCATGCAATATGACTTCAAAGGGTCTTCATTTGCTCACGAACCTCTCCAATCCTATCACTGCTGCGTTTATGCCCCTGTACACATGCTTGATTCTCTTTCGGAGACATAGCAATCCATAGGTTTTAAGATACTTACTAGTCAGGTACATTCTTAGGCGTTTAATATGCGGTGTTGAGTCCATTTCGTTGAGCAAGGAGTAGCTCTTGTCTATTCCATATTTGGCTTAAGGAACTTTATCTGTGCTCATTTCAATCTCTGGTTTTATGCAGCACCCCAACTCACCTTTCCCCTTAAGCAAGCATAAGTTAGTTTTCTAAATTTGAGACCCTGTTCTGTTCTGTAATTCAGTTCCTGTGTAGCCAAGTTTACATTCCGTGTATTACTGATATCTTATGATGTTTCTTTTTCTGTGTGACTTATTTCAGTTAGAATCATCATACCTGAATCCACTCATTGTGCTGCTAAGGGCCTGATGACACAGATTTCATTGCTGAGTGATATTGCTTTGTAAGTAAATACCACAACTTCTTTATCCATTTTTCACTTTCTGCGATGTTGAACTTGTACTGTAAACGAGGTTCTTGTAAACAGAGCCGTTCCAAACTTTGGGGTGGCTGTGTCTTTTTCATTTTAATTTCCCTAAGCTATAGGACCATAAGTGGAAGTGCCCTAGGTTCTGTTGCTTTGTTTTTTAGTTGTTTCAGGAAACACCATACACTTCTCCCAAGTGGTTCTTGGCAATTTACATCCCGCCCATCAGCATAACAAGGCTCCCAGTTCTCCATGGCCTGTCCTGCCTTTCTGGATTTTACACTTTTTTCAGATGGCCCTTTTGACCGGGGGGAAGTGAGACTTCATTGTAGTGCAGATTTCCTTTGCAAGCTTGCTTGGTTGGCCAAAAAGGGCGTATGCGTTTTTTCCTGAATATATTCAGGAAAAAACGCATACGCCCTTTTTGGCCAAGTGCATCATTGTGGACGTTCTGCCTCTTTTCCTATGCTTTCAATGCAATTCCAGTCTACCTCCTGAAATCGGTTTCCTGCAATTCTGCCCCGCTTTCAAGTCCTCTTGGCAGCCTTACTTCAGTCTATTTTTGGACGATAGCTGTCATTTATAACTCTGCAGGTTTGTGAATTACAGTGCCCCTGAGCTCCTTTCTTCAACTCGCTTTCTTGTGATCTGGCCGCAAAACCGCAGGATGGCTTCAGGCCCTAATCTGGTTCCGGCCCGGCATGCTGAGCCTTTGGTTAATTCCTCTTCCTGGTGGGAAATGAGAGTTAAATTTGCCCGTCCAGACACCTCCAGCTAGTCTCTCATTGGTTCTCGCTATTCCTGTTCATCTTCCGCAGAAATTGCAAACTGGGCCAAACAGGAGGTTAAAGGGACTGACTCTCCAAGTGGGGAGACTGTTAGTAAAGCGTCTGGAATGTTGCACCCGAGTACCAGGGGAGGAAAACTGAGACATATTTGAACACGTCTCCCGTTCACATGGTTGATCATACTCTAGGTTCCACATGCATGTTTTAGCTGAAGGTAGAATACATTAAACCTGGAGAGTTAAGACCCGTGGAATGGGTACCATGCAATATGACTTCAAAGGGTCTTCATTTGCTCACCGGACCTCTCCAATCCTATCACTGCTGCGTTTATGCCCCTGTACACATGCTTGAGTCTCTTTCGGAGACATAGCAATCCATAGGTTTTAAGATACTTACTAGTCAGGTACATTCTTAGGCGTTTAATATGGGGTGTTGAGTCCATTTCGTTGAGCAAGGAGTAGCTCTTGTCTATTCCATATTTGACTTAAGGAACTTTATCTGTGCTCATTTCAATCTCTGGTTTTATGCAGCACCCCAACTCACCTTTCCCCTTAAGCAAGCATAAGTTGGTTTTCTAAATTTGAGACCCTGTTCTGTTCTGTAATTCAGTTCCTGTGTAGCCAAGTTTACATTCCGTGTATTACTGATATCTTATGATGTTTCTTTTTCTGTGTGACTTATTTCAGTTAGAATCATCATACCTGAATCCACTCATTGTGCTGCTAAGGGCCTTGTGACACAGATTTCATTGCTGAGTGATATTGCTTTGTAAGTAAATACCACAATTTCTTTATCCATTTTTCACTTTCTGCAATGTTGAACTTGTACTGTAAACGAGGTTCTTGTAAACAGAGCCGTTCCAAACTTTGGGGTGGCTGTGTCTTTTTGATTTTAATTTCCCTAAGCTATAGGACCATAAGTGGAAGTGCCCTAGGTTCTGTTGCTTTGTTTTTTAGATGTTTCAGGAAACACCATACACTTCTCCCGAGTGCTTGTTGGCAATTTACATCCCGCCCATCAGCATAACAAGGCTCCCAGTTCTCCATGGCCTGTCCTGCCTTTCTGGATTTTACACTTTTTTCAGATGGCCCTTTTGACAGGGGGGAAGTGAGACTTCATTGTAGTGCAGATTTCCTTTGCAAACTTGCTTGGTTGGCCAAAAAGGGCGTATGCGTTTTTTCCTGAATATATTCAGGAAAAAACGCATACGCCCTTTTTGGCCAAGTGCATCATTGTGGACGTTCTGCCTCTTTTCCTATGCTTTCAATGCAATTCCAGTCTACCTCCTGAAATCGGTTTCCTGCAATTCTGCCCCGCTTTCAAGTCCTCTTGGCAGCCTTACTTCAGTCTATTTTTGGACGATAGCTGTCATTTATAACTCTGCAGGTTTGTGAATTACAGTGCCCCTGAGCTCCTTTCTTCAACTCGCTTTCTTGTGACCTGGCCGCAACACCGCAGGATGGCTTCAGGCCCTAATCTGGTTCCGGCCCGGCATGCTGAGCCTTTGGTTAATTCCTCTTCCTGGTGGGAAATGAGAGTTAAATTTGCCCGTCCAGACACCTCCAGCTAGCCTCTCATTGGTTCTCGCTATTCCTGTTCATCTTCCGCAGAAATTGCAAACCTGGCCAAACAGGAGGTTAAAGGGACTGACTCTCCAAGTCGGGAGAGTGTTAGTAAAGCGTCTGGAATGTTGCACCTGAGTACCGGGGGAGGAAAACTGAGACATATTTGAACACGTCTCCCGTTCACATGGTTGATCATACTCTGGGTTCCACATGCATGTTTTAGCTGAAGGAAGAATACCTTAAACCTGGAGAGTTGAGACCCGTGTAATGGGTACCATGCAATATGACTTCAAAGGGTCTTCATTTGCTCACCGAACCTCTCCAATCCTATCACTGCTGTGTTTATGCCCCTGTACACATGCTTGATTCTCTTTTGGAGACCTAGCAATCCATAGGTTTTAAGATACTTACTAGTCAGGTACATTCTTAGGCGTTTAATATGGGGTTTTGAGTCCATTTCGTTGAGCAAGGAGTAGCTCTTGTCTATTCCATATTTGGCTTAAGGAACTTTATCTGTGCTCATTTCAATCTCTGGTTTTATGCAGCACCCCAACTCACCTTTCCCCTTAAGCAAGCATAAGTTGGTTTTCTAAATTTGAGACCCTGTTCTGTTTTGGAATGCAGTTCCTGTGTAGCCAAGTTTACATTCCGTGTATTACTGATATCTTATGATGTTTCTTTTTCTGTGTGACTTATTTCAGTTAGAATCATCGTACCTGAATCCACTCATTATGCTGCTACGGGCCTGATGACATAGATTTCATTGCTGAGTGATACTGCATTGTACGTAAGTACCACAAGTTCTTTATCCATTTTTCACTTTCTGTGATATTGAACTTGTACGGTAAACGAGGTTCTTGTAAACGGAGGCGTCCCAAACTTTGGGGTGGATGTGTCTTTTTGATTTTAATTTCCCTAAGCTATAGGACCATAAGTGGAAGTGCCCTAGGCTCTGTTGCTTTGTTTTTTAGATGTTTCAGGAAACACCATACACTTCTCCTGAGTGTCTGTTGGCAATTTACATCCCGCCCATCAGCATAACAAGGCTCCCAGTTCTCCATGGCCTGTCCTCCCTTTCTGGATTTTACACTTTTTTCAGATGGCCCTTTTGACCGGGGAGAAGTGAGACTTCATTGTAGTGCAGATTTCCTTTGCAAGTTTGCTTTGTTGGCCAAAAAGGGCGTATGCGTTTTTTCCTGAATATATTCAGGAAAAAACGCATACACACTTTTTGGCCAAGTGCATCATTGTGGACGTTCTGCCTCTTTTCCTATGCTTTCAATGCAATTCCAGTCTACCTCCTGAAATCGGTTTCCTGCAATTCTGCCCCGCTTTCAAGTCCTCTTGGCAGCCTTACTTCAGTCTATTTTTGGACGATAGCTGTCATTTATAACTCTGCAGGTTTGTGAATTACAGCGCCCCTGAGCTCCTTTCTTCAACTCGCTTTCTTGTGACCTGGCCGCAACACCGCAGGATGGCTTCAGGCCCTAATCTGGTTCTGGCAGGGCCCGCTGAGCCTTTGGTTAATTCCTCTTCCTGGTGGGAAATGAGAGTTAAGTTTGCCCATCCAGACACCTCCAGCTAGCCTCTCATTGGTTCTCGCTATTCCTGTTCATCTTCCACAGAAATTGCAAACTGGGCCAAACAGGAGGTTAAAGGGACTGACTCTCCAAGTGGGGAGAGTGTTAGTAAAGCGTCTGGAATGTTGCACCCGAGTACCAGGGTACGAAAACTGAGACATATTTGAACACGTCTCCCGATCACATGGTTGATCATACTCTAGGTTCCACATGCATGTTTTAGCTGAAGGAAGAATACCTTAAACCTGGGTAGTTGAAACCCGTGGAATGGGTACCATGCAATATGACTTCAAAGGGTCTTCATTTGCTCACGAACCTCTCCAATCCTATCACTGCTGCGTTTATGCCCCTGTACACATGCTTGATTCTCTTTCGGAGACATAGCAATCCATAGGTTTTAAGATACTTACTAGTCAGGTACATTCTTAGGCGTTTAATATGCGGTGTTGAGTCCATTTCGTTGAGCAAGGAGTAGCTCTTGTCTATTCCATATTTGGCTTAAGGAACTTTATCTGTGCTCATTTCAATCTCTGGTTTTATGCAGCACCCCAACTCACCTTTCCCCTTAAGCAAGCATAAGTTAGTTTTCTAAATTTGAGACCCTGTTCTGTTCTGTAATTCAGTTCCTGTGTAGCCAAGTTTACATTCCGTGTATTACTGATATCTTATGATGTTTCTTTTTCTGTGTGACTTATTTCAGTTAGAATCATCATACCTGAATCCACTCATTGTGCTGCTAAGGGCCTGATGACACAGATTTCATTGCTGAGTGATATTGCTTTGTAAGTAAATACCACAACTTCTTTATCCATTTTTCACTTTCTGCGATGTTGAACTTGTACTGTAAACGAGGTTCTTGTAAACAGAGCCGTTCCAAACTTTGGGGTGGCTGTGTCTTTTTCATTTTAATTTCCCTAAGCTATAGGACCATAAGTGGAAGTGCCCTAGGTTCTGTTGCTTTGTTTTTTAGTTGTTTCAGGAAACACCATACACTTCTCCCAAGTGGTTCTTGGCAATTTACATCCCGCCCATCAGCATAACAAGGCTCCCAGTTCTCCATGGCCTGTCCTGCCTTTCTGGATTTTACACTTTTTTCAGATGGCCCTTTTGACCGGGTGGAAGTGAGACTTCATTGTAGTGCAGATTTCCTTTGCAAGCTTGCTTGGTTGGCCAAAAAGGGCGTATGCGTTTTTTCCTGAATATATTCAGGAAAAAACGCATACGCCCTTTTTGGCCAAGTGCATCATTGTGGACGTTCTGCCTCTTTTCCTATGCTTTCAATGCAATTCCAGTCTACCTCCTGAAATCGGTTTCCTGCAATTCTGCCCCGCTTTCAAGTCCTCTTGGCAGCCTTACTTCAGTCTATTTTTGGACGATAGCTGTCATTTATAACTCTGCAGGTTTGTGAATTACAGTGCCCCTGAGCTCCTTTCTTCAACTCGCTTTCTTGTGACTTGGCCGCAACACCGCAGGATGGCTTCAGGCCCTAATCTGGTTCCGGCCCGGCATGCTGAGCCTTTGGTTAATTCCTCTTCCTGGTGGGAAATGAGAGTTAAATTTGCCCGTCCAGACACCTCCAGCTAGTCTCTCATTGGTTCTCGCTATTCCTGTTCATCTTCCGCAGAAATTGCAAACTGGGCCAAACAGGAGGTTAAAGGGACTGACTCTCCAAGTCAAGAGAGGGTTAGTAAAGCGTCTGGAATGTTGCACCCGAGTACCAGGGGAGGAAAACTGAGACATATTTGAACACGTCTCCCATTCACATGGTTGATCATACTCTGGGTTCCACATGCATGTTTTAGATGAAGGAAGAATACCTTAAACCTGGAGAGTTGAGACCCGTGTAATGGGTACCATGCAATATGACTTCAAAGGGTCTTCATTTGCTCACCGAACCTCTCCAATCCTATCACTGCTGCGTTTATGCCCCTGTATACATGCTTGATTCTCTTTCGGAGACATAGCAATCCTTAGGTTTTAAGATACTTACTAGTCAGGTACATACTTAGGCGTTTAATATGCGGTGTTGAGTCCATTTCATTGAGCAAGGAGTAGCTCTTGTCTATTCAATATTTGACTTAAGGAACTTTATCTGTGCTCATTTCAATCTCTGGTTTTATGCAGCACCCCAACTCACCTTTACCCTTAAGCAAGCATAAGTTGATTTTCTAAATTTGAGACACTGTTCTGTTCTGTAATTCAGTTCCTGTTTAGCCAAGTTTACATTCCGTGTATTACTGATATCTTATGATGTTTCTTTTTCTGTGTGACTTATTTCAGTTAGAATCATCATACCTGAATCCATTCATTGTGATGCTAAGGGCCTGATGACATAGATTTCATTGCTGAGTGATACTGCATTGTACGTAAGTACCACAAGTTCTTTATCCATTTTTCACTTTCTGTGATATTGAACTTGTACGGTAAACGAGGTTCTTGTAAACGGAGGCGTCCCAAACTTTGGGGTGGCTGTGTCTTTTTGATTTTAATTTCCCTAAGCTATAGGACCATAAGTGGAAATGCCCTAGGCTCTGTTGCTTTGTTTTTTAGATGTTTCAGGAAACACCATACACTTCTCCTGACTGTCTGTTGGCAATTTACATCCCGCCCATCAGCATAACAAGGCTCCCAGTTCTCCATGGCCTGTCCTGCCTTTCTGGATTTTACACTTTTTTCAGATGGCCCTTTTGACCGGGGAGAAGTGAGACTTCATTGTAGTGCAGATTTCCTTTGCAAGTTTGCTTGGTTGGCCAAAAAGGGCGTATGCGTTTTTTCCTGAATATATTCAGGAAAAAACGCATACGCCCTTTTTGGCCAAGTGCATCATTGTGGACGTTCTGCCTCTTTTCCTATGCTTTCAATGCAATTCCAGTCTACCTCCTGAAATCGGTTTCCTGCAATTCTGCCCCGCTTTCAAGTCCTCTTGGCAGCCTTACTTCAGTCTATTTTTGGACGATAGCTGTCATTTATAACTCTGCAGCTTTGTGAATTACAGTGCCCCTGAGCTCCTTTCTTCAACTCGTTTTCTTGTGACCTGGCCGCAACACCGCAGGATGGCTTCAGGCCCTAATCTGGTTCCGGCCCGGCATGCTGAGCCTTTGGTTAATTCCTCTTCCTGGTGGGAAATGAGAGTTAAATTTGCCCGTCCAGACACCTCCAGCTAGTCTCTCATTGGTTCTCGCTATTCCTGTTCATCTTCCGCAGAAATTGCAAACTGGGCCAAACAGGAGGTTAAAGGGACTGACTCTCCAAGTCGGGAGAGTGTTAGTAAAGCGTCTGGAATGTTGCACCCGAGTACCAGGGGAGGAAAACTGAGACATATTTGAACACGTCTCCCGTTCACATGGTTGATCATACTCTGGGTTCCACATGCATGTTTTAGCTGAAGGAAGAATACCTTAAACCTGGAGAGTTGAGACCCGTGTAATGGGTACCATGCAATATGACTTCAAAGGGTCTTCATTTGCTCACTGAACCTCTCCAATCCTATCACTGCTGCGTTTATGCCCCTGTATACATGCTTGATTCTCTTTCGGAGACATAGCAATCCATAGCTTTTAAGATACTTACTAGTCAGGTACATACTTAGGCGTTTAATATGCGGTGTTGAGTCCATTTCATTGAGCAAGGAGTAGCTCTTGTCTATTCCATATTTGGCTTAAGGAACTTTATCTGTGCTCATTTCAATCTCTGGTTTTATGCAGCACCCCAACTCACCTTTACCCTTAAGCAAGCATAAGTTAGTTTTCTAAATTTGAGACCCTGTTCTGTTCTGTAATTCAGTTCCTGTGTAGCCAAGTTTACATTCCGTGTATTACTGATATCTTATGATGTTTCTTTTTCTGTGTGACTTATTTCAGTTAGAATCATCATACCTGAATCCACTCATTGTGCTGCTAAGGGCCTGATGACACAGATTTCATTGCTGAGTGATATTGCTTTGTAAGTAAATACCACAACTTCTTTATCCATTTTTCACTTTCTGCGATGTTGAACTTGTACGGTAAACGAGGTTCTTGTAAACAGAGCCGTTCCAAACTTTGGGGTGGCTGTGTCTTTTTGATTTTAATTTCCCTAAGCTATAGGACCATAAGTGGAAGTGCCCTAGGTTCTGTTGCTTTGTTTTTTAGATGTTTCAGGAAACACCATACACTTCTCCCAAGTGGTTCTTGGCAATTTACATCCCGCCCATCAGCATAACAAGGCTCCCAGTTCTCCATGGCCTGTCCTGCCTTTCTGGATTTTACACTTTTTTCAGATGGCCCTTTTGACCGGGGGGAAGTGAGACTTCATTGTAGTGCAGATTTCCTTTGCAAGCTTGCTTGGTTGGCCAAAAAGGGCGTATGCGTTTTTTCCTGAATATATTCAGGAAAAAACGCATACGCCCTTTTTGGCCAAGTGCATCATTGTGGACGTTCTGCCTCTTTTCCTATGCTTTCAATGCAATTCCAGTCTACCTCCTGAAATCGGTTTCCTGCAATTCTGCCCCGCTTTCAAGTCCTCTTGGCAGCCTTACTTCAGTCTATTTTTGGACGATAGCTGTCATTTATAACTCTGCAGGTTTGTGAATTACAGTGCCCCTGAGCTCCTTTCTTCAACTCGCTTTCTTGTGACCTGGCCGCAACACCGCAGGATGGCTTCAGGCCCTAATCTGGTTCTGGCACGGCACGCTGAGCCTTTGGTTAATTCCTCTTCCTGGTGGGAAATGAGAGTTAAATTTGCCCATCCAGACACCTCCAGCTAGCCTCTCATTGGTTCTCGCTATTCCTGTTCATCTTCCACAGAAATTGCAAACTGGGCCAAACAGGAGGTTAAAGGAACTGACTCTCCAAGTGGGGAGAGTGTTAGAAAAGCGTCTGGAATGTTGCACCCGAGTACCAGGGTACGAAAACTGAGACATATTTGAACACGTCTCCCGATCACATGGTTGATCATACTCTAGGTTCCACATGCATGTTTTAGCTGAAGGAAGAATACCTTAAACCTGGGTAGTTGAAACCCGTGGAATGGGTACCATGCAATATGACTTCAAAGGGTCTTCATTTGCTCACGAACCTCTCCAATCCTATCACTGCTGCGTTTATGCCCCTGTACACATGCTTGATTCTCTTTCGGAGACATAGCAATCCATAGGTTTTAAGATACTTACTAGTCAGGTACATTCTTAGGCGTTTAATATGCGGTGTTGAGTCCATTTCGTTGAGCAAGGAGTAGCTCTTGTCTATTCCATATTTGGCTTAAGGAACTTTATCTGTGCTCATTTCAATCTCTGGTTTTATGCAGCACCCCAACTCACCTTTCCCCTTAAGCAAGCATAAGTTAGTTTTCTAAATTTGAGACCCTGTTCTGTTCTGTAATTCAGTTCCTGTGTAGCCAAGTTTACATTCCGTGTATTACTGATATCTTATGATGTTTCTTTTTCTGTGTGACTTATTTCAGTTAGAATCATCATACCTGAATCCACTCATTGTGCTGCTAAGGGCCTGATGACACAGATTTCATTGCTGAGTGATATTGCTTTGTAAGTAAATACCACAACTTCTTTATCCATTTTTCACTTTCTGCGATGTTGAACTTGTACTGTAAACGAGGTTCTTGTAAACAGAGCCGTTCCAAACTTTGGGGTGGCTGTGTCTTTTTCATTTTAATTTCCCTAAGCTATAGGACCATAAGTGGAAGTGCCCTAGGTTCTGTTGCTTTGTTTTTTAGTTGTTTCAGGAAACACCATACACTTCTCCCAAGTGGTTCTTGGCAATTTACATCCCGCCCATCAGCATAACAAGGCTCCCAGTTCTCCATGGCCTGTCCTGCCTTTCTGGATTTTACACTTTTTTCAGATGGCCCTTTTGACCGGGTGGAAGTGAGACTTCATTGTAGTGCAGATTTCCTTTGCAAGCTTGCTTGGTTGGCCAAAAAGGGCGTATGCGTTTTTTCCTGAATATATTCAGGAAAAAACGCATACGCCCTTTTTGGCCAAGTGCATCATTGTGGACGTTCTGCCTCTTTTCCTATGCTTTCAATGCAATTCCAGTCTACCTCCTGAAATCGGTTTCCTGCAATTCTGCCCCGCTTTCAAGTCCTCTTGGCAGCCTTACTTCAGTCTATTTTTGGACGATAGCTGTCATTTATAACTCTGCAGGTTTGTGAATTACAGTGCCCCTGAGCTCCTTTCTTCAACTCGCTTTCTTGTGACTTGGCCGCAACACCGCAGGATGGCTTCAGGCCCTAATCTGGTTCCGGCCCGGCATGCTGAGCCTTTGGTTAATTCCTCTTCCTGGTGGGAAATGAGAGTTAAATTTGCCCGTCCAGACACCTCCAGCTAGTCTCTCATTGGTTCTCGCTATTCCTGTTCATCTTCCGCAGAAATTGCAAACTGGGCCAAACAGGAGGTTAAAGGGACTGACTCTCCAAGTCAAGAGAGGGTTAGTAAAGCGTCTGGAATGTTGCACCCGAGTACCAGGGGAGGAAAACTGAGACATATTTGAACACGTCTCCCATTCACATGGTTGATCATACTCTGGGTTCCACATGCATGTTTTAGATGAAGGAAGAATACCTTAAACCTGGAGAGTTGAGACCCGTGTAATGGGTACCATGCAATATGACTTCAAAGGGTCTTCATTTGCTCACCGAACCTCTCCAATCCTATCACTGCTGCGTTTATGCCCCTGTATACATGCTTGATTCTCTTTCGGAGACATAGCAATCCTTAGGTTTTAAGATACTTACTAGTCAGGTACATACTTAGGCGTTTAATATGCGGTGTTGAGTCCATTTCATTGAGCAAGGAGTAGCTCTTGTCTATTCAATATTTGACTTAAGGAACTTTATCTGTGCTCATTTCAATCTCTGGTTTTATGCAGCACCCCAACTCACCTTTACCCTTAAGCAAGCATAAGTTGATTTTCTAAATTTGAGACACTGTTCTGTTCTGTAATTCAGTTCCTGTTTAGCCAAGTTTACATTCCGTGTATTACTGATATCTTATGATGTTTCTTTTTCTGTGTGACTTATTTCAGTTAGAATCATCATACCTGAATCCATTCATTGTGATGCTAAGGGCCTGATGACATAGATTTCATTGCTGAGTGATACTGCATTGTACGTAAGTACCACAAGTTCTTTATCCATTTTTCACTTTCTGTGATATTGAACTTGTACGGTAAACGAGGTTCTTGTAAACGGAGGCGTCCCAAACTTTGGGGTGGCTGTGTCTTTTTGATTTTAATTTCCCTAAGCTATAGGACCATAAGTGGAAATGCCCTAGGCTCTGTTGCTTTGTTTTTTAGATGTTTCAGGAAACACCATACACTTCTCCTGACTGTCTGTTGGCAATTTACATCCCGCCCATCAGCATAACAAGGCTCCCAGTTCTCCATGGCCTGTCCTGCCTTTCTGGATTTTACACTTTTTTCAGATGGCCCTTTTGACCGGGGAGAAGTGAGACTTCATTGTAGTGCAGATTTCCTTTGCAAGTTTGCTTGGTTGGCCAAAAAGGGCGTATGCGTTTTTTCCTGAATATATTCAGGAAAAAACGCATACGCCCTTTTTGGCCAAGTGCATCATTGTGGACGTTCTGCCTCTTTTCCTATGCTTTCAATGCAATTCCAGTCTACCTCCTGAAATCGGTTTCCTGCAATTCTGCCCCGCTTTCAAGTCCTCTTGGCAGCCTTACTTCAGTCTATTTTTGGACGATAGCTGTCATTTATAACTCTGCAGCTTTGTGAATTACAGTGCCCCTGAGCTCCTTTCTTCAACTCGTTTTCTTGTGACCTGGCCGCAACACCGCAGGATGGCTTCAGGCCCTAATCTGGTTCCGGCCCGGCATGCTGAGCCTTTGGTTAATTCCTCTTCCTGGTGGGAAATGAGAGTTAAATTTGCCCGTCCAGACACCTCCAGCTAGTCTCTCATTGGTTCTCGCTATTCCTGTTCATCTTCCGCAGAAATTGCAAACTGGGCCAAACAGGAGGTTAAAGGGACTGACTCTCCAAGTCGGGAGAGTGTTAGTAAAGCGTCTGGAATGTTGCACCCGAGTACCAGGGGAGGAAAACTGAGACATATTTGAACACGTCTCCCGTTCACATGGTTGATCATACTCTGGGTTCCACATGCATGTTTTAGCTGAAGGAAGAATACCTTAAACCTGGAGAGTTGAGACCCGTGTAATGGGTACCATGCAATATGACTTCAAAGGGTCTTCATTTGCTCACTGAACCTCTCCAATCCTATCACTGCTGCGTTTATGCCCCTGTATACATGCTTGATTCTCTTTCGGAGACATAGCAATCCATAGCTTTTAAGATACTTACTAGTCAGGTACATACTTAGGCGTTTAATATGCGGTGTTGAGTCCATTTCATTGAGCAAGGAGTAGCTCTTGTCTATTCCATATTTGGCTTAAGGAACTTTATCTGTGCTCATTTCAATCTCTGGTTTTATGCAGCACCCCAACTCACCTTTACCCTTAAGCAAGCATAAGTTAGTTTTCTAAATTTGAGACCCTGTTCTGTTCTGTAATTCAGTTCCTGTGTAGCCAAGTTTACATTCCGTGTATTACTGATATCTTATGATGTTTCTTTTTCTGTGTGACTTATTTCAGTTAGAATCATCATACCTGAATCCACTCATTGTGCTGCTAAGGGCCTGATGACACAGATTTCATTGCTGAGTGATATTGCTTTGTAAGTAAATACCACAACTTCTTTATCCATTTTTCACTTTCTGCGATGTTGAACTTGTACGGTAAACGAGGTTCTTGTAAACAGAGCCGTTCCAAACTTTGGGGTGGCTGTGTCTTTTTGATTTTAATTTCCCTAAGCTATAGGACCATAAGTGGAAGTGCCCTAGGTTCTGTTGCTTTGTTTTTTAGATGTTTCAGGAAACACCATACACTTCTCCCAAGTGGTTCTTGGCAATTTACATCCCGCCCATCAGCATAACAAGGCTCCCAGTTCTCCATGGCCTGTCCTGCCTTTCTGGATTTTACACTTTTTTCAGATGGCCCTTTTGACCGGGGGGAAGTGAGACTTCATTGTAGTGCAGATTTCCTTTGCAAGCTTGCTTGGTTGGCCAAAAAGGGCGTATGCGTTTTTTCCTGAATATATTCAGGAAAAAACGCATACGCCCTTTTTGGCCAAGTGCATCATTGTGGACGTTCTGCCTCTTTTCCTATGCTTTCAATGCAATTCCAGTCTACCTCCTGAAATCGGTTTCCTGCAATTCTGCCCCGCTTTCAAGTCCTCTTGGCAGCCTTACTTCAGTCTATTTTTGGACGATAGCTGTCATTTATAACTCTGCAGGTTTGTGAATTACAGTGCCCCTGAGCTCCTTTCTTCAACTCGCTTTCTTGTGATCTGGCCGCAAAACCGCAGGATGGCTTCAGGCCCTAATCTGGTTCCGGCCCGGCATGCTGAGCCTTTGGTTAATTCCTCTTCCTGGTGGGAAATGAGAGTTAAATTTGCCCGTCCAGACACCTCCAGCTAGTCTCTCATTGGTTCTCGCTATTCCTGTTCATCTTCCGCAGAAATTGCAAACTGGGCCAAACAGGAGGTTAAAGGGACTGACTCTCCAAGTGGGGAGACTGTTAGTAAAGCGTCTGGAATGTTGCACCCGAGTACCAGGGGAGGAAAACTGAGACATATTTGAACACGTCTCCCGTTCACATGGTTGATCATACTCTAGGTTCCACATGCATGTTTTAGCTGAAGGTAGAATACATTAAACCTGGAGAGTTAAGACCCGTGGAATGGGTACCATGCAATATGACTTCAAAGGGTCTTCATTTGCTCACCGGACCTCTCCAATCCTATCACTGCTGCGTTTATGCCCCTGTACACATGCTTGAGTCTCTTTCGGAGACATAGCAATCCATAGGTTTTAAGATACTTACTAGTCAGGTACATTCTTAGGCGTTTAATATGGGGTGTTGAGTCCATTTCGTTGAGCAAGGAGTAGCTCTTGTCTATTCCATATTTGACTTAAGGAACTTTATCTGTGCTCATTTCAATCTCTGGTTTTATGCAGCACCCCAACTCACCTTTCCCCTTAAGCAAGCATAAGTTGGTTTTCTAAATTTGAGACCCTGTTCTGTTCTGTAATTCAGTTCCTGTGTAGCCAAGTTTACATTCCGTGTATTACTGATATCTTATGATGTTTCTTTTTCTGTGTGACTTATTTCAGTTAGAATCATCATACCTGAATCCACTCATTGTGCTGCTAAGGGCCTTGTGACACAGATTTCATTGCTGAGTGATATTGCTTTGTAAGTAAATACCACAATTTCTTTATCCATTTTTCACTTTCTGCAATGTTGAACTTGTACTGTAAACGAGGTTCTTGTAAACAGAGCCGTTCCAAACTTTGGGGTGGCTGTGTCTTTTTGATTTTAATTTCCCTAAGCTATAGGACCATAAGTGGAAGTGCCCTAGGTTCTGTTGCTTTGTTTTTTAGATGTTTCAGGAAACACCATACACTTCTCCCGAGTGCTTGTTGGCAATTTACATCCCGCCCATCAGCATAACAAGGCTCCCAGTTCTCCATGGCCTGTCCTGCCTTTCTGGATTTTACACTTTTTTCAGATGGCCCTTTTGACAGGGGGGAAGTGAGACTTCATTGTAGTGCAGATTTCCTTTGCAAACTTGCTTGGTTGGCCAAAAAGGGCGTATGCGTTTTTTCCTGAATATATTCAGGAAAAAAGGCATACGCCCTTTTTGGCCAAGTGCATCATTGTGGACGTTCTGCCTCTTTTCCTATGCTTTCAATGCAATTCCAGTCTACCTCCTGAAATCGGTTTCCTGCAATTCTGCCCCGCTTTCAAGTCCTCTTGGCAGCCTTACTTCAGTCTATTTTTGGACGATAGCTGTCATTTATAACTCTGCAGGTTTGTGAATTACAGTGCCCCTGAGCTCCTTTCTTCAACTCGCTTTCTTGTGACCTGGCCGCAACACCGCAGGATGGCTTCAGGCCCTAATCTGGTTCCGGCCCGGCATGCTGAGCCTTTGGTTAATTCCTCTTCCTGGTGGGAAATGAGAGTTAAATTTGCCCGTCCAGACACCTCCAGCTAGCCTCTCATTGGTTCTCGCTATTCCTGTTCATCTTCCGCAGAAATTGCAAACCTGGCCAAACAGGAGGTTAAAGGGACTGACTCTCCAAGTCGGGAGAGTGTTAGTAAAGCGTCTGGAATGTTGCACCCGAGTACCGGGGGAGGAAAACTGAGACATATTTGAACACGTCTCCCGTTCACATGGTTGATCATACTCTGGGTTCCACATGCATGTTTTAGCTGAAGGAAGAATACCTTAAACCTGGAGAGTTGAGACCCGTGTAATGGGTACCATGCAATATGACTTCAAAGGGTCTTCATTTGCTCACCGAACCTCTCCAATCCTATCACTGCTGCGTTTATGCCCCTGTACACACGCTTGATTCTCTTTTGGAGACCTAGCAATCCATAGGTTTTAAGATACTTACTAGTCAGGTACATTCTTAGGCGTTTAATATGGGGTTTTGAGTCCATTTCGTTGAGCAAGGAGTAGCTCTTGTCTATTCCATATTTGGCTTAAGGAACTTTATCTGTGCTCATTTCAATCTCTGGTTTTATGCAGCACCCCAACTCACCTTTCCCCTTAAGCAAGCATAAGTTGGTTTTCTAAATTTGAGACCCTGTTCTGTTTTGGAATGCAGTTCCTGTGTAGCCAAGTTTACATTCCGTGTATTACTGATATCTTATGATGTTTCTTTTTCTGTGTGACTTATTTCAGTTAGAATCATCGTACCTGAATCCACTCATTATGCTGCTACGGGCCTGATGACATAGATTTCATTGCTGAGTGATACTGCATTGTACGTAAGTACCACAAGTTCTTTATCCATTTTTCACTTTCTGTGATATTGAACTTGTACGGTAAACGAGGTTCTTGTAAACGGAGGCGTCCCAAACTTTGGGGTGGCTGTGTCTTTTTGATTTTAATTTCCCTAAGCTATAGGACCATAAGTGGAAGTGCCCTAGGCTCTGTTGCTTTGTTTTTTAGATGTTTCAGGAAACACCATACACTTCTCCTGAGTGTCTGTTGGCAATTTACATCCCGCCCATCAGCATAACAAGGCTCCCAGTTCTCCATGGCCTGTCCTCCCTTTCTGGATTTTACACTTTTTTCAGATGGCCCTTTTGACCGGGGAGAAGTGAGACTTCATTGTAGTGCAGATTTCCTTTGCAAGTTTGCTTTGTTGGCCAAAAAGGGCGTATGCGTTTTTTCCTGAATATATTCAGGAAAAAACGCATACACACTTTTTGGCCAAGTGCATCATTGTGGACGTTCTGCCTCTTTTCCTATGCTTTCAATGCAATTCCAGTCTACCTCCTGAAATCGGTTTCCTGCAATTCTGCCCCGCTTTCAAGTCCTCTTGGCAGCCTTACTTCAGTCTATTTTTGGACGATAGCTGTCATTTATAACTCTGCAGGTTTGTGAATTACAGCGCCCCTGAGCTCCTTTCTTCAACTCGCTTTCTTGTGACCTGGCCGCAACACCGCAGGATGGCTTCAGGCCCTAATCTGGTTCTGGCAGGGCACGCTGAGCCTTTGGTTAATTCCTCTTCCTGGTGGGAAATGAGAGTTAAGTTTGCCCATCCAGACACCTCCAGCTAGCCTCTCATTGGTTCTCGCTATTCCTGTTCATCTTCCACAGAAATTGCAAACTGGGCCAAACAGGAGGTTAAAGGGACTGACTCTCCAAGTGGGGAGAGTGTTAGTAAAGCGTCTGGAATGTTGCACCCGAGTACCAGGGTACGAAAACTGAGACATATTTGAACACGTCTCCCGATCACATGGTTGATCATACTCTAGGTTCCACATGCATGTTTTAGCTGAAGGAAGAATACCTTAAACCTGGGTAGTTGAAACCCGTGGAATGGGTACCATGCAATATGACTTCAAAGGGTCTTCATTTGCTCACGAACCTCTCCAATCCTATCACTGCTGCGTTTATGCCCCTGTACACATGCTTGATTCTCTTTCGGAGACATAGCAATCCATAGGTTTTAAGATACTTACTAGTCAGGTACATTCTTAGGCGTTTAATATGCGGTGTTGAGTCCATTTCGTTGAGCAAGGAGTAGCTCTTGTCTATTCCATATTTGGCTTAAGGAACTTTATCTGTGCTCATTTCAATCTCTGGTTTTATGCAGCACCCCAACTCACCTTTCCCCTTAAGCAAGCATAAGTTAGTTTTCTAAATTTGAGACCCTGTTCTGTTCTGTAATTCAGTTCCTGTGTAGCCAAGTTTACATTCCGTGTATTACTGATATCTTATGATGTTTCTTTTTCTGTGTGACTTATTTCAGTTAGAATCATCATACCTGAATCCACTCATTGTGCTGCTAAGGGCCTGATGACACAGATTTCATTGCTGAGTGATATTGCTTTGTAAGTAAATACCACAACTTCTTTATCCATTTTTCACTTTCTGCGATGTTGAACTTGTACTGTAAATGAGGTTCTTGTAAACAGAGCCGTTCCAAACTTTGGGGTGGCTGTGTCTTTTTGATTTTAATTTCCCTAAGCTATAGGACCATAAGTGGAAGTGCCCTAGGTTCTGTTGCTTTGTTTTTTAGTTGTTTCAGGAAACACCATACACTTCTCCCAAGTGGTTCTTGGCAATTTACATCCCGCCCATCAGCATAACAAGGCTCCCAGTTCTCCATGGCCTGTCCTGCCTTTCTGGATTTTACACTTTTTTCAGATGGCCCTTTTGACCGTGGGGAAGTGAGACTTCATTGTAGTGCAGATTTCCTTTGCAAGCTTGCTTGGTTGGCCAAAAAGAGCGTATGCGTTTTTTCCTGAATATATTCAGGAAAAAACGCATACGCCCTTTTTGGCCAAGTGCATCATTGTGGACGTTCTGCCTCTTTTCCTATGCTTTCAATGCAATTCCAGTCTACCTCCTGAAATCGGTTTCCTGCAATTCTGTCCCGCTTTCAAGTCCTCTTGGCAGCCTTACTTCAGTCTATTTTTGGACGATAGCTGTCATTTATAACTCTGCAGGTTTGTGAATTACAGTGCCCCTGAGCTCCTTTCTTCAACTCGCTTTCTTGTGACCTGGCCGCAACACCGCAGGATGGCTTCAGGCCCTAATCTGGTTCCGGCACGGCACGCTGAGCCTTTGGTTAATTCCTCTTCCTGGTGGGAAATGAGAGTTAAATTTGCCAGTCCAGACACCTCCAGGTAGTCTCTCATTGGTTCTCGCTATTCCTGTTCATCTTCCGCAGAAATTGCAAACTGGGCCAAACAGGAGGTTAAAGGGTCTGACTCTCCAAGTGGGGAGAGTGTTAGTAAAGCGTCTGGAATGTTGCACCCGAGTACCAGGGTACGAAAACTGAGACATATTTGAACACGTCTCCCGATCACATGGTTGATCATACTCTAGGTTCCACATGCATGTTTTAGCTGAAGGAACAATACCTTACACCTGGGTAGTTGAAACCCGTGGAATGGGTACCATGCAATATGACTTCAAAGGGTCTTCATTTGCTCACGAACCTCTCCAATCCTATCACTGCTGCATTTATGCCCCTGTACACATGCTTGATTCTCTTTCGGAGACATAGCAATCCATAGGTTTTAAGATACTTACTAGTCAGGTACATTCTTAGGCGTTTAATATGCGGTGTTGAGTCCATTTCGTTGAGCAAGGAGTAGCTCTTGTCTATTCCATATTTGGCTTAAGGAACTTTATCTGTGCTCATTTCAATCTCTGGTTTTATGCAGCACCCCAACTCACCTTTCCCCTTAAGCAAGCATAAGTTAGTTTTCTAAATTTGAGACCCTGTTCTGTTCTGTAATTCAGTTCCTGTGTAGCCAAGTTTACATTCCATGTATTACTGATATCTTATGATGTTTCTTTTTCTGTGTGACTTATTTCAGTTAGAATCATCATACCTGAATCCACTCATTGTGCTGCTAAGGGCCTGATGACACAGATTTCATTGCTGAGTGATATTGCTTTGTAAGTAAATACCACAACTTCTTTATCCATTTTTCACTTTCTGCGATGTTGAACTTGTACTGTAAACGAGGTTCTTGTAAACAGAGCCGTTCCAAACTTTGGGGTGGCTGTGTCTTTTTCATTTTAATTTCCCTAAGCTATAGGACCATAAGTGGAAGTGCCCTAGGTTCTGTTGCTTTGTTTTTTAGTTGTTTCAGGAAACACCATACACTTCTCCCAAGTGGTTCTTGGCAATTTACATCCCGCCCATCAGCATAACAAGGCTCCCAGTTCTCCATGGCCTGTCCTGCCTTTCTGGATTTTACACTTTTTTCAGATGGCCCTTTTGACCGGGGGGAAGTGAGACTTCATTGTAGTGCAGATTTCCTTTGCAAGCTTGCTTGGTTGGCCAAAAAGGGCGTATGCGTTTTTTCCTGAATATATTCAGGAAAAAACGCATACGCCCTTTTTGGCCAAGTGCATCATTGTGGACGTTCTGCCTCTTTTCCTATGCTTTCAATGCAATTCCAGTCTACCTCCTGAAATCGGTTTCCTGCAATTCTGCCCCGCTTTCAAGTCCTCTTGGCAGCCTTACTTCAGTCTATTTTTGGACGATAGCTGTCATTTATAACTCTGCAGGTTTGTGAATTACAGTGCCCCTGAGCTCCTTTCTTCAACTCGCTTTCTTTTGAGCTGGCCGAAACACCGCAGGATGGCTTCAGGCCTTAATCGGGTTCCGGTACGGCACGCTGAGCCTTTGGTTATTTCCTCTTCCTGTTGGGAAATGAGAGTTAAATTTGCCCGTCCAGACACCTCCAGCTAGCCTTTTATTGGTTCTCACTAGTCCTGTTCATCTTCCGCAGAATTTGCAAACTGGGCCAAACAGGAGGTTAAAGGCGCTGACTCTCCAAGTGGGGAGAGTGTTAGTAAAGCGTCTGGAATGTTGCACCGGAGTACCAGGGGAGGAAAACTGAGACATATTTGAACACGTCTCCCGTTCACATGGTTGATCATACTCTGGGTTTCACATGCATGTTTTAGCTGAAGGAAGAATACCTTAAACCTGGAGAGTTGAAACCCGTGTAATGGGTACCATGCAATATGACTTCAAGGGGTCTTCATATGCTCACCGAACCTCTCCAATCCTATCACTGCTGCGTTTATGCCCCTGTACACATGCTTGATTCTCTTTTGGAGACATAGCAATCCATAGGTTTTAAGATACTTACTAGTCAGGTACATTCTTAGGCGTTTAATATGGGGTGTTGAGTCCATTTCGTTGAGCAAGGAGTAGCTCTTGTCTATTCCATATTTGGCTTAAGGAACTTTATCTGTGCTCATTTCAATCTCTGGTTTTATGCAGCACCCCAACTCACCTTTCCCCTTAAGCAAGCATAAGTTGGTTTTCTAAATTTGAGACCCTGTTCTGTTCTGTAATTCAGTTCCT
This sequence comes from Stenella coeruleoalba, assembly GCF_951394435.1. Lineage (NCBI taxonomy): Eukaryota > Metazoa > Chordata > Mammalia > Artiodactyla > Delphinidae > Stenella > Stenella coeruleoalba. The sequence goes on along the minus strand of NW_027646015.1, from coordinate 1,222,435 downwards.
GTGTAGCCAAGTTTACATTCCGTGTATTACTGATATCTTATGATGTTTCTTTTTCTTTGTGACTTATTTCAGTTAGAATCATCATACCTGAATCCACTCATTGTGCTGCTAAGGGCCTGATGACACAGATTTCATTGCTGAGTGATATTGCTTTGTAAGTAAATACCACAACTTCTTTATCCGTTTTTCACTTTCTGTGATATTGAACTTGTACGGTAAACGAGGTTCTTGTAAACAGAGGCGTCCCAAACTTTGGGGTGGCTGTGTCTTTTTGATTTTAATTTCCCTAAGCTATAGGACCATAAGTGGAAGTGCACTAGGCTCTGTTGCTTTGTTTTTTAGATGTTTCAGGAAACACCATACACTTCTCCGGAGTGGCTGTTGGCAATTTACATCCCGCACATCAGCATAACAAGGCTCCCAGTTCTCCATGTCTTGTCCTGCCTTTCTGGATTTTACACTTTTTTCAGATGGCCCTTTTGACCGGGGGGAAGTGAGACTTCATTGTAGTGCAGATTTCCTTTGCAAGCTTGCTTGGTTGGCCAAAAAGGGCGTATGCGTTTTTTCCTGAATATATTCAGGAAAAAACGTATACGCCCTTTTTGGCCAAGTGCATCATTGTGGACGTTCTGCCTCTTTTCCTATGCTTTCAATGCAATTCCAGTCTACCTCCTGAAATCGGTTTCCTGCAATTCTGCCCCGCTTTCAAGTCCTCTTGGCAGCCTTACTTCAGTCTATTTTTGGACGATAGCTGTCATTTATAACTCTGCAGGTTTGTGAATTACAGTGCCCCTGAGCTCCTTTCTTCAACTCGCTTTCTTGTGACCTGGCCGCAACACCGCAGGATGGCTTCAGGCCCTAATCTGGTTCCGGCCCGGCATGCTGAGCCTTTGGTTAATTCCTCTTCCTGTTGGGAAATGAGAGTTAAATTTGCCCGTCCAGACACCTCCAGCTAGCCTCTCATTGGTTCTCGCTATTCCTGTTCATCTTCCGCAGAAATTGCAAACCTGGCCAAACAGGAGGTTAAAGGGACTGACTCTCCAAGTCGGGAGAGTGTTAGTAAAGCGTCTGGAATGTTGCACCCGAGTACCGGGGGAGGAAAACTGAGACATATTTGAACACGTCTCCCGTTCACATGGTTGATCATACTCTGGGTTCCACATGCATGTTTTAGCTGAAGGAAGAATACCTTAAACCTGGAGAGTTGAGACCCGTGGAATGGGTACCATGCAATATGACTTCAAAGGGTCTTCATTTGCACACCGAACCTCTCCAATCCTATCACTGCTGCGTTTATGCCCCTGTACACACGCTTGATTCTCTTTTGGAGACCTAGCAATCCATAGGTTTTAAGATACTTACTAGTCAGGTACATTCTTAGGCGTTTAATATGGGGTTTTGAGTCCATTTCGTTGAGCAAGGAGTAGCTCTTGTCTATTCCATATTTGGCTTAAGGAACTTTATCTGTGCTCATTTCAATCTCTGGTTTTATGCAGCACCCCAACTCACCTTTCCCCTTAAGCAAGCATAAGTTGGTTTTCTAAATTTGAGACCCTGTTCTGTTTTGGAATGCAGTTCCTGTGTAGCCAAGTTTACATTCCGTGTATTACTGATATCTTATGATGTTTCTTTTTCTGTGTGACTTATTTCAGTTAGAATCATCGTACCTGAATCCACTCATTATGCTGCTACGGGCCTGATGACATAGATTTCATTGCTGAGTGATACTGCATTGTACGTAAGTACCACAAGTTCTTTATCCATTTTTCACTTTCTGTGATATTGAACTTGTACGGTAAACGAGGTTCTTGTAAACGGAGGCGTCCCAAACTTTGGGGTGGCTGTGTCTTTTTGATTTTAATTTCCCTAAGCTATAGGACCATAAGTGGCAGTGCCCTAGGCTCTGTTGCTTTGTTTTTTAGATGTTTCAGGAAACACCATACACTTCTCCCGAGTGGTTCTTGGCTATTTACATCCCGCCCATCAGCATAACAAGGCTCCCAGTTCTCCATGGCCTGTCCTGCCTTTCTGGATTTTACACTTTTTTCAGATGGCCCTTTTGACCGGGGAGAAGTGAGACTTCATTGTAGTGCAGATTTCCCTTGCAAGTTTGCTTGGTTGGCCAAAAAGGGCGTATGCGTTTTTTCCTGAATATATTCAGGAAAAAACGCATACGCCCTTTTTGGCCAAGTGCATCATTGTGGACGTTCTGCCTCTTTTCCTATGCTTTCAATGCAATTCCAGTCTACCTCCTGAAATCGGTTTCCTGCAATTCTGCCCCGCTTTCAAGTCCTCTTGGCAGCCTTACTTCAGTCTATTTTTGGACGATAGCTGTCATTTATAACTCTGCAGGTTTGTGAATTACAGTGCCCCTGAGCTCCTTTCTTCAACACGCTTTCTTGTCACCTGGCCGCAACACTGCAGCATGGCTTCAGGCCCTAATCTGGTTCCGGCACGGCACGCTGAGCCTTTGGTTATTTCCTCTTCCTGGTGGGAAATGAGAGTTAAATTTGCCCGTCCAGACACCTCCAGCTAGCCTCTCATTGGTTCTCGCTATTCCTGTTCATCTTCCGCAGAAATTGCAAACTGGGCCAAACAGGAGGTTAAAGGCGCTGACTCTCCAAGTGGGGAGAGTGTTAGTAAAGCGTCTGGATTGTTGCACCCGAGTACCAGGGTACGAAAACTGAGACATATTTGAACACGTCTCCCGATCACATGGTTGATCATACTCTAGGTTCCACATGCATGTTTTAGCTGAAGGAAGAATACCTTAAACCTGGGTAGTTGAAACCCGTGGAATGGGTACCATGCAATATGACTTCAAAGGGTCTTCATTTGCTCACGAACCTCTCCAATCCTATCACTGCTGCGTTTATTCCCCTGTACACATGCTTGATTCTCTTTCGGAGACATAGCAATCCATAGGTTTTAAGATACTTACTAGTCAGGTACATTCTTAGGCGTTTAATATGCGGTGTTGAGTCCATTTCGTTGAGCAAGGAGTAGCTCTTGTCTATTCCATATTTGGCTTAAGGAACTTTATCTGTGCTCATTTCAATCTCTGGTTTTATGCAGCACCCCAACTCACCTTTCCCCTTAAGCAAGCATAAGTTAGTTTTCTAAATTTGAGACCCTGTTCTGTTCTGTAATTCAGTTCCTGTATAGCCAAGTTTAAATTCCGTGTATTACTGATATCTTATGATGTTTCTTTTTCTGTGTGACTTATTTCAGTTAGAATCATCATACCTGAATCCACTCATTGTGCTGCTAAGGGCCTGATGACACAGATTTCATTGCTGAGTGATATTGCTTTGTAAGTAAATACCACAACTTCTTTATCCATTTTTCACTTTCTGCGATGTTGGACTTGTACTGTAAACGAGGTTCTTGTAAACAGAGCCGTTCCAAACTTTGGGGTGGCTGTGTCTTTTTCATTTTAATTTCCCTAAGCTATAGGACCATAAGTGGAAGTGCCCTAGGTTCTGTTGCTTTGTTTTTTAGTTGTTTCAGGAAACACCATACACTTCTCCCAAGTGGTTCTTGGCAATTTACATCCCGCCCATCAGCATAACAAGGCTCCCAGTTCTCCATGGCCTGTCCTGCCTTTCTGGATTTTACACTTTTTTCAGATGGCCCTTTTGACCGGGGGGAAGTGAGACTTCATTGTAGTGCAGATTTCCTTTGCAAACTTGCTTGGTTGGCCAAAAAGGGCGTATGCGTTTTTTCCTGAATATATTCAGGAAAAAACGCATACGCCCTTTTTGGCCAAGTGCATCATTGTGGACGTTCTGCCTCTTTTCCTATGCTTTCAATGCAATTCCAGTCTACCTCCTGAAATCGGTTTCCTGCAATTCTGCCCCGCTTTCAAGTCCTCTTGGCAGCCTTACTTCAGTCTATTTTTGGACGATAGCTCTCATTTATAACTCTGCAGGTTTGTGAATTACAGTGCCCCTGAGCTCCTTTCTTCAACTCGCTTTCTTGTGACCTGGCCGCAACACCGCAGGATGGCTTCAGGCCCTAATCTGGTTCCGGCCCGGCATGCTGAGCCTTTGGTTAATTCCTCTTCCTGGTGGGAAATGAGAGTTAAATTTGCCCGTCCAGACACCTCCAGCTAGCCTCTCATTGGTTCTCGCTATTCCTGTTCATCTTCCGCAGAAATTGCAAACTGGGCCAAACAGGAGGTTAAAGGGACTGACTCTCCAAGTCGGGAGAGTGTTAGTAAAGCGTCTGGAATGTTGCACCCGAGTACCAGGGTACGAAAACTGAGACATATTTGAACACGTCTCCCGTTCACATGGTTGATCATACTCTGGGTTCCACATGCATGTTTTAGCTGAAGGAAGAATACCTTAAACCTGGAGAGTTGAGACCCTTGTAATGGGTAACATGCAATATGACTTCAAAGGGTCTTCATTTGCTCACCGAACCTCTCCAATCCTATCACTGCTGCATTTATGGCCCTGTACACATGCTTCATTCTCTTTCGGAGACATAGCAATCCATAGGTTTTAAGACACTTACTAGTCAGGTACATTCTTAGGCGTTTAATATGCGGTGTTGAGTCCATTTCATTGAGCAAGGAGTAGCTCTTGTCTATTCCATATTTGACTTAAGGAACTTTATCTGTGCTCATTTCAATCTCTGGTTTTATGCAGCACCCCAACTCAACTTTACCCTTAAGCAAGCATAAGTTGGTTTTCTAAATTTGAGACCCTGTTCTGTTCTGTAATTCAGTTCCTGTGTAGCCAAGTTTACATTCCGTGTATTACTGATATCTTATGATGTTTCTTTTTCTGTGTGACTTATTTCAGTTAGAATCATCATACCTGAATCCACTCATTGTGCTGCTAAGGGCCTGATGACACAGATTTCATTGCTGAGTGATATTGCTTTGTAAGTAAATACCACAACTTCTTTATCCATTTTTCACTTTCTGCGATGTTGAACTTGTACTGTAAACGAGGTTCTTGTAAACAGAGCCATTCCAAACTTTGGGGTGGCTGTGTCTTTTTGATTTTAATTTCCCTAAGCTATAGGACCATAAGTGGAAGTGCCCTAGGTTCTGTTGCTTTGTTTTTTAGATGTTTCAGGAAACACCATACACTTCTCCCGAGTGTCTGTTGGCAATTTACATCCCGCCCATCAGCATAACAAGGCTCCCAGTCCTCCATGGCCTGTCCTGCCTTTCTGGATTTTACACTTTTCTCAGATGTCCCTTTTGACTGGGGGGAAGTGAGACTTCATTGTAGTGCAGATTTCCTTTGCAAGCTTGCTTGGTTGGCCAAAAAGGGCGTATGCGTTTTTTCCTGAATATATTCAGGAAAAAACGCATACGCCCTTTTTGGCCAAGTCCATCATTGTGGACGTTCTGCCTCTTTTCCTATGCTTTCAATGCAATTCCAGTCTACCTCCTGAAATCGGTTTCCTGCAATTCTGCCCCGCTTTCAAGTCCTCTTGGCAGCCTTACTTCAGTATATTTTTGGACGAGAGCTGTCATTTATAACTCTGCAGGTTTGTGAATTACAGTGCCCCTGAGCTCCTTTCTTCAACTCGCTTTCTTGTGACCTGGCCGCAACACCGCAGGACGTCTTCAGGCCCTAATCTGGTTCTGGCACGGCACGCTGAGCTTTTGGTTAATTCCTCTTCCTGGTGGGAAATGAGAGTTAAATTTGCCCATCCAGACACCTCCAGCTAGTCTTTCATTGGTTCTCGCTATTCCTGTTCATCTTCCACAGAAATTGCAAACTGGGCCAAACAGGAAGTTAAAGAGACTGACTCTCCAAGTGGGGAGAGTGTTAGTAAAGCGTCTGGAATGTTGCACCCGAGTACCAGGGTACGAAAACTGAGACATATTTGAACACGTCTCCCGATCACATGGTTGATCATACTCTAGGTTCCACATGCATGTTTTAGATGAAGGAAGAATACCTTAAACCTGGGTAGTTGAAACCCGTGGAATGGGTACCATGCAATATGACTTCAAAGGGTCTTCATTTGCTCACGAACCTCTCCAATCCTATCACTGCTGCGTTTATGCCCCTGTACACATGCTTGATTCTCTTTTGGAGACATAGCAATCCATAGGTTTTAAGATACTTACTAGTCAGGTACATTCTTAGGCGTTTAATATGGGGTTTTGTGTCCATTTCGTTGAGCAAGGAGTAGCTCTTGTCTATTCCATATTTGGCTTAAGGAACTTTATCTGTGCTCATTTCAATCTCTGGTTTTATGCAGCACCCCAACTCACCTTTCCCCTTAAGCAAGCATAAGTTGGTTTTCTAAATTTGAGACCCTGTTCTGTTTTGGAATGCAGTTCCTGTGTAGCCAAGTTTACATTCCGTGTATTAGTGATATCTTATGATGTTTCTTTTTCTGTGTGACTTATTTCAGTTAGACTCATCGTACCTGAATCCACTCAATATGCTGCTACAGGCCTGATGACATAGATTTCATTGCTGAGTGATACTGCATTGTACGTAAGTACCACAAGTTCTTTATCCATTTTTCACTTTCTGCGATGTTGAACTTGTACTGTAAACGATGTTCTTGTAAACAGAGGCGTCCAAACTTTGGGGTGGCTGTGTCTTTTTGATTTTAATTTCCCTAAGCTATAGGACCATAAGCGGAAGTGCCCTAGGCTCTGTTGCTTTGTTTTTAGATGTTTCAGGAAACACCATACACTTCTCCCAAGTGGTTGTTGGCAATTTACATCCCGCCCATCAGCATAACAAGGCTCCCAGTTCTCCATGGCCTGTCCTGCCTTTCTGGATTTTACACTTTTTTCAGATGGCCCTTTTGACCCGGGGGAAGTGAGACTTCATTGTAGTGCAGATTTCCTTTGCAAGCTTGCTTGGTTGGCCAAAAAGGGCGTATGCGTTTTTTCCTGAATATATTCAGGAAAAAACGCATACGCCCTTTTTGGCCAAGTGCATCATTGTGGACGTTCTGCCTCTTCTCCTATGCTTTCAATGCAATTCCAGTCTACCTCCTGAAATCGGTTTCCTGCAATTCTGCCCCGCTTTCAAGTCCTCTTGGCAGCCTTACTTCAGTCTATTTTTGGACGATAGCTGTCATTTATAACTCTGCAGGTTTGTGAATTACAGTGCCCCTGAGCTCCTTTCTTCAACTCGCTTTCTTTTGAGCTGGCCGCAGCACTGCAGGATGGCTTCAGGCCCTAATCTAGTTCCGGTACGGCACGCTGAGCCTCTGGTTATTTCCTCTTCCTGGTGGGAAATGAGAGTTAAATTTGCCCGTCCAGACACCTCCAGCTAGTCTTTCATTGGTTCTCGCTATTCCTGTTCATCTTCCACAGAAATTGCAAACTGGGCCAAACAGGAAGTTAAAGAGACTGACTCTCCAAGTGGGGAGAGTGTTAGTAAAGCGTCTGGAATGTTGCACCCGAGTACCAGGGTACGAAAACTGAGACATATTTGAACACGTCTCCCGATCACATGGTTGATCATACTCTAGGTTCCACATGCATGTTTTAGATGAAGGAAGAATACCTTAAACCTGGGTAGTTGAAACCCGTGGAATGGGTACCATGCAATATGACTTCAAAGGGTCTTCATTTGCTCACGAACCTCTCCAATCCTATCACTGCTGCATTTATGCCCCTGTACACATGCTTGATTCTCTTTCGGAGACATAGCAATCCATAGGTTTTAAGATACTTACTAGTCAGGTACATTCTTAGGCGTTTAATATGGGGTTTTGTGTCCATTTCGTTGAGCAAGGAGTAGCTCTTGTCTATTCCATATTTGGCTTAAGGAACTTTATCTGTGCTCATTTCAATCTCTGGTTTTATGCAGCACCCCAACTCACCTTTCCCCTTAAGCAAGCATAAGTTGGTTTTCTAAATTTGAGACCCTGTTCTGTTTTGGAATGCAGTTCCTGTGTAGCCAAGTTTACATTCCGTGTATTAGTGATATCTTATGATGTTTCTTTTTCTGTGTGACTTATTTCAGTTAGACTCATCGTACCTGAATCCACTCAATATGCTGCTACAGGCCTGATGACATAGATTTCATTGCTGAGTGATACTGCATTGTACGTAAGTACCACAAGTTCTTTATCCATTTTTCACTTTCTGCGATGTTGAACTTGTACTGTAAACGATGTTCTTGTAAACAGAGGCGTCCAAACTTTGGGGTGGCTGTGTCTTTTTGATTTTAATTTCCCTAAGCTATAGGACCATAAGCGGAAGTGCCCTAGGCTCTGTTGCTTTGTTTTTAGATGTTTCAGGAAACACCATACACTTCACCCAAGTGGTTCTTGGCAATTTACATCCCGCCCATCAGCATAACAAGGCTCCCAGTTCTCCATGGCCTGTCCTGCCTTTCTGGATTTTACACTTTTTTCAGATGGCCCTTTTGACCCGGGGGAAGTGAGACTTCATTGTAGTGCAGATTTCCTTTGCAAGCTTGCTTGGTTGGCCAAAAAGGGCGTATGCGTTTTTTCCTGAATATATTCAGGAAAAAACGCATACGCCCTTTTTGGCCAAGTGCATCATTGTGGACGTTCTGCCTCTTCTCCTATGCTTTCAATGCAATTCCAGTCTACCTCCTGAAATCGGTTTCCTGCAATTCTGCCCCGCTTTCAAGTCCTCTTGGCAGCCTTACTTCAGTCTATTTTTGGACGATAGCTGTCATTTATAACTCTGCAGGTTTGTGAATTACAGTGCCCCTGAGCTCCTTTCTTCAACTCGCTTTCTTTTGAGCTGGCCGCAACACTGCAGGATGGCTTCAGGCCCTAATCTAGTTCCGGTACGGCACGCTGAGCCTCTGGTTATTTCCTCTTCCTGGTGGGAAATGAGAGTTAAATTTGCCCGTCCAGACACCTCCAGCTAGCCTCTCATTGGTTCTCGCTATTCCTGTTCATCTTCCGCAGAAATTGCAAACTGTGCCAAACAGGAGGTTAAAGGCGCTGACTCTCCAAGTGGGGAGAGTGTTAGTAAAGCGTCTGAAATGTTGCACCCGAGTACCAGGGGAGGAAAACTGAGACATATTTGAACACGTCTCCCGATCACATGTTTGATCATACTCTGGGTTCCACATGCATGTTTTAGCTGAAGGAAGAATACCTAAAACCTGGGTAGTTGAAACCCGTGGAATGGGTACCATGCAATATGACTTCAAAGGGTCTTCATTTGCTCACCGAACCTCTCCAATCCTATCACTGCTGCGTTTATTCCCCTGTAAACATGCTTAATTCTCTTTCGGAGACATAGTAATCCATAGGTTTTAAGATACTTACTAGTCAGGTACATTCTTAGGCGTTTAATATGCGGTGTTGAGTCCATTTCGTTGAGCAAGGAGTAGCTCTTGTCTATTCCATATTTGGCTTAAGGAACTTTATCTGTGCTCATTTCAATCTCTGGTTTTATGCAGCACCCCAACTCACCTTTACCCTTAAGCATGCGTAAGTTGGTGTTCTAAATTTGAGAACCTGTTCTGTTCTGTAATTCAGTTCCTGTGTAGCCAAGTTTACAATCCGTGTATTAGTGATATCTTATGATGTTTCTTTTTCTGTGTGACTTATTTCAGTTAGAATCATCGTACCTGAATCCACTCATTATGCTGCTACGGGCCTGATGACGTAGATTTCATTGCTGAGTGATACTGCATTGTACGTAAGTACCACAACTTCTTTATCCATTTTTCACTTTCTGTGGTATTGAACTTGTACGGTAAATGGGGTTCTTGTAAACAGAGGCGTCCCAAACTTTTGGGTGGCTGTGTCTTTTTGATTTTAATTTCCCTAAGCTATAGGACCAGAAGTGGAAATGCCCTAGGCTCTGTTGCATTGTTTTTTAGATTTTTCAGGAAACACCATACACTTCTCCGGAGTGTCTGTTGGCAATTTACAGCCCGCCCATCAGCATAACAAGGCTCCCAGTTCTCCATGGCCTGTCCTGCCTTTCTGGATTTTACACTTTTTTCAGATGGCCCTTTTGACCGGGGGGAAGTGAGACTTCATTGTAGTGCAGATTTCCTTTGCAAGCTTGCTTGGTTGGCCAAAAAGGGCGTATGCGTTTTTTCCTGAATATATTCAGGAAAAAACACATACGCCCTTTTTGGCCAAGTGCATCATTGTGGACATTCTGCCTCTTTTCCTATGCTTTCAATGCAATTCCAGTCTACCTCCTGAAATCGGTTTCCTGCAATTCTGCCCCGCTTTCAAGTCCTCTTGGCAGCCTTACTTCAGTGTATTTTTGGTCGATAGCTGTCATTTATAACTCTGCAGGTTTGTGAATTACAGTGCCCCTGAGCTCCTTTCTTCAACTCGCTTTCTTTTGAGCTGGCCGCAACACCGCAGGATGGCTTCAGGCCCTAATCTGGTTCCGGTACGGCACGCTGAGCCTTTGGTTAATTCCTCTTCCTGGTGGGAAATGAGAGTTAAATTTGCCCGTCCAGACACCTCCAGCTAGTCTCTCATTGGTTCTCGCTATTCCTGTTCATCTTCCGCAGAAATTGCAAACTGGGCCAAACAGGAGGTTAAAGGGACTGACTCTCCAAGTGGGGAGAGTGTTAGTAAAGCGTCTGGAATGTTACACCCGAGTACCAGGGGAGGAAAACTGAGACATATTTGAACACGTCTCCCGTTCACATGGTTGATCATACTTGGGTTCCACATGCATGTTTTAGCTGAAGGAAGACTACCTTAAACCTGTGTATTTGAAACCCGTGGAATGGGTACCATGCAATATGACTTCAAAGGGTCTTCATTTGCTCACCGAACCTCTCCAATCCTATCACTGCTGCGTTTATGCCCCTGTACACATGCTTGATTCTCTTTCGGAGACATAGCAATCCATAGGTTTTAAGATACTTACTAGTCAGGTACATTCTTAGGCGTTTAATATGGGGTGTTGAGTCCATTTCGTTGAGCAAGGAGTAGCTCTTGTCTATTCCATATTTGGCTTAAGGAACTTTATCTGTGCTCATTTCAATCTCTGGTTTTATGCAGCACCCCAACTCACCTTTCCCCTTAAGCAAGCATAAGTTGGTTTTCTAAATTTGAGACCCTGTTCTGTTCTGTAATTCAGTTCCTGTGTAGCCAAGTTTACATTCCGTGTATTACTGATATCTTATGATGTTTCTTTTTCTGTGTGACTTATTTCAGTTAGAATCATCATACCTGAATCCACTCATTGTGCTGCTAAGGGCCTGATGACATAGATTTCATTGCTGAGTGATATTGCTTTGTAAGTAAATACCACAACTTCTTTATCCATTTTTCACTTTCTGCGATGTTGAACTTGTACTGTAAACGATGTTCTTGTAAACAGAGGCGTCCCAAACTTTGGGGTGGCTGTGTCTTTTTGATTTTAATTTCCCTAAGCTATAGGACCATAAGTGGCAGTGCCCTAGGCTCTGTTGCTTTGTTTTTTAGATGTTTCAGGAAACACCATACACTTCTCCCGAGTGTCTGTTGGCAATTTACATCCCGCCCATCAGCATAACAAGGCTCCCAGTTCTCCATGGCCTGTCCTGCCTTTCTGGATTTTACACTTTTTTCAGATGGCCCTTTTGACCGGGGGGAAGTGAGACTTCATTGTAGTGCAGATTTCCTTTGCAAGCTTGCTTGGTTGGCCAAAAAGGGCGTATGCGTTTTTTCCTGAATATATTCAGGAAAAAACGCATACGCCCTTTTTGGCCAAGTGCATCATTGTGGACGTTCTGCCTCTTTTCCTATGCTTTCAATGCAATTCCAGTCTACCTCCTGAAATCGGTTTCCTGCAATTCTTCCCCGCTTTCAAGTCCTCTTGGCAACCTTACTTCAGTCTATTTTTGGACGATAGCTGTCATTTATAACTCTGCAGGTTTGTGAATTACAGTGCCCCTGAGCTCCTTTCTTCAACTCGCTTTCTTGTGACCTGGCCGCAACACCGCAGGACGTCTTCAGGCCCTAATCTGGTTCTGGCACGGCACGCTGAGCCTTTGGTTAATTCCTCTTCCTGGTGGGAAATGAGAGTTAAATTTGCCCATCCAGACACCTCCAGCTAGTCTTTCATTGGTTCTCGCTATTCCTGTTCATCTTCCACAGAAATTGCAAACTGGGCCAAACAGGAAGTTAAAGGGACTGACTCTCCAAGTGGGGAGAGTGTTAGTAAAGCGTCTGGAATGCTGCACCCGAGTACCAGGGTACGAAAACTGAGACATATTTGAACACGTCTCCCGATCACATGGTTGATCATACTCTAGGTTCCACATGCATGTTTTAGATGAAGGAAGAATACCTTAAACCTGGGTAGTTGAAACCCGTGGAATGGGTACCATGCAATATGACTTCAAAGGGTCTTCATTTGCTCACGAACCTCTCCAATCCTATCACTGCTGCGTTTATGCCCCTGTACACATGCTTGATTCTCTTTCGGAGACATAGCAATCCATAGGTTTTAAGATACTTACTAGTCAGGTACATTCTTAGGCGTTTAATATGGGGTTTTGTGTCCATTTCTTTGAGCAAGGAGTAGCTCTTGTCTATTCCATATTTGGCTTAAGGAACTTTATCTGTGCTCATTTCAATCTCTGGTTTTATGCAGCACCCCAACTCACCTTTCCCCTTAAGCAAGCATAAGTTGGTTTTCTAAATTTGAGACCCTGTTCTGTTTTGGAATGCAGTTCCTGTGTAGCCAAGTTTACATTCCGTGTATTAGTGATATCTTATGATGTTTCTTTTTCTGTGTGACTTATTTCAGTTAGACTCATCGTACCTGAATCCACTCATTATGCTGCTACAGGCCTGATGACATAGATTTCATTGCTGAGTGATACTGCATTGTACGTAAGTACCACAAGTTCTTTATCCATTTTTCACTTTCTGCGATGTTGAACTTGTACTGTAAAGATGTTCTTGTAAACAGAGGCGTCCCAAACTTTGGGGTGGCTGTGTCTTTTTGATTTTAATTTCCCTTAGCTATAGGACCATAAGCGGAACTGCCCTAGGCTCTGTTGCTTTGTTTTTAGATGTTTCAGGAAACACCATACACTTCTCCCAAGTGGTTGTTGGCAATTTACATCCCGCCCATCAGCATAACAAGGCTCCCAGTTCTCCATGGCCTGTCCTGCCTTTCTGGATTTTACACTTTTTTCAGATGGCCCTTTTGACCCGGGGGAAGTGAGACTTCATTGTAGTGCAGATTTCCGTTGCAAGCTTGCTTGGTTGGCCAAAAAGGGCGTATGCGTTTTTTCCTGAATATATTCAGGAAAAAACGCATACGCCCTTTTTGGCCAAGTGCATCATTGTGGACGTTCTGCCTTTTCTCCTATGCTTTCAATGCAATTCCAGTCTACCTCCTGAAATCGGTTTCCTGCAATTCTGCCCCGCTTTCAAGTCCTCTTGGCAGCCTTACTTCAGTCTATTTTTGGACGATAGCTGTCATTTATAACTCTGCAGGTTTGTGAATTACAGTGTCCCTGAGCTCCTTTCTTCAACTCGCTTTCTTTTGAGCTGGCCGCAACACTGCAGGATGGCTTCAGGCCCTAATCTGGTTCCGGTACGGCACGCTGAGCCTCTGGTTATTTCCTCTTCCTGGTGGGAAATGAGAGTTAAATTTGCCCGTCCAGACACCTCCAGCTAGCCTCTCATTGGTTCTCGCTATTCCTGTTCATCTTCCACAGAAATTGCAAACTGGGCCAAACAGGAGGTTAAAGGCGCTGACTCTCCAAGTGGGGAGAGTGTTAGTAAAGCGTCTGGAATGTTGCACCCGAGTACCAGGGTACGAAAACTGAGACATATTTCAACACGTCTCCCGATCACATGGTTGATCATACTCTGGGTTCCACATGCATGTTTTAGCTGAAGGAAGAATACCTAAAACCTGGGTAGTTGAAACCCGTGGAATGGGTACCATGCAATATGACTTCAAAGGGTCTTCATTTGCTCACCGAACCTCTCCAATCCTATCACTGCTGCGTTTATTCCCCTGTATACATGCTTAATTCTCTTTTGGAGACATAGCAATCCATAGGTTTTAAGATACTTACTAGTCAGGTACATTCTTAGGCGTTTAATATGCGGTGTTGAGTCCATTTCGTTGAGCAAGGAGTAGCTCTTGTCTATTCCATATTTGGCTTAAGGAACTTTATCTGTGCTCATTTCAATCTCTGGTTTTATGCAGCACCACAACTCACCTTTACCCTTAAGCAAGCATAAGTTGGTTTTCTAAATTTGAGACCCTGTTCTGTTCTGTAATTCAGTTCCTGTGTAGCCAAGTTTACATTCCGTGTATTACTGATATCTTATGATGTTTCTTTTTCTGTGTGACTTATTTCAGTTAGAATCATCATACCTGAATCCACTCATTGTGCTGCTAAGGGCCTGATGACACAGATTTCATTGCTGAGTGATATTGCTTTGTAAGTAAATACCACAACTTCGTTATCCATTTTTCACTTTCTGCGATGTTGAACTTGTACTGTAAACGAGGTTCTTGTAAACAGAGCCATTCCAAACTTTGGGGTGGCTGTGTCTTTTTGATTTTAATTTCCCTAAGCTATAGGACCATAAGTGGAAGTGCCCTAGGTTCTGTTGCTTTGTTTTTTAGATGTTTCAGGAAACACCATACACTTCTCCCGAGTGGTTGTTGGCAATTTACATCCCGCCCATCAGCATAACAAGGCTCCCAGTTCTCCATGGCCTGTCCTGCCTTTCTGGATTTTACACTTTTTTCAGATGGCCCTTTTGACCGGGGGGAAGTGAGACTTCATTGTAGTGCAGATTTCCTTTGCAAGCTTGCTTGGTTGGCCAAAAAGGGCGTATGCGTTTTTTCCTGAATATATTCAGGAAAAAACGCATACGCCCTTTTTGGCCAAGTGCATCATTGTGGACGTTCTGCCTCTTTTCCTATGCTTTCAATGCAATTCCAGTCTACCTCCTGAAATCGGTTTCCTGCAATTCTGCCCCGCTTTCAAGTCCTCTTGGCAGCCTTACTTCAGTCTATTTTTGGACGATAGCTGTCATTTATAACTCTGCAGGTTTGTGAATTACAGTGCCCCTGAGCTCCTTTCTTCAACTCGCTTTCTTGTGAGCTGGCCGCAACACCGCAGGATGGCTTCAGGCCCTAATCTGGTTCCGGCACGGCACGCTGAGCCTTTGGTTAATTCCTCTTCCTGGTGGGAAATGAGAGTTAAATTTGCCTGTCCAGACACCTCCAGCTAGTCTCTCATTGGTTCTCGCTATTCCTGTTCATCTTCCGCAGAAATTGCAAACTGGGCAAATCAGGAGGTTAAAGACACTGACCCTCCAAGTCGGGAGAGTGTTAGTAAAGCGTCTGGAATGTTGCACCCGAGTACCAGGGTACGAAAACTGAGACATATTTGAACACGTCTCCCGATCACATGGTTGATCATACTCTGGGTTCCACATGCATGTTTTAGCTGAAGGAAGAATACCTAAAACCTTGGTAGTTGAAACCCGTGGAATGGGTACCATGCAATATGACTTCCAAGGGTCTTCATTTGCTCACCGAACCTCTCGAATCCTATCAATGCTGCGTTTATGCCCCTGTACACATGCTTGATTCTCTTTCGGAGACATAGCAATCCATAGGTTTTAAGATACTTAGTCGTCAGGTACATTCTTAGGCGTTTAATATGCGGTGTTGAGTCCATTTCGTTGAGCAAGGAGTAGCTCTTGTCTATTCCATATTTGGCTTAAGGAACTTTATCTGTGCTCATTTCAATCTCTGGTTTTATGCAGCACCCCAACTCACCTTTCCCCTTAAGCAAGCATAAGTTGGTTTTCTAAATTTGAGAACCTGTTCTGTTTTGGAATTCAGTTCCTGTGTAGCCACGTTTACATTCCGTGTATTAGTGATATCTTATGATGTTTCTTTTTCTGTGTGACTTATTTCAGTTAGAATCATCGTACCTGAATCTACTCATTATGCTGCTACGGCCCTGATGACATAGATTTCATTGCTGAGTGATACTGCATTGTACGTAAGTACCACAAGTTGTTTATCCATTTTTCACTTTCTGCGATGTTGAACTTGTACTGTAAACGAGGTTCTTGTAAACAGAGCCGTTCCAAACTTAGGGGTGGCTGTGTCTTTTTGATTTTAATTTCCCTAAGCTATAGGACCATAAGTGGAAGTGCCCTAGGCTCTGTTGCTTTGTTTTTTAGATGTTTCAGGAAACACCATACACTTCTCCCGAGTGTCTGTTGGCAATTTACATCCCGCCCATCAGCATAACAAGGCTCCCAGTTCTCCATGGCCTGTTGCCGTTCTGGATTTTACACTTTTTTCAGATGGCCCTTTTGACCGGGGGGAAGTGAGACTTCATTGTAGTGCAGATTTCCTTTGCAAGCTTGCTTGGTTGGCCAAAAAGGGCGTATGCGTTTTTTCCTGAATATATTCAGGAAAAAACGCATACGCCCTTTTTGGCCAAGTGCATCATTGTGGACGTTCTGCCTCTTTTCCTATGCTTTCAATGCAATTCCAGTCTACCTCCTGAAATCGGTTTCCTGCAATTCGGCCCCGCTTTCAAGTCCTCTTGGCAGCCTTACTTCAGTCTATTTTTGGACGATAGCTGTCATTTATAACTCTGCAGGTTTGTGAATTACAGTGCCCCTGAGCTCCTTTCTTCAACTCGCTTTCTTGTGAGCTGGCCGCAACACCGCAGGATGGCTTCAGGCCCTAATCTGGTTCCGGCACGGCACGCTGAGCCTTTGGTTAATTCCTCTTCCTGGTGGGAAATGAGAGTTAAATTTGCCCGTCCAGACACCTCCAGCTAGTCTCTCATTGGTTCTCGCTATTCCTGTTCATCTTCCGCAGAAATTGCAAACTGGGCCAAACAGGAGGTTAAAGACACTGACTCTCCAAGTCGGGAGAGTGTTAATAAAGCGTCTGGAATGTTGCATCCGAGTACCAGGGTACGAAAACTGAGACATATTTGAACACGTCTCCCGATCACATGGTTGATCATACTCTGGGTTCCACATGCATGTTTTAGCTGAAGGAAGAATACCTAAAACCTGGGTAGTTGAAACCCTTGGAATGGGTACCATGCAATATGACTTCAAAGGGTCTTCATTTGCTCACCGAACCTCTCCAATCCTATCACTGCTGCGTTTATGCCCCTGTACACATGCTTGATTCTCTTTTGGAGACATAGCAATCCATAGGTTTTAAGATACTTACTAGTCAGGTACATTCTTAGGCGTTTAATATGCGGTGTTGAGTCCATTTCGTTGAGCAAGGAGTAGCTCTTGTCTATTCCATATTTGGCTTAAGGAACTTTATCTGTGCTCATTTCAATCTCTGGTTTTATGCAGCACCCCAACTCACCTTTCCCCTTAAGCAAGCATAAGTTGGTTTTCTAAATTTGAGACCCTGTTCTGTTCTGTAATTCAGTTCCTGTGTAGCCAAGTTTACATTCCGTGTATTAGTGATATCTTATGATGTTTCTTTTTCTGTGTGACTTATTTCAGTTAGAATCATCATACCTGAATCCACTCATTGTGCTGCTAAGGGCCTGATGACACAGATTTCATTGCTGAGTGATATTGCTTTGTAAGTAAATACCACAACTTCTTTATCCATTTTTCACTTTCTGCGATGTTGAAATTGTACTGTAAACGAGGTTCTTGTAAACAGAGGCGTCCCAAACTTTGGGGTGGCTGTGTCTTTTTGATTTTAATTTCCCTAAGCTATAGGACCATAAGTGGAAGTGCCCTAGGCTCTGTTGCTTTGTTTTTTAGATGTTTCAGGAAACACCATACACTTCTCCTGAGTGTCTGTTGGCAATTTACATCCCGCCCATCAGCATAACAAGGCTCCCAGTTCTCCATGGCCTGTCCTGCCTTTCTGGATTTTACACTTTTTTCAGATGGCCCTTTTGACCGGGGGGAAGTGAGACTTCATTGTAGTGCAGATTTCCTTTGCAAGCTTGCTTGGTTGGCCAAAAAGGGCGTATGCGTTTTTTCCTGAATATATTCAGGAAAAAACGCATACGCCCTTTTTGGCCAAGTGCATCATTGTGGACATTCTGCCTCTTTTCCTATGCTTTCAATGCAATTCCAGTCTACCTCCTGAAATCGGTTTCCTGCAATTCTGCCCCGCTTTCAAGTCCTCTTGGCAGCCTTACTTCAGTCTATTTTTGGACGATAGCTGTCATTTATAACTCTGCAGGTTTGTGAATTACAGTGCCCCTGAGCTCCTTTCTTCAACTTGCTTTCTTGTGACCTGGCCACAACACCGCAGGATGGCTTCAGGCCCTAATCTGGTTCCGGCACGGCACGCTGAGCCTTTGGTTATTTCCTCTTCCTGGTGGGAAATGAGAGTTAAATTTGCCCGTCCAGACACCTCCAGCTAGTCTCTCATTGGTTCTCGCTATTCCTGTTCATCTTCCGCAGAAATTGCAAACCGGGCCAAACAGGAGGTTAAAGGCGCTGACTCTCCAAGTGGGGAGAGTGTTAGTAAAGCATCTGGAATGTTGCACCCGAGTACCAGGGGAGGAAAACTGAGACATATTTGAACACGTCTCCCGTTCACATGGTTGATCATACTTGGGTTCCACATGCATGTTTTAGCTGAAGGAAGAATACCTTAAACCTGGAGAGTTGAGACCCGTGTAATGGGTACCATGCAATATGACTTCAAAGGGTCTTCATTTGCTCACCGAACCTCTCCAATCCTATCACTGCTGCGTTTATGCCCCTGTACACATGCTTGATTCTCTTTTGGAGACATAGCAATCCATAGGTTTTAAGATACTTACTAGTCAGGTACATTCTTAGGCGTTTAATATGCGGTGTTGAGTCCATTTCGTTGAGCAAGGAGTAGCTCTTGTCTATTCCATATTTGACTTAAGGAACTTTATCTGTGCTCATTTCAATCTCTGGTTTTATGCAGCACCCCAACTCACCTTTACCCTTAAGCAAGCATAAGTTGGTTTTCTAAATTTGAGACCCTGTTCTGTTCTGTAATTCAGTTCCTGTGTAGCCAAGTTTACATTCCGTGTATTACTGATATCTTATGATGTTTCTTTTTCTGTGTGACTTACTTCAGTTAGAATCATCATACCTGAATCCACTCATTGTGCTGCTAAGGGCCTGATGACACAGATTTCATTGCTGAGTGATATTGCTTTGTAAGTAAATACCACAACTTCTTTATCCATTTTTCACTTTCTGCGATGTTGAACTTGTACTGTAAACGAGGTTCTTGTAAACAGAGCCGTTCCAAACTTTGGGGTGGCTGTGTCTTTTTGATTTTAATTTCCCTAAGCTATAGGACCATAAGTGGAAGTGCCCTAGGTTCTGTTGCTTTGTTTTTTAGATGTTTCAGGAAACACCATACACTTCTCCCGAGTGGTTGTTGGCAATTTACATCCCGCCCATCAGCATAACAAGGCTCCCAGTTCTCCATGGCCTGTCCTGCCTTTCTGGATTTTACACTTTTTTCAGATGGCCCTTTTGACCGGGGGGAAGTGAGACTTCATTGTAGTGCAGATTTCCTTTGCAAGCTTGCTTGGTTGGCCAAAAAGGGCGTATGCGTTTTTTCCTGAATATATTCAGGAAAAAACGCATACGCCCTTTTTGGCCAAGTGCATCATTGTGGACGTTCTGCCTCTTTTCCTATGTTTTCAATGCAATTCCAGTCTACCTCCTGAAATCGGTTTCCTGCAATTCTGCCCCGCTTTCAAGTCCTCTTGGCAGCCTTACTTCAGTCTATTTTTGGACGATAGCTGTCATTTATAACTCTGCAGGTTTGTGAATTACAGTGCCCCTGAGCTCCTTTCTTCAACTCGCTTTCTTTTGAGCTGGCCGCAACACCGCAGGATGGCTTCAGGCCCTAATCTGGTTCCGGTACGGCACGCTGAGCCTTTGGTTATTTCCTCTTCCTGGTGGGAAATGAGAGTTAAATTGGCCCGTCCAGACACCTCCAGCTAGCCTCTCATTGGTTCTCGCTATTCCTGTTCATCTTCCGCAGAAATTGCAAACTGGGCCAAACAGGAGGTTAAAGGCGCTGACTCTCCAAGTGGGGAGAGTGTTAGTAAAGCGTCTGGAATGTTGTACCCGAGTACCAGGGGAGGAAAACTGAGACATATTTGAACACGTCTCCCGTTCACATGGTTGATCATACTTGGGTTCCACATGCATGTTTTAGCTGAAGGAAGAATACCTTAAACCTGGAGAGTTGAGACCCGTGCAATGGGTACCATGCAATATGACTTCAAAGGGTCTTCATTTGCTCACCGAACCTCTCCAATCCTATCACTGCTGCGTTTATGCCCCTGTACACATGCTTGATTCTCTTTTGGAGACATAGCAATCCATAGGTTTTAAGATACTTACTAGTCAGGTACATTCTTAGGCGTTTAATATGCGGTGTTGAGTCCATTTCGTTGAGCAAGGAGTAGCTCTTGTCTATTCCATATTTGACTTAAGGAACTTTATCTGTGCTCATTTCAATCTCTGGTTTTATGCAGCACCCCAACTCACCTTTACCCTTAAGCAAGCATAAGTTGGTTTTCTAAATTTGAGACCCTGTTCTGTTCTGTAATTCAGTTCCTGTGTAGCCAAGTTTACATTCCATGTATTACTGATATCTTATGATGTTTCTTTTTCTGTGTGACTTACTTCAGTTAGAATCATCATACCTGAATCCACTCATTGTGCTGCTAAGGGCCTGATGACACAGATTTCATTGCTGAGTGATATTGCTTTGTAAGTAAATACCACAACTTCTTTATCCATTTTTCACTTTCTGCGATGTTGAACTTGTACTGTAAACGAGGTTCTTGTAAACAGAGCCATTCCAAACTTTGGGGTGGCTGTGTCTTTTTGATTTTAATTTCCCTAAGCTATAGGACCATAAGTGGAAGTGCCCTAGGTTCTGTTGCTTTGTTTTTTAGATGTTTCAGGAAACACCATACACTTCTCCCGAGTGGTTGTTGGCAATTTACATCCCGCCCATCAGCATAACAAGGCTCCCAGTTCTCAATGGCCTGTTGCCTTTCTGGATTTTACACTTTTTTCAGATGGCCCTTTTGACCGGGGGGAAGTGAGACTTCATTGTAGTGCAGATTTCCTTTGCAAGCTTGCTTGGTTGGCCAAAAAGGGCGTATGCGTTTTTTCCTGAATATATTCAGGAAAAAACGCATACGCCCTTTTTGGCCAAGTGCATCATTGTGGACATTCTGCCTCTTTTCCTATGCTTTCAATGCAATTCCAGTCTACCTCCTGAAATCGGTTTCCTGCAATTCTGCCCCGCTTTCAAGTCCTCTTGGCAGCCTTACTTCAGTCTATTTTTGGACGATAGCTGTCATTTATAACTCTGCAGGTTTGTGAATTACAGTGCCCCTGAGCTCCTTTCTTCAACTTGCTTTCTTGTGACCTGGCCACAACACCGCAGGATGGCTTCAGGCCCTAATCTGGTTCCGGCACGGCACGCTGAGCCTTTGGTTATTTCCTCTTCCTGGTGGGAAATGAGAGTTAAATTTGCCCGTCCAGACACCTCCAGCTAGTCTCTCATTGGTTCTCGCTATTCCTGTTCATCTTCCGCAGAAATTGCAAACCGGGCCAAACAGGAGGTTAAAGGCGCTGACTCTCCAAGTGGGGAGAGTGTTAGTAAAGCGTCTGGAATGTTGCACCCGAGTACCAGGGGAGGAAAACTGAGACATATTTGAACACGTCTCCCGTTCACATGGTTGATCATACTTGGGTTCCACATGCATGTTTTAGCTGAAGGAAGAATACCTTAAACCTGGAGAGTTGAGACCCGTGTAATGGGTACCATGCAATATGACTTCAAAGGGTCTTCATTTGCTCACCGAACCTCTCCAATCCTATCACTGCTGCGTTTATGCCCCTGTACACATGCTTGATTCTCTTTTGGAGACATAGCAATCCATAGGTTTTAAGATACTTACTAGTCAGGTACATTCTTAGGCGTTTAATATGCGGTGTTGAGTCCATTTCGTTGAGCAAGGAGTAGCTCTTGTCTATTCCATATTTGACTTAAGGAACTTTATCTGTGCTCATTTCAATCTCTGGTTTTATGCAGCACCCCAACTCACCTTTACCCTTAAGCAAGCATAAGTTGGTTTTCTAAATTTGAGACCCTGTTCTGTTCTGTAATTCAGTTCCTGTGTAGCCAAGTTTACATTCCGTGTATTAGTGATATCTTATGATGTTTCTTTTTCTGTGTGACTTACTTCAGTTAGAATCATCATACCTGAATCCACTCATTGTGCTGCTAAGGGCCTGATGACACAGATTTCATTGCTGAGTGATATTGCTTTGTAAGTAAATACCACAACTTCTTTATCCATTTTTCACTTTCTGCGATGTTGAACTTGTACTGTAAACGAGGTTCTTGTAAACAGAGCCGTTCCAAACTTTGGGGTGGCTGTGTCTTTTTGATTTTAATTTCCCTAAGCTATAGGACCATAAGTGGAAGTGCCCTAGGTTCTGTTGCTTTGTTTTTTAGATGTTTCAGGAAACACCATACACTTCTCCCGAGTGGTTGTTGGCAATTTACATCCCGCCCATCAGCATAACAAGGCTCCCAGTTCTCCATGGCCTGTCCTGCCTTTCTGGATTTTACACTTTTTTCAGATGGCCCTTTTGACCGGGGGGAAGTGAGACTTCATTGTAGTGCAGATTTCCTTTGCAAGCTTGCTTGGTTGGCCAAAAAGGGCGTATGCGTTTTTTCCTGAATATATTCAGGAAAAAACGCATACGCCCTTTTTGGCCAAGTGCATCATTGTGGACGTTCTGCCTCTTTTCCTATGTTTTCAATGCAATTCCAGTCTACCTCCTGAAATCGGTTTCCTGCAATTCTGCCCCGCTTTCAAGTCCTCTTGGCAGCCTTTCTTCAGTCTATTTTTGGACGATAGCTGTCATTTATAACTCTGCAGGTTTGTGAATTACAGTGCCCCTGAGCTCCTTTCTTCAACTCGCTTTCTTTTGAGCTGGCCGCAACACCGCAGGATGGCTTCAGGCCCTAATCTGGTTCCGGTACGGCACGCTGAGCCTTTGGTTATTTCCTCTTCCTGGTGGGAAATGAGAGTTAAATTGGCCCGTCCAGACACCTCCAGCTAGCCTCTCATTGGTTCTCGCTATTCCTGTTCATCTTCCGCAGAAATTGCAAACTGGGCCAAACAGGAGGTTAAAGGCGCTGACTCTCCAAGTGGGGAGAGTGTTAGTAAAGCGTCTGGAATGTTGTACCCGAGTACCAGGGGAGGAAAACTGAGACATATTTGAACACGTCTCCCGTTCACATGGTTGATCATACTTGGGTTCCACATGCATGTTTTAGCTGAAGGAAGAATACCTTAAACCTGGAGAGTTGAGACCCGTGCAATGGGTACCATGCAATATGACTTCAAAGGGTCTTCATTTGCTCACCGAACCTCTCCAATCCTATCACTGCTGCGTTTATGCCCCTGTACACATGCTTGATTCTCTTTTGGAGACATAGCAATCCATAGGTTTTAAGATACTTACTAGTCAGGTACATTCTTAGGCGTTTAATATGCGGTGTTGAGTCCATTTCGTTGAGCAAGGAGTAGCTCTTGTCTATTCCATATTTGACTTAAGGAACTTTATCTGTGCTCATTTCAATCTCTGGTTTTATGCAGCACCCCAACTCACCTTTACCCTTAAGCAAGCATAAGTTGGTTTTCTAAATTTGAGACCCTGTTCTGTTCTGTAATTCAGTTCCTGTGTAGCCAAGTTTACATTCCATGTATTACTGATATCTTATGATGTTTCTTTTTCTGTGTGACTTACTTCAGTTAGAATCATCATACCTGAATCCACTCATTGTGCTGCTAAGGGCCTGATGACACAGATTTCATTGCTGAGTGATATTGCTTTGTAAGTAAATACCACAACTTCTTTATCCATTTTTCACTTTCTGCGATGTTGAACTTGTACTGTAAACGAGGTTCTTGTAAACAGAGCCATTCCAAACTTTGGGGTGGCTGTGTCTTTTTGATTTTAATTTCCCTAAGCTATAGGACCATAAGTGGAAGTGCCCTAGGTTCTGTTGCTTTGTTTTTTAGATGTTTCAGGAAACACCATACACTTCTCCCGAGTGGTTGTTGGCAATTTACATCCCGCCCATCAGCATAACAAGGCTCCCAGTTCTCCATGGCCTGTCCTGCCTTTCTGGATTTTACACTTTTTTCAGATGGCCCTTTTGACCGGGGGGGAAGTGAGACTTCATTGTAGTGCAGATTTCCTTTGCAAGCTTGCTTGGTTGGCCAAAAAGGGCGTATGCGTTTTTTCCTGAATATATTCAGGAAAAAACGCATACGCCCTTTTTGGCCAAGTGCATCATTGTGGACGTTCTGCCTCTTTTCCTATGCTTTCAATGCAATTCCAGTCTACCTCCTGAAATCGGTTTCCTGCAATTCTGCCCCGCTTTCAAGTCCTCTTGGCAGCCTTACTTCAGTCTATTTTTGGACGATAGCTGTCATTTATAACTCTGCAGGTTTGTGAATTACAGTGCCCCTGAGCTCCTTTCTTCAACTCGCTTTCTTTTGAGCTGGCCGCAACACCGCAGGATGGCTTCAGGCCCTAATCTGGTTCCGGTACGGCACGCTGAGCCTTTGGTTATTTCCTCTTCCTGGTGGGAAATGAGAGTTAAATTTGCCCGTCCAGACACCTCCAGCTAGCCTCTCATTGGTTCTCGCTATTCCTGTTCATCTTCCGCAGAAATTGCAAACTGGGCCAAACAGGAGGTTAAAGGCGCTGACTCTCCAAGTGGGGAGAGTGTTAGTAAAGCGTCTGGAATGTTGCACCCGAGTACCAGGGGAGGAAAACTGAGACATATTTGAACACGTCTCCCATTCACATGGTTGATCATACTTGGGTTCCACATGCATGTTTTAGCTGAAGGAAGAATACCTTAAACCTGGAGAGTTGAGACCCGTGGAATGGGTACCATGCAATATGACTTCAAAGGGTCTTCATTTGCTCACCGAACCTCTCCAATCCTATCACTGCTGCGTTTATGCCCCTGTACACATGCTTGATTCTCTTTCGGAGACATAGCAATCCATAGGTTTTACGATACTTACTAGTCAGGTACATTCTTAGGCGTTTAATATGCGGTGTTGAGTCCATTTCGCTGAGCAAGGAGTAGCTCTTGTCTATTCCATATTTGGCTTAAGGAACTTTATCTGTGCTCATTTCAATCTCTGGTTTTATGCAGCACCCCAACTCACCTTTCCCCTTAAGCAAGCATAAGTTGGTTTTCTAAATTTGAGACCCTGTTCTGTTCTGTAATTCAGTTCCTGTGTAGCCAAGTTTACATTCCGTGTATTACTGATATCTTATGATGTTTCTTTTTCTGTGTGACTTATTTCAGTTAGAATCATCATACCTGAATCCACTCATTGTGATGCTAAGGGCCTGATGACATAGATTTCATTGCTGAATGATATTGCTTTGTAAGTAAATACCACAACTTCTTTATCCATTTTTCACTTTCTGCGATGTTGAACTTGTACTGTAAACGAGGTTCTAAAAACAGAGTCGTCCCAAACTTTGGGGTGGCTGTGTCTTTTTGATTTTAATTTCCCTAAGCTATAGGACCATAAGTGGCAGTGCCCTAGGCTCTGTTGCTTTGTTTTTTAGATGTTTCAGGAAACACCATACACTTCTCCCAAGTGTCTGTTGGCAATTTACATCCCGCCCATCAGCATAACAAGGCTCCCAGTTCTCCATGGCCTGTCCTGCCTTTCTGGATTTTACACTTTTTTCAGATGGCCCTTTTGACCGGGGGGAAGTGAGACTTCATTGTAGTGCAGATTTCCTTTGCAAGCTTGCTTGGTTGGCCAAAAAGGGCGTATGCGTTTTTTCCTGAATATATTCAGGAAAAAACGCATACGCCCTTTTTGGCCAAGTGCATCATTGTGGACGTTCTGCCTCTTTTCCTATGCTTTCAATGCAATTTCAGTCTACCTCCTGAAATCGGTTTCCTGCAATTCTGCCCCGCTTTCAAGTCCTCTTGGCAGCCTTACTTCAGTCTATTTTTGGACGATAGCTGTCATTTATAACTCTGCAGGTTTGTGAATTACAGTGCACCTGAGCTCCTTTCTTCAACTCGCTTTCTTGTGACCTGGCCGCAACACCGCAGGATGGCTTCAGGCCCTAATCTGGTTCCGGCCCGGCATAATGAGCCTTTGGTTAATTCCTCTTCCTGGTGGGAAATGAGAGTTAAATTTGCCCGTCCAGACACCTCCAGCTAGCCTCTCATTGGTTCTCGCTATTCCTGTTCATCTTCCACAGAAATTGCAAACTGGGCCAAACAGGAGGTTAAAGGGACTGACTCTCCAAGTGGGGAGAGTGTTAGTAAAGCGTCTGGAATGTTGCACCCGAATACCAGGGGAGGAAAACTGAGACATATTTGAACACGTCTCCCGATCACATGGTTGATCATACTCTAGGTTCCACATGCATGTTTTAGCTGAAGGAAGAATACCTGAAACCTGGGTAGTTGAAACCCTTGGAATGGGTACCATGCAATATGACTTCAAAGGGTCTTCATTTGCTCACCGAACCTCTCCAATCCTATCCCTGCTGCGTTTATGCCCCTGTACACATGCTTGATTCTCTTTCGGAGACATAGCAATCCATAGGTTTCAAGATACTTACAAGTCAGGTACATTCTTAGGCGTTTAATATGCGGTGTTGAGTCCATTTCGTTGAGCAAGGAGTAGCTCTTGTCTATTCCATATTTGGCTTAAGGAACTTTATCTGTGCTCATTTCAATCTCTGGTTTTATGCAGCACCCCAACTCACCTTTACCCTTAAGCAAGCATAAGTTGTTTTTCTAAATTTGAGACCCTGTTCTGTTCTGTAATTCAGTTCCTGTGTAGCCAAGTTTCCATTCCGTGTATTACTGATATCTTATGATGTTTCTTTTTCTGTGTGACTTATTTCAGTTAGAATCATCATACCTGAATCCACTCATTGTGCTGCTAAGGGCCTGATGACATAGATTTCATTGCTGAGTGATATTGCTTTGTAAGTGAATACCACAACTTCTTTATCCATTTTTCACTTTCTGCGATGTTGAACTTGTACTGTAAACGAGGTTCTTGTAAACAGAGCCGTTCCAAACATTGCGGTGGCTGTGTCTTTTTCATTTTAATTTCCCTAAGCTATAGGACCATAAGTGGAAGTGCCCTAGGCTCTGTTGCTTTGTTTTTTAGATGTTTCAGGAAACACCATACACTTCTCCCAAGTGTCTGTTGGCAATTTACATCCCGCCCATCAGCATAACAAGGCTCCCAGTTCTCAATGGCCTGTTGCCTTTCTGGATTTTACACTTTTTTCAGATGGCCCTTTTGACCGGGGGGAAGTGAGACTTCATTGTAGTGCAGATTTCCTTTGCAAGCTTGCTTGGTTGGCCAAAAAGGGCGTATGCGTTTTTTCCTGAATATATTCAGGAAAAAACGCATACGCCCTTTTTGGCCAAGTGCATCATTGTGGACGTTCTGCCTCTTTTCCTATGCTTTCAATGCAATTCCAGTCTACCTCCTGAAATCGGTTTCCTGCAATTCTGCCCCGCTTTCAAGTCCTCTTGGCAGCCTTACTTCAGTCTATTTTTGGACGATAGCTGTCATTTATAACTCTGCAGGTTTGTGAATTACAGTGCCCCTGAGCTCCTTTCTTCAACTCGCTTTCTTGTGACCTGGCCGCAACACCGCAGGATGGCTTCAGGCCCTAATCTTGTTCCGGCACGGCATGCTGAGCCTTTGGTTATTTCCTCTTCCTGGTGGGAAATGAGAGTTAAATTTGCCCGTCCAGACACCTCCAGCTAGCCTTTCATTGGTTCTCACTAGTCCTGTTCATCTTCCGCAGAATTTGCAAACTGGGCCAAACAGGAGGTTAAAGGCGCTGACTCTCCAAGTGGGGAGAGTGTTAGTAAAGCGTCTGGAATGTTGCACCGGAGTACCAGGGGAGGAAAACTGAGACATATTTGAACACGTCTCCCGTTCACATGGTTGATCATACTCTGGGTTTCACATGCATGTTTTAGCTGAAGGAAGAATACCTTAAACCTGGAGAGTTGAAACCCGTGTAATGGGTACCATGCAATATGACTTCAAGGGGTCTTCATATGCTCACCGAACCTCTCCAATCCTATCACTGCTGCGTTTATGCCCCTGTACACATGCTTGATTCTCTTTTGGAGACATAGCAATCCATAGGTTTTAAGATACTTACTAGTCAGGTACATTCTTAGGCGTTTAATATGGGGTGTTGAGTCCATTTCGTTGAGCAAGGAGTAGCTCTTGTCTATTCCATATTTGGCTTAAGGAACTTTATCTGTGCTCATTTCAATCTCTGGTTTTATGCAGCACCCCAACTCACCTTTCCCCTTAAGCAAGCATAAGTTTGTTTTCTAAATTTGAGACCCTGTTCTGTTCTGTAATTCAGTTCCTGTGTAGCCAAGTTTACATTCCGTGTATTACTGATATCTTATGATGTTTCTTTTTCTTTGTGACTTATTTCAGTTAGAATCATCATACCTGAATCCACTCATTGTGCTGCTAAGGGCCTGATGACACAGATTTCATTGCTGAGTGATATTGCTTTGTAAGTAAATACCACAACTTCTTTATCCATTTTTCACTTTCTGTGATATTGAACTTGTACGGTAAACGAGGTTCTTGTAAACAGAGGCGTCCCAAACTTTGGGGTGGCTGTGTCTTTTTGATTTTAATTTCCCTAAGCTATAGGACCATAAGTGGAAGTGCACTAGGCTCTGTTGCTTTGTTTTTTAGATGTTTCAGGAAACACCATACACTTCTCCGGAGTGGCTGTTGGCAATTTACATCCCGCACATCAGCATAACAAGGCTCCCAGTTCTCCATGTCTTGTCCTGCCTTTCTGGATTTTACACTTTTTTCAGATGGCCCTTTTGACCGGGGGGAAGTGAGACTTCATTGTAGTGCAGATTTCCTTTGCAAGCTTGCTTGGTTGGCCAAAAAGGGCGTATGCGTTTTTTCCTGAATATATTCAGGAAAAAACGCATACGCCCTTTTTGGCCAAGTGCATCATTGTGGACGTTCTGCCTCTTTTCCTATGCTTTCAATGCAATTCCAGTCTACCTCCTGAAATCGGTTTCCTGCAATTCTGCCCCGCTTTCAAGTCCTCTTGGCAGCCTTACTTCAGTCTATTTTTGGACGATAGCTGTCATTTATAACTCTGCAGGTTTGTGAATTACAGTGCCCCTGAGCTCCTTTCTTCAACTCGCTTTCTTGTGACCTGGCCGCAACACCGCAGGATGGCTTCAGGCCCTAATCTTGTTCCGGCACGGCACGCTGAGCCTTTGGTTATTTCCTCTTCCTGGTGGGAAATGAGAGTTAAATTTGCCCGTCCAGACACCTCCAGCTAGCCTTTCATTGGTTCTCACTAGTCCTGTTCATCTTCCGCAGAATTTGCAAACTGGGCCAAACAGGAGGTTAAAGGCGCTGACTCTCCAAGTGGGGAGAGTGTTAGTAAAGCGTCTGGAATGTTGCACCGGAGTACCAGGGGAGGAAAACTGAGACATATTTGAACACGTCTCCCGTTCACATGGTTGATCATACTCTGGGTTTCACATGCATGTTTTAGCTGAAGGAAGAATACCTTAAACCTGGAGAGTTGAAACCCGTGTAATGGGTACCATGCAATATGACTTCAAGGGGTCTTCATATGCTCACCGAACCTCTCCAATCCTATCACTGCTGCGTTTATGCCCCTGTACACATGCTTGATTCTCTTTTGGAGACATAGCAATCCATAGGTTTTAAGATACTTACTAGTCAGGTACATTCTTAGGCGTTTAATATGGGGTGTTGAGTCCATTTCGTTGAGCAAGGAGTAGCTCTTGTCTATTCCATATTTGGCTTAAGGAACTTTATCTGTGCTCATTTCAATCTCTGGTTTTATGCAGCACCCCAACTCACCTTTCCCCTTAAGCAAGCATAAGTTTGTTTTCTAAATTTGAGACCCTGTTCTGTTCTGTAATTCAGTTCCTGTGTAGCCAAGTTTACATTCCGTGTATTACTGATATCTTATGATGTTTCTTTTTCTTTGTGACTTATTTCAGTTAGAATCATCATACCTGAATCCACTCATTGTGCTGCTAAGGGCCTGATGACACAGATTTCATTGCTGAGTGATATTGCTTTGTAAGTAAATACCACAACTTCTTTATCCATTTTTCACTTTCTGTGATATTGAACTTGTACGGTAAACGAGGTTCTTGTAAACAGAGGCGTCCCAAACTTTGGGGTGGCTGTGTCTTTTTGATTTTAATTTCCCTAAGCTATAGGACCATAAGTGGAAGTGCACTAGGCTCTGTTGCTTTGTTTTTTAGATGTTTCAGGAAACACCATACACTTCTCCGGAGTGGCTGTTGGCAATTTACATCCCGCACATCAGCATAACAAGGCTCCCAGTTCTCCATGTCTTGTCCTGCCTTTCTGGATTTTACACTTTTTTCAGATGGCCCTTTTGACCGGGGGGAAGTGAGACTTCATTGTAGTGCAGATTTCCTTTGCAAGCTTGCTTGGTTGGCCAAAAAGGGCGTATGCGTTTTTTCCTGAATATATTCAGGAAAAAACGTATACGCCCTTTTTGGCCAAGTGCATCATTGTGGACGTTCTGCCTCTTTTCCTATGCTTTCAATGCAATTCCAGTCTACCTCCTGAAATCGGTTTCCTGCAATTCTGCCCCGCTTTCAAGTCCTCTTGGCAGCCTTACTTCAGTCTATTTTTGGACGATAGCTGTCATTTATAACTCTGCAGGTTTGTGAATTACATTGCCCCTGAGCTCCTTTCTTCAACTCGCTTTCTTTTGAGCTGGCCGCAACACCGCAGGATGGCTTCAGGCCGTAATCTGGTTCCGGTACGGCACGCTGAGCCTTTGGTTATTTCCTCTTCCTGGTGGGAAATGAGAGTTAAATTTGCCCGTCCAGACACCTCCAGCTAGCCTCTCATTGGTTCTCGCTATTCCTGTTCATCTTCCGCAGAAATTGCAAACTGGGCCAAACAGGAGGTTAAAGGGACTGACTCTCCAAGTGGGGAGAGTGTTAGTAAAGCGTCTGGAATGTTGCACCCGAGTACCAGGGGAGGAAAACTGAGACATATTTGAACACGTCTCCCGTTCACATGGTTGATCATACTTGGGTTCCACATGCATGTTTTAGCTGAAGGAAGAATACCTAAAACCTGGGTAGTTGAAACCCGTGTAATGGGTACCATGCAATATGACTTCAAAGGGTCTTCATTTGCTCACTGAACCTCTCCAATCCTATCATTGCTGCGTTTATGCCCCTGTACACATGCTTGATTCTCTTTCGGAGACATAGCAATCTATAGGTTTTAAGATACTTACTAGTCAGGTACATTCTTAGGCGTTTAATATGCGGTGTTGAGTCCATTTCGTTGAGCAAGGAGTAGCTCTTGTCTATTCCATATTTGGCTTAAGGAACTTTGTGCTCATTTCAATCTCTGGTTTTATGCAGCACCCCAACTCACCTTTCCCCTTAAGCAAGCATAAGTTGGTTTTCTAAATTTGAGACCCTGTTCTGTTCTGTAATTCAGTTCCTGTGTAGCCAAGTTTACATTCCGTGTATTAGTGATATCTTATGATGTTTCTTTCTCTGTGTGACTTATTTCAGTTAGAATCATCGTACCTGAATCCACTCATTATGCTGCTACGGGCCTGATGACATAGATTTCATTGCTGAGTGATACTGCATTGTACGTAAGTACCACAAGTTCTTTATCCATTTTTCACTTTCTGCGATGTTGAACTTGTACTGTAAACGAGGTTCTTGTAAACAGAGCCGTTCCAAACTTTGGGGTGGCTGTGTCTTTTTGATTTTAATTTCCCTAAGCTATAGGACCATAAGTGGAAGTGCCCTAGGCTCTGTTGCTTTGTTTTTTAGATGTTTCAGGAAACACCATACACTTCTCCTGAGTGTCTGTTGGCAATTTACATCCCGCCCATCAGCATAACAAGGCTCCCAGTTCTCCATGGCCTGTCCTCCCTTTCTGGATTTTACACTTTTTTCAGATGGCCCTTTTGACCGGGGAGAAGTGAGACTTCATTGTAGTGCAGATTTCCTTTGCAAGTTTGCTTTGTTGGCCAAAAAGGGCGTATGCGTTTTTTCCTGAATATATTCAGGAAAAAACGCATACACACTTTTTGGCCAAGTGCATCATTGTGGACGTTCTGCCTCTTTTCCTATGCTTTCAATGCAATTCCAGTCTACCTCCTGAAATCGGTTTCCTGCAATTCTGCCCCGCTTTCAAGTCCTCTTGGCAGCCTTACTTCAGTCTATTTTTGGACGATAGCTGTCATTTATAACTCTGCAGGTTTGTGAATTACAGCGCCCCTGAGCTCCTTTCTTCAACTCGCTTTCTTGTGACCTGGCCGCAACACCGCAGGATGGCTTCAGGCCCTAATCTGGTTCTGGCAGGGCACGCTGAGCCTTTGGTTAATTCCTCTTCCTGGTGGGAAATGAGAGTTAAGTTTGCCCATCCAGACACCTCCAGCTAGCCTCTCATTGGTTCTCGCTATTCCTGTTCATCTTCCACAGAAATTGCAAACTGGGCCAAACAGGAGGTTAAAGGGACTGACTCTCCAAGTGGGGAGAGTGTTAGTAAAGCGTCTGGAATGTTGCACCCGAGTACCAGGGTACGAAAACTGAGACATATTTGAACACGTCTCCCGATCACATGATTGATCATACTCTAGGTTCCACATGCATGTTTTAGCTGAAGGAAGAATACCTTAAACCTGGGTAGTTGAAACCCGTGGAATGGGTACCATGCAATATGACTTCAAAGGGTCTTCATTTGCTCACGAACCTCTCCAATCCTATCACTGCTGCGTTTATGCCCCTGTACACATGCTTGATTCTCTTTCGGAGACATAGCAATCCATAGGTTTTAAGATACTTACTAGTCAGGTACATTCTTAGGCGTTTAATATGCGGTGTTGAGTCCATTTCGTTGAGCAAGGAGTAGCTCTTGTCTATTCCATATTTGGCTTAAGGAACTTTATCTGTGCTCATTTCAATCTCTGGTTTTATGCAGCACCCCAACTCACCTTTCCCCTTAAGCAAGCATAAGTTAGTTTTCTAAATTTGAGACCCTGTTCTGTTCTGTAATTCAGTTCCTGTGTAGCCAAGATTACATTCCGTGTATTACTGATATCTTATGATGTTTCTTTTTCTGTGTGACTTATTTCAGTTAGAATCATCATACCTGAATCCACTCATTGTGCTGCTAATGGCCTGATGACACAGATTTCATTGCTGAGTGATATTGCTTTGTAAGTAAATACCACAACTTCTTTATCCATTTTTCACTTTCTGCGATTTTGAACTTGTACTGTAAACGAGGTTCTTGTAAACAGAGCCGTTCCAAACTTTCGGGTGGCTGTGTCTTTTTCATTTTAATTTCCCTAAGCTATAGGACCATAAGTGGAAGTGCCCTAGGTTCTGTTGCTTTGTTTTTTAGTTGTTTCAGGAAACACCATACACTTCTCCCAAGTGGTTCTTGGCAATTTACATCCCGCCCATCAGCATAACAAGGCTCCCAGTTCTCCATGGCCTGTCCTGCCTTTCTGGATTTTACACTTTTTTCAGATGGCCCTTTTGACCGGGGGGAAGTGAGACTTCATTGTAGTGCAGATTTCCTTTGCAAGCTTGCTTGGTTGGCCAAAAAGGGCGTATGCGTTTTTTCCTGAATATATTCAGGAAAAAACGCATACGCCCTTTTTGGCCAAGTGCATCATTGTGGACGTTCTGCCTCTTTTCCTATGCTTTCAATGCAATTCCAGTCTACCTCCTGAAATCGGTTTCCTGCAATTCTGCCCCGCTTTCAAGTCCTCTTGGCAGCCTTACTTCAGTCTATTTTTGGACGATAGCTGTCATTTATAACTCTGCAGGTTTGTGAATTACAGTGCCCCTGAGCTCCTTTCTTCAACTCGCTTTCTTTTGAGCTGGCCGCAACACCGCAGGATGGCTCCAGGCCTTAATCGGGTTCCGGTACGGCACGCTGAGCCTTTGGTTATTTCCTCTTCCTGTTGGGAAATGAGAGTTAAATTTGCCCGTCCAGACACCTCCAGCTAGCCTTTCATTGGTTCTCACTAGTCCTGTTCATCTTCCGCAGAATTTGCAAACTGGGCCAAACAGGAGGTTAAAGGCGCTGACTCTCCAAGTGGGGAGAGTGTTAGTAAAGCGTCTGGAATGTTGCACCGGAGTACCAGGGGAGGAAAACTGAGACATATTTGAACACGTCTCCCGTTCACATGGTTGATCATACTCTGGGTTTCACATGCATGTTTTAGCTGAAGGAAGAATACCTTAAACCTGGAGAGTTGAAACCCGTGTAATGGGTACCATGCAATATGACTTCAAGGGGTCTTCATATGCTCACCGAACCTCTCCAATCCTATCACTGCTGCGTTTATGCCCCTGTACACATGCTTGATTCTCTTTTGGAGACATAGCAATCCATAGGTTTTAAGATACTTACTAGTCAGGTACATTCTTAGGCGTTTAATATGGGGTGTTGAGTCCATTTCGTTGAGCAAGGAGTAGCTCTTGTCTATTCCATATTTGGCTTAAGGAACTTTATCTGTGCTCATTTCAATCTCTGGTTTTATGCAGCACCCCAACTCACCTTTCCCCTTAAGCAAGCATAAGTTGGTTTTCTAAATTTGAGACCCTGTTCTGTTCTGTAATTCAGTTCCTGTGTAGCCAAGTTTACATTCCGTGTATTACTGATATCTTATGATGTTTCTTTTTCTTTGTGACTTATTTCAGTTAGAATCATCATACCTGAATCCACTCATTGTGCTGCTAAGGGCCTGATGACACAGATTTCATTGCTGAGTGATATTGCTTTGTAAGTAAATACCACAACTTCTTTATCCATTTTTCACTTTCTGTGATATTGAACTTGTACGGTAAACGAGGTTCTTGTAAACAGAGGCGTCCCAAACTTTGGGGTGGCTGTGTCTTTTTGATTTTAATTTCCCTAAGCTATAGGACCATAAGTGGAAGTGCACTAGGCTCTGTTGCTTTGTTTTTTAGATGTTTCAGGAAACACCATACACTTCTCCGGAGTGGCTGTTGGCAATTTACATCCCGCACATCAGCATAACAAGGCTCCCAGTTCTCCATGTCTTGTCCTGCCTTTCTGGATTTTACACTTTTTTCAGATGGCCCTTTTGACCGGGGGGAAGTGAGACTTCATTGTAGTGCAGATTTCCTTTGCAAGCTTGCTTGGTTGGCCAAAAAGGGCGTATGCGTTTTTTCCTGAATATATTCAGGAAAAAACGTATACGCCCTTTTTGGCCAAGTGCATCATTGTGGACGTTCTGCCTCTTTTCCTATGCTTTCAATGCAATTCCAGTCTACCTCCTGAAATCGGTTTCCTGCAATTCTGCCCCGCTTTCAAGTCCTCTTGGCAGCCTTACTTCAGTCTATTTTTGGACGATAGCTGTCATTTATAACTCTGCAGGTTTGTGAATTACATTGCCCCTGAGCTCCTTTCTTCAACTCGCTTTCTTTTGAGCTGGCCGCAACACCGCAGGATGGCTTCAGGCCGTAATCTGGTTCCGGTACGGCACGCTGAGCCTTTGGTTATTTCCTCTTCCTGGTGGGAAATGAGAGTTAAATTTGCCCGTCCAGACACCTCCAGCTAGCCTCTCATTGGTTCTCACTATTCCTGTTCATCTTCCGCAGAAATTGCAAACTGGGCCAAACAGGAGGTTAAAGGGACTGACTCTCCAAGTGGGGAGAGTGTTAGTAAAGCGTCTGGAATGTTGCACCCGAGTACCAGGGGAGGAAAACTGAGACATATTTGAACACGTCTCCCGTTCACATGGTTGATCATACTTGGGTTCCACATGCATGTTTTAGCTGAAGGAAAAATACCTAAAACCTGGGTAGTTGAAACCCGTGGAATGGGTACCATGCAATATGACTTCAAAGGGTCTTCATTTGCTCACTGAACCTCTCCAATCCTATCATTGCTGCGTTTATGCCCCTGTACACATGCTTGATTCTCTTTCGGAGACATAGCAATCTATAGGTTTTAAGATACTTACTAGTCAGGTACATTCTTAGGCGTTTAATATGCGGTGTTGAGTCCATTTCGTTGAGCAAGGAGTAGCTCTTGTCTATTCCATATTTGGCTTAAGGAACTTTGTGCTCATTTCAATCTCTGGTTTTATGCAGCACCCCAACTCACCTTTCCCCTTAAGCAAGCATAAGTTGGTTTTCTAAATTTGAGACCCTGTTCTGTTCTGTAATTCAGTTCCTGTGTAGCCAAGTTTACATTCCGTGTATTACTGATATCTTATGATGTTTCTTTTTCTGTGTGACTTACTTCAGTTAGAATCATCATACCTGAATCCACTCATTGTGCTGCTAAGGGCCTGATGACACAGATTTCATTGCTGAGTGATATTGCTTTGTAAGTAAATACCACAACTTCTTTATCCATTTTTCACTTTCTGCGATGTTGAACTTGTACTGTAAACGAGGTTCTTGTAAACAGAGCCGTTCCAAACTTTGGGGTGGCTGTGTCTTTTTGATTTTAATTTCCCTAAGCTATAGGACCATAAGTGGAAGTGCCCTAGGTTCTGTTGCTTTGTTTTTTAGATGTTTCAGGAAACACCATACACTTCTCCCGAGTGGTTGTTGGCAATTTACATCCCGCCCATCAGCATAACAAGGCTCCCAGTTCTCCATGGCCTGTCCTGCCTTTCTGGATTTTACACTTTTTTCAGATGGCCCTTTTGACCGGGGGGAAGTGAGACTTCATTGTAGTGCAGATTTCCTTTGCAAGCTTGCTTGGTTGGCCAAAAAGGGCGTATGCGTTTTTTCCTGAATATATTCAGGAAAAAACGCATACGCCCTTTTTGGCCAAGTGCATCATTGTGGACGTTCTGCCTCTTTTCCTATGTTTTCAATGCAATTCCAGTCTACCTCCTGAAATCGGTTTCCTGCAATTCTGCCCCGCTTTCAAGTCCTCTTGGCAGCCTTACTTCAGTCTATTTTTGGACGATAGCTGTCATTTATAACTCTGCAGGTTTGTGAATTACAGTGCCCCTGAGCTCCTTTCTTCAACTCGCTTTCTTTTGAGCTGGCCGCAACACCGCAGGATGGCTTCAGGCCCTAATCTGGTTCCGGTACGGCACGCTGAGCCTTTGGTTATTTCCTCTTCCTGGTGGGAAATGAGAGTTAAATTGGCCCGTCCAGACACCTCCAGCTAGCCTCTCATTGGTTCTCGCTATTCCTGTTCATCTTCCGCAGAAATTGCAAACTGGGCCAAACAGGAGGTTAAAGGCGCTGACTCTCCAAGTGGGGAGAGTGTTAGTAAAGCGTCTGGAATGTTGTACCCGAGTACCAGGGGAGGAAAACTGAGACATATTTGAACACGTCTCCCGTTCACATGGTTGATCATACTTGGGTTCCACATGCATGTTTTAGCTGAAGGAAGAATACCTTAAACCTGGAGAGTTGAGACCCGTGCAATGGGTACCATGCAATATGACTTCAAAGGGTCTTCATTTGCTCACCGAACCTCTCCAATCCTATCACTGCTGCGTTTATGCCCCTGTACACATGCTTGATTCTCTTTTGGAGACATAGCAATCCATAGGTTTTAAGATACTTACTAGTCAGGTACATTCTTAGGCGTTTAATATGCGGTGTTGAGTCCATTTCGTTGAGCAAGGAGTAGCTCTTGTCTATTCCATATTTGACTTAAGGAACTTTATCTGTGCTCATTTCAATCTCTGGTTTTATGCAGCACCCCAACTCACCTTTACCCTTAAGCAAGCATAAGTTGGTTTTCTAAATTTGAGACCCTGTTCTGTTCTGTAATTCAGTTCCTGTGTAGCCAAGTTTACATTCCATGTATTACTGATATCTTATGATGTTTCTTTTTCTGTGTGACTTACTTCAGTTAGAATCATCATACCTGAATCCACTCATTGTGCTGCTAAGGGCCTGATGACACAGATTTCATTGCTGAGTGATATTGCTTTGTAAGTAAATACCACAACTTCTTTATCCATTTTTCACTTTCTGCGATGTTGAACTTGTACTGTAAACGAGGTTCTTGTAAACAGAGCCATTCCAAACTTTGGGGTGGCTGTGTCTTTTTGATTTTAATTTCCCTAAGCTATAGGACCATAAGTGGAAGTGCCCTAGGTTCTGTTGCTTTGTTTTTTAGATGTTTCAGGAAACACCATACACTTCTCCCGAGTGGTTGTTGGCAATTTAC
The DNA here is from genome assembly GCF_951394435.1 of Stenella coeruleoalba. Classification (NCBI taxonomy): domain Eukaryota; kingdom Metazoa; phylum Chordata; class Mammalia; order Artiodactyla; family Delphinidae; genus Stenella; species Stenella coeruleoalba. Next base: position 1,184,156 of record NW_027646015.1, on the reverse strand, counting down.
ATCCCGCCCATCAGCATAACAAGGCTCCCAGTTCTCCATGGCCTGTCCTGCCTTTCTGGATTTTACACTTTTTTCAGATGGCCCTTTTGACCGGGGGGGAAGTGAGACTTCATTGTAGTGCAGATTTCCTTTGCAAGCTTGCTTGGTTGGCCAAAAAGGGCGTATGCGTTTTTTCCTGAATATATTCAGGAAAAAACGCATACGCCCTTTTTGGCCAAGTGCATCATTGTGGACGTTCTGCCTCTTTTCCTATGCTTTCAATGCAATTCCAGTCTACCTCCTGAAATCGGTTTCCTGCAATTCTGCCCCGCTTTCAAGTCCTCTTGGCAGCCTTACTTCAGTCTATTTTTGGACGATAGCTGTCATTTATAACTCTGCAGGTTTGTGAATTACAGTGCCCCTGAGCTCCTTTCTTCAACTCGCTTTCTTTTGAGCTGGCCGCAACACCGCAGGATGGCTTCAGGCCCTAATCTGGTTCCGGTACGGCACGCTGAGCCTTTGGTTATTTCCTCTTCCTGGTGGGAAATGAGAGTTAAATTTGCCCGTCCAGACACCTCCAGCTAGCCTCTCATTGGTTCTCGCTATTCCTGTTCATCTTCCGCAGAAATTGCAAACTGGGCCAAACAGGAGGTTAAAGGCGCTGACTCTCCAAGTGGGGAGAGTGTTAGTAAAGCGTCTGGAATGTTGCACCCGAGTACCAGGGGAGGAAAACTGAGACATATTTGAACACGTCTCCCATTCACATGGTTGATCATACTTGGGTTCCACATGCATGTTTTAGCTGAAGGAAGAATACCTTAAACCTGGAGAGTTGAGACCCGTGGAATGGGTACCATGCAATATGACTTCAAAGGGTCTTCATTTGCTCACCGAACCTCTCCAATCCTATCACTGCTGCGTTTATGCCCCTGTACACATGCTTGATTCTCTTTCGGAGACATAGCAATCCATAGGTTTTACGATACTTACTAGTCAGGTACATTCTTAGGCGTTTAATATGCGGTGTTGAGTCCATTTCGCTGAGCAAGGAGTAGCTCTTGTCTATTCCATATTTGGCTTAAGGAACTTTATCTGTGCTCATTTCAATCTCTGGTTTTATGCAGCACCCCAACTCACCTTTCCCCTTAAGCAAGCATAAGTTGGTTTTCTAAATTTGAGACCCTGTTCTGTTCTGTAATTCAGTTCCTGTGTAGCCAAGTTTACATTCCGTGTATTACTGATATCTTATGATGTTTCTTTTTCTGTGTGACTTATTTCAGTTAGAATCATCATACCTGAATCCACTCATTGTGATGCTAAGGGCCTGATGACATAGATTTCATTGCTGAATGATATTGCTTTGTAAGTAAATACCACAACTTCTTTATCCATTTTTCACTTTCTGCGATGTTGAACTTGTACTGTAAACGAGGTTCTAAAAACAGAGTCGTCCCAAACTTTGGGGTGGCTGTGTCTTTTTGATTTTAATTTCCCTAAGCTATAGGACCATAAGTGGCAGTGCCCTAGGCTCTGTTGCTTTGTTTTTTAGATGTTTCAGGAAACACCATACACTTCTCCCAAGTGTCTGTTGGCAATTTACATCCCGCCCATCAGCATAACAAGGCTCCCAGTTCTCCATGGCCTGTCCTGCCTTTCTGGATTTTACACTTTTTTCAGATGGCCCTTTTGACCGGGGGGAAGTGAGACTTCATTGTAGTGCAGATTTCCTTTGCAAGCTTGCTTGGTTGGCCAAAAAGGGCGTATGCGTTTTTTCCTGAATATATTCAGGAAAAAACGCATACGCCCTTTTTGGCCAAGTGCATCATTGTGGACGTTCTGCCTCTTTTCCTATGCTTTCAATGCAATTTCAGTCTACCTCCTGAAATCGGTTTCCTGCAATTCTGCCCCGCTTTCAAGTCCTCTTGGCAGCCTTACTTCAGTCTATTTTTGGACGATAGCTGTCATTTATAACTCTGCAGGTTTGTGAATTACAGTGCACCTGAGCTCCTTTCTTCAACTCGCTTTCTTGTGACCTGGCCGCAACACCGCAGGATGGCTTCAGGCCCTAATCTGGTTCCGGCCCGGCATAATGAGCCTTTGGTTAATTCCTCTTCCTGGTGGGAAATGAGAGTTAAATTTGCCCGTCCAGACACCTCCAGCTAGCCTCTCATTGGTTCTCGCTATTCCTGTTCATCTTCCACAGAAATTGCAAACTGGGCCAAACAGGAGGTTAAAGGGACTGACTCTCCAAGTGGGGAGAGTGTTAGTAAAGCGTCTGGAATGTTGCACCCGAATACCAGGGGAGGAAAACTGAGACATATTTGAACACGTCTCCCGATCACATGGTTGATCATACTCTAGGTTCCACATGCATGTTTTAGCTGAAGGAAGAATACCTGAAACCTGGGTAGTTGAAACCCTTGGAATGGGTACCATGCAATATGACTTCAAAGGGTCTTCATTTGCTCACCGAACCTCTCCAATCCTATCCCTGCTGCGTTTATGCCCCTGTACACATGCTTGATTCTCTTTCGGAGACATAGCAATCCATAGGTTTCAAGATACTTACAAGTCAGGTACATTCTTAGGCGTTTAATATGCGGTGTTGAGTCCATTTCGTTGAGCAAGGAGTAGCTCTTGTCTATTCCATATTTGGCTTAAGGAACTTTATCTGTGCTCATTTCAATCTCTGGTTTTATGCAGCACCCCAACTCACCTTTACCCTTAAGCAAGCATAAGTTGTTTTTCTAAATTTGAGACCCTGTTCTGTTCTGTAATTCAGTTCCTGTGTAGCCAAGTTTCCATTCCGTGTATTACTGATATCTTATGATGTTTCTTTTTCTGTGTGACTTATTTCAGTTAGAATCATCATACCTGAATCCACTCATTGTGCTGCTAAGGGCCTGATGACATAGATTTCATTGCTGAGTGATATTGCTTTGTAAGTGAATACCACAACTTCTTTATCCATTTTTCACTTTCTGCGATGTTGAACTTGTACTGTAAACGAGGTTCTTGTAAACAGAGCCGTTCCAAACATTGCGGTGGCTGTGTCTTTTTCATTTTAATTTCCCTAAGCTATAGGACCATAAGTGGAAGTGCCCTAGGCTCTGTTGCTTTGTTTTTTAGATGTTTCAGGAAACACCATACACTTCTCCCAAGTGTCTGTTGGCAATTTACATCCCGCCCATCAGCATAACAAGGCTCCCAGTTCTCAATGGCCTGTTGCCTTTCTGGATTTTACACTTTTTTCAGATGGCCCTTTTGACCGGGGGGAAGTGAGACTTCATTGTAGTGCAGATTTCCTTTGCAAGCTTGCTTGGTTGGCCAAAAAGGGCGTATGCGTTTTTTCCTGAATATATTCAGGAAAAAACGCATACGCCCTTTTTGGCCAAGTGCATCATTGTGGACGTTCTGCCTCTTTTCCTATGCTTTCAATGCAATTCCAGTCTACCTCCTGAAATCGGTTTCCTGCAATTCTGCCCCGCTTTCAAGTCCTCTTGGCAGCCTTACTTCAGTCTATTTTTGGACGATAGCTGTCATTTATAACTCTGCAGGTTTGTGAATTACAGTGCCCCTGAGCTCCTTTCTTCAACTCGCTTTCTTGTGACCTGGCCGCAACACCGCAGGATGGCTTCAGGCCCTAATCTTGTTCCGGCACGGCACGCTGAGCCTTTGGTTATTTCCTCTTCCTGGTGGGAAATGAGAGTTAAATTTGCCCGTCCAGACACCTCCAGCTAGCCTTTCATTGGTTCTCGCTATTCCTGTTCATCTTCCGCAGAAATTGCAAACTGGGCCAAACAGGAGGTTAAAGGGACTGACTCTCCAAGTGGGGAGAGTGTTAGTAAAGCGTCTGGAATGTTGCACCCGAGTACCAGGGGAGGAAAACTGAGACATATTTGAACACGTCTCCCGTTCACATGGTTGATCATACTTGGGTTCCACATGCATGTTTTAGCTGAAGGAAGAATACCTAAAACCTGGGTAGTTGAAACCCGTGTAATGGGTACCATGCAATATGACTTCAAAGGGTCTTCATTTGCTCACTGAACCTCTCCAATCCTATCATTGCTGCGTTTATGCCCCTGTACACATGCTTGATTCTCTTTCGGAGACATAGCAATCTATAGGTTTTAAGATACTTACTAGTCAGGTACATTCTTAGGCGTTTAATATGCGGTGTTGAGTCCATTTCGTTGAGCAAGGAGTAGCTCTTGTCTATTCCATATTTGGCTTAAGGAACTTTGTGCTCATTTCAATCTCTGGTTTTATGCAGCACCCCAACTCACCTTTCCCCTTAAGCAAGCATAAGTTGGTTTTCTAAATTTGAGACCCTGTTCTGTTCTGTAATTCAGTTCCTGTGTAGCCAAGTTACATTCCGTGTATTAGTGATATCTTATGATGTTTCTTTCTCTGTGTGACTTATTTCAGTTAGAATCATCGTACCTGAATCCACTCATTATGCTGCTACGGGCCTGATGACATAGATTTCATTGCTGAGTGATACTGCATTGTACGTAAGTACCACAAGTTCTTTATCCATTTTTCACTTTCTGCGATGTTGAACTTGTACTGTAAACGAGGTTCTTGTAAACAGAGCCGTTCCAAACTTTGGGGTGGCTGTGTCTTTTTGATTTTAATTTCCCTAAGCTATAGGACCATAAGTGGAAGTGCCCTAGGCTCTGTTGCTTTGTTTTTTAGATGTTTCAGGAAACACCATACACTTCTCCCGAGTGGTTGTTGGCAATTTACATCCCGCCCATCAGCATAACAAGGCTCCCAGTTCTCCATGGCCTGTCCTGCCTTTCTGGATTTTACACTTTTTTCAGATGGCCCTTTTGACCGGGGGGAAGTGAGACTTCATTGTAGTGCAGATTTCCTTTGCAAGCTTGCTTGGTTGGCCAAAAAGGGCGTATGCGTTTTTTCCTGAATATATTCAGGAAAAAACGTATACGCCCTTTTTGGCCAAGTGCATCATTGTGGACGTTCTGCCTCTTTTCCTATGCTTTCAATGCAATTCCAGTCTACCTCCTGAAATCGGTTTCCTGCAATTCTGCCCCGCTTTCAAGTCCTCTTGGCAGCCTTACTTCAGTCTATTTTTGGACGATAGCTGTCATTTATAACTCTGCAGGTTTGTGAATTACAGTGCCCCTGAGCTCCTTTCTTCAACTCGCTTTCTTGTGACCTGGCCGCAACACCGCAGGATGGCTTCAGGCCCTAATCTGGTTCCGGCCCGGCATGCTGAGCCTTTGGTTAATTCCTCTTCCTGGTGGGAAATGAGAGTTAAATTTGCCCGTCCAGACACCTCCAGCTAGCCTCTCATTGGTTCTCGCTATTCCTGTTCATCTTCCGCAGAAATTGCAAACCTGGCCAAACAGGAGGTTAAAGGGACTGACTCTCCAAGTCGGGAGAGTGTTAGTAAAGCGTCTGGAATGTTGCACCCGAGTACCGGGGGAGGAAAACTGAGACATATTTGAACACGTCTCCCGTTCACATGGTTGATCATACTCTGGGTTCCACATGCATGTTTTAGCTGAAGGAAGAATACCTTAAACCTGGAGAGTTGAGACCCGTGTAATGGGTACCATGCAATATGACTTCAAAGGGTCTTCATTTGCACACCGAACCTCTCCAATCCTATCACTGCTGCGTTTATGCCCCTGTACACACGCTTGATTCTCTTTTGGAGACCTAGCAATCCATAGGTTTTAAGATACTTACTAGTCAGGTACATTCTTAGGCGTTTAATATGGGGTTTTGAGTCCATTTCGTTGAGCAAGGAGTAGCTCTTGTCTATTCCATATTTGGCTTAAGGAACTTTATCTGTGCTCATTTCAATCTCTGGTTTTATGCAGCACCCCAACTCACCTTTCCCCTTAAGCAAGCATAAGTTGGTTTTCTAAATTTGAGACCCTGTTCTGTTTTGGAATGCAGTTCCTGTGTAGCCAAGTTTACATTCCGTGTATTACTGATATCTTATGATGTTTCTTTTTCTGTGTGACTTATTTCAGTTAGAATCATCGTACCTGAATCCACTCATTATGCTGCTACGGGCCTGATGACATAGATTTCATTGCTGAGTGATACTGCATTGTACGTAAGTACCACAAGTTCTTTATCCATTTTTCACTTTCTGTGATATTGAACTTGTACGGTAAACGAGGTTCTTGTAAACGGAGGCGTCCCAAACTTTGGGGTGGCTGTGTCTTTTTGATTTTAATTTCCCTAAGCTATAGGACCATAAGTGGAAGTGCCCTAGGCTCTGTTGCTTTGTTTTTTAGATGTTTCAGGAAACACCATACACTTCTCCTGAGTGTCTGTTGGCAATTTACATCCCGCCCATCAGCATAACAAGGCTCCCAGTTCTCCATGGCCTGTCCTCCCTTTCTGGATTTTACACTTTTTTCAGATGGCCCTTTTGACCGGGGAGAAGTGAGACTTCATTGTAGTGCAGATTTCCTTTGCAAGTTTGCTTTGTTGGCCAAAAAGGGCGTATGCGTTTTTTCCTGAATATATTCAGGAAAAAACGCATACACACTTTTTGGCCAAGTGCATCATTGTGGACGTTCTGCCTCTTTTCCTATGCTTTCAATGCAATTCCAGTCTACCTCCTGAAATCGGTTTCCTGCAATTCTGCCCCGCTTTCAAGTCCTCTTGGCAGCCTTACTTCAGTCTATTTTTGGACGATAGCTGTCATTTATAACTCTGCAGGTTTGTGAATTACAGCGCCCCTGAGCTCCTTTCTTCAACTCGCTTTCTTGTGACCTGGCCGCAACACCGCAGGATGGCTTCAGGCCCTAATCTGGTTCTGGCAGGGCACGCTGAGCCTTTGGTTAATTCCTCTTCCTGGTGGGAAATGAGAGTTAAGTTTGCCCATCCAGACACCTCCAGCTAGCCTCTCATTGGTTCTCGCTATTCCTGTTCATCTTCCACAGAAATTGCAAACTGGGCCAAACAGGAGGTTAAAGGGACTGACTCTCCAAGTGGGGAGAGTGTTAGTAAAGCGTCTGGAATGTTGCACCCGAGTACCAGGGTACGAAAACTGAGACATATTTGAACACGTCTCCCGATCACATGGTTGATCATACTCTAGGTTCCACATGCATGTTTTAGCTGAAGGAAGAATACCTTAAACCTGGGTAGTTGAAACCCGTGGAATGGGTACCATGCAATATGACTTCAAAGGGTCTTCATTTGCTCACGAACCTCTCCAATCCTATCACTGCTGCGTTTATGCCCCTGTACACATGCTTGATTCTCTTTCGGAGACATAGCAATCCATAGGTTTTAAGATACTTACTAGTCAGGTACATTCTTAGGCGTTTAATATGCGGTGTTGAGTCCATTTCGTTGAGCAAGGAGTAGCTCTTGTCTATTCCATATTTGGCTTAAGGAACTTTATCTGTGCTCATTTCAATCTCTGGTTTTATGCAGCACCCCAACTCACCTTTCCCCTTAAGCAAGCATAAGTTAGTTTTCTAAATTTGAGACCCTGTTCTGTTCTGTAATTCAGTTCCTGTGTAGCCAAGATTACATTCCGTGTATTACTGATATCTTATGATGTTTCTTTTTCTGTGTGACTTATTTCAGTTAGAATCATCATACCTGAATCCACTCATTGTGCTGCTAATGGCCTGATGACACAGATTTCATTGCTGAGTGATATTGCTTTGTAAGTAAATACCACAACTTCTTTATCCATTTTTCACTTTCTGCGATGTTGAACTTGTACTGTAAATGAGGTTCTTGTAAACAGAGCCGTTCCAAACTTTGGGGTGGCTGTGTCTTTTTGATTTTAATTTCCCTAAGCTATAGGACCATAAGTGGAAGTGCCCTAGGTTCTGTTGCTTTGTTTTTTAGTTGTTTCAGGAAACACCATACACTTCTCCCAAGTGGTTCTTGGCAATTTACATCCCGCCCATCAGCATAACAAGGCTCCCAGTTCTCCATGGCCTGTCCTGCCTTTCTGGATTTTACACTTTTTTCAGATGGCCCTTTTGACCGGGCGGAAGTGAGACTTCATTGTAGTGCAGATTTCCTTTGCAAGCTTGCTTGGTTGGCCAAAAAGAGCGTATGCGTTTTTTCCTGAATATATTCAGGAAAAAACGCATACGCCCTTTTTGGCCAAGTGCATCATTGTGGACGTTCTGCCTCTTTTCCTATGCTTTCAATGCAATTCCAGTCTACCTCCTGAAATCGGTTTCCTGCAATTCTGTCCCGCTTTCAAGTCCTCTTGGCAGCCTTACTTCAGTCTATTTTTGGACGATAGCTGTCATTTATAACTCTGCAGGTTTGTGAATTACAGTGCCCCTGAGCTCCTTTCTTCAACTCGCTTTCTTGTGACCTGGCCGCAACACCGCAGGATGGCTTCAGGCCCTAATCTGGTTCCGGCACGGCACGCTGAGCCTTTGGTTAATTCCTCTTCCTGGTGGGAAATGAGAGTTAAATTTGCCAGTCCAGACACCTCCAGGTAGTCTCTCATTGGTTCTCGCTATTCCTGTTCATCTTCCGCAGAAATTGCAAACTGGGCCAAACAGGAGGTTAAAGGGACTGACTCTCCAAGTGGGGAGAGTGTTAGTAAAGCGTCTGGAATGTTGCACCCGAGTACCAGGGTACGAAAACTGAGACATATTTGAACACGTCTCCCGATCACATGGTTGATCATACTCTAGGTTCCACATGCATGTTTTAGCTGAAGGAACAATACCTTACACCTGGGTAGTTGAAACCCGTGGAATGGGTACCATGCAATATGACTTCAAAGGGTCTTCATTTGCTCACGAACCTCTCCAATCCTATCACTGCTGCATTTATGCCCCTGTACACATGCTTGATTCTCTTTCGGAGACATAGCAATCCATAGGTTTTAAGATACTTACTAGTCAGGTACATTCTTAGGCGTTTAATATGCGGTGTTGAGTCCATTTCGTTGAGCGAGGAGTAGCTCTTGTCTATTCCATATTTGGCTTAAGGAACTTTATCTGTGCTCATTTCAATCTCTGGTTTTATGCAGCACCCCAACTCACCTTTCCCCTTAAGCAAGCATAAGTTAGTTTTCTAAATTTGAGACCCTGTTCTGTTCTGTAATTCAGTTCCTGTGTAGCCAAGTTTACATTCCATGTATTACTGATATCTTATGATGTTTCTTTTTCTGTGTGACTTATTTCAGTTAGAATCATCATACCTGAATCCACTCATTGTGCTGCTAAGGGCCTGATGACACAGATTTCATTGCTGAGTGATATTGCTTTGTAAGTAAATACCACAACTTCTTTATCCATTTTTCACTTTCTGCGATGTTGAACTTGTACTGTAAACGAGGTTCTTGTAAACAGAGCCGTTCCAAACTTTCGGGTGGCTGTGTCTTTTTCATTTTAATTTCCCTAAGCTATAGGACCATAAGTGGAAGTGCCCTAGGTTCTGTTGCTTTGTTTTTTAGTTGTTTCAGGAAACACCATACACTTCTCCCAAGTGGTTCTTGGCAATTTACATCCCGCCCATCAGCATAACAAGGCTCCCAGTTCTCCATGGCCTGTCCTGCCTTTCTGGATTTTACACTTTTTTCAGATGGCCCTTTTGACCGGGGGGAAGTGAGACTTCATTGTAGTGCAGATTTCCTTTGCAAGCTTGCTTGGTTGGCCAAAAAGGGCGTATGCGTTTTTTCCTGAATATATTCAGGAAAAAACGCATACGCCCTTTTTGGCCAAGTGCATCATTGTGGACGTTCTGCCTCTTTTCCTATGCTTTCAATGCAATTCCAGTCTACCTCCTGAAATCGGTTTCCTGCAATTCTGCCCCGCTTTCAAGTCCTCTTGGCAGCCTTACTTCAGTCTATTTTTGGACGATAGCTGTCATTTATAACTCTGCAGGTTTGTGAATTACAGTGCCCCTGAGCTCCTTTCTTCAACTCGCTTTCTTTTGAGCTGGCCGCAACACCGCAGGATGGCTTCAGGCCTTAATCGGGTTCCGGTACGGCACGCTGAGCCTTTGGTTATTTCCTCTTCCTGTTGGGAAATGAGAGTTAAATTTGCCCGTCCAGACACCTCCAGCTAGCCTTTCATTGGTTCTCACTAGTCCTGTTCATCTTCCGCAGAATTTGCAAACTGGGCCAAACAGGAGGTTAAAGGCGCTGACTCTCCAAGTGGGGAGAGTGTTAGTAAAGCGTCTGGAATGTTGCACCGGAGTACCAGGGGAGGAAAACTGAGACATATTTGAACACGTCTCCCGTTCACATGGTTGATCATACTCTGGGTTTCACATGCATGTTTTAGCTGAAGGAAGAATACCTTAAACCTGGAGAGTTGAAACCCGTGTAATGGGTACCATGCAATATGACTTCAAGGGGTCTTCATATGCTCACCGAACCTCTCCAATCCTATCACTGCTGCGTTTATGCCCCTGTACACATGCTTGATTCTCTTTTGGAGACATAGCAATCCATAGGTTTTAAGATACTTACTAGTCAGGTACATTCTTAGGCGTTTAATATGGGGTGTTGAGTCCATTTCGTTGAGCAAGGAGTAGCTCTTGTCTATTCCATATTTGGCTTAAGGAACTTTATCTGTGCTCATTTCAATCTCTGGTTTTATGCAGCACCCCAACTCACCTTTCCCCTTAAGCAAGCATAAGTTGGTTTTCTAAATTTGAGACCCTGTTCTGTTCTGTAATTCAGTTCCTGTGTAGCCAAGTTTACATTCCGTGTATTACTGATATCTTATGATGTTTCTTTTTCTTTGTGACTTATTTCAGTTAGAATCATCATACCTGAATCCACTCATTGTGCTGCTAAGGGCCTGATGACACAGATTTCATTGCTGAGTGATATTGCTTTGTAAGTAAATACCACAACTTCTTTATCCATTTTTCACTTTCTGTGATATTGAACTTGTACGGTAAACGAGGTTCTTGTAAACAGAGGCGTCCCAAACTTTGGGGTGGCTGTGTCTTTTTGATTTTAATTTCCCTAAGCTATAGGACCATAAGTGGAAGTGCACTAGGCTCTGTTGCTTTGTTTTTTAGATGTTTCAGGAAACACCATACACTTCTCCGGAGTGGCTGTTGGCAATTTACATCCCGCACATCAGCATAACAAGGCTCCCAGTTCTCCATGTCTTGTCCTGCCTTTCTGGATTTTACACTTTTTTCAGATGGCCCTTTTGACCGGGGGGAAGTGAGACTTCATTGTAGTGCAGATTTCCTTTGCAAGCTTGCTTGGTTGGCCAAAAAGGGCGTATGCGTTTTTTCCTGAATATATTCAGGAAAAAACGTATACGCCCTTTTTGGCCAAGTGCATCATTGTGGACGTTCTGCCTCTTTTCCTATGCTTTCAATGCAATTCCAGTCTACCTCCTGAAATCGGTTTCCTGCAATTCTGCCCCGCTTTCAAGTCCTCTTGGCAGCCTTACTTCAGTCTATTTTTGGACGATAGCTGTCATTTATAACTCTGCAGGTTTGTGAATTACATTGCCCCTGAGCTCCTTTCTTCAACTCGCTTTCTTTTGAGCTGGCCGCAACACCGCAGGATGGCTTCAGGCCGTAATCTGGTTCCGGTACGGCACGCTGAGCCTTTGGTTATTTCCTCTTCCTGGTGGGAAATGAGAGTTAAATTTGCCCGTCCAGACACCTCCAGCTAGCCTCTCATTGGTTCTCGCTATTCCTGTTCATCTTCCGCAGAAATTGCAAACTGGGCCAAACAGGAGGTTAAAGGGACTGACTCTCCAAGTGGGGAGAGTGTTAGTAAAGCGTCTGGAATGTTGCACCCGAGTACCAGGGGAGGAAAACTGAGACATATTTGAACACGTCTCCCGTTCACATGGTTGATCATACTTGGGTTCCACATGCATGTTTTAGCTGAAGGAAAAATACCTAAAACCTGGGTAGTTGAAACCCGTGGAATGGGTACCATGCAATATGACTTCAAAGGGTCTTCATTTGCTCACTGAACCTCTCCAATCCTATCATTGCTGCGTTTATGCCCCTGTACACATGCTTGATTCTCTTTCGGAGACATAGCAATCTATAGGTTTTAAGATACTTACTAGTCAGGTACATTCTTAGGCGTTTAATATGCGGTGTTGAGTCCATTTCGTTGAGCAAGGAGTAGCTCTTGTCTATTCCATATTTGGCTTAAGGAACTTTGTGCTCATTTCAATCTCTGGTTTTATGCAGCACCCCAACTCACCTTTCCCCTTAAGCAAGCATAAGTTGGTTTTCTAAATTTGAGACCCTGTTCTGTTCTGTAATTCAGTTCCTGTGTAGCCAAGTTTACATTCCGTGTATTAGTGATATCTTATGATGTTTCTTTCTCTGTGTGACTTATTTCAGTTAGAATCATCGTACCTGAATCCACTCATTATGCTGCTACGGGCCTGATGACATAGATTTCATTGCTGAGTGATACTGCATTGTACGTAAGTACCACAAGTTCTTTATCCATTTTTCACTTTCTGCGATGTTGAACTTGTACTGTAAACGAGGTTCTTGTAAACAGAGCCGTTCCAAACTTTGGGGTGGCTGTGTCTTTTTGATTTTAATTTCCCTAAGCTATAGGACCATAAGTGGAAGTGCCCTAGGCTCTGTTGCTTTGTTTTTTAGATGTTTCAGGAAACACCATACACTTCTCCCGAGTGGTTGTTGGCAATTTACATCCCGCCCATCAGCATAACAAGGCTCCCAGTTCTCCATGGCCTGTCCTGCCTTTCTGGATTTTACACTTTTTTCAGATGGCCCTTTTGACCGGGGGTAAGTGAGACTTCATTGTAGTGCAGATTTCCTTTGCAAGCTTGCTTGGTTGGCCAAAAAGGGCGTATGCGTTTTTTCCTGAATATATTCAGGAAAAAACGCATACGCGCTTTTTGGCCAAGTGCATCATTGTGGACGTTCTGCCTCTTTTCCTATGCTTTCAATGCAATTCCAGTCTACCTCCTGAAATCGGTTTCCTGCAATTCTGCCCCCTTTCAAGTCCTCTTGGCAGCCTTACTTCAGTCTAGTTTTGGACGATAGCTCTCATTTATAACTCTGCAGGTTTGTGAATTACAGTGCCCCTGAGCTCCTTTCTTCAACTTGCTTTCTTGTGACCTGGCCGCAACACCGCAGGATGGCTTCAGGCCCTAATCTGGTTACGGTAGGGCACGCTGAGCCTTTGGTTAATCCTCTTCCTGGTGGGAAATGAGAGTTAAATTTGCCCGTCCAGGCACCTCCAGCTAGCCTCTCATTGGTTCTCGCTATTCCTGTTCATCTTCCGCAGAAATTGCAAACTGGGCCAAACAGGAGGTTAAAGGCGCTGACTCTCCAAGTGGGGAGAGTGTTAGTAAAGCGTCTGGAATGTTGCACCCGAGTACCAGGGGAGGAAAACTGAGACATATTTGAACACGTCTCCCGTTCACATGGTTGATCATACTCTGGGTTCCACATGCATGTTTTAGCTGAAGGAAGAATACCTTAAACCTGGAGAGTTGAGACCCGTGTAATGGGTACCATGCAATATGACTTCAAAGGGTCTTCATTTGCTCACCGAACCTCTCCAATCCTATCACTGCTGCGTTTATGCCCCTGTACACACGCTTGATTCTCTTTTGGAGACATAGCAATCCATAGGTTTTAAGATACTTACTAGTCAGGTACATTCTTAGGCGTTTAATATGGGGTGTTGAGTCCATTTCGTTGAGCAAGGAGTAGCTCTTGTCTATTCCATATTTGGCTTAAGGAACTTTATCTGTGCTCATTTCAATCTCTGGTTTTATGCAGCACCCCAACTCACCTTTCCCCTTAAGCAAGCATAAGTTGGTTTTCTAAATTTGAGACCCTGTTCTGTTTTGGAATGCAGTTCCTGTGTAGCCAAGTTTACATTCCGTGTATTAGTGATATCTTATGATGTTTCTTTTTCTGTGTGACTTATTTCAGTTAGAATCATCGTACCTGAATCCACTCATTATGCTGCTACGGGCCTGATGACATAGATTTCATTGCTGAGTGATACTGCATTGTACGTAAGTACCACAAGTTCTTTATCCATTTTTCACTTTCTGTGATATTGAACTTGTACGGTAAACGAGGTTCTTGTAAACGGAGGAGTCCCAAACTTTGGGGTGGCTGTATCTTTTTGATTTTAATTTCCCTAAGCTATAGGACCATAAGTGGAAGTGCCCTAGGCTCTGTTGCTTCGTTTTTTAGATGTTTCAGGAAACACCATACACTTCTCCTGAGTGTCTGTTGGCAATTTACATCCCGCCCATCAGCATAACAAGGCTCCCAGTTCTCAATGGCCTGTTGCCTTTCTGGATTTTACACTTTTTTCAGATGGCCCTTTTGACCGGGGGGAAGTGAGACTTCATTGTAGTGCAGATTTCCTTTGCAAGCTTGCTTGGTTGGCCAAAAAGGGCGTATGCGTTTTTTCCTGAATATATTCAGGAAAAAACGCATACGCCCTTTTTGGCCAAGTGCATCATTGTGGACGTTCTGCCTCTTTTCCTATCCTTTCAATGCAATTCCAGTCTACCTCCTGAAATCGGTTTCCTGCAATTCTGCCCTGCTTTCAAGTCCTCTTGGCAGCCTTACTTCAGTCTATTTCTGGACGATAGCTCTCATTTATAACTCTGCAGGTTTGTGAATTACAGTGCCCCTGAGCTCCTTTCTTCAACTCGCTTTCTTGTGAGCTGGCCGCAACACCGCAGGATGGCTTCAGGCCCTAATCTGGTTCCGGCCCGGCATGCTGAGCCTTTGGTTAATTCCTCTTCCTGGTGGGAAATGAGAGTTAAATTTGCCCGTCCAGACACCTCCAGCTAGTCTCTCATTGGTTCTCGCTATTCCTGTTCATCTTCCGCAGAAATTGCAAACTGGGCCAAACAGGAGGTTAAAGGGACTGACTCTCCAAGTCGGGAGAGTGTTAGTAAAGCGTCTGAATGTTGCACCCGAGTACCAGGGGAGGAAAACTGAGACATATTTGAATACGTCTCCCGTTCACATGGTTGATCATACTCTGGGTTCCACATGCATGTTTTAGCTGAAGGAAGAATACCTTAAACCTGGAGAGTTGAGACCCGTGTAATGGGTACCATGCAATATGACTTCAAAGGGTCTTCATATGCTCACCGAACCTCTCCAATCCTATCACTGCTGCGTTTATGCCCCTGTACACATGCTTGATTCTCTTTCGGAGACATAGCAATCCATAGGTTTTAAGATACTTACTAGTCAGGTACATTCTTAGGCGTTTAATATGCGGTGTTGAGTCCATTTCGTTGAGCAAGGAGTAGCTCTTGTCTATTCCATATTTGGCTTAAGGAACTTTATCTGTGCTCATTTCAATCTCTGGTTTTATGCAGCACCCCAACTCACCTTTCCCCTTAAGCAAGCATAAGTTGGTTTTCTAAATTTGAGACCCTGTTCTGTTCTGTAATTCAGTTCCTGTGTAGCCAAGTTTACATTCCGTGTATTACTGATATCTTATGATGTTTCTTTTTCTGTGTGACTTATTTCAGTTAGAATCATCATACCTGAATCCACTCATTGTGCTGCAAAGGGCCTGATGACACAGATTTCATTGCTGAGTGATATTGCTTTGTAAGTAAATACCACAACTTCTTTATCCATTTTTCACTTTCTGCAATGTTGAACTTGTACTGTAAACGAGGTTCTTGTAAACAGAACCGATCCAAACTTTGGGGTGGCTGTGTGTTTTTGATTTTAATTTCCCTAAGCTATAGGACCATAAGTGGAAGTGCCCTAGGCTCTGTTGCTTTGTTTTTTAGATGTTTCAGGAAACACCATACACTTCTCCCGAGTGGTTGTTGGCAATTTACATCCCGCCCTTCAGCATAACAAGGCTCCCAGTTCTCCATGGCCTGTCGTGCCTTTCTGGATTTTACCCTTTTTTCAGATGGCCCTTTTGACCGGGGGGAAGTGAGACTTCATTGTAGTGCAGATTTCCTTTGCAAGCTTGCTTGGTTGGCCAAAAAGGGCGTATGCGTTTTTTCCTGAATATATTCAGGAAAAAACGCATACGCCCTTTTTGGCCAAGTGCATCATTGTGGACGTTCTGCCTCTTTTCCTATGCTTTCAATGCAATTCCAGTCTACCTCCTGAAATCGGTTTCCTGCAATTCTGCCCCGCTTTCAAGTCCTCTTGGCAGCCTTACTTCAGTCTATTTTTGGACGATAGCTGTCATTTATAACTCTGCAGGTTTGTGAATTACAGTGCCCCTGAGCTCCTTTCTTCAACTCGCTTTCTTGTGACCTGGCCGCAACACCGCAGGATGTCTTCAGGCCCTAATCTGGTTCCGGTACGGCACGCTGAGCCTTTGGTTATTTCCTCTTCCTGGTGGGAAATGAGAGTTAAATTTGCCCGTCCAGACACCTCCAGCTAGTCTCTCATTGGTTCTCGCTATTCCTGTTCATCTTCCACAGAAATTGCAAACTGGGCCAAACAGGAGGTTAAAGGGACTGACTCTTCAAGTGGGGAGAGTGTTAGTAAAGCGTCTGGAATGTTGCACCCGAGTACCAGGGGAGGAAAACTGAGACATATTTGAACACGTCTCCCGTTCACATGTTTGATCATACTTGGGTTCCACATGCATGTTTTAGCTGAAGGAAGAATACATTAAACCTGGAGAGTTAAGACCCGTGTAATGGGTACCATGCAATATGACTTCAAAGGGTCTTCATTTGCTCACCGAACCTCTCCAATCCTATCACTGCTGCGTTTATGCCCCTGTACACATGCTTGATTCTCTTTCGGAGACATAGCAATCCATAGGTTTTAAGATACTTACTAGTCAGGTACATTCTTAGGCGTTTAATATGGGGTGTTGAGTCCATTTCGTTGAGCAAGGAGTAGCTCTTGTCTATTCCATATTTGACTTAAGGAACTTTATCTGTGCTCATTTCAATCTCTGGTTTTATGCAGCACCCCAACTCACCTTTCCCCTTAAGCAAGCATAAGTTGGTTTTCTGAATTTGAGACCCTGTTCTGTTCTGTAATTCAGTTCCTGTGTAGCCAAGTTTACATTCCGTGTATTACTGATATCTTATGATGTTTCTTTTTCTGTGTGACTTATTTCAGTTAGAATCATCATACCTGAATCCACTCATTATGCTGCTACGGGCCTGATGACATAGATTTCATTGCTGAGTGATACTGCATTGTACGTAAGTACCACAAGTTCTTTATCCATTTTTCACTTTCTGTGATATTGAACTTGTACGGTAAACGAGGTTCTTGTAAACGGAGGCGTCCCAAACTTTGGGGTGGCTGTGTCTTTTTGATTTTAATTTCCCTAAGCTATAGGACCATAAGTGGCAGTGCCCTAGGCTCTGTTGCTTTGTTTTTTAGATGTTTCAGGAAACACCATACACTTCTCCCGAGTGGTTGTTGGCAATTTACATCCCGCCCATCAGCATAACAAGGCTCCCAGTTCTCCATGGCCTGTCCTGCCTTTCTGGATTTTACACTTTTTTCAGATGGCCCTTTTGACCGGGGAGAAGTGAGACTTCATTGTAGTGCAGATTTCCCTTGCAAGTTTGCTTGGTTGGCCAAAAAGGGCGTATGCGTTTTTTCCTGAATATATTCAGGAAAAAACGCATACGCCCTTTTTGGCCAAGTGCATCATTGTGGACGTTCTGCCTCTTTTCCTATGCTTTCAATGCAATTCCAGTCTACCTCCTGAAATCGGTTTCCTGCAATTCTGCCCCGCTTTCAAGTCCTCTTGGCAGACTTACTTCAGTCTATTTTTGGACGATAGCTGTCATTTATAACTCTGCAGGTTTGTGAATTACAGTGCCCCTGAGCTCCTTTCTTCAACACGCTTTCTTGTCACCTGGCCGCAACACTGCAGCATGGCTTCAGGCCCTAATCTGGTTCCGGCACGGCACGCTGAGCCTTTGGTTATTTCCTCTTCCTGGTGGGAAATGAGAGTTAAATTTGCCCGTCCAGACACCTCCAGCTAGCCTCTCATTGGTTCTCGCTATTCCTGTTCATCTTCCGCAGAAATTGCAAACTGGGCCAAACAGGAGGTTAAAGGCGCTGACTCTCCAAGTGGGGAGAGTGTTAGTAAAGCGTCTGGATTGTTGCACCCGAGTACCAGGGTACGAAAACTGAGACATATTTGAACACGTCTCCCGATCACATGGTTGATCATACTCTAGGTTCCACATGCATGTTTTAGCTGAAGGAAGAATACCTTAAACCTGGGTAGTTGAAACCCGTGTAATGGGTACCATGCAATATGACTTCAAAGGGTCTTCATTTGCTCACGAACCTCTCCAATCCTATCACTGCTGCGTTTATTCCCCTGTACACATGCTTGATTCTCTTTCGGAGACATAGCAATCCATAGGTTTTAAGATACTTACTAGTCAGGTACATTCTTAGGCGTTTAATATGCGGTGTTGAGTCCATTTCGTTGAGCAAGGAGTAGCTCTTGTCTATTCCATATTTGGCTTAAGGAACTTTATCTGTGCTCATTTCAATCTCTGGTTTTATGCAGCACCCCAACTCACCTTTCCCCTTAAGCAAGCATAAGTTAGTTTTCTAAATTTGAGACCCTGTTCTGTTCTGTAATTCAGTTCCTGTATAGCCAAGTTTACATTCCGTGTATTACTGATATCTTATGATGTTTCTTTTTCTGTGTGACTTATTTCAGTTAGAATCATCATACCTGAATCCACTCATTGTGCTGCTAAGGGCCTGATGACACAGATTTCATTGCTGAGTGATATTGCTTTGTAAGTAAATACCACAACTTCTTTATCCATTTTTCACTTTCTGCGATGTTGGACTTGTACTGTAAACGAGGTTCTTGTAAACAGAGCCGTTCCAAACTTTGGGGTGGCTGTGTCTTTTTCATTTTAATTTCCCTAAGCTATAGGACCATAAGTGGAAGTGCCCTAGGTTCTGTTGCTTTGTTTTTTAGTTGTTTCAGGAAACACCATACACTTCTCCCAAGTGGTTCTTGGCAATTTACATCCCGCCCATCAGCATAACAAGGCTCCCAGTTCTCCATGGCCTGTCCTGCCTTTCTGGATTTTACACTTTTTTCAGATGGCCCTTTTGACCGGGGGGAAGTGAGACTTCATTGTAGTGCAGATTTCCTTTGCAAACTTGCTTGGTTGGCCAAAAAGGGCGTATGCGTTTTTTCCTGAATATATTCAGGAAAAAACGCATACGCCCTTTTTGGCCAAGTGCATCATTGTGGACGTTCTGCCTCTTTTCCTATGCTTTCAATGCAATTCCAGTCTACCTCCTGAAATCGGTTTCCTGCAATTCTGCCCCGCTTTCAAGTCCTCTTGGCAGCCTTACTTCAGTCTATTTTTGGACGATAGCTCTCATTTATAACTCTGCAGGTTTGTGAATTACAGTGCCCCTGAGCTCCTTTCTTCAACTCGCTTTCTTGTGACCTGGCCGCAACACCGCAGGATGGCTTCAGGCCCTAATCTGGTTCCGGCCCGGCATGCTGAGCCTTTGGTTAATTCCTCTTCCTGGTGGGAAATGAGAGTTAAATTTGCCCGTCCAGACACCTCCAGCTAGCCTCTCATTGGTTCTCGCTATTCCTGTTCATCTTCCGCAGAAATTGCAAACTGGGCCAAACAGGAGGTTAAAGGGACTGACTCTCCAAGTCGGGAGAGTGTTAGTAAAGCGTCTGGAATGTTGCACCCGAGTACCAGGGTACGAAAACTGAGACATATTTGAACACGTCTCCCGTTCACATGGTTGATCATACTCTGGGTTCCACATGCATGTTTTAGCTGAAGGAAGAATACCTTAAACCTGGAGAGTTGAGACCCTTGTAATGGGTAACATGCAATATGACTTCAAAGGGTCTTCATTTGCTCACCGAACCTCTCCAATCCTATCACTGCTGCATTTATGGCCCTGTACACATGCTTCATTCTCTTTCGGAGACATAGCAATCCATAGGTTTTAAGACACTTACTAGTCAGGTACATTCTTAGGCGTTTAATATGCGGTGTTGAGTCCATTTCATTGAGCAAGGAGTAGCTCTTGTCTATTCCATATTTGACTTAAGGAACTTTATCTGTGCTCATTTCAATCTCTGGTTTTATGCAGCACCCCAACTCAACTTTACCCTTAAGCAAGCATAAGTTGGTTTTCTAAATTTGAGACCCTGTTCTGTTCTGTAATTCAGTTCCTGTGTAGCCAAGTTTACATTCCGTGTATTACTGATATCTTATGATGTTTCTTTTTCTGTGTGACTTATTTCAGTTAGAATCATCATACCTGAATCCACTCATTGTGCTGCTAAGGGCCTGATGACACAGATTTCATTGCTGAGTGATATTGCTTTGTAAGTAAATACCACAACTTCTTTATCCATTTTTCACTTTCTGCGATGTTGAACTTGTACTGTAAACGAGGTTCTTGTAAACAGAGCCATTCCAAACTTTGGGGTGGCTGTGTCTTTTTGATTTTAATTTCCCTAAGCTATAGGACCATAAGTGGAAGTGCCCTAGGTTCTGTTGCTTTGTTTTTTAGATGTTTCAGGAAACACCATACACTTCTCCCGAGTGTCTGTTGGCAATTTACATCCCGCCCATCAGCATAACAAGGCTCCCAGTTCTCCATGGCCTGTCCTGCCTTTCTGGATTTTACACTTTTCTCAGATGTCCCTTTTGACTGGGGGGAAGTGAGACTTCATTGTAGTGCAGATTTCCTTTGCAAGCTTGCTTGGTTGGCCAAAAAGGGCGTATGCGTTTTTTCCTGAATATATTCAGGAAAAAACGCATACGCCCTTTTTGGCCAAGTCCATCATTGTGGACGTTCTGCCTCTTTTCCTATGCTTTCAATGCAATTCCAGTCTACCTCCTGAAATCGGTTTCCTGCAATTCTGCCCCGCTTTCAAGTCCTCTTGGCAGCCTTACTTCAGTATATTTTTGGACGAGAGCTGTCATTTATAACTCTGCAGGTTTGTGAATTACAGTGCCCCTGAGCTCCTTTCTTCAACTCGCTTTCTTGTGACCTGGCCGCAACACCGCAGGACGTCTTCAGGCCCTAATCTGGTTCTGGCACGGCACGCTGAGCTTTTGGTTAATTCCTCTTCCTGGTGGGAAATGAGAGTTAAATTTGCCCATCCAGACACCTCCAGCTAGTCTTTCATTGGTTCTCGCTATTCCTGTTCATCTTCCACAGAAATTGCAAACTGGGCCAAACAGGAAGTTAAAGAGACTGACTCTCCAAGTGGGGAGAGTGTTAGTAAAGCGTCTGGAATGTTGCACCCGAGTACCAGGGTACGAAAACTGAGACATATTTGAACACGTCTCCCGATCACATGGTTGATCATACTCTAGGTTCCACATGCATGTTTTAGATGAAGGAAGAATACCTTAAACCTGGGTAGTTGAAACCCGTGGAATGGGTACCATGCAATATGACTTCAAAGGGTCTTCATTTGCTCACGAACCTCTCCAATCCTATCACTGCTGCGTTTATGCCCCTGTACACATGCTTGATTCTCTTTTGGAGACATAGCAATCCATAGGTTTTAAGATACTTACTAGTCAGGTACATTCTTAGGCGTTTAATATGGGGTTTTGTGTCCATTTCGTTGAGCAAGGAGTAGCTCTTGTCTATTCCATATTTGGCTTAAGGAACTTTATCTGTGCTCATTTCAATCTCTGGTTTTATGCAGCACCCCAACTCACCTTTCCCCTTAAGCAAGCATAAGTTGGTTTTCTAAATTTGAGACCCTGTTCTGTTTTGGAATGCAGTTCCTGTGTAGCCAAGTTTACATTCCGTGTATTAGTGATATCTTATGATGTTTCTTTTTCTGTGTGACTTATTTCAGTTAGACTCATCGTACCTGAATCCACTCAATATGCTGCTACAGGCCTGATGACATAGATTTCATTGCTGAGTGATACTGCATTGTACGTAAGTACCACAAGTTCTTTATCCATTTTTCACTTTCTGCGATGTTGAACTTGTACTGTAAACGATGTTCTTGTAAACAGAGGCGTCCAAACTTTGGGGTGGCTGTGTCTTTTTGATTTTAATTTCCCTAAGCTATAGGACCATAAGCGGAAGTGCCCTAGGCTCTGTTGCTTTGTTTTTAGATGTTTCAGGAAACACCATACACTTCTCCCAAGTGGTTGTTGGCAATTTACATCCCGCCCATCAGCATAACAAGGCTCCCAGTTCTCCATGGCCTGTCCTGCCTTTCTGGATTTTACACTTTTTTCAGATGGCCCTTTTGACCCGGGGGAAGTGAGACTTCATTGTAGTGCAGATTTCCTTTGCAAGCTTGCTTGGTTGGCCAAAAAGGGCGTATGCGTTTTTTCCTGAATATATTCAGGAAAAAACGCATACGCCCTTTTTGGCCAAGTGCATCATTGTGGACGTTCTGCCTCTTCTCCTATGCTTTCAATGCAATTCCAGTCTACCTCCTGAAATCGGTTTCCTGCAATTCTGCCCCGCTTTCAAGTCCTCTTGGCAGCCTTACTTCAGTCTATTTTTGGACGATAGCTGTCATTTATAACTCTGCAGGTTTGTGAATTACAGTGCCCCTGAGCTCCTTTCTTCAACTCGCTTTCTTTTGAGCTGGCCGCAACACTGCAGGATGGCTTCAGGCCCTAATCTAGTTCCGGTACGGCACGCTGAGCCTCTGGTTATTTCCTCTTCCTGGTGGGAAATGAGAGTTAAATTTGCCCGTCCAGACACCTCCAGCTAGTCTTTCATTGGTTCTCGCTATTCCTGTTCATCTTCCACAGAAATTGCAAACTGGGCCAAACAGGAAGTTAAAGAGACTGACTCTCCAAGTGGGGAGAGTGTTAGTAAAGCGTCTGGAATGTTGCACCCGAGTACCAGGGTACGAAAACTGAGACATATTTGAACACGTCTCCCGATCACATGGTTGATCATACTCTAGGTTCCACATGCATGTTTTAGATGAAGGAAGAATACCTTAAACCTGGGTAGTTGAAACCCGTGGAATGGGTACCATGCAATATGACTTCAAAGGGTCTTCATTTGCTCACGAACCTCTCCAATCCTATCACTGCTGCGTTTATGCCCCTGTACACATGCTTGATTCTCTTTCGGAGACCTAGCAATCCATAGGTTTTAAGATACTTACTAGTCAGGTACATTCTTAGGCGTTTAATATGGGGTTTTGTGTCCATTTCGTTGAGCAAGGAGTAGCTCTTGTCTATTCCATATTTGGCTTAAGGAACTTTATCTGTGCTCATTTCAATCTCTGGTTTTATGCAGCACCCCAACTCACCTTTCCCCTTAAGCAAGCATAAGTTGGTTTTCTAAATTTGAGACCCTGTTCTGTTTTGGAATGCAGTTCCTGTGTAGCCAAGTTTACATTCCGTGTATTAGTGATATCTTATGATGTTTCTTTTTCTGTGTGACTTATTTCAGTTAGACTCATCGTACCTGAATCCACTCAATATGCTGCTACAGGCCTGATGACATAGATTTCATTGCTGAGTGATACTGCATTGTACGTAAGTACCACAAGTTCTTTATCCATTTTTCACTTTCTGCGATGTTGAACTTGTACTGTAAACGATGTTCTTGTAAACAGAGGCGTCCAAACTTTGGGGTGGCTGTGTCTTTTTGATTTTAATTTCCCTAAGCTATAGGACCATAAGCGGAAGTGCCCTAGGCTCTGTTGCTTTGTTTTTAGATGTTTCAGGAAACACCATACACTTCACCCAAGTGGTTCTTGGCAATTTACATCCCGCCCATCAGCATAACAAGGCTCCCAGTTCTCCATGGCCTGTCCTGCCTTTCTGGATTTTACACTTTTTTCAGATGGCCCTTTTGACCCGGGGGAAGTGAGACTTCATTGTAGTGCAGATTTCCTTTGCAAGCTTGCTTGGTTGGCCAAAAAGGGCGTATGCGTTTTTTCCTGAATATATTCAGGAAAAAATGCATACGCCCTTTTTGGCCAAGTGCATCATTGTGGACGTTCTGCCTCTTCTCCTATGCTTTCAATGCAATTCCAGTCTACCTCCTGAAATCGGTTTCCTGCAATTCTGCCCCGCTTTCAAGTCCTCTTGGCAGCCTTACTTCAGTCTATTTTTGGACGATAGCTGTCATTTATAACTCTGCATGTTTGTGAATTACAGTGCCCCTGAGCTCCTTTCTTCAACTCGCTTTCTTTTGAGCTGGCCGCAACACTGCAGGATGGCTTCAGGCCCTAATCTAGTTCCGGTACGGCACGCTGAGCCTCTGGTTATTTCCTCTTCCTGGTGGGAAATGAGAGTTAAATTTGCCCGTCCAGACACCTCCAGCTAGCCTCTCATTGGTTCTCGCTATTCCTGTTCATCTTCCGCAGAAATTGCAAACTGTGCCAAACAGGAGGTTAAAGGCGCTGACTCTCCAAGTGGGGAGAGTGTTAGTAAAGCGTCTGAAATGTTGCACCCGAGTACCAGGGGAGGAAAACTGAGACATATTTGAACACGTCTCCCGATCACATGTTTGATCATACTCTGGGTTCCACATGCATGTTTTAGCTGAAGGAAGAATACCTAAAACCTGGGTAGTTGAAACCCGTGGAATGGGTAACATGCAATATGACTTCAAAGGGTCTTCATTTGCTCACCGAACCTCTCCAATCCTATCACTGCTGCGTTTATTCCCCTGTAAACATGCTTAATTCTCTTTCGGAGACATAGTAATCCATAGGTTTTAAGATACTTACTAGTCAGGTACATTCTTAGGCGTTTAATATGCGGTGTTGAGTCCATTTCGTTGAGCAAGGAGTAGCTCTTGTCTATTCCATATTTGGCTTAAGGAACTTTATCTGTGCTCATTTCAATCTCTGGTTTTATGCAGCACCCCAACTCACCTTTACCCTTAAGCATGCATAAGTTGGTGTTCTAAATTTGAGAACCTGTTCTGTTCTGTAATTCAGTTCCTGTGTAGCCAAGTTTACAATCCGTGTATTAGTGATATCTTATGATGTTTCTTTTTCTGTGTGACTTATTTCAGTTAGAATCATCGTACCTGAATCCACTCATTATGCTGCTACGGGCCTGATGACGTAGATTTCATTGCTGAGTGATACTGCATTGTACGTAAGTACCACAACTTCTTTATCCATTTTTCACTTTCTGTGGTATTGAACTTGTACGGTAAATGGGGTTCTTGTAAACAGAGGCGTCCCAAACTTTTGGGTGGCTGTGTCTTTTTGATTTTAATTTCCCTAAGCTATAGGACCAGAAGTGGAAATGCCCTAGGCTCTGTTGCATTGTTTTTTAGATGTTTCAGGAAACACCATACACTTCTCCGGAGTGTCTGTTGGCAATTTACAGCCCGCCCATCAGCATAACAAGGCTCCCAGTTCTCCATGGCCTGTCCTGCCTTTCTGGATTTTACACTTTTTTCAGATGGCCCTTTTGACCGGGGGGAAGTGAGACTTCATTGTAGTGCAGATTTCCTTTGCAAGCTTGCTTGGTTGGCCAAAAAGGGCGTATGCGTTTTTTCCTGAATATATTCAGGAAAAAACACATACGCCCTTTTTGGCCAAGTGCATCATTGTGGACATTCTGCCTCTTTTCCTATGCTTTCAATGCAATTCCAGTCTACCTCCTGAAATCGGTTTCCTGCAATTCTGCCCCGCTTTCAAGTCCTCTTGGCAGCCTTACTTCAGTGTATTTTTGGTCGATAGCTGTCATTTATAACTCTGCAGGTTTGTGAATTACAGTGCCCCTGAGCTCCTTTCTTCAACTCGCTTTCTTTTGAGCTGGCCGCAACACCGCAGGATGGCTTCAGGCCCTAATCTGGTTCCGGTACGGCATGCTGAGCCTTTGGTTAATTCCTCTTCCTGGTGGGAAATGAGAGTTAAATTTGCCCGTCCAGACACCTCCAGCTAGTCTCTCATTGGTTCTCGCTATTCCTGTTCATCTTCCGCAGAAATTGCAAACTGGGCCAAACAGGAGGTTAAAGGGACTGACTCTCCAAGTCGGGAGAGTGTTAGTAAAGCGTCTGGAATGTTACACCCGAGTACCAGGGGAGGAAAACTGAGACATATTTGAACACGTCTCCCGTTCACATGGTTGATCATACTTGGGTTCCACATGCATGTTTTAGCTGAAGGAAGACTACCTTAAACCTGTGTATTTGAAACCCGTGGAATGGGTACCATGCAATATGACTTCAAACGGTCTTCATTTGCTCACCGAACCTCTCCAATCCTATCACTGCTGCGTTTATGCCCCTGTACACATGCTTGATTCTCTTTCGGAGACATAGCAATCCATAGGTTTTAAGATACTTACTAGTCAGGTACATTCTTAGGCGTTTAATATGGGGTGTTGAGTCCATTTCGTTGAGCAAGGAGTAGCTCTTGTCTATTCCATATTTGGCTTAAGGAACTTTATCTGTGCTCATTTCAATCTCTGGTTTTATGCAGCACCCCAACTCACCTTTCCCCTTAAGCAAGCATAAGTTGGTTTTCTAAATTTGAGACCCTGTTCTGTTCTGTAATTCAGTTCCTGTGTAGCCAAGTTTACATTCCGTGTATTACTGATATCTTATGATGTTTCTTTTTCTGTGTGACTTATTTCAGTTAGAATCATCATACCTGAATCCACTCATTGTGCTGCTAAGGGCCTGATGACATAGATTTCATTGCTGAGTGATATTGCTTTGTAAGTAAATACCACAACTTCTTTATCCATTTTTCACTTTCTGCGATGTTGAACTTGTACTGTAAACGATGTTCTTGTAAACAGAGGCGTCCCAAACTTTGGGGTGGCTGTGTCTTTTTGATTTTAATTTCCCTAAGCTATAGGACCATAAGTGGCAGTGCCCTAGGCTCTGTTGCTTTGTTTTTTAGATGTTTCAGGAAACACCATACACTTCTCCCGAGTGTCTGTTGGCAATTTACATCCCGCCCATCAGCATAACAAGGCTCCCAGTTCTCCATGGCCTGTCCTGCCTTTCTGGATTTTACACTTTTTTCAGATGGCCCTTTTGACCGGGGGGAAGTGAGACTTCATTGTAGTGCAGATTTCCTTTGCAAGCTTGCTTGGTTGGCCAAAAAGGGCGTATGCGTTTTTTCCTGAATATATTCAGGAAAAAACGCATACGCCCTTTTTGGCCAAGTGCATCATTGTGGACGTTCTGCCTCTTTTCCTATGCTTTCAATGCAATTCCAGTCTACCTCCTGAAATCGGTTTCCTGCAATTCTTCCCCGCTTTCAAGTCCTCTTGGCAACCTTACTTCAGTCTATTTTTGGACGATAGCTGTCATTTATAACTCTGCAGGTTTGTGAATTACAGTGCCCCTGAGCTCCTTTCTTCAACTCGCTTTCTTGTGACCTGGCCGCAACACCGCAGGACGTCTTCAGGCCCTAATCTGGTTCTGGCACGGCACGCTGAGCCTTTGGTTAATTCCTCTTCCTGGTGGGAAATGAGAGTTAAATTTGCCCATCCAGACACCTCCAGCTAGTCTTTCATTGGTTCTCGCTATTCCTGTTCATCTTCCACAGAAATTGCAAACTGGGCCAAACAGGAAGTTAAAGGGACTGACTCTCCAAGTGGGGAGAGTGTTAGTAAAGCGTCTGGAATGCTGCACCCGAGTACCAGGGTACGAAAACTGAGACATATTTGAACACGTCTCCCGATCACATGGTTGATCATACTCTAGGTTCCACATGCATGTTTTAGATGAAGGAAGAATACCTTAAACCTGGGTAGTTGAAACCCGTGGAATGGGTACCATGCAATATGACTTCAAAGGGTCTTCATTTGCTTACGAACCTCTCCAATCCTATCACTGCTGCGTTTATGCCCCTGTACACATGCTTGATTCTCTTTCGGAGACATAGCAATCCATAGGTTTTAAGATACTTACTAGTCAGGTACATTCTTAGGCGTTTAATATGGGGTTTTGTGTCCATTTCTTTGAGCAAGGAGTAGCTCTTGTCTATTCCATATTTGGCTTAAGGAACTTTATCTGTGCTCATTTCAATCTCTGGTTTTATGCAGCACCCCAACTCACCTTTCCCCTTAAGCAAGCATAAGTTGGTTTTCTAAATTTGAGACCCTGTTCTGTTTTGGAATGCAGTTCCTGTGTAGCCAAGTTTACATTCCGTGTATTAGTGATATCTTATGATGTTTCTTTTTCTGTGTGACTTATTTCAGTTAGACTCATCGTACCTGAATCCACTCATTATGCTGCTACAGGCCTGATGACATAGATTTCATTGCTGAGTGATACTGCATTGTACGTAAGTACCACAAGTTCTTTATCCATTTTTCACTTTCTGCGATGTTGAACTTGTACTGTAAACGATGTTCTTGTAAACAGAGGCGTCCCAAACTTTGGGGTGGCTGTGTCTTTTTGATTTTAATTTCCCTTAGCTATAGGACCATAAGCGGAACTGCCCTAGGCTCTGTTGCTTTGTTTTTAGATGTTTCAGGAAACACCATACACTTCTCCCAAGTGGTTGTTGGCAATTTACATCCCGCCCATCAGCATAACAAGGCTCCCAGTTCTCCATGGCCTGTCCTGCCTTTCTGGATTTTACACTTTTTTCAGATGGCCCTTTTGACCCGGGGGAAGTGAGACTTCATTGTAGTGCAGATTTCCGTTGCAAGCTTGCTTGGTTGGCCAAAAAGGGCGTATGCGTTTTTTCCTGAATATATTCAGGAAAAAACGCATACGCCCTTTTTGGCCAAGTGCATCATTGTGGACGTTCTGCCTTTTCTCCTATGCTTTCAATGCAATTCCAGTCTACCTCCTGAAATCGGTTTCCTGCAATTCTGCCCCGCTTTCAAGTCCTCTTGGCAGCCTTACTTCAGTCTATTTTTGGACGATAGCTGTCATTTATAACTCTGCAGGTTTGTGAATTACAGTGTCCCTGAGCTCCTTTCTTCAACTCGCTTTCTTTTGAGCTGGCCGCAACACTGCAGGATGGCTTCAGGCCCTAATCTGGTTCCGGTACGGCACGCTGAGCCTCTGGTTATTTCCTCTTCCTGGTGGGAAATGAGAGTTAAATTTGCCCGTCCAGACACCTCCAGCTAGCCTCTCATTGGTTCTCGCTATTCCTGTTCATCTTCCACAGAAATTGCAAACTGGGCCAAACAGGAGGTTAAAGGCGCTGACTCTCCAAGTGGGGAGAGTGTTAGTAAAGCGTCTGGAATGTTGCACCCGAGTACCAGGGTACGAAAACTGAGACATATTTCAACACGTCTCCCGATCACATGGTTGATCATACTCTGGGTTCCACATGCATGTTTTAGCTGAAGGAAGAATACCTAAAACCTGGGTAGTTGAAACCCGTGGAATGGGTACCATGCAATATGACTTCAAAGGGTCTTCATTTGCTCACCGAACCTCTCCAATCCTATCACTGCTGCGTTTATTCCCCTGTACACATGCTTAATTCTCTTTTGGAGACATAGCAATCCATAGGTTTTAAGATACTTACTAGTCAGGTACATTCTTAGGCGTTTAATATGCGGTGTTGAGTCCATTTCGTTGAGCAAGGAGTAGCTCTTGTCTATTCCA
Source organism: Stenella coeruleoalba (assembly GCF_951394435.1). Taxonomy (NCBI): domain Eukaryota; kingdom Metazoa; phylum Chordata; class Mammalia; order Artiodactyla; family Delphinidae; genus Stenella; species Stenella coeruleoalba. The sequence continues at coordinate 1,154,699 of NW_027646015.1, read as the reverse complement.
TATTTGGCTTAAGGAACTTTATCTGTGCTCATTTCAATCTCTGGTTTTATGCAGCACCACAACTCACCTTTACCCTTAAGCAAGCATAAGTTGGTTTTCTAAATTTGAGACCCTGTTCTGTTCTGTAATTCAGTTCCTGTGTAGCCAAGTTTACATTCCGTGTATTACTGATATCTTATGATGTTTCTTTTTCTGTGTGACTTATTTCAGTTAGAATCATCATACCTGAATCCACTCATTATGCTGCTAAGGGCCTGATGACACAGATTTCATTGCTGAGTGATATTGCTTTGTAAGTAAATACCACAACTTCGTTATCCATTTTTCACTTTCTGCGATGTTGAACTTGTACTGTAAACGAGGTTCTTGTAAACAGAGCCATTCCAAACTTTGGGGTGGCTGTGTCTTTTTGATTTTAATTTCCCTAAGCTATAGGACCATAAGTGGAAGTGCCCTAGGTTCTGTTGCTTTGTTTTTTAGATGTTTCAGGAAACACCATACACTTCTCCCGAGTGGTTGTTGGCAATTTACATCCCGCCCATCAGCATAACAAGGCTCCCAGTTCTCCATGGCCTGTCCTGCCTTTCTGGATTTTACACTTTTTTCAGATGGCCCTTTTGACCGGGGAGAAGTGAGACTTCATTGTAGTGCAGATTTCCTTTGCAAGCTTGCTTGGTTGGCCAAAAAGGGCGTATGCGTTTTTTCCTGAATATATTCAGGAAAAAACGCATACGCCCTTTTTGGCCAAGTGCATCATTGTGGACGTTCTGCCTCTTTTCCTATGCTTTCAATGCAATTCCAGTCTACCTCCTGAAATCGGTTTCCTGCAATTCTGCCCCGCTTTCAAGTCCTCTTGGCAGCCTTACTTCAGTCTATTTTTGGACGATAGCTGTCATTTATAACTCTGCAGGTTTGTGAATTACAGTGCCCCTGAGCTCCTTTCTTCAACTCGCTTTCTTGTGAGCTGGCCGCAAGACCGCAGGATGGCTTCAGGCCCTAATCTGGTTCCGGCACGGCACGCTGAGCCTTTGGTTAATTCCTCTTCCTGGTGGGAAATGAGAGTTAAATTTGCCTGTCCAGACACCTCCAGCTAGTCTCTCATTGGTTCTCGCTATTCCTGTTCATCTTCCGCAGAAATTGCAAAGTGGGCAAATCAGGAGGTTAAAGACACTGACCCTCCAAGTCGGGAGAGTGTTAGTAAAGCGTCTGGAATGTTGCACCCGAGTACCAGGGTACGAAAACTGAGACATATTTGAACACGTCTCCCGATCACATGGTTGATCATACTCTGGGTTCCACATGCATGTTTTAGCTGAAGGAAGAATACCTAAAACCTTGGTAGTTGAAACCCGTGGAATGGGTACCATGCAATATGACTTCCAAGGGTCTTCATTTGCTCACCGAACCTCTCGAATCCTATCAATGCTGCGTTTATGCCCCTGTACACATGCTTGATTCTCTTTCGGAGACATAGCAATCCATAGGTTTTAAGATACTTAGTCGTCAGGTACATTCTTAGGCGTTTAATATGCGGTGTTGAGTCCATTTCGTTGAGCAAGGAGTAGCTCTTGTCTATTCCATATTTGGCTTAAGGAACTTTATCTGTGCTCATTTCAATCTCTGGTTTTATGCAGCACCCCAACTCACCTTTCCCCTTAAGCAAGCATAAGTTGGTTTTCTAAATTTGAGAACCTGTTCTGTTTTGGAATTCAGTTCCTGTGTAGCCACGTTTACATTCCGTGTATTAGTGATATCTTATGATGTTTCTTTTTCTGTGTGACTTATTTCAGTTAGAATCATCGTACCTGAATCTACTCATTATGCTGCTACGGCCCTGATGACATAGATTTCATTGCTGAGTGATACTGCATTGTACGTAAGTACCACAAGTTGTTTATCCATTTTTCACTTTCTGCGATGTTGAACTTGTACTGTAAACGAGGTTCTTGTAAACAGAGCCGTTCCAAACTTAGGGGTGGCTGTGTCTTTTTGATTTTAATTTCCCTAAGCTATAGGACCATAAGTGGAAGTGCCCTAGGCTCTGTTGCTTTGTTTTTTAGATGTTTCAGGAAACACCATACACTTCTCCGGAGTGTCTGTTGGCAATTTACATCCCGCCCATCAGCATAACAAGGCTCCCAGTTCTCCATGGCCTGTTGCCGTTCTGGATTTTACACTTTTTTCAGATGGCCCTTTTGACCGGGGGGAAGTGAGACTTCATTGTAGTGCAGATTTCCTTTGCAAGCTTGCTTGGTTGGCCAAAAAGGGCGTATGCGTTTTTTCCTGAATATATTCAGGAAAAAACACATACGCCCTATTTGGCCAAGTGCATCATTGTGGACGTTCTGCCTCTTTTCCTATGCTTTCAATGCAATTCCAGTCTACCTCCTGAAATCGGTTTCCTGCAATTCGGCCCCGCTTTCAAGTCCTCTTGGCAGCCTTACTTCAGTCTATTTTTGGACGATAGCTGTCATTTATAACTCTGCAGGTTTGTGTATTACAGTGCCCCTGAGCTCCTTTCTTCAACTCGCTTTCTTGTGAGCTGGCCGCAACACCGCAGGATGGCTTCAGGCCATAATCTGGTTCCGGCACGGCACGCTGAGCCTTTGGTTAATTCCTCTTCCTGGTGGGAAATGAGAGTTAAATTTGCCCGTCCAGACACCTCCAGCTAGTCTCTCATTGGTTCTCGCTATTCCTGTTCATCTTCCGCAGAAATTGCAAACTGGGCCAAACAGGAGGTTAAAGACACGGACTCTCCAAGTCGGGAGAGTGTTAATAAAGCGTCTGGAATGTTGCATCCGAGTACCAGGGTACGAAAACTGAGACATATTTGAACACGTCTCCCGATCACATGGTTGATCATACTCTGGGTTCCACATGCATGTTTTAGCTGAAGGAAGAATACCTAAAACCTGGGTAGTTGAAACCCTTGGAATGGGTACCATGCAATATGACTTCAAAGGGTCTTCATTTGCTCACCGAACCTCTCCAATCCTATCACTGCTGCGTTTATGCCCCTGTACACATGCTTGATTCTCTTTTGGAGACATAGCAATCCATAGGTTTTAAGATACTTACTAGTCAGGTACATTCTTAGGCGTTTAATATGCGGTGTTGAGTCCATTTCGTTGAGCAAGGAGTAGCTCTTGTCTATTCCATATTTGGCTTAAGGAACTTTATCTGTGCTCATTTCAATCTCTGGTTTTATGCAGCACCCCATCTCACCTTTCCCCTTAAGCAAGCATAAGTTGGTTTTCTAAATTTGAGACCCTGTTCTGTTCTGTAATTCAGTTCCTGTGTAGTCAAGTTTACATTCCGTGTATTAGTGATATCTTATGATGTTTCTTTTTCTGTGTGACTTATTTCAGTTAGAATCATCATACCTGAATCCACTCATTGTGCTGCTAAGGGCCTGATGACACAGATTTCATTGCTGAGTGATATTGCTTTGTAAGTAAATACCACAACTTCTTTATCCATTTTTCACTTTCTGCGATGTTGAACTTGTACTGTAAACGAGGTTCTTGTAAACAGAGGCGTCCCAAACTTTGGGGTGGCTGTGTCTTTTTTATTTTAATTTCCCTAAGCTATAGGACCATAAGTGGAAGTGCCCTAGGCTCTGTTGCTTTGTTTTTTAGATGTTTCAGGAAACACCATACACTTCTCCTGAGTGTCTGTTGGCAATTTACATCCCGCCCATCAGCATAACAAGGCTCCCAGTTCTCCATGGCCTGTCCTGCCTTTCTGGATTTTACACTTTTTTCAGATGGCCCTTTTGACCGGGGGGAAGTGAGACTTCATTGTAGTGCAGATTTCCTTTGCAAGCTTGCTTGGTTGGCCAAAAAGGGCGTATGCGTTTTTTCCTGAATATATTCAGGAAAAAACGCATACGCCCTTTTTGGCCAAGTGCATCATTGTGGACGTTCTGCCTCTTTTCCTATGCTTTCAATGCAATTCCAGTCTACCTCCTGAAATCGGTTTCCTGCAATTCTGCCCCGCTTTCAAGTCCTCTTGGCAGCCTTACTTCAGTCTATTTTTGGACGATAGCTGTCATTTATAACTCTGCAGGTTTGTGAATTACAGTGCCCCTGAGCTCCTTTCTTCAACTTGCTTTCTTGTGACCTGGCCACAACACCGCAGGATGGCTTCAGGCCCTAATCTGGTTCCGGCACGGCACGCTGAGCCTTTGGTTATTTCCTCTTCCTGGTGGGAAATGAGAGTTAAATTTGCCCGTCCAGACACCTCCAGCTAGTCTCTCATTGGTTCTCGCTATTCCTGTTCATCTTCCGCAGAAATTGCAAACCGGGCCAAACAGGAGGTTAAAGGCGCTGACTCTCCAAGTGGGGAGAGTGTTAGTAAAGCGTCTGGAATGTTGCACCCGAGTACCAGGGGAGGAAAACTGAGACATATTTGAACACGTCTCCCGTTCACATGGTTGATCATACTTGGGTTCCACATGCATGTTTTAGCTGAAGGAAGAATACCTTAAACCTGGAGAGTTGAGACCCGTGTAATGGGTACCATGCAATATGACTTCAAAGGGTCTTCATTTGCTCACCGAACCTCTCCAATCCTATCACTGCTGCGTTTATGCCCCTGTACACATGCTTGATTCTCTTTTGGAGACATAGCAATCCATAGGTTTTAAGATACTTACTAGTCAGGTACATTCTTAGGCGTTTAATATGCGGTGTTGAGTCCATTTCGTTGAGCAAGGAGTAGCTCTTGTCTATTCCATATTTGACTTAAGGAACTTTATCTGTGCTCATTTCAATCTCTGGTTTTATGCAGCACCCCAACTCACCTTTACCCTTAAGCAAGCATAAGTTGGTTTTCTAAATTTGAGACCCTGTTCTGTTCTGTAATTCAGTTCCTGTGTAGCCAAGTTTACATTCCGTGTATTACTGATATCTTATGATGTTTCTTTTTCTGTGTGACTTACTTCAGTTAGAATCATCATACCTGAATCCACTCATTGTGCTGCTAAGGGCCTGATGACACAGATTTCATTGCTGAGTGATATTGCTTTGTAAGTAAATACCACAACTTCTTTATCCATTTTTCACTTTCTGCGATGTTGAACTTGTACTGTAAACGAGGTTCTTGTAAACAGAGCCGTTCCAAACTTTGGGGTGGCTGTGTCTTTTTGATTTTAATTTCCCTAAGCTATAGGACCATAAGTGGAAGTGCCCTAGGTTCTGTTGCTTTGTTTTTTAGATGTTTCAGGAAACACCATACACTTCTCCCGAGTGGTTGTTGGCAATTTACATCCCGCCCATCAGCATAACAAGGCTCCCAGTTCTCCATGGCCTGTCCTGCCTTTCTGGATTTTACACTTTTTTCAGATGGCCCTTTTGACCGGGGGGAAGTGAGACTTCATTGTAGTGCAGATTTCCTTTGCAAGCTTGCTTGGTTGGCCAAAAAGGGCGTATGCGTTTTTTCCTGAATATATTCAGGAAAAAACGCATACGCCCTTTTTGGCCAAGTGCATCATTGTGGACGTTCTGCCTCTTTTCCTATGTTTTCAATGCAATTCCAGTCTACCTCCTGAAATCGGTTTCCTGCAATTCTGCCCCGCTTTCAAGTCCTCTTGGCAGCCTTACTTCAGTCTATTTTTGGACGATAGCTGTCATTTATAACTCTGCAGGTTTGTGAATTACAGTGCCCCTGAGCTCCTTTCTTCAACTCGCTTTCTTTTGAGCTGGCCACAACACCGCAGGATGGCTTCAGGCCCTAATCTGGTTCCGGTACGGCACGCTGAGCCTTTGGTTATTTCCTCTTCCTGGTGGGAAATGAGAGTTAAATTGGCCCGTCCAGACACCTCCAGCTAGCCTCTCATTGGTTCTCGCTATTCCTGTTCATCTTCCGCAGAAATTGCAAACTGGGCCAAACAGGAGGTTAAAGGCGCTGACTCTCCAAGTGGGGAGAGTGTTAGTAAAGCGTCTGGAATGTTGTACCCGAGTACCAGGGGAGGAAAACTGAGACATATTTGAACACGTCTCCCGTTCACATGGTTGATCATACTTGGGTTCCACATGCATGTTTTAGCTGAAGGAAGAATACCTTAAACCTGGAGAGTTGAGACCCGTGCAATGGGTACCATGCAATATGACTTCAAAGGGTCTTCATTTGCTCACCGAACCTCTCCAATCCTATCACTGCTGCGTTTATGCCCCTGTACACATGCTTGATTCTCTTTTGGAGACATAGCAATCCATAGGTTTTAAGATACTTACTAGTCAGGTACATTCTTAGGCGTTTAATATGCGGTGTTGAGTCCATTTCGTTGAGCAAGGAGTAGCTCTTGTCTATTCCATATTTGACTTAAGGAACTTTATCTGTGCTCATTTCAATCTCTGGTTTTATGCAGCACCCCAACTCACCTTTACCCTTAAGCAAGCATAAGTTGGTTTTCTAAATTTGAGACCCTGTTCTGTTCTGTAATTCAGTTCCTGTGTAGCCAAGTTTACATTCCATGTATTACTGATATCTTATGATGTTTCTTTTTCTGTGTGACTTACTTCAGTTAGAATCATCATACCTGAATCCACTCATTGTGCTGCTAAGGGCCTGATGACACAGATTTCATTGCTGAGTGATATTGCTTTGTAAGTAAATACCACAACTTCTTTATCCATTTTTCACTTTCTGCGATGTTGAACTTGTACTGTAAACGAGGTTCTTGTAAACAGAGCCGTTCCAAACTTTGGGGTGGCTGTGTCTTTTTGATTTTAATTTCCCTAAGCTATAGGACCATAAGTGGAAGTGCCCTAGGTTCTGTTGCTTTGTTTTTTAGATGTTTCAGGAAACACCATACACTTCTCCCGAGTGGTTGTTGGCAATTTACATCCCGCCCATCAGCATAACAAGGCTCCCAGTTCTCCATGGCCTGTCCTGCCTTTCTGGATTTTACACTTTTTTCAGATGGCCCTTTTGACCGGGGGGAAGTGAGACTTCATTGTAGTGCAGATTTCCTTTGCAAGCTTGCTTGGTTGGCCAAAAAGGGCGTATGCGTTTTTTCCTGAATATATTCAGGAAAAAACGCATACGCCCTTTTTGGCCAAGTGCATCATTGTGGACGTTCTGCCTCTTTTCCTATGTTTTCAATGCAATTCCAGTCTACCTCCTGAAATCGGTTTCCTGCAATTCTGCCCCGCTTTCAAGTCCTCTTGGCAGCCTTACTTCAGTCTATTTTTGGACGATAGCTGTCATTTATAACTCTGCAGGTTTGTGAATTACAGTGCCCCTGAGCTCCTTTCTTCAACTCGCTTTCTTTTGAGCTGGCCGCAACACCGCAGGATGGCTTCAGGCCCTAATCTGGTTCCGGTACGGCACGCTGAGCCTTTGGTTATTTCCTCTTCCTGGTGGGAAATGAGAGTTAAATTGGCCCGTCCAGACACCTCCAGCTAGCCTCTCATTGGTTCTCGCTATTCCTGTTCATCTTCCGCAGAAATTGCAAACTGGGCCAAACAGGAGGTTAAAGGCGCTGACTCTCCAAGTGGGGAGAGTGTTAGTAAAGCGTCTGGAATGTTGTACCCGAGTACCAGGGGAGGAAAACTGAGACATATTTGAACACGTCTCCCGTTCACATGGTTGATCATACTTGGGTTCCACATGCATGTTTTAGCTGAAGGAAGAATACCTTAAACCTGGAGAGTTGAGACCCGTGCAATGGGTACCATGCAATATGACTTCAAAGGGTCTTCATTTGCTCACCGAACCTCTCCAATCCTATCACTGCTGCGTTTATGCCCCTGTACACATGCTTGATTCTCTTTTGGAGACATAGCAATCCATAGGTTTTAAGATACTTACTAGTCAGGTACATTCTTAGGCGTTTAATATGCGGTGTTGAGTCCATTTCGTTGAGCAAGGAGTAGCTCTTGTCTATTCCATATTTGACTTAAGGAACTTTATCTGTGCTCATTTCAATCTCTGGTTTTATGCAGCACCCCAACTCACCTTTACCCTTAAGCAAGCATAAGTTGGTTTTCTAAATTTGAGACCCTGTTCTGTTCTGTAATTCAGTTCCCGTGTAGCCAAGTTTACATTCCATGTATTACTGATATCTTATGATGTTTCTTTTTCTGTGTGACTTACTTCAGTTAGAATCATCATACCTGAATCCACTCATTGTGCTGCTAAGGGCCTGATGACACAGATTTCATTGCTGAGTGATATTGCTTTGTAAGTAAATACCACAACTTCTTTATCCATTTTTCACTTTCTGCGATGTTGAACTTGTACTGTAAACGAGGTTCTTGTAAACAGAGCCATTCCAAACTTTGGGGTGGCTGTGTCTTTTTGATTTTAATTTCCCTAAGCTATAGGACCATAAGTGGAAGTGCCCTAGGTTCTGTTGCTTTGTTTTTTAGATGTTTCAGGAAACACCATACACTTCTCCCGAGTGGTTGTTGGCAATTTACATCCCGCCCATCAGCATAACAAGGCTCCCAGTTCTCCATGGCCTGTCCTGCCTTTCTGGATTTTACACTTTTTTCAGATGGCCCTTTTGACCGGGGGGGAAGTGAGACTTCATTGTAGTGCAGATTTCCTTTGCAAGCTTGCTTGGTTGGCCAAAAAGGGCGTATGCGTTTTTTCCTGAATATATTCAGGAAAAAACGCATACGCCCTTTTTGGCCAAGTGCATCATTGTGGACGTTCTGCCTCTTTTCCTATGCTTTCAATGCAATTCCAGTCTACCTCCTGAAATCGGTTTCCTGCAATTCTGCCCCGCTTTCAAGTCCTCTTGGCAGCCTTACTTCAGTCTATTTTTGGACGATAGCTGTCATTTATAACTCTGCAGGTTTGTGAATTACAGTGCCCCTGAGCTCCTTTCTTCAACTCGCTTTCTTTTGAGCTGGCCGCAACACCGCAGGATGGCTTCAGGCCCTAATCTGGTTCCGGTACGGCACGCTGAGCCTTTGGTTATTTCCTCTTCCTGGTGGGAAATGAGAGTTAAATTGGCCCGTCCAGACACCTCCAGCTAGCCTCTCATTGGTTCTCGCTATTCCTGTTCATCTTCCGCAGAAATTGCAAACTGGGCCAAACAGGAGGTTAAAGGCGCTGACTCTCCAAGTGGGGAGAGTGTTAGTAAAGCGTCTGGAATGTTGCACCCGAGTACCAGGGGAGGAAAACTGAGACATATTTGAACACGTCTCCCATTCACATGGTTGATCATACTTGGGTTCCACATGCATGTTTTAGCTGAAGGAAGAATACCTTAAACCTGGAGAGTTGAGACCCGTGGAATGGGTACCATGCAATATGACTTCAAAGGGTCTTCATTTGCTCACCGAACCTCTCCAATCCTATCACTGCTGCGTTTATGCCCCTGTACACATGCTTGATTCTCTTTCGGAGACATAGCAATCCATAGGTTTTACGATACTTACTAGTCAGGTACATTCTTAGGCGTTTAATATGCGGTGTTGAGTCCATTTCGCTGAGCAAGGAGTAGCTCTTGTCTATTCCATATTTGACATAAGGAACTTTATCTGTGATCATTTCAATCTCTGGTTTTATGCAGCACCCCAACTCACCTTTCCCCTTAAGCAAGCATAAGTTGGTTTTCTAAATTTGAGACCCTGTTCTGTTCTGTAATTCAGTTCCTGTGTAGCCAAGTTTACATTCCGTGTATTACTGATATCTTATGATGTTTCTTTTTCTGTGTGACTTATTTCAGTTAGAATCATCATACCTGAATCCACTCATTGTGATGCTAAGGGCCTGATGACATAGATTTCATTGCTGAATGATATTGCTTTGTAAGTAAATACCACAACTTCTTTATCCATTTTTCACTTTCTGCGATGTTGAACTTGTACTGTAAACGAGGTTCTAAAAACAGAGTCGTCCCAAACTTTGGGGTGGCTGTGTCTTTTTGATTTTAATTTCCCTAAGCTATAGGACCATAAGTGGCAGTGCCCTAGGCTCTGTTGCTTTGTTTTTTAGATGTTTCAGGAAACACCATACACTTCTCCCAAGTGTCTGTTGGCAATTTACATCCCGCCCATCAGCATAACAAGGCTCCCAGTTCTCCATGGCCTGTCCTGCCTTTCTGGATTTTACACTTTTTTCAGATGGCCCTTTTGACCGGGGGGAAGTGAGACTTCATTGTAGTGCAGATTTCCTTTGCAAGCTTGCTTGGTTGGCCAAAAAGGGCGTATGCGTTTTTTCCTGAATATATTCAGGAAAAAACGCATACGCCCTTTTTGGCCAAGTGCATCATTGTGGACGTTCTGTCTCTTTTCCTATGCTTTCAATGCAATTTCAGTCTACCTCCTGAAATCGGTTTCCTGCAATTCTGCCCCGCTTTCAAGTCCTCTTGGCAGCCTTACTTCAGTCTATTTTTGGACGATAGCTGTCATTTATAACTCTGCAGGTTTGTGAATTACAGTGCACCTGAGCTCCTTTCTTCAACTCGCTTTCTTGTGACCTGGCCGCAACACCGCAGGATGGCTTCAGGCCCTAATCTGGTTCCGGCCCGGCATAATGAGCCTTTGGTTAATTCCTCTTCCTGGTGGGAAATGAGAGTTAAATTTGCCCGTCCAGACACCTCCAGCTAGCCTCTCATTGGTTCTCGCTATTCCTGTTCATCTTCCGCAGAAATTGCAAACTGGGCCAAACAGGAGGTTAAAGGGACTGACTCTCCAAGTGGGGAGAGTGTTAGTAAAGCGTCTGGAATTTGCACCCGAATACCAGGGGAGGAAAACTGAGACATATTTGAACACGTCTCCCGATCACATGGTTGATCATAATCTAGGTTCCACATGCATGTTTTAGCTGAAGGAAGAATACCTGAAACCTGGGTAGTTGAAACCCTTGGAATGGGTACCATGCAATATGACTTCAAAGGGTCTTCATTTGCTCACCGAACCTCTCCAATCCTATCCCTGCTGCGTTTATGCCCCTGTACACATGCTTGATTCTCTTTCGGAGACATAGCAATCCATAGGTTTCAAGATACTTACAAGTCAGGTACATTCTTAGGCGTTTAATATGCGGTGTTGAGTCCATTTCGTTGAGCAAGGAGTAGCTCTTGTCTATTCCATATTTGGCTTAAGGAACTTTATCTGTGCTCATTTCAATCTCTGGTTTTATGCAGCACCCCAACTCACCTTTACCCTTAAGCAAGCATAAGTTGTTTTTCTAAATTTGAGACCCTGTTCTGTTCTGTAATTCAGTTCCTGTGTAGCCAAGTTTCCATTCCGTGTATTACTGATATCTTATGATGTTTCTTTTTCTGTGTGACTTATTTCAGTTAGAATCATCATACCTGAATCCACTCATTGTGCTGCTAAGGGCCTGATGACATAGATTTCATTGCTGAGTGATATTGCTTTGTAAGTGAATACCACAACTTCTTTATCCATTTTTCACTTTCTGCGATGTTGAACTTGTACTGTAAACGAGGTTCTTGTAAACAGAGCCGTTCCAAACATTGCGGTGGCTGTGTCTTTTTCATTTTAATTTCCCTAAGCTATAGGACCATAAGTGGAAGTGCCCTAGGCTCTGTTGCTTTGTTTTTTAGATGTTTCAGGAAACACCATACACTTCTCCCAAGTGTCTGTTGGCAATTTACATCCCGCCCATCAGCATAACAAGGCTCCCAGTTCTCAATGGCCTGTTGCCTTTCTGGATTTTACACTTTTTTCAGATGGCCCTTTTGACCGGGGGGAAGTGAGACTTCATTGTAGTGCAGATTTCCTTTGCAAGCTTGCTTGGTTGGCCAAAAAGGGCGTATGCGTTTTTTCCTGAATATATTCAGGAAAAAACGCATACGCCCTTTTTGGCCAAGTGCATCATTGTGGACGTTCTGCCTCTTTTCCTATGCTTTCAATGCAATTCCAGTCTACCTCCTGAAATCGGTTTCCTGCAATTCTGCCCCGCTTTCAAGTCCTCTTGGCAGACTTACTTCAGTCTATTTTTGGACGATAGCTGTCATTTATAACTCTGCAGGTTTGTGAATTACAGTGCCCCTGAGCTCCTTTCTTCAACTCGCTTTCTTGTGACCTGGCCGCAACACCGCAGGATGGCTTCAGGCCCTAATCTTGTTCCGGCACGGCACGCTGAGCCTTTGGTTATTTCCTCTTCCTGGTGGGAAATGAGAGTTAAATTTGCCCGTCCAGACACCTCCAGCTAGCCTCTCATTGGTTCTCGCTATTCCTGTTCATCTTCCGCAGAAATTGCAAACTGGGCCAAACAGGAGGTTAAAGGCGCTGACTCTCCAAGTGGGGAGAGTGTTAGTAAAGCGTCTGGAATGTTGCACCCGAGTACCAGGGGAGGAAAACTGAGACATATTTGAACACGTCTCCCGTTCACATGGTTGATCATACTTGGGTTCCACATGCATGTTTTAGCTGAAGGAAGAATACCTTAAACCTGGAGAGTTGAGACCCGTGGAATGGGTACCATGCAATATGACTTCAAAGGGTCTTCATTTGCTCACCGAACCTCTCCAATCCTATCACTGCTGCGTTTATGCCCCTGTACACATGCTTGATTCTCTTTCGGAGACATAGCAATCCATAGGTTTTAAGATACTTACTAGTCAGGTACATTCTTAGGCGTTTAATATGGGGTGTTGAGTCCATTTCGTTGAGCAAGGAGTAGCTCTTGTCTATTCCATATTTGGCTTAAGGAACTTTATCTGTGCTCATTTCAATCTCTGGTTTTATGCAGCACCCCAACTCACCTTTCCCCTTAAGCAAGAATAAGTTGGTTTTCTAAATTTGAGACCCTGTTCTGTTCTGTAATTCAGTTCCTGTGTAGCCACGTTTACATTCCGTGTATTACTGATATCTTATGATGTTTCTTTTTCTGTGTGACTTATTTCAGTTAGAATCATCATACCTGAATCCACTCATTGTGCTGCTAAGGGCCTGATGACACAGATTTCATTGCTGAGTGATATTGCTTTGTAAGTAAATACCACAACTTCTTTATCCATTTTTCACTTTCTGCGATGTTGAACTTGTACTGTAAACGAGGTTCTTGTAAACAGAGCCGTTCCAAACTTTGGGGTGGCTGTGTCTTTTTGATTTTAATTTCCCTAAGCTATAGGACCATAAGTGGAAGTGCCCTAGGTTCTGTTGCTTTGTTTTTTAGATGTTTCAGGAAACACCATACACTTCTCCCGAGTGGTTGTTGGCAATTTACATCCCGCCCATCAGCATAACAAGGCTCCCAGTTCTCAATGGCCTGTTGCCTTTCTGGATTTTACACTTTTTTCAGATGGCCCTTTTGACCGGGGGGAAGTGAGACTTCATTGTAGTGCAAATTTCCTTTGCAAGCTTGCTTGGTTGGCCAAAAAGGGCGTATGCGTTTTTTCCTGAATATATTCAGGAAAAAACGCATACGCCCTTTTTGGCCAAGTGCATCATTGTGGACGTTCTGCCTCTTTTCCTATGCTTTCAATGCAATTCCAGTCTACCTCCTGAAATCGGTTTCCTGCAATTCTGCCCCGCTTTCAAGTCCTCTTGGCAGCCATACTTCAGTCTATTTTTGGACGATAGCTGTCATTTATAACTCTGCAGGTTTGTGAATTACAGTGCCCCTGAGCTCCTTTCTTCAACTCGCTTTCTTGTGACCTGGCCGCAACACCGCAGGATGGCTTCAGGCCCTAATCTGGTTCTGGCACGGAACGCTGAGCCTTTGGTTATTTCCTCTTCCTGGTCGGAAATGAGAGTTAAATTTCCCCGTCCAGACACCTCAAGCTAGTCTCTCATTGGTTCTCGCTATTCCTGTTCATCTTCCGCAGAAATTGCAAACTGGGCCAAACAGGAGGTTAAAGGCGCTGACTCTCCAAGTGGGGAGAGTGTTAGTAAAGCGTCTGGAATGTTGCACCCGAGTACCAGGGGAGGAAAACTGAGACATATTTGAACACGTCTCCCGTTCACATGGTTGATCATACTTGGGTTCCACATGCATGTTTTAGCTGAAGGAAGAATACCTTAAACCTGGAGAGTTGAGACCCGTGGAATGGGTACCATGCAATATGACTTCAAAGGGTCTTCATTTGCTCACCGAACCTCTCCAATCCTATCACTGCTGCGTTTATGCCCCTGTACACATGCTTGATTCTCTTTCGGAGACATAGCAATCCATAGGTTTTAAGATACTTACTGGTCAGGTACATTCTTAGGCGTTTAATATGCGGTGTTGAGTCCATTTCGTTGAGCAAGGAGTAGCTCTTGTCTATTCCATATTTGGCTTAAGGAACTTTATCTGTGCTCATTTCAATCTCTGGTTTTATGCAGCACCCCAACTCACCTTTCCCCTTAAGCAAGCATAAGTTGGTTTTCTAAATTTGAGAACCTGTTCTGTTTTGGAATTCAGTTCCTGTATAGCCACGTTTACATTCCGTGTATTACTGATATCTTATGATGTTTCTTTTTCTGTGTGACTTATTTCAGTTAGAATCATCGTACCTGAATCTACTCATTATGCTGCTATGGGCCTGATGACATAGATTTCATTGCTGAGTGATACTGCATTGTACGTAAGTACCACAAGTTCTTTATCCATTTTTCACTTTCTGCGATGTTGAACTTGTACTGTAAACGAGGTTCTTGTAAACAGAGGCGTCCCAAACTTTGGGGTGGCTGTGTCTTTTTGATTTTAATTTCCCTAAGCTATAGGACCATAAGTGGAAGTGCCCTAGGCTCTGTTGCGTTGTTTTTTAGATGTTTCAGGAAACACCATACACTTCTCCCGAGTGTCTGTTGGCAATTTACATCCCGCCCATCAGCATAACAAGGCTCCCAGTTCTCAATGGCCTGTTGCCTTTCTGGATTTTACACTTTTTTCAGATGGCCCTTTTGACCGGGGTGAAGTGAGACTTCATTGTAGTGCAGATTTCCTTTGCAAGCTTGCTTGGTTGGCCAAAAAGTGCGTATGCGTTTTTTCCTGAATATATTCAGGAAAGAACGCATACGCCCTTTTTGGCCAAGTGCATCATTGTGGACGTTCTGCCTCTTTTCCTATGCTTTCAATGCAATTCCAGTCTACCTCCTGAAATCGGTTTCCTGCAATTCTGCCCCGCTTTCAAGTCCTCTTGGCAGCCTTACTTCAGTCTATTTTTGGACGATAGCTGTCATTTATAACTCTGCAGGTTTGTGAATTACAGTGCCCCTGAGCTCCTTTCTTCAACTCGCTTTCTTGTGAGCTGGCCGCAACACCGCAGGATGGCTTCAGGCCCTAATCTGGTTCCGGCACGGCACGCTGAGCCTTAGGTTAATTCCTCTTCCTGGTGGGAAATGAGAGTTAAATTTGCCCGTCCAGACACCTCCAGCTAGTCTCTCATTGGTTCTCGCTATTCCTGTTCATCTTCCGCAGAAATTGCAAACTGGGCCAAACAGGAGGTTAAACACACTGACTCTCCAAGTCGGGAGAGTGTTAGTAAAGCGTCTGGAATGTTGCACCCGAGTACCAGGGTACGAAAACTGAGACATATTTGAACACGTCTCCCGATCACATGGTTGATCATACTCTGGGTTCCACATGCATGTTTTAGCTGAAGGAAGAATACCTAAAACCTGGGTATTTGAAACCCGTGGAATGGGTACCATGCAATATGACTTCAAAGGGTCTTCATTTGCTCACCGAACCTCTCCAATCCTATCACTGCTGCGTTTATGCCCCTGTACACATGCTTGATTCTCTTTCAGAGACATAGCAATCCATAGGTTTTAAGATACTTACTAGTCAGGTACATTCTTAGGCGTTTAATATGCGGTGTTGAGTCCATTTCGTTGAGCAAGGAGTAGCTCTTGTCTATTCCATATTTGGCTTAAGGAACTTTATCTGTGCTCATTTCAATCTCTGGTTTTATGCAGCACCCCAACTCACCTTTCCCCTTAAGCAAGCATAAGTTGGTTTTCTAAATTTGAGACCCTGTCCTGCTCTGTAATTCAGTTCCTGTGTAACCAAGTTTACATTCCGTGTATTACTGATATCTTATGATGTTTCTTTTTCTGTGTGACTTATTTCAGTTAGAATCATCATACCTGAATCCACTCATTGTGCTGCTAAGGGCCTGATGACACAGATTTCATTGCTGAGTGATATTGCTTTGTAAGTAAATACCACAACTTCTTTATCCATTTTTCACTTTCTGCGATGTTGAACTTGTACTGTAAACGAGGTTCTTGTAAACAGAGGCGTTCCAAACTTTGGGGTGGCTGTGTCTTTTTGATTTTAATTTCCCTAAGCTATAGGACCATAAGTGGAAGTGCCCTAGGCTCTGTTGCTTTGTTTTTTAGATATTTCAGGAAACACCATAACACTTCTCCCGAGTGTCTGTTGGCAATTTACATCCCGCCCATCAGCATAACAAGGCTCCCAGTTCTCCATGGCCTGTCCTGCCTTTCTGGATTTTACACTTTTTTCAGATGGCTCTTTTGACCGGGGGGAAGTGAGACTTCATTGTAGTGCAGATTTCCTTTGCAAGCTTGCTTGGTTGGCCAAAAAGGGCGTATGCGTTTTTTCCTGAATATATTCAGGAAAAAACGCATACGCCCTTTTTGGCCAAGTGCATCATTGTGGACGTTCTGCCTCTTTTCCTATGCTTTCAATGCAATTCCAGTCTACCTCCTGAAATCGGTTTCCTGCAATTCTGCCCCGCTTTCAAGTCCTCTTGGCAGCCTTACTTCAGTCTATTTTTGGACGATAGCTGTCATTTATAACTCTGCAGGTTTGTGAATTACAGTGCCCCTGAGCTCCTTTCTTCAACTCGCTTTCTTGTGACCTGGCCGCAACACCGCAGGATGGCTTCAGGCCCTAATCTGGTTCCGGCCCGGCATGCTGAGCCTTTGGTTAATTCCTCTTCCTGGTGGGAAATGAGAGTTAAATTTGCCCGTCCAGACACCTCCAGCTAGCCTCTCATTGGTTCTCGCTATTCCTGTTCATCTTCCGCAGAAATTGCAAACTGGGCCAAACAGGAGGTTAAAGGGACTGACTCTCCAAGTGGGGAGAGTGTTAGTAAAGTGTCTGGAATGTTGCACCCGAGTACAAGGGGAGGAAAACTGAGACATATTTGAACACGTCTCCCGATCACATGGTTGATCATACTCTAGGTTCCACATGCATGTTTTAGCTGAAGGAAGAATACCTTAAACCTGGGTAGTTGAAACCCGTGGAATGGGTACCATGCAATATGACTTCAAAGGGTCTTCATTTGCTCACCGAACCTCTCCAATCCTATCACTGCTGCGTTTATGCCCCTGTACACATGCTTGATTCTCTTTCGGAGACATAGCAATCCATAGGTTTTAAGGTACTTACAAGTCAGGTACATTCTTAGGCGTTTAATATGCGGTGTTGAGTCCATTTCGTTGAGCAAGGAGTAGCTCTTGTCTATTCCATATTTGGCTTAAGGAACTTTATCTGTGCTCATTTCAATCTCTGGTTTTATGCAGCACCCCAACTCATCTTTACCCTTAAGCAAGCATAAGTTGTTTTTCTAAATTTGAGACCCTGTTCTGTTCTGTAATTCAGTTCCTGTGTAGCCAAGTTTCCATTCCGTGTATTACTGATATCTTATGATGTTTCTTTTTCTGTGTGACTTATTTCAGTTAGAATCATCATACCTGAATCCACTCATTGTGCTGCTAAGGGCCTGATGACATACATTTCATTGCTGAGTGATATTGCTTTGTAAGTGAATACCAAAACTTCTTTATCCATTTTTCACTTTCTGCGATGTTGAACTTGTACTGTAAACGAGGTTCTTGTAAACAGAGCCGTTCCAAACTTTGGGGTGGCTGTGTCTTTTTGATTTTAATTTCCCTAAGCTATAGGACCATAAGTGGAAGTGCCCTAGGCTCTGTTGCTTTGTTTTTTAGATATTTCAGGAAACACCATAACACTTCTCCCGAGTGTCTGTTGGCAATTTACATCCCGCCCATCAGCATAACAAGGCTCCCAGTTCTCCATGGCCTGTCCTGCCTTTCTGGATTTTACACTTTTTTCAGATGGCTCTTTTGACCGGGGGGAAGTGAGACTTCATTGTAGTGCAGATTTCCTTTGCAAGCTTGCTTGGTTGGCCAAAAAGGGCGTATGCGTTTTTTCCTGAATATATTCAGGAAAAAACGCATACGCCCTTTTTGGCCAAGTGCATCATTGTGGACGTTCTGCCTCTTTTCCTATGCTTTCAATGCAATTCCAGTCTACCTCCTGAAATCGGTTTCCTGCAATTCTGCCCCGCTTTCAAGTCCTCTTGGCAGCCTTACTTCAGTCTATTTTTGGACGATAGCTCTCATTTATAACTCTGCAGGTTTGTGAATTACAGTGCCCCTGAGCTCCTTTCTTCAACTCGCTTTCTTGTGACCTGGCCGCAACACCGCAGGATGGCTTCAGGCCCTAATCTGGTTCCGGCCCGGCATGCTGAGCCTTTGGTTAATTCCTCTTCCTGGTGGGAAATGAGAGTTAAATTTGCCCGTCCAGACACCTCCAGCTAGCCTCTCATTGGTTCTCGCTATTCCTGTTCATCTTCCGCAGAAATTGCAAACTGGGCCAAACAGGAGGTTAAAGGGACTGACTCTCCAAGTGGGGAGAGTGTTAGTAAAGTGTCTGGAATGTTGCACCCGAGTACCAGGGGAGGAAAACTGAGACATATTTGAACACGTCTCCCGATCACATGGTTGATCATACTCTAGGTTCCACATGCATGTTTTAGCTGAAGGAAGAATACCTTAAACCTGGGTAGTTGAAACCCGTGGAATGAGTACCATGCAATATGACTTCAAAGGGTCTTCATTTGCTCACCGAACCTCTCCAATCCTATCACTGCTGCGTTTATGCCCCTGTACACATGCTTGATTCTCTTTCGGAGACATAGCAATCCATAGGTTTTAAGATACTTAGTAGTCAGGTACATTCTTAGGCGTTTAATATGCGGTGTTGAGTCCATTTCGTTGAGCAAGGAGTAGCTCTTGCCTATTCCATATTTGACTTAAGGAACTTTATCTGTGCTCATTTCAATCTCTAGTTTTATGCAGCACCACAACTCACCTTTACCCTTAAGCAAGCATAAGTTGGTTTTCTAAATTTGAGACCCTGTTCTGTTCTGTAATTCAGTTCCTGTGTAGCCAAGTTTCCATTCCGTGTTTTACTGATATCTTATGATGTTTCTTTTTCTGTGTGACTTATTTCAGTTAGAATCATCATACCTGAATCCACTCATTGTGCTGCTAAGGGCCTGATGACACAGATTTCATTGCTGAGTGATATTGCTTTGTAAGTAAATACCACAACTTCTTTATCCATTTTTCACTTTCTGCGATGTTGAACTTGTACTGTAAACGAGGTTCTTGTAAACAGAGCCATTCCAAACTTTGGGGTGGCTGTGTCTTTTTGATTTTAATTTCCCTAAGCTATAGGACCATAAGTGGAAGTGCCCTAGGTTCTGTTGCTTTGTTTTTTAGATGTTTCAGGAAACACCATACACTTCTCCCGAGTGGTTGTTGGCAATTTACATCCCGCCCATCAGCATAACAAGGCTCCCAGTTCTCCATGGCCTGTCCTGCCTTTCTGGATTTTACACTTTTTTCAGATGGCTCTTTTGACCGGGGGGAAGTGAGACTTCATTGTAGTGCAGATTTCCTTTGCAAGCTTGCTTGGTTGGCCAAAAAGGGCGTATGCGTTTTTTCCTGAATATATTCAGGAAAAACCGCATACGCCCTTTTTGGCCAAGTGCATCATTGTGGACGTTCTGCCTCTTTTCCTATGCTTTCAATGCAATTCCAGTCTACCTCCTGAAATCGGTTTCCTGCAATTCTGCCCCGCTTTCAAGTCCTCTTGGCAGCCTTACTTCAGTCTATTTTTGGACGATAGCTGTCATTTATAACTCTGCAGGTTTGTGAATTACAGTGCCCCTGAGCTCCTTTCTTCAACTCGCTTTCTTGTGACCTGGCCGCAACACCGCAGGATGGCTTCAGGCCCTAATCTGGTTCCGGCCCGGCATGCTGAGCCTTTGGTTAATTCCTCTTCCTGGTGGGAAATGAGAGTTAAATTTGCCCGTCCAGACACCTCCAGCTAGCCTCTCATTGGTTCTCGCTATTCCTGTTCATCTTCCGCAGAAATTGCAAACTGGGCCAAACAGGAGGTTAAAGGGACTGACTCTCCAAGTGGGGAGAGTGTTAGTAAAGTGTCTGGAATGTTGCACCCGAGTACAAGGGGAGGAAAACTGAGACATATTTGAACACGTCTCCCGATCACATGGTTGATCATACTCTAGGTTCCACATGCATGTTTTAGCTGAAGGAAGAATACCTTAAACCTGGGTAGTTGAAACCCGTGGAATGGGTACCATGCAATATGACTTCAAAGGGTCTTCATTTGCTCACCGAACCTCTCCAATCCTATCACTGCTGCGTTTATGCCCCTGTACACATGCTTGATTCTCTTTCGGAGACATAGCAATCCATAGGTTTTAAGGTACTTACAAGTCAGGTACATTCTTAGGCGTTTAATATGCGGTGTTGAGTCCATTTCGTTGAGCAAGGAGTAGCTCTTGTCTATTCCATATTTGGCTTAAGGAACTTTATCTGTGCTCATTTCAATCTCTGGTTTTATGCAGCACCCCAACTCATCTTTACCCTTAAGCAAGCATAAGTTGTTTTTCTAAATTTGAGACCCTGTTCTGTTCTGTAATTCAGTTCCTGTGTAGCCAAGTTTCCATTCCGTGTATTACTGATATCTTATGATGTTTCTTTTTCTGTGTGACTTATTTCAGTTAGAATCATCATACCTGAATCCACTCATTGTGCTGCTAAGGGCCTGATGACATACATTTCATTGCTGAGTGATATTGCTTTGTAAGTGAATACCAAAACTTCTTTATCCATTTTTCACTTTCTGCGATGTTGAACTTGTACTGTAAACGAGGTTCTTGTAAACAGAGCCGTTCCAAACTTTGGGGTGGCTGTGTCTTTTTGATTTTAATTTCCCTAAGCTATAGGACCATAAGTGGAAGTGCCCTAGGCTCTGTTGCTTTGTTTTTTAGATATTTCAGGAAACACCATAACACTTCTCCCGAGTGTCTGTTGGCAATTTACATCCCGCCCATCAGCATAACAAGGCTCCCAGTTCTCCATGGCCTGTCCTGCCTTTCTGGATTTTACACTTTTTTCAGATGGCTCTTTTGACCGGGGGGAAGTGAGACTTCATTGTAGTGCAGATTTCCTTTGCAAGCTTGCTTGGTTGGCCAAAAAGGGCGTATGCGTTTTTTCCTGAATATATTCAGGAAAAACCGCATACGCCCTTTTTGGCCAAGTGCATCATTGTGGACGTTCTGCCTCTTTTCCTATGCTTTCAATGCAATTCCAGTCTACCTCCTGAAATCGGTTTCCTGCAATTCTGCCCCGCTTTCAAGTCCTCTTGGCAGCCTTACTTCAGTCTATTTTTGGACGATAGCTCTCATTTATAACTCTGCAGGTTTGTGAATTACAGTGCCCCTGAGCTCCTTTCTTCAACTCGCTTTCTTGTGACCTGGCCGCAACACCGCAGGATGGCTTCAGGCCCTAATCTGGTTCCGGCACGGCATGCTGAGCCTTTGGTTAATTCCTCTTCCTGGTGGGAAATGAGAGTTAAATTTGCCCGTCCAGACACCTCCAGCTAGCCTCTCATTGGTTCTCGCTATTCCTGTTCATCTTCCGCAGAAATTGCAAACTGGGCCAAACAGGAGGTTAAAGGGACTGACTCTCCAAGTGGGGAGAGTGTTAGTAAAGTGTCTGGAATGTTGCACCCGAGTACCAGGGGAGGAAAACTGAGACATATTTGAACACGTCTCCCGATCACATGGTTGATCATACTCTAGGTTCCACATGCATGTTTTAGCTGAAGGAAGAATACCTTAAACCTGGGTAGTTGAAACCCGTGGAATGAGTACCATGCAATATGACTTCAAAGGGTCTTCATTTGCTCACCGAACCTCTCCAATCCTATCACTGCTGCGTTTATGCCCCTGTACACATGCTTGATTCTCTTTCGGAGACATAGCAATCCATAGGTTTTAAGATACTTAGTAGTCAGGTACATTCTTAGGCGTTTAATATGCGGTGTTGAGTCCATTTCGTTGAGCAAGGAGTAGCTCTTGCCTATTCCATATTTGACTTAAGGAACTTTATCTGTGCTCATTTCAATCTCTAGTTTTATGCAGCACCACAACTCACCTTTACCCTTAAGCAAGCATAAGTTGGTTTTCTAAATTTGAGACCCTGTTCTGTTCTGTAATTCAGTTCCTGTGTAGCCAAGTTTCCATTCCGTGTTTTACTGATATCTTATGATGTTTCTTTTTCTGTGTGACTTATTTCAGTTAGAATCATCATACCTGAATCCACTCATTGTGCTGCTAAGGGCCTGATGACACAGATTTCATTGCTGAGTGATATTGCTTTGTAAGTAAATACCACAACTTCTTTATCCATTTTTCACTTTCTGCGATGTTGAACTTGTACTGTAAACGAGGTTCTTGTAAACAGAGCCATTCCAAACTTTGGGGTGGCTGTGTCTTTTTGATTTTAATTTCCCTAAGCTATAGGACCATAAGTGGAAGTGCCCTAGGTTCTGTTGCTTTGTTTTTTAGATGTTTCAGGAAACACCATACACTTCTCCCGAGTGGTTGTTGGCAATTTACATCCCGCCCATCAGCATAACAAGGCTCCCAGTTCTCCATGGCCTGTCCTGCCTTTCTGGATTTTACACTTTTTTCAGATGGCTCTTTTGACCGGGGGGAAGTGAGACTTCATTGTAGTGCAGATTTCCTTTGCAAGCTTGCTTGGTTGGCCAAAAAGGGCGTATGCGTTTTTTCCTGAATATATTCAGGAAAAACCGCATACGCCCTTTTTGGCCAAGTGCATCATTGTGGACGTTCTGCCTCTTTTCCTATGCTTTCAATGCAATTCCAGTCTACCTCCTGAAATCGGTTTCCTGCAATTCTGCCCCGCTTTCAAGTCCTCTTGGCAGCCTTACTTCAGTCTATTTTTGGACGATAGCTGTCATTTATAACTCTGCAGGTTTGTGAATTACAGTGCCCCTGAGCTCCTTTCTTCAACTCGCTTTCTTGTGACCTGGCCGCAACACCGCAGGATGGCTTCAGGCCCTAATCTGGTTCCGGTACGGCATGCTGAGCCTTTGGTTATTTCCTCTTCCTGTTGGGAAATGAGAGTTAAATTTGCCCGTCCAGACACCTCCAGCTAGCCTCTCATTGGTTCTCGCTATTCCTGTTCATCTTCCGCAGAAATTGCAAACTGTGCCAAACAGGAGGTTAAAGGCGCTGACTCTCCAAGTGGGGAGAGTGTTAGTAAAGCGTCTGGAATGTTGCACCCGAGTACCAGGGGAGGAAAACTGAGACACATTTGAACACGTCTCCCGATCACATGGTTAATCATACTCTGGGTTCCACATGCATATTTTAGCTGAAGGAAGAATACCTAAAACCTGGGTAGTTGAAACCCTTGGAATGGGTACCATGCAATATGACTTCAAAGGGTCTTCATTTGCTCACCGAACCTCTCCAATCCTATCACTGCTGCGTTTATGCCCCTGTACACATGCTTGATTCTCTTTCGGAGACATAGCAATCCATAGGTTTTAAGATACTTACTAGTCAGGTACATTCTTAGGCGTTTAATATGCGGTGTTGAGTCCAATTCGTTGAGCAAGGAGTAGCTCTTGTCTATTCCATATTTGACTTAAGGAACTTTATCTGTGCTCATTTCAATCTCTGGTTTTATGCAGCACCCCAACTCACCTTTCCCCTTAAGCAAGCATAAGTTGGTTTTCTAAATTTGAGACCCTGTTCTGTTCTGTAATTCAGTTCCTGTGTAGCCAAGTTTACATTCCGTGTATTACTGATATCTTATGATGTTTCTTTTTCTGTGTGACTTACTTCACTTAGAATCATCATACCTGAATCCACTCATTGTGCTGCTAAGGGCCTGATGACACAGATTTCATTGCTGAGTGATATTGCTTTGTAAGTAAATACCACAACTTCTTTATCCATTTTTCACTTTCTGCGATGTTGAACTTGTACTGTAAACGAGGTTCTTGTAAACGGAGCCGTTCCAAACTTTGGGGTGGCTGTGTCTTTTTGATTTTAATTTCCCTAAGCTATAGGACCATAAGTGGCAGTGCCCTAGGTTCTGTTGCTTTGTTTTTTAGATGTTTCAGGAAACACCATACACTTCTCCCGAGTGTCTGTTGGCAATTTACATCCGCCCATCAGCATAACAAGGCTCCCAGTTCTCCATGGCCTGTCCTGCCTTTCTGGATTTTACACTTTTTTCAGATGGCCCTTTTGACCGGGGGGAAGTGAGACTTCATTGTAGTGCAGATTTCCTTTGCAAGCTTGCTTGGTTGGCCAAAAAGGGCGTATGCGTTTTTTCCTGAATATATTCAGGAAAAAACGCATACGCCCTTTTTGGCCAAGTGCATCATTGTGGACGTTCTGCCTCTTTTCCTATGCTTTCAATGCAATTCCAGTCTACCTCCTGAAATCGGTTTCCTGCAATTCTGCCCCGCTTTCAAGTCCTCTTGGCAGCCTTACTTCAGTATATTTTTGGACGATAGCTGTCATTTATAACTCTGCAGGTTTGTGAATTATAGTGCCCCTGAGCTCCTTTCTTCAACTCGCTTTCTTTTGAGCTGGCCGCAACACCGCAAGATGGCTTCAGGCCCTAATCTGGTTCCGGTACGGCACGCTGAGCCTTTGGTTATTTCCTCTTCCTGTTGGGAAAAGAGAGTTAAATTTGCCCGTCCAGACACCTCCAGCTAGCCTCTCATTGGTTCTCGCTATTCCTGTTCATCTTCCGCAGAAATTGCAAACTGGGCCAAACAGGAGGTTAAAGGGACTGACTCTCCAAGTGGGGAGAGTGTTAGTAAAGCGTCTGGAATGTTGCACCCGAGTACCAGGGGAGGAAAACTGAGACATATTTGAACACGTCTCCCGATCACATGGTTGATCATACTCTGGGTTCCACATGCATATTTTAGCTGAAGGAAGAATACCTAAAACCTGGGTAGTTGAAACCCGTGGAATGGGTACCATGCAATATGACTTCAAAGGGTCTTCATTTGCTCACCGAACCTCTCCAATCCTATCACTGCTGCGTTTATGCCCCTGTACACATGCTTGATTCTCTTTCAGAGACATAGCAATCCATAGGTTTTAAGATACTTACTAGTCAGGTACATTCTTAGGCGTTTAATATGGGGTGTTGAGTCCATTTCGTTGAGCAAGGAGTAGCTCTTGTCTATTCCATATTTGGCTTAAGGAACTTTATCTGTGCTCATTTCAATCTCTGGTTTTATGCAGCACCCCAACTCATCTTTACCCTTAAGCAAGCATAAGTTGGTTTTCTAAATTTGAGAACCTGTTCTGTTTTGGAATGCAGTTCCTGTGTAGCCAAGTTTATATTCCGTGTATTAGTGATATCTTATGATGTTTCTTTTTCTGTGTGACTTATTTCAGTTAGAATCATCGTACCTGAATCCACTCATTATGCTGCTACGGGCCTGATGACATAGATTTCATTGCTGAGTGATACTGCATTGTACGTAAGTACCACAAGTTCTTTATCCATTTTTCACTTTCTGTGATATTGAACTTGTACTGTAAACGAGGTTCTTGTAAACGGAGGCGTCCCAAACTTTGGGGTGGCTGTGTCTTTTTGATTTTAATTTCCCTAAGCTATAGGACCATAAGTGGAAGTGCCCTAGGCTCTGTTGCTTTGTTTTTTAGATGTTTCAGGAAACACCATCCACTTCTCCCGAGTGGTTGTTGGCAATTTACATCCCGCCCATCAGCATAACAAGGCTCCCAGTTCTCCATGGCCTGTCCTGCCTTTCTGGATTTTACACTTTTTTCAGATGGCCCTTTTGACCGGGGGGAAGTGAGACTTCATTGTAGTGCAGATTTCCTTTGCAAGCTTGCTTGGTTGGCCAAAAAGGGCGTATGCGTTTTTTCCTGAATATATTCAGGAAAAAACGCATACGCCCTTTTTGGCCAAGTGCATCATTGTGGACGTTCTGCCTCTTTTCCTATGCTTTCAATGCAATTCCAGTCTACCTCCTGAAATCGGTTTCCTGCAATTCTGCCCCGCTTTCAAGTCCTCTTGGCAGCCTTACTTCAGTCTATTTTTGGACGATAGCTGTCATTTATAACTCTGCAGGTTTGTGAATTACAGTGCCCCTGAGCTCCTTTCTTCAACTCGCTTTCTTGTGACCTGGCCGCAACACCGCAGGATGGCTTCAGGCCCTAATCTGGTTCCGGCACGGCACGCTGAGCCTTTGGTTATTTCCTCTTCCTGGTGGGAAATGAGAGTTAAATTTGCCCGTCCAGACACCTCCAGCTAGTCTCTCATTGGTTCTCGCTATTCCTGTTCATCTTCCGCAGAAATTGCAAACTGGGCCAAACAGGAGGTTAAAGGCGCTGACTCTCCAAGTGGGGAGAGTGTTAGTAAAGCCTCTGGAATGTTGCACCCGAGTACCAGGGGAGGAAAACTGAGACATATTTGAACACGTCTCCCGTTCACATGGTTGATCATACTTGGGTTCCACATGCATGTTTTAGCTGAAGGAAGAATACCTTAAACCTGGAGAATTAAGACCCGTGTAATGGGTACCATGCAATATGACTTCAAAGGGTCTTCATTTGCTCACCAAACCTCTCCAATCCTATCACTGCTGCATTTATGCCCCTGTACACATGCTTGATTCTCTTTCGGAGACATAGCAATCCATAGGTTTTAAGATACTTACTAGTCAGGTACATTCTTAGGCGTTTAATATGCGGTGTTGAGTCCATTTCGTTGAGCAAGGAGTAGCTCTTGTCTATTCCATATTTGGCTTAAGGAACTTTATCTGTGCTCATTTCAATCTCTGGTTTTATGCAGCACCCCAACTCACCTTTACCCTTAAGCAAGCATAAGTTGGTTTTCTAAATTTGAGACCCTGTTCTGTTCTGTAATTCAAGTCCTGTGTAGCCAAGTTTACATTCCGTGTATTACTGATATCTTATGATGTTTCTTTTTCTGTGTGACTTACTTCAGTTAGAATCTTCATACCTGAATCCACTCATTGTGCTGCTAAGGGCCTGATGACATAGATTTCATTGCTGAGTGATATTGCTTTGTAAGTAAATACCACAACTTCTTTATCCATTTTTCACTTTTTGCGATGTTGAACTTGTACTGTAAACGAGGTACTTGTAAACAGAGGCGTCCCAAACTTTGGGGTGGCTGTGTCTTTTTGATTTTAATTTCCCTAAGCTATAGGACCATAAGTGGCAGTGCGCTAGGCTCTGTTGCTTTGTTTTTTAGATGTTTCAGGAAACACCATACACTTCTCCCGAGTGTCTGTTGGCAATTTACATCCCGCCCATCAGCATAACAAGGCTCCCAGTTCTCCATGGCCTGTCCTGCCTTTCTGGATTTTACACTTTTTTCAGATGGCCCTTTTGACCGGGGGGAAGTGAGACTTCATTGTAGTGCAGATTTCCTTTGCAAGCTTGCTTGGTTGGCCAAAAAGGGCGTATGCGTTTTTTCCTGAATATATTCAGGAAAAAACGCATACGCCCTTTTTGACGTTCTGCCTCTTTTCCTATGCTTTCAATGCAATTCCAGTCTACCTCCTGAAATCGGTTTCCTGCAATTCTGCCCCGCTTTCAAGTCCTCTTGGCAGCCTTACTTCAGTCTATTTTTGGATGATAGCTGTCATTTATAACTCTGCAGGTTTGTGAATTACAGTGCCCCTGAGCTCCTTTCTTCAACTCGCTTTCTTGTGACCTGGCCGCAACACCGCAGGATGGCTTCAGGCCCTAATCTGGTTCCGGCACGGCACGCTGAGCCTTTGGTTATTTCCTCTTCCTGGTCGGAAATGAGAGTTAAATTTGCCCGTCCAGACACCTCCAGCTAGTCTCTCATTGGTTCTCGCTATTCCTGTTCATCTTCTGCAGAAATTGCAAACTGGGCCAAACAGGAGGTTAAAGGCGCTGACTCTCCAAGTGTGGAGAGTGTTAGTAAAGCGTCTGGAATGTTGCACCCGAGTACCAGGGGAGGAAAACTGAAACATATTTGAACACGTCTTCTGTTCACATGGTTGATCATACTTGGGTTCCACATGCATGTTTTAGCTGAAGGAAGAATACCTTAAACCTGGAGAGTTGAGACCCGTGGAATGGGTACCATGCAATATGACTTCAAAGGGTCTTCATTTGCTCACCGAACCTCTCCAATCCTATCACTGCTGCGTTTATGCCCCTGTACACATGCTTGATTCTCTTTTGGAGACATAGCAATCCATAGGTTTTAAGATACTTACTAGTCAGGAACATTCTTAGGCGTTTAATATGGGGTGTTGAGTCCATTTCGTTGAGCAAGGAGTAGCTCTTGTCTATTGCATATTTGGCTTAAGGAACTTTATCTGTGCTCATTTCAATCTCTGGTTTTATGCAGCACCCCAACTCACCTTTACCCTTAAGCAAGCATAAGTTGGTTTTCTAAATTTGAGACCCTGTTCTGTTCTGTAATTCAGTTCCTGTGTAGCCACGTTTACATTCCGTGTATTACTGATATCTTATGATGTTTCTTATTCTGTGTGACTTATTTCAGTTAGAATCATCATACCTGAATCCACTCATTGTGCTGCTAAGGGCCTGATGACACAGATTTCATTGCTGAGTGATATTGCTTTGTAAGTAAATACCACAACTTCTTTATCCATTTTTCACTTTCTGCGATGTTGAACTTGTACTGTAAACGAGGTTCTTGTAAACGGAGCCGTTCCAAACTTTTGGGTGGCTGTGTCTTTTTGATTTTAATTTCCCTAAGCTATAGGACCATAAGTGGAAGTGCCCTAGGTTCTGTTGCTTTGTTTTTTAGATGTTTCAGGAAACACCATACACTTCTCCCGAGTGGTTGTTGGCAATTTACATCCCGCCCATCATCATAACAAGGCTCCCAATTCTCCATGGCCTGTCCTGCCTTTCTGGATTTTACACTTTTTTCAGATGGCCCTTTTGACCGGGGGGAAGTGAGACTTCATTGTAGTACAGATTTCCTTTGCAAGCTTGCTTGGTTGGCCAAAAAGGGCGTATGCGTTTTTTCCTGAATATATTCAGGATAAAACGCATACGCCCTTTTTGGCCAAGTGCATCATTGTGGACGTTCTGCCTCTTTTCCTATGCTTTCAATGCAATTCCAGTCTACCTCCTGAAATCGGTTTCCTGCAATTCTGCCCCGCTTTCAAGTCCTCTTGGCAGCCTTACTTCAGTATATTTTTGGACGATAGCTGTCATTTATAACTCTGCAGGTTTGTGAATTATAGTGCCCCTGAGCTCCTTTCTTCAACTCGGTTTCTTTTGAGCTGGCCGCAACACCGCAAGATGGCTTCAGGCCCTAATCTTGTTCCGGTACGGCACGCTGAGCCTTTGGTTATTTCCTCTTCCTGTTGGGAAATGAGAGTTAAATTTGCCCGTCCAGACACCTCCAGCTAGCCTCTCATTGGTTCTCGCTATTCCTGTTCATCTTCCGCAGAAATTGCAAACTGGGCCAAACAGGAGGTTAAAGGGACTGACTCTCCAAGTGGGGAGAGTGTTAGTAAAGAGTCTGGAATGTTGCACCCGAGTACCAGGGGAGGAAAACTGAGACATATTTGAACACGTCTCCCGATCACATGGTTGATCATACTCTGGGTTCCACATGCATATTTTAGCTGAAGGAAGAATACCTAAAACCTGGGTAGTTGAAACCCGTGGAATGGGTACCATGCAATATGACTTCAAAGGGTCTTCATTTGCTCACCGAACCTCTCCAATCCTATCACTGCTGCGTTTATGCCCCTGTACACATGCTTGATTCTCTTTCGGAGACATAGCAATCCATAGGTTTTAAGATACTTACTAGTCAGGTACATTCTTAGGCGTTTAATATGGGGTGTTGAGTCCATTTCGTTGAGCAAGGAGTAGCTCTTGTCTATTCCATATTTGGCTTAAGGAACTTTATCTGTGCTCATTTCAATCTCTGGTTTTATGCAGCACCCCAACTCACCTTTCCCCTTAAGCAAGCATAAGTTGGTTTTCTCAATTTGAGAACCTGTTCTGTTTTGGAATGCAGTTCCTGTGTAGCCAAGTTTACATTACGTGTATTAGTGATATCTTATGATGTTTCTTTTTCTGTGTGACTTATTTCAGTTAGAATCATCGTACCTGAATCCACTCATTATGCTGCTACGGGCCTGATGACATAGATTTCATTGCTGAGTGATACTGCATTGTACGTAAGTACCACAAGTTCTTTATCCATTTTTCACTTTCTGTGATATTGAACTTGTACGGTAAACGAGGTTCTTGTAAACGGAGGCGTCCCAAACTTTGGGGTGGCTGTGTCTTTTTGATTTTAATTTCCCTAAGCTATAGGACCATAAGTGGAAGTGCCCTAGGCTCTGTTGCTTTGTTTTTTAGATGTTTCAGGAAACACCATCCACTTCTCCTGAGTGGTTGTTGGCAATTTACATCCCGCCCATCAGCATAACAAGGCTCCCAGTTCTCCATGGCCTGTCCTGCCTTTCTGGATTTTACACTTTTTTCAGATGGCCCTTTTGACCGGGGGGAAGTGAGACTTCATTGTAGTGCAGATTTCCTTTGCAAGCTTGCTTGGTTGGCCAAAAAGGGCGTATGCGTTTTTTCCTGAATATATTCAGGAAAAAACGCATACGCCCTTTTTGGCCAAGTGCATCATTGTGGACGTTCTGCCTCTTTTCCTATGCTTTCAATGCAATTCCAGTCTACCTCCTGAAATCGGTTTCCTGCAATTCTGCCCCGCTTTCAAGTCCTCTTGGCAGCCTTACTTCAGTCTATTTTTGGACGATAGCTGTCATTTATAACTCTGCAGGTTTGTGAATTACAGTGCCCCTGAGCTCCTTTCTTCAACTCGCTTTCTTTTGAGCTGGCCGCAACACCGCAGGATGGCTTCAGGCCCTAATCTGGTTCCGGCACGGCACGCTGAGCCTTTGGTTATTTCCTCTTCCTGGTGGGAAATGAGAGTTAAATTTGCCCGTCCAGACACCTCCAGCTAGTCTCTCATTGGTTCTCGCTATTCCTGTTCATCTTCCGCAGAAATTGCAAACTGGGCCAAACAGGAGGTTAAAGGCGCTGACTCTCCAAGTGGGGAGAGTGTTAGTAAAGCGTCTGGAATGTTGCACCCGAGTACCAGGGGAGGAAAACTGAGACACATTTGAACACGTCTCCCGTTCACATGGTTGATCATACTTGGGTTCCACATGCATGTTTTAGCTGAAGGAAGAATACCTTAAACCTGGAGAGTTAAGACCCGTGTAATGGGTACCATGCAATATGACTTCAAAGGGTCTTCATTTGCTCACCGAACCTCTCCAATCCTATCACTGCTGCGTTTATGCCCCTGTACACATGCTTGATTCTCTTTCGGAGACATAGCAATCCATAGGTTTTAAGATACTTACTAGTCAGGTACATTCTTAGGCGTTTAATATGCGGTGTTGAGTCCAATTCGTTGAGCAAGGAGTAGCTCTTGTCTATTCCATATTTGGCTTAAGGAAATTTATCTGTGCTCATTTCAATCTCTGGTTTTATGCAGCACCCCAACTCACCTTTCCCCTTAAGCAAGCATAAGTTGGTTTTCTAAATTTGAGACCCTGTTCTGTTTTGGAATTCAGTTCCTGTGTAGCCAAGTTTACATTCCGTGTATTAGTGATATCTTATGATGTTTCTTTTTCTGTGTGACTTATTTCAGTTAGAATCATCGTACCTGAATCTACTCATTATGCTGCTACGGGCCT
Source organism: Stenella coeruleoalba (assembly GCF_951394435.1). Classification (NCBI taxonomy): domain Eukaryota; kingdom Metazoa; phylum Chordata; class Mammalia; order Artiodactyla; family Delphinidae; genus Stenella; species Stenella coeruleoalba. The sequence goes on along the minus strand of NW_027646015.1, from coordinate 1,122,878 downwards.
GATGACATAGATTTCATTGCTGAGTGATACTGCATTGTACGTAAGTACCACAAGTTCTTTATCCATTTTTCACTTTCTGCGATGTTGAACTTGTACTGTAAACGAGGTTCTTGTAAACAGAGCCGTTCCAAACTTTGGGGTGGCTGTGTCTTTTTGATTTTAATTTCCCTAAGCTATAGGACCATAAGTGGAAGTGCCCTAGGCTCTGTTGCTTTGTTTTTTAGATGTTTCAGGAAACACCATACACTTCTCCCGAGTGGTTGTTGGCAATTTACATCCCGCCCATCAGCATAACAAGGCTCCCAGTTCTCCATGGCCTGTCCTGCCTTTCTGGATTTTACACTTTTTTCAGATGGCCCTTTTGACCGGGGGGAAGTGAGACTTCATTTTAGTGCAGATTTCCTTTGCAAGCTTGCTTGGTTGGCCAAAAAGGGCGTATGCGTTTTTTCCTGAATATATTCAGGAAAAAACGCATACACCCTTTTTGGCTAAGTGCATCATTGTGGACGTTCTGCCTCTTTTCCTATGCTTTCAATGCAATTCCAGTCTACCTCCTGAAATCGGTTTCCTGCAATTCTGCCCCGCTTTCAAGTCCTCTTGGCAGCCTTACTTCAGTCTATTTTTGGACGATAGCTGTCATTTATAACTCTGCAGGTTTGTGAATTACAGTGCCCCTGAGCTCCTTTCTTCAACTCGCTTTCTTGTGACCTGGCCGCAACACCGCAGGATGGCTTCAGGCCCTAATCTTGTTCCGGCACGGCACGCTGAGCCTTTGGTTAATTCCTCTTCCTGGTGGGAAATGAGAGTTAAATTTGCCCGTCCAGACACCTCCAGCTAGTCTCTCATTGGTTCTCGCTATTCCTGTTCATCTTCTGCAGAAATTGCAAACTGGGCCAAAGAGGAGGTTAAAGGGACTAACTCTCCAAGTGGGGAGAGTGTTAGCAAAGCGTCTGGAATGTTGCACCCGAGTACCAGGGTACGAAAACTGAGACATATTTGAACACGTCTCCCGATCACATGGTTGATCATACTCTAGGTTCCACATGCATGTTTTAGCTGAAGGAAGAATACCTTAAACCTGGGTAGTTGAAACCCGTGGAATGGGTACCATGCAATATGACTTCAAAGGGTCTTCATTTGCTCACCGAACCTCTCCAATCCTATCACTGCTGCGTTTATGCCCCTGTACACATGCTTGATTCTCTTTCGGAGACATAGCAATCCATAGGTTTTAAGATACTTTCTAGTCAGGAACATTCTTAGGCGTTTAATATGGGGTGTTGAGTCCATTTCGTTGAGCAAGGAGTAGCTCTTGTCTATTCCATATTTGGCTTAAGGAACTTTATCTGTGCTCATTTCAATCTCTGGTTTTATGCAGCACCCCAACTCACCTTTACCCTTAAGCAAGCATAAGTTGGTTTTCTAAATTTGAGACCCTGTTCTGTTCTGTAATTCAGTTCCTGTGTAGCCAAGTTTACATTCCGTGTATTACTGATATCTTATGATGTTTCTTTTTCTGTGTGACTTATTTCAGTTAGAATCATCATACCTGAATCCACTCATTGTGATGCTAAGGGCCTGATGACATAGATTTCATTGCTGAGTGATATTGCTTTGTAAGTGAATACCACAACTTCTTTATCCATTTTTCACTTTCTGCGATGTTGAACTTGTACTGTAAACGAGGTTCTTGTAAACAGAGCCATTCCAAACTTTGGGGTGGCTGTGTCTTTTTGATTTTAATTTCCCTAAGCTATAGGACCATAAGTGGAAGTGCCCTAGGCTCTGTTGCTTTGTTTTTTAGATGTTTCAGGAAACACCATACACTTCTCCCGAGTGGTTGTTGGCAATTTACATCCCGCCCATCAGCATAACAAGGCTCCCAGTTCTCAATGGCCTGTTGCCTTTCTGGATTTTACACTTTTTTCAGATGGCCCTTTTGACCAGGGGGAAGTGAGACTTCATTGTAGTGCAGATTTCCTTTGCAAGCTTGCTTGGTTGGCCAAAAAGGGCGTATGCGTTTTTTCCTGAATATATTCAGGAAAAAACGCATACGCCCTTTTTGGCCAAGTGCATCATTGTGGACGTTCTGCCTCTTTTCCTATGTTTTCAATGCAATTCCAGTCTACCTCCTGAAATCGGTTTCCTGCAATTCTGCCCCGCTTTCAAGTCCTCTTGGCAGCCTTACTTCAGTCTATTTTTGGACGATAGCTGTCATTTATAACTCTGCAGGTTTGTGAATTACAGTGCCCCTGAGCTCCTTTCTTCAACTCGCTTTCTTGTGACCTGGCCGCAGCACCGCAGGATGGCTTCAGGCCCTAATCTGGTTCCGGCCCTGCATGCTGAGCCTTTGGTTAATTCCTCTTCCTGGTGGGAAATGAGAGTTAAATTTGCCCGTCCAGACACCTCCAGCTAGTCTCTCATTGGTTCTCGCTATTCCTGTTCATCTTCTGCAGAAATTGCAAACTGGGCCAAACAGGAGGTTAAAGGCGCTGACTCTACAAGTGGGGAGAGTGTTAGTAAAGCGTCTGGAATGTTGCACCCGAGTACCAGGGGAGGAAAACTGAGACATATTTGAACACGTCTCCCGTTCACATGGTTGATCATACTTGGGTTCCACATGCATGTTTTAGCTGAAGGAAGAATACCTTAAACCTGGAGAGTTAAGCCCCGTGTAATGGGTACCATGCAATATGACTTCAAAGGGTCTTCATTTGCTCACCGAACCTCTCCAATCCTATCACTGCTGCGTTTATTCCCCTGTACACACGCTTGATTCTCTTTTGGAGACATAGCAATCCATAGGTTTTAAGATACTTACTAGTCAGGTACATTCTTAGGGGTTTAATATGGGGTTTTGAGTCCATTTCGTTGAGCAAGGAGTAGCTCTTGCCTATTCCATATTTGGCTTAAGGAACTTTATCTGTGCTCATTTCAATCTCTGGTTTTATGCAGCACCCCAACTCACCTTTACCCTTAAGCAAGCATAAGTTGGTTTTCTAAATTTGAGACCCTGTTCTGTTCTGTAATTCAGTTCCTGTGTAGCCAAGTTTACATTCCGTGTATTACTGATATCTTATGATGTTTCTTTTTCTGTGTGACTTATTTCAGTTAGAATCATCATACCTGAATCCACTCATTGTGATGCTAAGGGCCTGATGACATAGATTTCATTGCTGAGTGATATTGCTTTGTAAGTAAATACCACAACTTCTTTATCCATTTTTCACTTTCTGCGATGTTGAACTTGTACTGTAAACGAGGTTCTTGTAAACAGAGGCGTCCCAAACTTTGGGGTGGCTGTGTCTTTTTGATTGTAATTTCCCTAAGCTATAGGACCATAAGTGGCAGTGCCCTAGGCTCTGTTGCTTTGTTTTTTAGATGTTTCAGGAAACACCATACACTTCTCCCGAGTGTCTGTTGGCAATTTACATCCCGCCCATCAGCATAACAAGGCTCCCAGTTCTCCATGGCCTGTCCTGCCTTTCTGGATTTTACACTTTTTTCAGATGGCCCTTTTGACCGGGGGGAAGTGAGACTTCATTGTAGTGCAGATTTCCTTTGCAAGCTTGCTTGGTTGGCCAAAAAGGGCGTATGCGTTTTTTCCTGAATATATTTAGGAAAAAACGCATACGCCCTTTTTGGCCAAGTGCATCATTGTGGACGTTCTGCCTCTTTTCCTATGCTTTCAATGCAATTCCAGTCTACCTCCTGAAATCGGTTTCCTGCAATTCTGCCCCGCTTTCAAGTCCTCTTGGCAGCCTTACTTCAGTCTATTTTTGGACGATAGCTGTCATTTATAACTCTGCAGGTTTGTGAATTACAGTGCCCCTGAGCTCCTTTCTTCAACTCGCTTTCTTGTGACCTGGCCGCAACACCGCAGGATGGCTTCAGGCCCTAATCTGGTTCCGGCACGGCACGCTGAGCTTTTGGTTATTTCCTCTTCCTGCTGGGAAATGAGAGTTAAATTTGCCCGTCCAGACACCTCCAGCTAGTCTCTCATTGGTTCTCGCTATTCCTGTTCATCTTCCGCAGAAATTGCAAACTGGGCCAAACAGGAGGTTAAAGGGACTGACTCTCCAAGTCGGGAGAGTGTTAGTAAAGCGTCTGGAATGTTGCACCCGAGTACCAGGGTACGAAAACTGAGACATATTTGAACACGTCTCCCGATCACATGGTTGATCATACTCTAGGTTCCACATGCATGTTTTAGCTGAAGGAAGAATACCTTAAACCTTGGTAGTTGAAACCCGTGGAATGGGTACCATGCAATATGACTTCAAAGGGTCTTCATTTGCTCACCGAACCTCTCCAATCCTATCACTGCTGCGTTTATGCCCCTGTACACATGCTTGATTCTCTTTTGGAGACATAGCAATCCATAGGTTTTCCGATACTTACTAGTCAGTTACATTCTTAGGCGTTTGATATGCGGTGTTGAGTCCATTTCGTTGAGCAAGGAGTAGCTCTTGTCTATTCCATATTTGACTTAAGGAACTTTATCTGTGCTCATTTCAATCTCTGGTTTTATGCAGCACCCCAACTCACCTTTACCCTTAAGCAAGCATAAGTTGGTTTTCTAAATTTGAGACCCTGTTCTGTTCTGTAATTCAGTTCCTGTGTAGCCAAGTTTAATTCCGTATATTACTGATATCTTATGATGTTTCTTTTCTGTGTGACTTATTTCAGTTAGAATCATCATACCTGAATCCACTCATTGTGCTGCTACGGGCCTGATGACACAGATTTCATTGCTGAGTGATATTGCTTTGTAAGTAAATACCACAACTTCTTTATCCATTTTTCACTTTCTGCGATGTTGAACTTGTACTGTAAATGAGGTTCTTGTAAACAGAGCCGTTCCAAACTTTGGGGTGGCTGTGTCTTTTTGATTTTAATTTCCCTAAGCTATAGGACCATAAGTGGAAGTGCCCTAGGCTCTGTTGCTTTGTTTTTTAGATGTTTCAGGAAACACCATACACTTCTCCCAAGTGTCTGTTGGCAATTTACATCCCGCCCATCAGCATAACAAGGCTCCCAGTTCTCCATGGCCTGTCTTGTCTTTCTGGATTTTACACTTTTTTCAGATGGCCCTTTTGACCGGGGGGAAGTGAGACTTCATTGTAGTGCAGATTTCCTTTGCAAGCTTGCTTGGTTGGCCAAAAAGGGCGTATGCGTTTTTTCCTGAATATATTCAGGAAAAAACGCATACGTCCTTTTTGGCCAAGTGCATCATTGTGGACGTTCTGCCTCTTTTCCTACGCTTTCAATGCAATTCCAGTCTACCTCCTGAAATCGGTTTCCTGCAATTCTGCCCCGCTTTCAAGTCCTCTTGGCAGCCTTACTTCAGTCTATTTTTGGACGATAGCTGTCATTTATAAGTCTGCAGGTTTGTGAATTACAGTGCCCCTGAGCTCCTTTCTTCAACTCGCTTTCTTGTGACCTGGCCGCAACACCGCTGGATGGCTTCAGGCCCTAATCTGGTTCTGGCACGGCACGCTGAGCCTTTGGTTAATTCCTCTTCCTGCTGGGAAATGAGAGTTAAATTTGCCCGTCCAGACACCTCCAGCTAGTCTCTCATTGGTTCTCGCTATTCCTGTTCATCTTCCGCAGAAATTGCAAACTGGGCCAAACAGGAGGTTAAAGGCGCTGACTCTCCAAGTGGGGAGAGTGTTAGTAAAGCGTCTGGAATGTTGCACCCGAGTACCAGGGGAGGAAAACTGAGACATATTTGAACACGTCTCCCGTTCACATGGTTGATCATACTTGGGTTCCACATGCATGTTTTAGCTGAAGGAAGAATACCTTAAACCTGGAGAGTTAAGACCCGTGTAATGGGTACCATGCAATATGACTTCAAAGGGTCTTCATTTGCTCACCAAACCTCTCCAATCCTATCACTGCTGCGTTTATGCCCCTGTACACATGCTTGATTCTCTTTCGGAGACATAGCAATCCATAGGTTTTAAGATACTTACTAGTCAGGTACATTCTTAGGCGTTTAATATGCGGTGTTGAGTCCATTTCGTTGAGCAAGGAGTAGCTCTTGTCTATTCCATATTTGACTTAAGGAACTTTATCTGTGCTCATTTCAATCTCTGGTTTTATGCAGCACCCCAACTCACCTTTACCCTTAAGCAAGCATAAGTTGGTTTTCTAAATTTGAGACCCTGTTCTGTTCTGTAATTCAGTTCCTGTGTAGCCAAGTTTACATTCCGTGTATTACTGATATCTTATGATGTTTCTTTTTCTGTGTGACTTACTTCAGTTAGAATCATCATACCTGAATCCACTCATTGTGCTGCTAAGGGCCTGATGACATAGATTTCATTGCTGAGTGATATTGCTTTGTAAGTAAATACCACAACTTCTTTATCCATTTTTCACTTTCTGCGATGTTGAACTTGTACTGTAAACGAGGTTCTTGTAAACAGAGGCGTCCCAAACTTTGGGGTGGCTGTGTCTTTTTGATTGTAATTTCCCTAAGCTATAGGACCATAAGTGGCAGTGCCCTAGGCTCTGTTGCTTTGTTTTTTAGATGTTTCAGGAAACACCATACACTTCTCCCGAGTGTCTGTTGGCAATTTACATCCCGCCCATCAGCATAACAAGGCTCCCAGTTCTCCATGGCCTGTCCTGCCTTTCTGGATTTTACACTTTTTTCAGATGGCCCTTTTGACCGGGGGGAAGTGAGACTTCATTGTAGTGCAGATTTCCTTTGCAAGCTTGCTTGGTTGGCCAAAAAGGGCGTATGCGTTTTTTCCTGAATATATTCAGGAAAAAACGCATACGCCCTTTTTGGCCAAGTGCATCATTGTGGACGTTCTGCCTCTTTTCCTATGCTTTCAATGCAATTCCAGTCTACCTCCTGAAATCGGTTTCCTGCAATTCTGCCCCGCTTTCAAGTCCTCTTGGCAGCCTTACTTCAGTCTATTTTTGGACGATAGCTGTCATTTATAAGTCTGCAGGTTTGTGAATTACAGTGCCACTGAGCTCCTTTCTTCAACTTGCTTTCTTGTGAGCTGGCCGCAACACCGCAGGATGGCTTCAGGCCCTAATCTGGTTCCGGCACGGCACGCTGAGCCTTTGGTTATTTCCTCTTCCTGGTCGGAAATGAGAGTTAAATTTGCCCGTTCAGACACCTCCAGCTAGTCTCTCATTGGTTCTCGCTATTCCTGTTCATCTTCCGCAGAAATTGCAAACTGTGCCAAACAGGAGGTTAAAGGCGCTGACTCTCCAAGTGGGGAGAGTGTTAGTAAAGCGTCTGGAATGTTGCACCCGAGTACCAGGGGAGGAAAACTGAGACATATTTGAACACGTCTCCCGTTCACATGGTTGATCATACTTGGGTTCCACATGCATGTTTTAGCTGAAGGAAGAATACCTTAAACCTGGAGAGTTGAGACCCGTGGAATGGATACCATGCAATATGACTTCAAAGGGTCTTCATTTGCTCTCCGAACCTCTCCAATCCTATCACTGCTGCGTTTATGCCCCTGTACACATGCTTGATTCTCTTTTGGAGACATAGCAATCCATAGGTTTTACGATACTTACTAATCAGGTACATTCTTAGGCGTTTAATATGCGGTGTTGAGTCCATTTCGTTGAGCAAGGAGTAGCTCTTGTCTATTCTATATTTGACTTAAGGAACTTTATCTGTGCTCATTTCAATCTCTGGTTTTATGCAGCACCCCAACTCACCTTTCCCCTTAAGCAAGCATAAGTTGGTTTTCTAAATTTGAGACCCTGTTCTGTTCTGTAATTCAGTTCCTGTGTAGCCAAGTTTACATTCCGTGTATTACTGATATCTTATGATGTTTCTTTTTCTGTGTGACTTATTTCAGTTAGAATCATCATACCTGAATCCACTCATTGTGATGCTAAGGGCCTGATGACATAGATTTCATTGCTGAGTGATATTGCTTTGTAAGTAAATACCACAACTTCTTTATCCATTTTTCACTTTCTGCGATGTTGAACTTGTACTGTAAACGAGGTTCTTGTAAACAGAGGCGTCCCAAACTTTGGGGTGGCTGTGTCTTTTTGATTTTAATTTCCCTAAGCTATAGGACCGTAAGTGGCAGTGCCCTAGGCTCTGTTGCTTTGTTTTTTAGATGTTTCAGGAAACACCATACACTTCTCCCGAGTGTCTGTTGGCAATTTACATCCCGCCCATCAGCATAACAAGGCTCCCAGTTCTCCATGGCCTGTCCTGCCTTTCTGGATTTTACACTTTTTTCAGATGGCCCTTTTGACCGGCGGGAAGTGAGACTTCATTGTAGTGCAGATTTCCTTTGCAAGCTTGCTTGGTTGGCCAAAAAGGGCGTATGCGTTTTTTCCTGAATATATTCAGGAAAAAACGCATACGCCCTTTTTGGCCAAGTGCATCATTGTGGACGTTCTGCCTCTTTTCCTATGCTTTCAATGCAATTTCAGTCTACCTCCTGAAATCGGTTTCCTGCAATTCTGCCCCGCTTTCAAGTCCTCTTGGCAGCCTTACTTCAGTATATTTTTGGACGATAGCTGTCATTTATAACTCTGCAGGTTTGTGAATTACAGTGCCCCTGAGCTCCTTTCTTCAACTCGCTTTCTTGTGACCTGGCCGCAACACCGCAGGATGGCTTCAGGCCCTAATCTGGTTCTGGCACGGCACGCTGAGCTTTCGGTTATTTCCTCCTCCTGGTGGGAAATGAGAGTTAAATTTGCCCGTCCAGACACCTCCAGCTAGCCTCTCATTGGTTCTCGCTATTCCTGTTCATCTTCCGCAGAAATTGCAAACTGTGCCAAACAGGAGGTTAAAGGCGCTGACTCTCCAAGTGGGGAGAGTGTTAGTAAAGCGTCTGGAATGTTGCACCCGAGTACCAGGGGAGGAAAACTGAGACATATTTGAACACGTCTCCTGATCACATGGTTGATCATACTCTGGGTTCCACATGCATGTTTTAGCTGAAGGAAGAATACCTAAAACCTGGGTAGTTGAAACCCGTGGAATGGGTACCATGCAATATGACTTCAAAGGGTCTTCATTTGCTCACCGAACCTCTCCAGTCCTATCACTGCTGCGTTTATGCCCCTGTACACATGCTTGATTCTCTTTCGGAGACATAGCAATCTATAGGTTTTAAGATACTTACTAGTCAGGTACATTCTTAGGCGTTTAATATGCGGTGTTGAGTCCATTTCGTTGAGCAAGGAGTAGCTCTTGTCTATTGCATATTTGGCTTAAGGAACTTTATCTGTGCTCATTTCAATCTCTGGTTTTATGCAGCACCCCAACTCACCGTTCCCCTTAAGCAAGCATAAGTTGGTTTTCTAAATTTGAGACCCTGTTCTGTTCTGTAATTCAGTTCCTGTGTAGCCAAGTTTACATTCCGTGTATTACTGATATCTTATGATGTTTCTTTTTCTGTGTGACTTACTTCACTTAGAATCATCATACCTGAATCCACTCATTGTGCTGCTAAGGGCCTGATGACACAGATTTCATTGCTGAGTGATATTGCTTTGTAAGTAAATACCACAACTTCTTTATCCATTTTTCACTTTCTGCGATGTTGAACTTGTACTGTAAACGAGGGTCTTGTAAACAGAGCCGTTCCAAACTTTGGGGTGGCTGTGTCTTTTTGATTTTAATTTCCCTAAGCTATAGGACCATAAGTGGAAGTGCCCTAGGTTCTGTTGCTTTGTTTTTTAGATGTTTCAGGAAACACCATACACTTCTCCCGAGTGGTTGTTGGCAATTTACATCCCGTCCATCAGCATAACAAGGCTCCCAGTTCTCCATGGCCTGTCCTGCCTTTCTGGATTTTACACTTTTTTCAGATGGCCCTTTTGACCGGGGGGAAGTGAGACTTCATTGTAGTGCAGATTTCCTTTGCAAGCTTGCTTGGTTGGCCAAAAAGGGCGTATGCGTTTTTTCCTGAATATATTCAGGAAAAAACGCATACGCCCTTTTTGGCCAAGTGCATCATTGTGGACGTTCTGCCTCTTTTCCTATGCTTTCAATGCAATTCCAGTCTACCTCTTGAAATCGGTTTCCTGCAATTCTGCCCCGCTTTCAAGTCCTCTTGGCAGCCTTACTTCAGTATATTTTTGGACGATAGCTGTCATTTATAACTCTGCAGGTTTGTGAATTACAGTGCCCCTGAGCTCCTTTCTTCAACTCGCTTTCTTTTGAGCTGGCCGCAACACCGCAGGATGGCTTCAGGCCGTAATCTGGTTCCGGTACGGCACGCTGAGCCTTTGGTTATTTCCTCTTCCTGTTGGGAAATGAGAGTTAAATTTGCCCGTCCAGACACCTCCAGCTAGCCTCTCATTGGTTCTCGCTATTCCTGTTCATCTTCCGCAGAAATTGCAAACTGTGCCAAACAGGAGGTTAAAGGCGCTGACTCTCCAAGTGGGGAGAGTGTTAGTAAAGCGTCTGGAATGTTGCACCCGAGTACCAGGGGAGGAAAACTGAGACATATTTGAACACGTCTCCCGTTCACATGGTTGATCATACTTGGGTTCCACATGCATGTTTTAGCTGAAGGAAGAATACCTTAAACCTGGAGAGTTAAGACCCGTGTAATGGGTACCATGCAATATGACTTCAAAGGGTCTTCATTTGCTCACCAAACCTCTCCAATCCTATCACTGCTGCGTTTATGCCCCTGTACACATGCTTGATTCTCTTTCGGAGACATAGCAATCCATAGGTTTTAAGATACTTACTAGTCAGGTACATTCTTAGGCGTTTAATATGCGGTAATGAGTCCATTTCGTTGAGCAAGGAGTAGCTCTTGTCTATTCCATATTTGACTTAAGGAACTTTATCTGTGCTCATTTCAATCTCTGGTTTTATGCAGCACCCCAACTCACCTTTACCCTTAAGCAAGCATAAGTTGGTTTTCTAAATTTGAGACCCTGTTCTGTTCTGTAATTCAGTTCCTGTGTAGCCAAGTTTACATTCCGTGTATTACTGATATCTTATGATGTTTCTTTTTCTGTGTGACTTACTTCACTTAGAATCATCATACCTGAATCCACTCATTGTGCTGCTAAGGGCCTGATGACACAGATTTCATTGCTGAGTGATATTGCTTTGTAAGTAAATACCACAACTTCTTTATCCATTTTTCACTTTCTGTGATGTTGAACTTGTACTGTAAACGAGGTTCTTGTAAACAGAGGCGTCCCAAACTTTGGGGTGGCTGTGTCTTTTTGATTTTAATTTCCCTAAGCTATAGGACCATAAGTGGCAGTGCCCTAGGCTCTGTTGCTTTGTTTTTTAGATGTTTCAGGAAACACCATACACTTCTCCCGAGTGTCTGTTGGCAATTTACATCCCGCCCATCAGCATAACAAGGCTCCCAGTTCTCCATGGCCTGTCCTGCTTTTCTGGATTTTACACTTTTTTCAGATGGCCCTTTTGACCGGGGGGAAGTGAGACTTCATTGTAGTGCAGATTTCCTTTGCAAGCTTGCTTGGTTGGCCAAAAAGGGCGTATGCGTTTTTACCTGAATATATTCAGGAAAAAACGCATACGCCCTTTTTGGCCAAGTGCATCATTGTGGACGTTCTGCCTCTTTTCCTATGCTTTCAATGCAATTCCAGTCTACCTCCTGAAATCGGTTTCCTGCAATTCTGCCCTGCTTTCAAGTCCTCTTGGCAGCCTTACTTCAGTCTATTTTTGGACGATAGCTGTCATTTATAACTCTGCAGGTTTGTGAATTACAGTGCCCCTGAGCTCCTTTCTTCAACTCGCCTTCTTGTGACTTGGCCACAACACCGCAGGATGGCTTCAGGCCCTAATCTGGTTCCGGCACGGCACGCTGAGCCTTTGGTTATTTCCTCTTCCTGGTGGGAAATGAGAGTTAAATTTGCCCGTCCAGACACCTCCAGCTAGTCTCTCATTGGTTCTCGCTATTCCTGTTCATCTTCCGCAGAAATTGCAAACTGGGCCAAACAGGAGGTTAAAGGCGCTGACTCTCCAAGTGGGGAGAGTGTTAGTAAAGCGTCTGGAATGTTGCACCCGAGTACCAGGGGAGGAAAACTGAGACATATTTGAACACGTCTCCCGTTCACATGGTTGATCATACTTGGGTTCCACATGCATGTTTTAGCTGAAGGAAGAATACGTTAAACCTGGAGAGTTGAGACCCGTGGAATGGGTACCATGCAATATGACTTCAAAGGGTCTTCATTTGCTCACCGAACCTCTCCAATCCTATCACTGCTGCGTTTATGCCCCTGTACACATGCTTGATTCTCTTTCGGAGACATAGCAATCCATAGGTTTTAAGATACTTACAAGTCAGGTACATTCTTAGGCGTTTAATATGCGGTGTTGAGTCCATTTTGTTGAGCAAGGAGTAGCTCTTGTCTATTCCATATTTGGCTTAAGGAACTTTATCTGTGCTCATTTCAATCTCTGGTTTTATGCAGCACCCCAACTCACCTTTCCCCTTAAGCAAGCATAAGTTGGTTTTCTAAATTTGAGACCCTGTTCTGTTCTGTAATTCAGTTCCTGTGTAGCCAAGTTTACATTCCGTGTATTACTGATATCTTATGATGTTTCTTTTTCTGTGTGACTTACTTCAGTTAGAATCATCATACCTGAATCCACTCATTGTGCTGCTAAGGGCCTGATGACACAGATTTCATTGCTGAGTGATATTGCTTTGTAAGTAAATACCACAACTTCTTTATCCATTTTTCACTTTCTGCGATGTTGAACTTGTACTGTAAACGAGGTTCTTGTAAACAGAGCCGTTCCAAACTTTGGGGTGGCTGTGTCTTTTTGATTTTAATTTCCCTAAGCTATAGGACCATAAGTGGAAGTGCCCTAGGTTCTGTTGCTTTGTTTTTTAGATGTTTTAGGAAACACCATACACTTCTCCCGAGTGGTTGTTGGCAATTTACATCCCGCCCATCAGCATAACAAGGCTCCCAGTTCTCCATGGCCTGTCCTGCCTTTCTGGATTTTACACTGTTTTCAGATGGCCCTTTTGACCGGGGGGAAGTGAGACTTCATTGTAGTGCAGATTTCCTTTGCAAGCTTGCTTGGTTGGCCAAAAAGGGCGTATGCGTTTTTTCCTGAATATATTCAGGAAAAAACGCATACGCCCTTTTTGGCCAAGTGCATCATTGTGGACGTTCTGCCTCTTTTCCTATGCTTTCAATGCAATTCCAGTCTACCTCCTGAAATCGGTTTCCTGCAATTCTGCCCCGCTTTCAAGTCCTCTTGGCAGCCTTACTTCAGTCTATTTTTGGACGATAGCTGTCATTTATAACTCTGCAGGTTTGTGAATTACAGTGCCCCTGAGCTCCTTTCTTCAACTCGCTTTCTTTTGAGCTGGCCGCAACACCGCAGGATGGCTTCAGGCCCTAATCTGGTTCCGGTACGGCACGCTGAGCCTTTGGTTATTTCCTCTTCCTGGTGGGAAATGAGAGTTAAATTTGCCCGTCCAGACACCTCCAGCTAGCCTCTCATTGGTTCTCGCTATTCCTGTTCATCTTCCGCAGAAATTGCAAACTGGGCCAAACAGGAGGTTAAAGGCGCTGACTCTCCAAGTGGGGAGAGTGTTAGTAAAGCGTCTGGAATGTTGCACCCGAGTACCAGGGTACGAAAACTGAGACATATTTGAACACGTCTCCCGTTCACATGGTTGATCATACTTGGGTTCCACATGCATGTTTTAGCTGAAGGAAGAATACCTTAAACCTGGAGAGTTGAGACCCGTGGAATGGGTACCATGCAATATGACTTCAAAGGGTCTTCATTTGCTCTCCGAACCTCTACAATCCTATCACTGCTGCGTTTATGCCCCTGTACACATGCTTGATTCTCTTTTGGAGACATAGCAATCCATAGGTTTTACGATACTTACTAATCAGGTACATTCTTAGGCGTTTAATATGCAGTGTTGAGTCCATTTCGTTGAGCAAGGAGTAGCTCTTGTCTATTCTATATTTGACTTAAGGAACTTTATCTGTGCTCATTTCAATCTCTGGTTTTATGCAGCACCCCAACTCACCTTTCCCCTTAAGCAAGCATAAGATGGTTTTCTAAATTTGAGACCCTGTTCTGTTCTGTAATTCAGTTCCTGTGTAGCCAAGTTTACATTCCGTGTATTACTGATATCTTATGATGTTTCTTTTTCTGTGTGACTTATTTCAGTTAGAATCATCATACCTGAATCCACTCATTGTGATGCTAAGGGCCTGATGACATAGATTTCATTGCTGAGTGATATTGCTTTGTAAGTAAATACCACAACTTCTTTATCCATTTTTCACTTTCTGTGATGTTGAACTTGTACTGTAAACGAGGTTCTTGTAAACAGAGGCGTCCCAAACTTTGGGGTGGCTGTGTCTTTTTGATTTTAATTTCCCTAAGCTATAGGACCGTAAGTGGCAGTGCCCTAGGCTCTGTTGCTTTGTTTTTTAGATGTTTCAGGAAACACCATACACTTCTCCCGAGTGTCTGTTGGCAATTTACATCCCGCCCATCAGCATAACAAGGCTCCCAGTTCTCCATGGCCTGTCCTGCCTTTCTGGATTTTACACTTTTTTCAGATGGCCCTTTTGACCGGGGGGAAGTGAGACTTCATTGTAGTGCAGATTTCCTTTGCAAGCTTGCTTGGTTGGCCAAAAAGGGCGTATGCGTTTTTTCCTGAATATATTCAGGAAAAAACGCATACGCCCTTTTTGGCCAAGTGCATCATTGTGGACGTTCTGCCTCTTTTCCTATGCTTTCAATGCAATTTCAGTCTACCTCCTGAAATCGGTTTCCTGCAATTCTGCCCCGCTTTCAAGTCCTCTTGGCAGCCTTACTTCAGTCTATTTTTGGACGATAGCTGTCATTTATAACTCTGCAGGTTTGTGAATTACAGTGCCCCTGAGCTCCTTTCTTCAACTCGCTTTCTTGTGACCTGGCCGCAACACCGCAGGATGGCTTCAGGCCCTAATCTGGTTCTGGCACGGCACGCTGAGCCTTCGGTTATTTGCTCCTCCTGGTGGGAAATGAGAGTTAAATTTGCCCGTCCAGACACCTCCAGCTAGCCTCTCATTGGTTCTCGCTATTCCTGTTCATCTTCCGCAGAAATTGCAAACTGTGCCAAACAGGAGGTTAAAGGCGCTGACTCTCCAAGTGGGGAGAGTGTTAGTAAAGCGTCTGGAATGTTGCACCCGAGTACCAGGGGAGGAAAACTGAGACATATTTGAACAGGTCTCCTGATCACATGGTTGATCATACTCTGGGTTCCACATGCATGTTTTAGCTGAAGGAAGAATACCTAAAACCTGGGTAGTTGAAACCCGTGGAATGGGTACCATGCAATATGACTTCAAAGGGTCTTCATTTGCTCACCGAACCTCTCCAGTCCTATCACTGCTGCGTTTATGCCCCTGTATACATGCTTGATTCTCTTTCGGAGACATAGCAATCTATAGGTTTTAAGATACTTACTAGTCAGGTACATTCTTAGGCGTTTAATATGCGGTGTTGAGTCCATTTCGTTGAGCAAGGAGTAGCTCTTGTCTATTGCATATTTGGCTTAAGGAACTTTATCTGTGCTCATTTCAATCTCTGGTTTTATGCAGCACCCCAACTCACCGTTCCCCTTAAGCAAGCATAAGTTGGTTTTCTAAATTTGAGATCCTGTTCTGTTCTGTAATTCAGTTCCTGTGTAGCCAAGTTTACATTCCGTGTATTACTGATATCTTATGATGTTTCTTTTTCTGTGTGACTTATTTCAGTTAGAATCATCATACCTGAATCCACTCATTGTGCTGCTAAGGGCCTGATGACACAGATTTCATTGCTGAGTGATATTGCTTTGTAAGTAAATACCACAACTTCTTTATCCATTTTTCACTTTCTGCGATGTTGAACTTGTACTGTAAATGAGGTTCTTGTAAACAGAGCCATTCCAAACTTTGGGGTGGCTGTGTCTTTTTGATTTTAATTTCCCTAAGCTATAGGACCATAAGTGGAAGTGCCCTAGGTTCTGTTGCTTTGTTTTTTAGATGTTTCAGGAAACACCATACACTTCTCCCGAGTGGTTGTTGGCAATTTACATCCCGTCCATCAGCATAACAAGGCTCCCACTTCTCCATGGCCTGTCCTGCCTTTCTGGATTTTACACTTTTTTCAGATGGCCCTTTTGACCGGGGGGAAGTGAGACTTCATTGTAGTGCAGATTTCCTTTGCAAGCTTGCTTGGTTGGCCAAAAAGGGCGTATGCGTTTTTTCCTGAATATATTCAGGAAAAAACGCATACGCCCTTTTTGGCCAAGTGCATCATTGTGGACGTTCTGCCTCTTTTCCTATGCTTTCAATGCAATTCCAGTCTACCTCTTGAAATCGGTTTCCTGCAATTCTGCCCCGCTTTCAAGTCCTCTTGGCAGCCTTACTTCAGTCTATTTTTGGACGATAGCTGTCATTTATAACTCTGCAGGTTTGTGAATTACAGTGCCCCTGAGCTCCTTTCTTCAACTCGCTTTCTTTTGAGCTGGCCGCAACACCGCAGGATGGCTTCAGGCCCTAATCTGGTTCCGGTACGGCACGCTGAGCCTTTGGTTATTTCCTCTTCCTGTTGGGAAATGAGAGTTAAATTTGCCCGTCCAGACACCTCCAGCTAGCCTCTCATTTGTTCTCGCTATTCCTGTTCATCTTCCGCAGAAATTGCAAACTGGGCCAAACAGGAGGTTAAAGGCGCTGACTCTCCAAGTGGGGAGAGTGTTAGTAAAGCGTCTGGAATGTTGCACCCGAGTACCAGGGGAGGAAAACTGAGACATATTTGAACACGTCTCCCGATCACATGGTTGATCATACTCTGGGTTCCACATGCATGTTTTAGCTGAAGGAAGAATACCTAAAACCTGGGTAGTTGAAACCCGTAGAATGGGTACCATGCAATATGACTTCAAAGGGTCTTCATTTGCTCACCGAACCTCTCCAATCCTATCACTGCTGCGTTTATGCCCCTGTACACATGCTTGATTCTCTTTCGGAGACATAGCAATCCATAGGTTTTAAGATACTTACTAGTCAGGTACATTCTTAGGCGTTTAATATGCGGTGTTGAGTCCATTTCGTTGAGCAAGGAGTAGCTCTTGTCTATTCCATATTTGGCTTAAGGAACTTTATCTGTGCTCATTTCAAACTCTGGTTTTATGCAGCACCCCAACTCACCTTTACCCTTAAGCAAGCATAAGTTGGTTTTCTAAATTTGAGACCCTGTTCTGTTCTGTAATTCAGTTCCTGTGTAGCCAAGTTTACATTCCGTGTATTACTGATATCTTATGATGTTTCTTTTCTGTGTGACTTATTTCAGTTAGAATGATCATACCTGAATCCACTCATTGTGATGCTAAGGGCCTGATGACATAGATTTCATTGCTGAGTGATATTGCTTTGTAAGTAAATACCACAACTTCTTTATCCATTTTTCACTTTCTGCGATGTTGAACTTGTACTGTAAACGAGGTTCTTGTAAACAGAGCCGTTCCAAACGTTGGGGTGGCTGTGTCTTTTTGACTTTAATTTCCCTAAGCTATAGGACCATAAGTGGAAGTGCCCTAGGCTCTGTTGCTTTGTTTTTTAGATGTTTCAGGAAACACCATACACTTCTCCCGAGTGTCTGTTGGCAATTTACATCCCGCCCATCAGCATAACAAGGCTCCCAGTTCTCCATGGCCTGTCCTGCCTTTCTGGATTTTACACTTTATTCTGATGGCCCTTTTGACCGGGGGGAAGTGAGACTTCATTGTAGTGCAGATTTCCTTTGCAAGTTTGCTTGGTTGGCCAAAAAGGGCGTATGCGTTTTTTCCTGAATATATTCAGGAAAAAACGCATACGCCCTTTTTGGCCAAGTGCATCATTGTGGACGTTCTGCCTCTTTTCCTATGCTTTCAATGCAATTCCAGTCTACCTCCTGAAATCGGTTTCCTGCAATTCTGCCCCGCTTTGAAGTCCTCTTGGCAGCCTTACTTCAGTCTATTTTTGGACGATAGCTGTCATTTATAACTCTGCAGGTTTGTGAATTACAGTGCCCCTGAGCTCCTTTCTTCAACTCGCTTTCTTGTGACCTGGCCGCAACACCGCAGGATGTCTTCAGGCCCTAATCTGGTTCTGGCACGGCACGCTGAGCCTTTGGTTAATTCCTCTTCCTGGTGGGAAATGAGAGTTAAATTTCCCATCCAGACACCTCCAGCTAGTCTCTCATTGGTTCTCGCTATTCCTGTTCATCTTCCACAGAAATTGCAAACTGGGCCAAACAGGAGGTTAAAGGCGCTGACTCTCCAAGTGGGGAGAGTGTTAGTAAAGCGTCTGGAATGTTGCACCCGAGTACCAGGGGAGGAAAACTGAGACATATTTGAACACGTCTCCCGTTCACATGGTTGATCATACTTGGGTTCCACATGCATGTTTTAGCTGAAGGAAGAATACGTTAAACCTGGAGAGTTAAGACCCGTGTAATGGGTACCATGCAATATGACTTCAAAGGGTCTTCATTTGCTCACCGAACCTCTCCAATCCTATCACTGCTGCGTTTATGCCCCTGTACACATGCTTGATTCTCTTTCGGAGACATAGCAATCCATAGGTTTTAAGATACTTACTAGTCAGGTACATTCTTAGGCGTTTAATATGGGGTGTTGAGTCCATTTCGTTGAGCAAGGAGTAGCTCTTGTCTATTCCATATTTGACTTAAGGAACTTTATCTGTGCTCATTTCAATCTCTGGTTTTATGCAGCACCCCAACTCACCTTTCCCCTTAAGCAAGCATAAGATGGTTTTCTAAATTTGAGACCCTGTTCTGTTCTGTAATTCAGTTCCTGTGTAGCCAAGTTTACATTCCGTGTATTACTGATATCTTATGATGTTTCTTTTTCTGTGTGACTTATTTCAGTTAGAATCATCATACCTGAATCCACTCATTGTGCTGCTAAGGGCCTGATGACATAGATTTCATTGCTGAGTGATATTGCTTTGTAAGTGAATACCACAACTTCTTTATCCATTTTTCACTTTCTGCAATGTTGAACTTGTACCGTAAACGAGGTTCTTGTAAACAGAGCCGTTCCAAACTTTGGGGTGGCTGTGTCTTTTTGAATTTAATTTCCCTAAGCTATAGGACCATAAGTGGAAGTGCCCTAGGTTCTGTTGCTTTGTTTTTTAGATGTTTCAGGAAACACCATACACTTCTCCCAAGTGGTTCTTGGCAATTTACATCCCGCCCATCAGCATAACAAGGCTCCCAGTTCTCCATGGCCTGTCCTGCCTTTCTGGATTTTACACTTTTTTCAGATGGCCCTTTTGACCGGGGGGAAGTGAGACTTCATTGTAGTGCAGATTTCCTTTGCAAACTTGCTTGGTTGGCCAAAAAGGGCGTATGCGTTTTTTCCTGAATATATTCAGGAAAAAACGCATACGCCCTTTTTGGCCAAGTGCATCATTGTGGACGTTCTGCCTCTTTTCCTATGCTTTCAATGCAATTCCAGTCTACCTCCTGAAATCGGTTTCCTGCAATTCTGCCCCGCTTTCAAGTCCTCTTGGCAGCCTTACTTCAGTCTATTTTTGGACGATAGCTGTCATTTATAACTCTGCAGGTTTGTGAATTACAGTGTCCCTGAGCTCCTTTCTTCAACTCGCTTTCTTGTGACCTGGCCGCAACATCGCAGGATGGCTTCAGGCCCTAATCTGGTTCCGGCACGGCACGCTGAGCCTTTGGTTAATTCCTCTTCCTGGTGGGAAATGAGAGTTAAATTTGCCCGTCCAGACACCTCCAGCTAGCCTCTCATTGGTTCTCGCTATTCCTGTTCATCTTCCGCAGAAATTGCAAACTGGGCCAACAGGAGGTTAAAGGGACTGACTCTCCAAGTGGGGAGAGTGTTAGTAAAGCGTCTGGAATGTTGCACCCGAGTACCAGGGGAGGAAAACTGAGACATATTTGAACACATCTCCCGTTCACATGGTTGATCATACTTGGGTTCCACATGCATGTTTTAGCTGAAGGAAGAATACATTAAAGCTGGAGAGTTAAGACCCGTGGAATGGGTACCATGCAATATGACTTCAAAGGGTCTTCATTTGCTCACCGAACCTCTCCAATCCTATCACTGCTGCGTTTATGCCCCTGTACACATGCTTGATTCTCTTTCGGAGACATAGCAATCCATAGGTTTTAAGATACTTACTACTCAGGTACATTCTTAGGCGTTTAATATGGGGTGTTGAGTCCATTTCGTTGAGCAAGGAGTAGCTCTTGTCTATTCCATATTTGACTTAAGGAACTTTATCTGTGCTCATTTCAATCTCTGGTTTTATGCAGCACCCCAACTCACCTTTCCCCTTAAGCAAGCATAAGTTGGTTTTCTAAATTTGAGAACCTGTTCTGTTCTGTAATTCAGTTCCTGTGTAGCCAAGTTTCCATTCCGTGTATTACTGATATCTTATGATGTTTCTTTTTCTGTGTGACTTATTTCAGTTAGAATCATCATACTTGAATCCACTCATTGTGCTGCTCAGGGCCTTGTGACACAGATTTCATTTCTGAGTGATATTGCTTTGTAAGTAAATACCACAACTTCTTTATCCATTTTTCACTTTCTGCAATGTTGAACTTGTACTGTAAACGAGGTTCTTGTAAACAGAGCCGTTCCAAACTTTGGGGTGGCTGTGTCTTTTTGATTTTAATTTCCCTAAGCTATAGGACCATAAGTGGAAGTGCCCTAGGTTCTGTTGCTTTGTTTTTTAGATGTTTCAGGAAACACCATACACTTCTCCCGAGTGGTTGTTGGCAATTTACATCCCGCCCATCAGCATAACAAGGCTCCCAGTTCTCCATGGCCTGTCCTGCCTTTCTGGATTTTACACTTTTTTCAGATGGCCCTTTTGACCGGGGGGAAGTGAGACTTCATTGTAGTGCAGATTTCCTTTGCAAACTTGCTTGGTTGGCCAAAAAGGGCGTATGCGTTTTTTCCTGAATATATTCGGGAAAAAACGCATACGCCCTTTTGGGCCAAGTGCATCATTGTGGACGTTCTGCCTCTTTTCCTATGCTTTCAATGCAATTCCAGTCTACCTCCTGAAATCGGTTTCCTGCAATTCTGCCCCGCTTTCAAGTCCTCTTGGCAGCCTTACTTCAGTCTATTTTTGGACGATAGCTGTCATTTATAACTCTGCAGGTTTGTGAATTACAGTGCCCCTGAGCTCCTTTCTTCAACTCGCTTTCTTGTGACCTGGCCGCAACACCGCAGGATGGCTTCAGGCCCTAATCTGGTTCCGGCCCGGCATGCTGAGCCTTTGGTTAATTCCTCTTCCTGGTGGGAAATGAGAGTTAAATTTGCCCGTCCAGACACCTCCAGCTAGCCTCTCATTGGTTCTCGCTATTCCTGTTCATCTTCCGCAGAAATTGCAAACTGGGCCAAACAGGAGGTTAAAGGGACTGACTCTCCAAGTCGGGAGAGTGTTAGTAAAGCGTCTGGAATGTTGCACCCGAGTACCAGGGGAGGAAAACTGAGACATATTTGAACACGTCTCCCGTTCACATGGTTGATCATACTCTGGGTTCCACATGCATGTTTTAGCTGAAGGAAGAATACCTTAAACCTGGAGAGTTGAGACCCGTGTAATGGGTACCATGCAATATGACTTCAAAGGGTCTTCATTTGCTCACCGAACCTCTCCAATCCTATCACTGCTGCGTTTATGCCCCTGTACACACGCTTGATTCTCTTTTGGAGACATAGCAATCCATAGGTTTTAAGATACTTACTAGTCAGGTACATTCTTAGGCGTTTAATATGGGGTTTTGAGTCCATTTCGTTGAGCAAGGAGTAGCTCTTGTCTATTCCATATTTGGCTTAAGGAACTTTATCTGTGCTCATTTCAATCTCTGGTTTTATGCAGCACCCCAACTCACCTTTCCCCTTAAGCAAGCATAAGTTGGTTTTCTAAATTTGAGACCCTGTTCTGTTTTGGAATGCAGTTCCTGTGTAGCCAAGTTTACATTCCGTGTATTAGTGATATCTTATGATGTTTCTTTTTCTGTGTGACTTATTTCAGTTAGAATCATCATACCTGAATCCACTCATTATGCTGCTACGGGCCTGATGACATAGATTTCATTGCTGAGTGATACTGCTTTGTACGTAAGTACAACAAGTTCTTTATCCATTTTTCACTTTCTGTGATATTGAACTTGTACGGTAAACGAGGTTCTTGTAAACGGAGGCGTCCCAAACTTTGGGGTGGCTGTGTCTTTTTGATTTTAATTTCCCTAAGCTATAGGACCATAAGTGGAAGTGCCCTAGGCTCTGTGGCTTTGTTTTTTAGATGTTTCAGGAAACACCATACACTTCTCCTGAGTGTCTGTTGGCAATTTACATCCCGCCCATCAGCATAACAAGGCTCCCAGTTCTCCATGGCCTGTCCTGCCTTTCTGGATTTTACACTTTTTTCAGATGGCCCTTTTGACCGGGGGGAAGTGAGACTTCATTGTAGTGCAGATTTCCTTTGCAAGCTTGCTTGGTTGGCCAAAAAGGGCGTATGCGTTTTTTCCTGAATATATTCAGGAAAAAACGCATACGCCCTTTTTGGCCAAGTGCATCATTGTGGACGTTCTGCCTCTTTTCCTATGCTTTCAATGCAATTCCAGTCTACCTCCTGAAATCGGTTTCCTGCAATTCTGCCCCGCTTTCAAGTCCTCTTGGCAGCCTTACTTCAGTCTATTTTTGGACGATAGCTGTCATTTATAACTCTGCAGGTTTGTGAATTACAGTGCCCCTGAGCTCCTTTCTTCAACTCGCTTTCTTGTGAGCTGGCCGCAACACCGCAGGATGGCTTCAGGCCCTAATCTGGTTCCGGCCCGGCATGCTGAGCCTTTGGTTAATTCCTCTTCCTGGTGGGAAATGAGAGTTAAATTTGCCCGTCCAGACACCTCCAGCTAGTCTCTCATTGATTCTCGCTATTCCTGTTCAACTTCCGCAGAAATTGCAAACTGGGCCAAACAGGAGGTTAAAGGGACTGACTCTCCAAGTCGGGAGAGTGTTAGTAAAGCGTCTGGAATGTTGCACCCGAGTACCAGGGGAGGAAAACTGAGACATATTTGAACACGTCTCCCGTTCACATGGTTGATCATACTCTGGGTTCCACATGCATGTTTTAGCTGAAGGAAGAATACCTTAAACCTGGAGAGTTGAGACCCGTGTAATGGGTATCATGCAATATGACTTCAAAGGGTCTTCATTTGCTCACCGAACCTCTCCAATCCTATCACTGCTGCGTTTATGCCCCTGTATACATGCTTGATTCTCTTTCGGAGACATAGCAATCCATAGGTTTTAAGATACTTACTAGTCAGGTACATTCTTAGGCGTTTAATATGCGGTGTTGAGTCCATTTCATTGAGCAAGGAGTAGCTCTTGTCTATTCAATATTTGACTTAAGGAACTTTATCTGTGCTCATTTCAATCTCTGGTTTTATGTAGCACCCCAACTCACCTTTACCCTTAAGCAAGAATAAGTTGGTTTTCTAAATTTGAGACCCTGTTCTGTTCTGTAATTCAGTTCCTGTGTAGCCAAGTTTACATTCCGTGTATTACTGATATCTTATGATGTTTCTTTTTCTGTGTGACTTATTTCAGTTAGAATCATCATACCTGAATCCACTCATTGTGCTGCTAAGGGCCTGATGACACAGATTTCATTGCTGAGTGATATTGCTTTGTAAGTAAATACCACAACTTCTTTATCCATTTTTCACTTTCTGCGATGTTGAACTTGTACTGTAAACGAGTTTCTTGTAAACAGAGCCGTTCCAAACTTTGGGGTGCCTGTGTCTTTTTGATTTTAATTTCCCTAAGCTATAGGACCATAAGTGGAAGTGCCCTAGGTTCTGTTGCTTTGTTTTTTAGTTGTTTCAGGAAACACCATACACTTCTCCCAAGTGGTTCTTGGCAATTTACATCCCGCCCATCAGCATAACAAGGCTCCCAGTTCTCCATGGCCTGTCCTGCCTTTCTGGATTTTACACTTTTTTCAGATGGCCCTTTTGACTGGGGGGAAGTGAGACTTCATTGTAGTGCAGATTTCCTTTGCAAGCTTGCTTGGTTGGCCAAAAAGGGCGTATGCGTTTTTTCCTGAATATATTCAGGAAAAAACGCATACGCCCTTTTTGGCCAAGTGCATCATTGTGGACGTTCTGCCTCTTTTCCTATGCTTTCAATGCAATTCCAGTCTACCTCCTGAAATCGGTTTCCTGCAATTCTGCCCCGCTTTCAAGTCCTCTTGGCAGCCTTACTTCAGTCTATTTTTGGACGATAGCTGTCATTTATAACTCTGCAGGTTTGTGAATTACAGTGCCCCTGAGCTCCTTTCTTCAACTCGCTTTCTTGTGAGCTGGCCGCAACACCGCAGGATGGCTTCAGGCCCTAATCTGGTTCCGGCCCGGCATGCTGAGCCTTTGGTTAATTCCTCTTCCTGGTGGGAAATGAGAGTTAAATTTGCCCGTCCAGACACCTCCAGCTAGTCTCTCATTGGTTCTCGCTATTCCTGTTCATCTTCCGCAGAAATTGCAAACTGGGCCAAACAGGAGGTTAAAGGGACTGACTCTCCAAGTGGGGAGAGTGTTAGTAAAACGTCTGGAATGTTGCACCCGAGTACCAGGGTACGAAAACTGAGACATATTTGAACACGTCTCCCGATCACATGGTTGATCATACTCTAGGTTCCACATGCATGTTTTAGCTGAAGGAACAATACCTTACACCTGGGTAGTTGAAACCCGTGGAATGGGTACCATGCAATATGACTTCAAAGGGTCTTCATTTGCTCACGAACCTCTCCAATCCTATCACTGCTGCATTTATGCCCCTGTACACATGCTTGATTCTCTTTCGGAGACATAGCAATCCATAGGTTTTAAGATACTTACTAGTCAGGTACATTCTTAGGCGTTTAATATGCGGTGTTGAGTCCATTTCGTTGAGCAAGGAGTAGCTCTTGTCTATTCCATATTTGGCTTAAGGAACTTTATCTGTGCTCATTTCAATCTCTGGTTTTATGCAGCAACCCAACTCACCTTTCCCCTTAAGCAAGCATAAGTTAGTTTTCTAAATTTGAGACCCTGTTCTGTTCTGTAATTCAGTTCCTGTGTAGCCAAGTTTACATTCCGTGTATTACTGATATCTTATGATGTTTCTTTTTCTGTGTGACTTATTTCAGTTAGAATCATCATACCTGAATCCACTCATTGTGCTGCTAAGGGCCTGATGACACAGATTTCATTGCTGAGTGATATTGCTTTGTAAGTAAATACCACAACTTCTTTATCCATTTTTCACTTTCTGCGATGTTGAACTTGTACTGTAAACGAGGTTCTTGTAAACAGAGCCGTTCCAAACTTTGGGGTGGCTGTGTCTTTTTCATTTTAATTTCCCTAAGCTATAGGACCATAAGTGGAAGTGCCCTAGGTTCTGTTGCTTTGTTTTTTAGTTGTTTCAGGAAACACCATACACTTCTCCCAAGTGGTTCTTGGCAATTTACATCCCGCCCATCAGCATAACAAGGCTCCCAGTTCTCCATGGCCTGTCCTGCCTTTCTGGATTTTACACTTTTTTCAGATGGCCCTTTTGACCGGGGGGAAGTGAGACTTCATTGTAGTGCAGATTTCCTTTGCAAGCTTGCTTGGTTGGCCAAAAAGGGCGTATGCGTTTTTTCCTGAATATATTCAGGAAAAAACGCATACGCCCTTTTTGGCCAAGTGCATCATTGTGGACGTTCTGCCTCTTTTCCTATGCTTTCAATGCAATTCCAGTCTACCTCCTGAAATCGGTTTCCTGCAATTCTGCCCCGCTTTCAAGTCCTCTTGGCAGCCTTACTTCAGTCTATTTTTGGACGATAGCTGTCATTTATAACTCTGCAGGTTTGTGAATTACAGTGCCCCTGAGCTCCTTTCTTCAACTCGCTTTCTTGTGACCTGGCCGCAACACCGCAGGATGGCTTCAGGCCCTAATCTGGTTCCGGCCCGGCATGCTGAGCCTTTGGTTAATTCCTCTTCCTGGTGGGAAATGAGAGTTAAATTTGCCCGTCCAGACACCTCCAGCTAGCCTCTCATTGGTTCTCGCTATTCCTGTTCATCTTCCGCAGAAATTGCAAACTGGGCCAAACAGGAGGTTAAAGGGACTGACTCTCCAAGTGGGGAGAGTGTTAGTAAAGCGTCTGGAATGTTGCACCCGAGTACCAGGGGAGGAAAACTGAGACATATTTGAACACGTCTCCCGTTCACATGGTTGATCATACTCTGGGTTCCACATGCATGTTTTAGCTGAAGGAAGAATACCTTAAACCTGGAGAGTTGAGACCCGTGTAATGGGTACCATGCAATATGACTTCAAAGGGTCTTCATTTGCTCACCGAACCTCTCCAATCCTATCACTGCTGCATTTATGCCCCTGTATACATGCTTGATTCTCTTTCGGAGACATAGCAATCCATAGGTTTTAAGATACTTACTAGTCAGGTACATTCTTAGGCGTTTAATATGCGGTGTTGAGTCCATTTCATTGAGCAAGGAGTAGCTCTTGTCTATTGAATATTTGACTTAAGGAACTTTATCTGTGCTCATTTCAATCTCTGGTTTTATGCAGCACCCCAACTCACCTTTACCCTTAAGCAAGCATAAGTTGGTTTTCTAAATTTGAGACCCTGTTCTGTTCTGTAATTCAGTTCCTGTGTAGCCAAGTTTCCATTCCGTGTATTACTGATATCTTATGAGGTTTCTTTTTCTGTGTGACTTATTTCAGTTAGAATCATCATACCTGAATCCACTCATTGTGCTGCTACGGGCCTGATGACATAGATTTCATTGCTGAGTGATACTGCATTGTACGTAAGTACCACAAGTTCTTTATCCATTTTTCACTTTCTGTGATATTGAACTTGTACGGTAAACGAGGTTCTTGTAAACGGAGGCGTCCCAAACTTTGGGGTGGCTGTGTCTTTTTGATTTTAATTTCCCTAAGCTATAGGACCATAAGTGGAAGTGCCCTAGGCTCTGTTGCTTTGTTTTTTAGATGTTTCAGGAAACACCATACACTTCTCCTGAGTGTCTGTTGGCAATTTACATCCCGCCCATCAGCATAACAAGGCTCCCAGTTCTCCATGGCCTGTCCTGCCTTTCTGGATTTTACACTTTTTTCAGATGGCCCTTTTGACCGGGGAGAAGTGAGACTTCATTGTAGTGCAGATTTCCTTTGCAAGTTTGCTTGGTTGGCCAAAAAGGGCGTATGCGTTTTTTCCTGAATATATTCAGGAAAAAACGCATACGCCCTTTTTGGCCAAGTGCATCATTGTGGACGTTCTGCCTCTTTTCCTATGCTTTCAATGCAATTCCAGTCTACCTCCTGAAATCGGTTTCCTGCAATTCTGCCCCGCTTTCAAGTCTTCTTGGCAGCCTTACTTCAGTGTATTTTTGGACGATAGCTGTCATTTATAACTCTGCAGGTTTGTGAATTACAGCGCCCCTGAGCTCCTTTCTTCAACTCGCTTTCTTGTGAGCTGGCCACAACACCGCAGGATGGCTTCAGGCCCTAATCTGGTTCCGGCACGGCACGCTGAGCCTTTGGTTAATTCCTCTTCCTGGTGGGAAATGAGAGTTAAATTTGCCCGTCCAGACACCTCCAGCTAGTCTCTCATTGGTTCTCGCTATTCCTGTTCATCTTCCGCAGAAATTGCAAACTGGGCCAAACAGGAGGTTAAAGGCGCTGACTCTCCAAGTGGGGAGAGTGTTAGTAAAGCGTCTGGAATGTTGCACCCGAGTACCAGGGTACGAAAACTGAGACATATTTGAACACGTCTCCCGATCACATGGTTGATCATACTCTGGGTTCCACATGCATGTTTTAGCTGAAGGAAGAATACCTAAAACCTGGGTAGTTGAAACCCGTGGAATGGGTACCATGCAATATGACTTCAAAGGGTCTTCATTTGCTCACAGAACCTCTCCAATCCTATCACTGCTGCGTTTATGCCCCTGTACACACGCTTGATTCTCTTTTGGAGACATAGCAATCCATAGGTTTTAAGATACTTACTAGTCAGGTACATTCTTAGGCGTTTAATATGGGGTGTTGAGTCCATTTCGTTGAGCAAGGAGTAGCTCTTGTCTATTCCATATTTGGCTTAAGGAACTTTATCTGTGCTCATTTCAATCTCTGGTTTTATGCAGCACCCCAACTCACCTTCCCCGTTAAGCAAGCGTAAGTTGGTTTTCTAAACTTGAGACACTGTTCTGTTTTGTAATTCAGTTCATGTGTAGCCAAGTTCACATTCTGTGTATTAGTGATACCTTATGATGTTTCTTTTCTGTGTGACTTATTTCAGTTCGAATCATCATACCGGAATCCACTCATTATGCTGCTACCGGCCTGATCACATAGATTTCATTGCTGAGTGATATTGCATTGTACGTAAGTACCACAACTTCTTTATCCATTTTTCACTTTCTGCGATATTGAACTTGTACCGTAAACGAGGTTCTTGTCAACAGAGGCGTCCCAAACTTTGGGGTGGCTGTGTCTTTTTGATTTTAATTTCCCTAAGCTATAGGACCATAAGTGGAAGTGCCCTAGGCTCTGTTGCTTTGTTTTTTAGATGTTTCAGGAAACACCATACACTTCTCCAGAGTGGCTGTTGGCAATTTACATCCCGCCCATCAGCATAAGAAGGCTCCCAGTTCTCCATGGCCTGTCGTGCCTTTATGGATTCTACACTTTTTTCAGATGGCCCTTTTGACCAGGTGGAAGTGAGACTTCATTGTAGTGCAGATTTCCTTTGCAAGCTTGCTTGGTTGGCCAAAAAGTGCGTATGCGTTTTTTCCTGAATATATTCAGGAAAAAACGCATACGCCCTTTTTGGCCAAGTGCATCATTGTCGAGTTTCTGACTCTCTTCATATGTTTTCAGTGCAATTCCAGTCTACCTCCTGAAATCGGTTTCCTGCAATTCTGCCTTGCTTTCAATGCCTCTTCATAGCCTTACCTCAATATATTTTTTAAAAATAGTTGGCCTTTATAACTCTGCAGGTTTTTGAATTGCAGTGGCCCTTAGCTCCATTTTTTAGCTCTTATTTTTGTGGTCTTGCCCCGTAACCACAGGATTCCTTGAAGCCCTATTTTTCTTCTGGGGCACCTTGCTGTGCCTTTGGTTAATTCTTCTTAGTGATGTGATATTAGAGTGACATGTGCCCATTGAAACCGCTACAGCTAGTTTCTCACTGGTTCCCCCTATTCCCATTCATCCTCTGCACTAACTGCAGACTGTGCGATACCAGAACTTAAAGGCATTGACTCCATGTGGGGATGTTGTTAGTAAAGCGGCTGGAATGTCGATCCGGAGCCCCAGGAGAGGAAAAATGAGGTGCGTTTTAGAAACCTTTCCCGATCATATGGTATACCAGTCGCTGGGTTTCCCAAGCATGGTTTAGCTGTAGGAAGATTCCCTTCAACCTGGAGTGTTGGGACCCTTGGACTGAGTAGCATGAAGTATTGCATTAAACTTTCAGCAGTTGCTCACCAAAGCTCACCAATCCTGTCAGCCCCAAGTGTCCAGCCTTATGTCTTATCCAGCTGTGGGTTTATATGTGGTCAATCCAGGTTGCATCACAGCCCCTGAGCGAATTTTGTAAGAATTTTTCTCTCATTGTTTCAGCGTTTTGTTTTTAAAATTTATTTCTATAATGGGGTTTAGCTCCTTTTCACTGCTGTGTTTGTGTCGCTCTGCACACACTTGATTCCCTTATGGAGATATATCAATACATGGGTTTTAAGATTCTTATTACTCAGATATATTTCTCTGCGGTGTATAGGGTGTGTTGAGGCCAGTTCATTGAGCAAGGTGTAGATCTTGTCTAATACCTATTTGGTTTATTGAACGGTATCTGTGCTAATTTCAAACTCTGGTTTTATGCATCACCCCACCTCTCCTTTCCCCTTAAGCTGACATAAGTGTGTTTTCTAAATGTGAGACACTGTTCTGTTCTGTAATTCATTTCTTGTGCAGCCATATTTACCCTCCCTCTATAAGTGATATCTTATGATATGTTTCTTTTTCTGTTTGACTTATTTCAAGTAGTATTATCGGACCTAAATCCACTCTTTATCCTTCTACTAGCCTTATTACATTGATTTCATGGTGAAGAGATATTCCATTGTACATAAGTACCACATCTTCTTTATCCATTGTTCTCTTTCCTGGGATATTTAAGGTGTACTGAAGTTGAGGTTCTTGTAAACAGAGTAGCCCTAAACTGTGGTGTGCTTGTGTCTTGTTGATTTTTAGACTTCCCTAGATATACTCCCATGATTGGAAGTGTCCTATGCTCTGTAGCTCTGTTTTTTAGATGATTTAGGAACCACCATACACTTCTCCAGAGTGGCTCTCGGCAGTTCACACACTGCCCATCAGCGTATAAAGGCTCCCTGTTCTCCATGGCCTGTCCTGCATTTCTGGTTTTTACAATTTTTTAGGATGGCCCTTTTGACCGGTGGGAAGTGAGACTTCTTTGTTGTGCACATTTGCATTGCTTGCTTGCTTTGTTGCCCATAAAGTGCGTATGCGTTTTTTCCTGGATATAATCAGGAAAAAACGCATACGCCCTTTTGGGCCAACTGCATCATTGTCGAAATTCTGCCGCTTTTCATGTGCGTTAAAGACGAGTCCAATCTATCTCTTGAAATCTGTTTCTTGCAATTCTGTCTTGCATTCAGATCCTCTTCTTTGCCTTACCTCAACATATTTTTGGACGTTAGTTTTCATTTATAACTCTGCAGGTTTGTGAATTGCAGTGACCCTGAGCTCCATTTTTTAAGTTGCTCTTTTGTGAGCTGGCCTCAAACCCGCAGGATTGCTTCAGGCCCTATTTTGGCTCCGGCGAGGCAGGCTGAGCCTTTCTTTAATTCTTATTCTTAATGGGAAATTAGAGTGATATGTGCCCGTCCAAACCCCTACAACTCTTCTCTCATTGGTTACCCCTCTTCCCGTTCATCCTCCTCACAATTTGCAAAATGTGTGAAACAGAAGTTTAAATGTGCTGATTCTCCAAGTGGGGAGATTCTAAGTAGCGTGGCTGGAATGGTGAACAGGAGCACCAGGAGAGGATAAATGAGGTGCATTTTAGACACATCTCCCGATCACATGGTGTACAGTCCTCTGGGTTTTCCATGCATGTTTTAGCTGTAGGAAGATCCCTTGAACCTGCAGATTTGGGACCCATTGAATGGGTACCAGGTAGTATTACTTTAAAGGGTGTGCATTTCCTCACCCAACCTCACATTTCTCTTAGCACAAACAGTTTCCAGCCTTATGTCTCATCCTGCTGTGGGTCTAGATGTGTTCAATCCATGTTGCATCACCGTCCCTGAGGAAAAGTTGTAAGAGGTTTTCTCTGTCTCTCTGTCGTTTATTTTTTTCAATTTATTACTATATTGGTTACAGCTGATTTTCAAAGCTCTGTTTCTTGCTGCTGTACATCCACTTGATTCGCGTACAGAGAGACATCAATAAATTCTTTTTCAGATTCTTACCAGTCGTATATATTCTTTTCCGGTGACTTGAGTGTGCTGAGTGCAGTTCTTTTAGCTACCGTGTAGGCCTTGTTGATTATCAGTTTGGTATTTGGAATGGTATCTTTGCTAATTTCAACCTCCTGGATGATGCCTCACCCCTCCCCACCTTTCCCGTTTAGCAGCCTTATGCGTGTTTTCTACATATTTGACTATGTTTTTGTTTTGTAATTTATTTCATGTGTAGCCATTTTGGATTCCACCTTTAAGTGATATCTTATGATATGTGTCTTTTTCTTTTTGAATTCTGTCACTTAGAATGATCATACGTAACTCCTCCGGAGTTGTTACAACTGGCCATATTTCATTGATTTCCAGGCTGAATAATATTCCACTCTACCTAAGTACCACATCTCTATCCATTTTTTCCCTCCAGAGACATTTAAGTTATATCCTAGTCGAGGATCTTTTAAACAGAGAGGGGGTAAACATTGGGGTGCCTGTGTCCTCTCGATTTTTGTTTTTCCCAAGATATACGCCCATGAGTGCAAGTGCCCTATGCTCTGTAGCTCATTTTTTAGATGCTTTAGTAAACACAATACACTTCTCCAGAATGGCCGTTGGCAATATACATTTCCACTATAAGTCTCACAGGGCTCCCTCTTCTCGTTGCCCTGTCCTGCATTTCTGTTGTTTACGCTTTATGAGGATGGCTCTTCTGACTGATGCGAAGTGATATCTTTTGTAGTATTGACTTCCAGTGCCCACCTGTTTGGTTGGCTAAAAAAGTGTATGCCCTTTTCTTGAATATATACAGAAAAGAACGCATACACCCTTTTTGGCCAACTGCAATGTTGGCAATGTTGGCAATGTTCAGCTCCTTTTCTTGTGCTTAATGGCGAGTCCTTTCTACCTCCTCAAATCCCTTTCCTGCCATTCTCCCTTGCTTACAAGTCCTTTTCTCTGACTTTCCTCAAGACATTTTTCAGTGATGGATATTTTCAACTCTGCAGTTTTGTGAATTTTACTGCCCCTGAGTTCCATTGTTCAACTCGTGTTTATGGGAACTGGCCACAAAGCAGCGGGATTTCCTCAAGCCCTATACTGTTTCCATGGGCAACCCTAGCCTTTGGTCAATTCGTCTTCCTGATTGGAAATTAGAGTGACATGTGCCTGTCTGAACACCTAGGACTTGTCTCTCATTGTTCCTCATCCTTCCGCTTCATCCTCTGGACAAATTCCAAACTGTACGCAACAGGATGTTGACAGTGCTGACATCTCCAAGTGGGGAGACTGTTAGTAAAGACGCTGGAGGGGTGAACCCGAGCACCAGGAGATGAGGAGATGAGATGCCTTTTCCAAACTCTTCCCGATCAGACGGTATACCATCCTCTGGGTGTGACAGACATGTTTTAGCAGTAGGAAGAGTCCCATTCATGTAAGGAGAACACCAGGGCTTTTTCAAAATCAGTGTCTCCCCGAAACCCAAACTGGGGAAGTTTTTAAGCTACGGCTACACATATGTTCATTAAGGGCCTTGGGAAGTAGGCAGAGTCCAAACTTTAGATGGTTGAAGTCTTCAGGGTCAGAAGCACTCACCACCAGCTTCCCTTAGGCTACACTTTAACTGTCATTGATAGATGATGTCAATAAAAATATCTATTCTTTTTCAGATTATTTCCCCTTATAGGTTATTGCAAAATGTTGAGTGTAGTTCCCTGTGCTATACAGTAGTTCCTTGTTGATGATCTATTTTATACATAGCAGTGTGTATGTGTTCATTCTAAACTGTTAATTTATCCCTCCTCCCACCTTTCCCCTTTGGTAATAATAAATTATAAGATTTTATACTTCTCAGAAATGGGGGAGCTGAAAGAGAGGTATCATTTTCAATGGAAAAGCATTTAAAACAAGATTGAAGGTTTAACCAAGATTATTAGCTGTACATCCTTGGAAAGAAATCACTTCGTTTCTCTAATATTGACCTGACAAATAAGACAAACCTTTTCACTGAACTTGCTTATAAAAAGTGATGGAAATATCAAATGGAAGTGTTAAAAACATCTTATTTTACCCGAGCCTTATACACTGTTCTATGTTAACTACAGTTTGGCTCACACATCTGTTCATTGAGGTTACAATAGTCTCAATTTCTGTTACTGATCCTCCAGAGTGGACCCCAACAAGTGTCCCCCTGCCCAGTGTCATTGGGGCCAACAGATCGAGACTGAGTTTGGTTCACAAGCAAAGGAAACTTTATATTTTGATCAGAGAATGGAGAGGTGAGAGCATGCACTACCCCGTGGGCTGTGGGCTGGGCTGCTGTGTAGAGATCCTGTCAGAGTCAGTGGGAGGGAGGGAGGCGGCGGAGCTCTCGAGGGCCGGGTTGGCTGTAGCTCAGGCTCTATATCGTGGAGTCTGCACTGGGCCCCAGGAGCTGAGGTGTCGACCCAGTCATTCTGCACTAGGAAATCTGGTCTGAAGTGCCGGGTGTGGAACCTCTGCATGCGGGACCCTAGGAGCACGTGAAATTAGACAAAGCACAAAGGATAAAAAAGGTTAGACTTGACTTTATTGCCCAGATTCTATTTTTATCTCCCAGGGATTTTTAATGGGCTTTGCTGGGGACAAACCCCTCCTCTGCCTTTTGTCCCGTTCCTCATTCTTGGAGTGCTGAGGGTGCAGACCCTTCTTCTGTAACTGCTGAGTGCTGAGTTGGGAGCCCTCATACCCTGGGGCGAGGGTCAGAGCTTCTCCCCAGCAGCCTCCCGGTGACGTTGATTGTCCCCAGGACCCCTGCCTCCCTGCTCGTCCACCTGAGCACCAGCATTGGAAGTGTTATAGATTCTAATGACCTTTAAGGGTCCAGGAAAGAGATGTGCAGAGACGCTGTGGGGGCCGGTTTCACCCCGCCCCACATTTGTTCGGCCACCTTAGGCTGACCGTCTCTGCCAGCCTAGATGCTCTGACCAGTAGTCTGCGCTTTCTTCAATTAGGCCCCTGAATTAACGTACAAACAGCACCAGGTGTCAGAGCCCTGCCCGCTCAACTCCCAGACAGTCCAGGGTCAGTGGTGACCAAGGACCATGATGGCTACTGAGTCAACAGCCTTTTGAAGTAAACAGGAGTCCAGCCGGTCTTATTGGCCACCATCATCACGGTGTCTGTAGGCTTTTCTATGGTGACAGTGTGGTATACTGTTCCCCCGCCAAGATTATTAGCTCCCCTCTGGGTGCAGTAAGTCCTGCAAGCAGTAGTCTACTCTTTTGGGACACACTCTTGTTGTTTTATGAGAGAAACTCCAGGTCAAGTGATGTTCACACGAGTCGTCATGGTGCCCTGTTGCCCCCGGTTATCTCTCTGGATGTTGGAGTTGGAGGGCCTCCTCACTCGAGGTCGGTGTGCCCACGGAGCGAACCCTGCAACTTCAGGGCATGGTTGGTGGTTAGGATCACCACGTGGGGTCCTTTTCCCTTAGGAGGGAGGTGGCCTTTTGGGCTGCTGATTTCCAGGTTTTTAGATACCGCCAGTATCTTGGCCAGATGTGGCAGTGGGCCAAGCCCCTTAGTGACCGTAGTTTATCCTACCTGGATGGCATTCTTGCATTGTTCCATTTCAAGCGGTCCCAGTTTTTGCACTAATTCTCCAATGGCGATTCACCTTTCACCGGGAATGTAAAGGTCAAAGGGTTTAGCTAAATTAGGGAGTTCCAGGGCAAGGGTCTGAATTGACTGCTCTTTCCATTCTTGAAAGGCCACTTCTGGATTCTATTCAAAAGGATCATCATCTTTTCCTTTCAGTGTTTCATATAGAGGCCCAGCTAGTAGACTGTAGTTAGGGATCCAGAAGCAGCAAACCCTGGCCTCCCCAGGAACCCCTAAGCTGTCTTCTAGTTTTAGAAAGGGGTAAGGCTGAAAATGGTTTCTTCCCTTTCCTGGGATGGGCTTCTCTGACCTTCTGTGAGAATGAAGCCCAGGCAGGTCACCGCAGTCTGTGATATTTGAGCTTTTTCTTGGACAACTTCTATCCTTTATTGGCTTGGTAGTTCAGAGGCCTCCTTAGTAGGGCTGGTGATCAGAATGTCGTCTGCATATTGAAGGAGGGTTTCCTTTTCCAGAGGTAGAACTTTTAGGTCTTTAGCTAAGCTTTCCCCAAAGATGGTGTGGGAATTTTTGCACCCTTGGGGCCAGACGGCCCGGAAGTATTGTTTTAGTTGTATGTGGAGTCCTGCCACTCACAAGCCAAAATTTCTTGTGACTCTGGGACTAATGGAATACAAAAGAAGGCATCATTGAAGACTAATACAGAATACCATGTCCTGGTGGTTGGTAGAATGACCAGCAGGGTGTAGGAATTAGGAGCAACTGGAGGTATATCCTCGGTGGCTTCACTGACTGTCCTGACATCCTTTACCAGGTCCCCAGCAGCCCATGGGGCTCTCGTGGTCAGACCAATCCCAGAATATGGAGCTCACCTGGGCAGGTACCCCACCCCCACCCCAGCCCACGGGGCTCTCGTGGTCAGGCCCCTCCCAGGATACAGAGCTACCCTTGCAGGTACCGTGGCAGGGCTGGGCACACAGGAACCGTGCACATAGCCCTCATTGCAGAGCACCCCCAGCTCACCTGTCGCTCAGAGCTGACACAGAGCACCTCAGAGCAGGACTTGAACTAACAAACAGCAGCTGCGACAGGTCTGTGACCCTGGGCATCACTCCGTGAGGCCTCCCTCCACCTGGTCTTCCAGAGACTTCCACTGCACCCGGGGCACCAGGCCTCTGTCTCCAACCACCACCCACCCCTCCTCTGCCTGACTCCTGGGTTCCTCTCATTAGGAGAGGGTTTTCTTGAAGTTGTCTCCCACTCATGGGCCAGATAAAATGATTAGAAAACAAGCCAAAGCTGCAGCCCCTTGTCTATCCTGACTCTCAGGAGCCCACACCTGTTCCTTGGACCTGGCCGGTTCAGCAAGTTCCATTTTCTGCAACTGTGAGCCCCTGAGGGGTGATGATTGGCTGACCTGGGCAGCCTTACCGTGCCGGCCAGCCCTCCCCAGGTGTGCCTGGGTTGAGATCAATATAAATACCACTCCAGGCAGCAAGAGCCCCTGCAGCCGTGCCTGACGCCATTTTCTCTGCCCTGTCAGCAGTCTCGGGGCTGGGCTGGTGGGAGGGAGTGAGAGGCCACGGCTTTGTGGGTGGCCCAGTGTGAGTGGGGCTCTGCTGGACTTTCTGCAGCAGTTGCCAGGCTGCCACCTGCTAAAGAAGAGGATGTGTCACCCATACCTGCTGCTGGAATTTCTCCCTGGGCAGAGGTGAGGAAGGAAAAAAGCAGTGGGGGCAGGGACAGGACGGGTATCTCAGGCAGGGAAATGGAAATCTTCCAGAAGAGCACCCAGGGCCAGGACCATCCTGGCTGGCCTGCAGGCACCAAGTCGGCCGGCATGCTGTCACTCGTGTGGCTCTATGGCCCTTCCTCTAGGCTTTCAAGTCCTTGTATATATTCAGGTGTTTTACCTGGGACGGGTGGGAATAGTTCAGCAGCACCTGGCCTGGGGCTCAGCTCACGTTTACTCACAGATGCCTCGGCACGGTGCCCCAGCTTTGCAATGAGGACGCTTGTTGCGTGGGGGCTGCTGGCTGAATGGGAGACGATTCCCCACCACTGACCAACTTCAGAATTGTTTACAACTGGAGCAAGTGCCCTGATACGGTTTTCCTCTGTGTAACTGGTGGGTTCTGTGTTTTTTTTCTCTTTTTCGTTTTTGGTTCAAGGTAGATTTTATTCCTCTTTTTTGTATTTACAGATATAAGCATGGAAATAATTTATTCATATAAATACATGTATGTGCAGGGAATAATTGTTTTTTTCTGTTTTATTTTTTAAATTTTATTTCTTTTTAATTTTGAATTTTATTTTGTATTTTTATACAGCAGGTTCTTATTGGTTATCTATTTTATACATATAAATGTATACATGCCAATCCCAGTCTCTCAACTCCTCCCACCACCACCCCCCCAACAGCTTTCCCCCCTTGTTGTCCATACGTTTGTTGTCTACATCTGTTGCTCTATTTATGCCTTGCAAAATGGTTAATCTGTACAGTTTTTCTAGGTTCCACATATATGCATGAATATACAAGATTTGTTTTTCTCTTTCTGACTTACTTCACTCTGTATGACAGTCTCTAGATCCATCGACGTCTCTACAAATGACCCAATTTCATTCCTTTTCATGGCTTAGTAATATTCCATTTTATATATGTACCACAGCTTTATGCATTCGTCTGTCTGTGGGCATTTAGGTTGCTTCCATTACCTCGATATTGTAAATAGGGATGCAATGAACATTGCGGTGAATGACTCTTTTTGATTTATGGTTTTGTCTGGGTATATGTCCAGTACTGGGATTGCTGTATCATATGGTAATTCTATTGTTAGTTTCTTAAGAAATTCCATATTGTTCTCCATAATGACTGTATCAATTTATATTCCCAACAATAGTGGAAGAGGGTTCCTTTTCTCCACACCCTTTCCAGCATTTTTTGTTTGTAGATTTTCAATGATGCCTATTCTACCAGGTGTGAGGTGATACCTCATTGTTGAATCCATTTCGTTGAGCAAGGGGTAGCTCTTGTCTATTACATATTTGGCTTATGGAACGGTATCTGTGCTAATTTCAAACTCTGCTTTTATGCAGCACCCCAACTCACCTTCCCCCTTAAGCAGGCATAAGTTGGTTTTCTAAACTTGAGACCCTGTTCTGTTTTGTAATTCAGTTCATGTGTAGCCAAGTTCACATTCCGTGTATTAGTGATACCTTATGATGTTTCTTTTTCTGTGTGACTTATTTCACTTAGAATCATCGTGCCTCAATGCACTCATTATGCTGGTACGGGCCTGGTGACATAGATTTCATTGCTGAGTGGTATTCTGTTGTACAGAAGTACCGCAACTTCTTTATCCATTATTTGCTCTCTGGGATATTTAACTTGTGCCGTAGAAGAGATTCCTGTAAAAAGAGCCGTCCCAAATTTTGGGGTTGCTGTGTCTTTTTGATATTAATTTCCCTAAGCTATAGGACCATAAGTGGAAGTGCCCTAGGCTCTGTTGCTTTGTTTTTTAGATGTTTCAGGAAACACCATACACTTCTCCTGAGTGTCTGTTGGCAATTTACATCCCGCCCATCAGCATAACAAGGCTCCCAGTTCTCCATGGCCTGTCCTGCCTTTCTGGATTTTACACTTTATTCTGATGGCCCTTTTGACCGGGGGGAAGTGAGACTTCATTGTAGTGCAGATTTCCTTTGCAAGCTTGCTTGGTTGGCCAAAAAGGGCGTATGCGTTTTTTCCTGAATATTTTCAGGAAAAAACGCATACGCCCTTTTTGGCCAAGTGCATCATTGTGGACGTTCTGCCTCTTTTCCTATGCTTTCAATGCAATTCCAGTCTACCTCCTGAAATCGGTTTCCTGCAATTCTGCCCCGCTTTCAAGTCCTCTTGGCAGCCTTACTTCAGTCTATTTTTGGACGATAGCTGTCATTTATAACTCTGCAGGTTTGTGAATTACAGTGCCCCTGAGCTCCTTTCTTCAACTCGCTTTCTTTTGAGCTGGCCGCAACACCGCAGGATGGCTTCAGGCCCTAATCTGGTTCCGGCCCGGCATGCTGAGCCTTTGGTTAATTCCTCTTCCTGGTGGGAAATTAGAGTTAAATTTGCCCGTTCAGACACCTCCAGCTAGCCTCTCATTGGTTCTCGCTATTCCTGTTCATCTTCCGCAGAAATTGCAAACTGGGCCAAACAGGAGGTTAAACGGACTGACTCTCCAAGTGGGGAGAGTGTTAGTAAAGCGTCTGGAATGTTGCACCCGAGTACCAGGGGAGGAAAACTGAGACATATTTGAACACGTCTCCCGATCACATGGTTGATCATACTCTGGGTTCCACATGCATGTTTTAGCTGAAGGAAGAATACCTAAAATCTGCGTAGTTGAAACCCGTGGAATGGGTACCATGCAATATGACTTCAAAGGTCTTCATTTGCTCACTGAACCTCTCCAATCCTATCACTGCTGCGTTTATGCCCCTGTACACATGCTTGATTCTCTTTCGGAGACATAGCAATCCATAGGTTTTAAGATACTTACTAGTCAGGTACATTCTTAGGCGTTTAATATGCGGTGTTGAGTCCATTTCGTTGAGCAAGGAGTAGCTCTTGTCTATTCCATATTTGGCTTAAGGAACTTTGTGCTCATTTCAATCTCTGGTTTTATGCAGCACCCCAACTCACCTTTCCCCTTAAGCAAGCATAAGTTGGTTTTCTAAATTTGAGACCCTGTTCTGTTCTGTAATTCAGTTCCTGTGTAGCCAAGTTTACATTCCGTGTATTACTGATATCTTATGATGTTTCTTTTTCTGTGTGACTTATTTCAGTTAGAATCATCATACCTGAATCCACTCATTGTGCTGCTAAGGGCCTGATGACACAGATTTCATTGCTGAGTGATATTGCTTTGTAAGTAAATACCACAACTTCTTTATCCATTTTTCACTTTCTGCGATGTTGAACTTGTACTGTAAACGAGGTTCTTGTAAACAGAGCCGTTCCAAACTTTGGGGTGGCTGTGTCTTTTTGATTTTAATTTCCCTAAGCTATAGGACCATAAGTGGAAGTGCCCTAGGTTCTGTTGCTTTGTTTTTTAGATGTTTCAGGAAACACCATACACTTCTCCCGAGTGGTTGTTGGCAATTTACATCCCGCCCATCAGCATAACAAGGCTCCCAGTTCTCCATGGCCTGTCCTGCCTTTCTGGATTTTACACTTTTTTCAGATGGCCCTTTTGACCGGGGGGAAGTGAGACTTCATTGTAGTGTAGATTTCCTTTGCAAGCTTGCTTGGTTGGCCAAAAAGGGCGTATGCGTTTTTTCCTGAATATATTCAGGAAAAAACGCATACGCCCTTTTTGGCCAAGTGCATCATTGTGGACGTTCTGCCTCTTTTCCTATGCTTTCAATGCAATTCCAGTCTACCTCCTGAAATCGGTTTCCTGCAATTCTGCCCCGCTTTCAAGTCCTCTTGGCAGCCTTACTTCAGTCTATTTTTGGACGATAGCTGTCATTTATAACTCTGCAGGTTTGTGAATTACAGTGCCCCTGAGCTCCTTTCTTCAACTCGCTTTCTTGTGACCTGGCCGCAACACCGCAGGATGGCTTCAGGCCCTAATCTGGTTCCGGTTCGGCACGCTGAGCCTTTGGTTATTTCCTCTTCCTGGTGGGAAATGAGAGTTAAATTTGCCCGTCCAGACACCTTCAGCTAGCCTCTCATTGGTTCTCGCTATTCCTGTTCATCTTCCGCAGAAATTGCAAACTGGGCCAAACAGGAGGTTAAAGGCGCTGACTCTCCAAGTGGGGAGAGTGTTAGTAAAGCGTCTGGAATGTTGCACCCGAGTACCAGGGGAGGAAAACTGAGACATATTTGAACACGTCTCCCGATCACATGGTTGATCATACTCTGGGTTCCACATGCATGTTTTAGCTGAAGGAAGAATACCTAAAATCTGGGTAGTTGAAACCCGTGGAATGGGTACCATGCAATATGACTTCAAAGGGTCTTCATTTGCTCACCGAACCTCTCCAATCCTATCACTGCTTCGTTTATGCCCCAGTACACATGCTTGATTCTCTTTCGGAGACATAGCAATCCATAGGTTTTAAGATACTTACTAGTCAGGTACATTCTTAGGCGTTTAATATGCGGTGTTGAGTCGATTTCGTTGAGCAAGGAGTAGCTCTTGTCTATTCCATATTTGGCTTAAGGAACTTTATCTGTGCTCATTTCAATCTCTGGTTTTATGCAGCACCCCAACTCACCTTTACCCTTAAGCAAGCATAAGTTGGTTTTCTAAATTTGAGACCCTGTTCTGTTCTGTAATTCAGT
Source organism: Stenella coeruleoalba (assembly GCF_951394435.1). NCBI lineage: Eukaryota > Metazoa > Chordata > Mammalia > Artiodactyla > Delphinidae > Stenella > Stenella coeruleoalba. The sequence goes on along the minus strand of NW_027646015.1, from coordinate 1,081,390 downwards.
TCTTGTGTAGCCAAGTTTCCATTCCATGTATTACTGATATCTTATGATGTTTCTTTTTCTGTGTGACTTATTTCAGTTAGAATCATCGTACCTGAATCCACTCATTGTGCTGCTAAGGGCCTGATGACATAGATTACATTGCTGAGTGATATTGCTTTGTAAGTGAATACCACAACTTCTTTATCCATTTTTCACTTTCTGCGATGTTGAACTTGTACTTTAAACGAGGTTCTTGTAAACAGAGCCGTTCCAAACTTTGGGGTGGCTGTTTTTTTTTGATTTTAATTTCCCTAAGCTATAGGACCATAGGTGGAAGTGCCCTAGGCTCTGTTGCTTTGTTTTTTAGATGTTTCAGGAAACACCATACACTTCTCCCAAGTGTCTGTTGGCAATTTACATCCCGCCCATCAGCATAACAAGGCTCCCAGTTCTCCATGGCCTGTCCTGCCTTTCTGGATTTTACACTTTTTTCAGATGGCCCTTTTGACCGGGGGGAAGTGAGACTTCATTGTAGTGCAGATTTCCTTTGCAAGCTTGCTTGGTTGGCCAAAAAGTGCGTATGCGTTTTTTCCTGAATATGTTCAGGAAAAAACGCATACGCCCTTTTTGGCCAAGTGCATCATTGTGGACGTTCTGCCTCTTTTCCTATGCTTTCAATGCAATTCCAGTCTACCTCCTGAAATCGGTTTCCTGCAATTCTGCCCCGCTTTCAAGTCCTCTTGGCAGCCTTACTTCAGTCTATTTTTGGACGATAGCTGTCATTTATAACTCTGCAGGTTTGTGAATTACAGTGCCGCTGAGCTCCTTTCTTCAACTCGCTTTCTTTTGAGCTGGCCGCAACACCGCAGGATGGCTTCAGGCCCTAATCTGGTTCCGGTACGGCACGCTGAGCCTTTGGTTATTTCCTCTTCCTGGTGGGAAATGAGAGTTAAATTTGCCCGTCCAGACACCTCCAGCTAGCCTCTCATTGGTTCTCGCTATTCCTGTTCATCTTCCGCAGAAATTGCAAACTGGGCCAAACAGGAGGTTAAAGGCGCTGACTCTCCAAGTGGGGAGAGTGTTAGTAAAGCGTCTGGAATGTTGCACCCGAGTACCAGGGGAGGAAAACTGAGACATATTTGAACACGTCTCCCGTTCACATGGTTGATCATACTCTGGGTTTCACATGCATGTTTTAGCTGAAGGAAGAATACCTTAAACCTGGAGAGTTGAGACCCGTGTAATGGGTACCATGCAATATGACTTCAAAGGGTCTTCATTTGCTCACCGAACCTCTCCAATCCTATCACTGCTGCATTTATGCCCCTGTACACACGCTTGATTCTCTTTTGGAGACATAGCAATCCATAGGTTTTAAGATACTTACTAGTCAGGTACATTCATAGGCGTTTAATATGGGGTGTTGAGTCCATTTCGTTGAGCAAGGAGTAGCTCTTGTCTATTCCATATTTGGCTTAAGGAACTTTATCTGTGCTCATTTCAATCTCTGGTTTTATGCAGCACCCCAACTCACCTTTCCCCTTAAGCAAGCATAAGTTGGTTTTCTAAATTTGAGACCCTGTTCTGTTTTGGAATGCAGTTCCTGTGTAGCCAAGTTTACATTCCGTGTATTAGTGATATCTTATGATGTTTCTTTTTCTGTGTGACTTATTTCAGTTAGAATCATCATACCTGAATCCACTCATTATGCTGCTACGGGCCTGATGACATAGATTTCATTGCTGAGTGATACTGCATTGTACGTAAGTACCACAAGTTCTTTATCCATTTTTCACTTTCTGTGATATTCAACTTGTACGGTAAACAAGGTTCTTGTAAACGGAGGCGTCCCAAATTTTGGGGTGGCTGTGTCTTTTTGATTTTAATTTCCCTAAGCTATAGGACCATAAGTGGAAGTGCCCTAGGTTCTGTTGCTTTGTTTTTTAGATGTTTCAGGAAACACCATACACTTCTCCTGAGTGTCTGTTGGCAATTTACATCCCGCCCATCAGCATAACAAGGCTCCCAGTTCTCAATTGCTTGTTGCCTTTCTGGATTTTACACTTTTTTCAGATGGCCCTTTTGACCGGGGGGAAGTGAGACTTCAATGTAGTGCAGATTTCCTTTGCAAGCTTGCTTGGTTGGCCAAAAACGGCGTATGTGTTTTTTCCTGAATATATTCAGGAAAAAACGCATACGCCCTTTTTGGCCAAGTGCATCATTGTGGACGTTCTGCCTCTTTTCCTATGCTTTCAATGCAATTCCAGTCTACCTCCTGAAATCGGTTTCCTGCAATTCTGCCCCGCTTTCAAGTCCTCTTGGCAGCCTTACTTCAGTCTATTTTTGGACGATAGCTGTCATTTATAACTCTGCAGGTTTGTGAATTACAGTGCCCCTGAGCTCCTTTCTTCAACTCGCTTTCTTTTGAGCTGGCCGCGACACCGCAGGATGGCTTCAGGCCCTAATCTTGTTCCGGCCCGGCATGCTGAGCCTTTGGTTAATTCCTCTTCCTGGTGGAAAATGAGAGTTAAATTTGCCCGTCCAGACACCTCCAGCTAGTCTCTCATTGGTTCTCGCTATTCCTGTTCATCTTCCGCAGAAATTGCAAACTGGGCCAAACAGGAGGTTAAAGGCGCTGACTCTCCAAGTGGGGAGAGTGTTAGTAAAGCGTCTCGAATGTTGCACCCGAGTACCAGGGGAGGAAAACTGAGACATATTTGAACACGTCTCCCGATCACATGGTTGATCATACTCTGTGTTCCACATGCATGTTTTAGCTGAAGGAAGAATACCTTAAACCTGGAGAGTTGAGACCCGTGTAATGTGTACCATGCAATATGACTTCAAAGGGTCTTCATATGCTCACCGAACCTCTCCAATCCTATCACTGCTGCGTTTATGCCCCTGTACACATGCTTGATTCTCTTTCGGAGACATAGCAATCCATAGGTTTTAAGATACTTACTAGTCAGGTACATTCTTAGGCGTTTAATATGGGGTGTTGAGTCCATTTCGTTGAGCAAGGAGTAGCTCTTGTCTATTCCATATTTGGCTTAAGGAACTTTATCTGTGCTCATTTCAATCTCTGGTTTTATGCAGCACCCCAACTCACCTTTCCCCTTAAGCAAGCATAAGTTGGTTTTCTAAATTTGAGACCCTGTTCTGTTCTGTAATTCAGTTCCTGTGTAGCCAAGTTTCCATTCCGTGTATTACTGATATCTTATGATGTTTCCTTTTCTGTGTGACTTATTTCAGTTAGAATCATCATACCTGAATCCACTCATTGTGCTGCTAAGGGCCTGATGACACAGATTTCATTGCTGTGTGATATTGCTTTGTAAGTAAATATCACAACTTCTTTATCCATTTTTCACTTTCTGCGATGTTGAACTTGTACTGTAAACGAGGTTCTTGTAAACAGAGCCGATCCAAACTTTGGGGTGGCTGTGTCTTTTTGATTTTAATTTCCCTAAGCTATAGGACCATAAGTGGAAGTGCCCTAGGTTCTGTTGCTTTGTTTTTTAGATGTTTCAGGAAACACCATACACTTCTCCCGAGTGGTTGTTGGCAATTTACATCCCGCCCATCAGCATAACAAGGCTCCCAGTTCTCCATGGCCTGTCCTGCCTTTCTGGATTTTACCCTTTTTTCAGATGGCCCTTTTGACTGGGGGGAAGTGAGACTTCATTGTAGTGCAGATTTCCTTTGCAAGCTTGCTTGGTTGGCCAAAAAGGGCGTATGCGTTTTTTCCTGAATATATTCAGGAAAAAACGCATACGCCCTTTTTGGCCAAGTGCATCATTGTGGACGTTCTGCCTCTTTTCCTATGCTTTCAATGCAATTCCAGTCTACCTCCTGAAATCGGTTTCCTGCAATTCTGCCCCGCTTTCAAGTCCTCTTGGCAGCCTTACTTCAGTCTATTTTTGGACGATAGCTGTCATTTATAACTCTGCAGGTTTGTGAATTACAGTGCCCCTGAGCTCCTTTCTTTAACTCGCTTTCTTTTGAGCTGGCCGCAACACCGCAGGATGGCTTCAGGCCCTAATCTGGTTCCGGTATGGCACGCTGAGCCTTTGGTTATTTCCTCTTCCTGGTGGGAAATGAGAGTTAAATTTGCCCGTCCAGACACCTCCAGCTAGCCTCTCATTGGTTCTCGCTATTCCTGTTCATCTTCCGCAGAAATTGCAAACTGGGCCAAACAGGAGGTTAAAGGCGCTGACTCTCCAAGTGGGGAGAGTGTTAGTAAAGCGTCTGGAATGTTGCACCCGAGTACCAGGGGAGGAAAACTGAGACATATTTGAACACGTCTCCCGTTCACATGGTTGATCATACTCTGGGTTTCACATGCATGTTTTAGCTGAAGGAAGAATACCTTAAACCTGGAGAGTTGAGACCCGTGTAATGGGTACCATGCAATATGACTTCAAAGGGTCTTCATTTGCTCACCGAACCTCTCCAATCCTATCACTGCTGCATTTATGCCCCTGTACACACGCTTGATTCTCTTTTGGAGACATAGCAATCCATAGGTTTTAAGATACTTACTAGTCAGGTACATTCATAGGCGTTTAATATGGGGTGTTGAGTCCATTTCGTTGAGCAAGGAGTAGCTCTTGTCTATTCCATATTTGGCTTAAGGAACTTTATCTGTGCTCATTTCAATCTCTGGTTTTATGCAGCACCCCAACTCACCTTTCCCCTTAAGCAAGCATAAGTTGGTTTTCTAAATTTGAGACCCTGTTCTGTTTTGGAATGCAGTTCCTGTGTAGCCAAGTTTACATTCCGTGTATTAGTGATATCTTATGATGTTTCTTTTTCTGTGTGACTTATTTCAGTTAGAATCATCATACCTGAATCCACTCATTATGCTGCTACGGGCCTGATGACATAGATTTCATTGCTGAGTGATACTGCATTGTACGTAAGTACCACAAGTTCTTTATCCATTTTTCACTTTCTGTGATATTCAACTTGTACGGTAAACAAGGTTCTTGTAAACGGAGGCGTCCCAAATTTTGGGGTGGCTGTGTCTTTTTGATTTTAATTTCCCTAAGCTATAGGACCATAAGTGGAAGTGCCCTAGGTTCTGTTGCTTTGTTTTTTAGATGTTTCAGGAAACACCATACACTTCTCCTGAGTGTCTGTTGGCAATTTACATCCCGCCCATCAGCATAACAAGGCTCCCAGTTCTCAATTGCTTGTTGCCTTTCTGGATTTTACACTTTTTTCAGATGGCCCTTTTGACCGGGGGGAAGTGAGACTTCAATGTAGTGCAGATTTCCTTTGCAAGCTTGCTTGGTTGGCCAAAAACGGCGTATGTGTTTTTTCCTGAATATATTCAGGAAAAAACGCATACGCCCTTTTTGGCCAAGTGCATCATTGTGGACGTTCTGCCTCTTTTCCTATGCTTTCAATGCAATTCCAGTCTACCTCCTGAAATCGGTTTCCTGCAATTCTGCCCCGCTTTCAAGTCCTCTTGGCAGCCTTACTTCAGTCTATTTTTGGACGATAGCTGTCATTTATAACTCTGCAGGTTTGTGAATTACAGTGCCCCTGAGCTCCTTTCTTCAACTCGCTTTCTTTTGAGCTGGCCGCGACACCGCAGGATGGCTTCAGGCCCTAATCTTGTTCCGGCCCGGCATGCTGAGCCTTTGGTTAATTCCTCTTCCTGGTGGAAAATGAGAGTTAAATTTGCCCGTCCAGACACCTCCAGCTAGTCTCTCATTGGTTCTCGCTATTCCTGTTCATCTTCCGCAGAAATTGCAAACTGGGCCAAACAGGAGGTTAAAGGCGCTGACTCTCCAAGTGGGGAGAGTGTTAGTAAAGCGTCTCGAATGTTGCACCCGAGTACCAGGGGAGGAAAACTGAGACATATTTGAACACGTCTCCCGATCACATGGTTGATCATACTCTGTGTTCCACATGCATGTTTTAGCTGAAGGAAGAATACCTTAAACCTGGAGAGTTGAGACCCGTGTAATGTGTACCATGCAATATGACTTCAAAGGGTCTTCATATGCTCACCGAACCTCTCCAATCCTATCACTGCTGCGTTTATGCCCCTGTACACATGCTTGATTCTCTTTCGGAGACATAGCAATCCATAGGTTTTAAGATACTTACTAGTCAGGTACATTCTTAGGCGTTTAATATGGGGTGTTGAGTCCATTTCGTTGAGCAAGGAGTAGCTCTTGTCTATTCCATATTTGGCTTAAGGAACTTTATCTGTGCTCATTTCAATCTCTGGTTTTATGCAGCACCCCAACTCACCTTTCCCCTTAAGCAAGCATAAGTTGGTTTTCTAAATTTGAGACCCTGTTCTGTTCTGTAATTCAGTTCCTGTGTAGCCAAGTTTCCATTCCGTGTATTACTGATATCTTATGATGTTTCCTTTTCTGTGTGACTTATTTCAGTTAGAATCATCATACCTGAATCCACTCATTGTGCTGCTAAGGGCCTGATGACACAGATTTCATTGCTGTGTGATATTGCTTTGTAAGTAAATATCACAACTTCTTTATCCATTTTTCACTTTCTGCGATGTTGAACTTGTACTGTAAACGAGGTTCTTGTAAACAGAGCCGATCCAAACTTTGGGGTGGCTGTGTCTTTTTGATTTTAATTTCCCTAAGCTATAGGACCATAAGTGGAAGTGCCCTAGGTTCTGTTGCTTTGTTTTTTAGATGTTTCAGGAAACACCATACACTTCTCCCGAGTGGTTGTTGGCAATTTACATCCCGCCCATCAGCATAACAAGGCTCCCAGTTCTCCATGGCCTGTCCTGCCTTTCTGGATTTTACCCTTTTTTCAGATGGCCCTTTTGACTGGGGGGAAGTGAGACTTCATTGTAGTGCAGATTTCCTTTGCAAGCTTGCTTGGTTGGCCAAAAAGGGCGTATGCGTTTTTTCCTGAATATATTCAGGAAAAAACGCATACGCCCTTTTTGGCCAAGTGCATCATTGTGGACGTTCTGCCTCTTTTCCTATGCTTTCAATGCAATTCCAGTCTACCTCCTGAAATCGGTTTCCTGCAATTCTGCCCCGCTTTCAAGTCCTCTTGGCAGCCTTACTTCAGTCTATTTTTGGACGATAGCTGTCATTTATAACTCTGCAGGTTTGTGAATTACAGTGCCCCTGAGCTCCTTTCTTTAACTCGCTTTCTTTTGAGCTGGCCGCAACACCGCAGGATGGCTTCAGGCCCTAATCTGGTTCCGGTATGGCATGCTGAGCCTTTGGTTATTTCCTCTTCCTGGTGGGAAATGAGAGTTAAATTTGCCCGTCCAGACACCTCCAGCTAGCCTCTCATTGGTTCTCGCTATTCCTGTTCATCTTCCGCAGAAATTGCAAACTGGGCCAAACAGGAGGTTAAAGGGACTGACTCTCCTAGTGGGGAGAGTGTTAGTAAAGCGTCTGGAATGTTGCACCCGAGTACCAGGGGAGGAAAACTGAGACATATTTGAACACGTCTCCCGTTCACATGGTTGATCATACTCTGGGTTCCACATGCATGTTTTAGCTGAAGGAAGAATACCTTAAACCTGGGTAGTTGAAACCCGTGTAATGGGTACCATGCAATATGACTTCAAAGGGTCTTCATTTGCTCTCCGAACCTCTCCAATCCTATCACTGCTGTGTTTATGCCCCTGTACACATGCTTGATTCTCTTTTGGAGGCATAGCAATCCATAGGTTTTAAGATACTTACTAGTCAGGTACATTCTTAGGCGTTTAATATGGGGTTTTGAGTCCATTTCATTGAGCAAGGAGTAGCTCTTGTCTATTCCATATTTGGCTTAAGGAACTTTATCTGTGCTCATTTCAATCTCTGGTTTTATGCAGCACCCCAACTCACCTTTCCCCTTAAGCAAGCATAAGTTGGTTTTCTAAATTTGAGACCCTGTTCTGTTTTGGAATGCAGTTCCTGTGTAGCCAAGTTTACATTCCGTGTATTAGTGATATCTTATGATGTTTCTTTTTCTGTGTGACTTATTTCAGTTAGAATCATCGTACCTGAATCCACTCATTATGCTGTTACGGGCCTGATGACATAGATTTCATTGCTGAGTGATACTGCATTGTACGTAAGTACCACAAGTTCTTTATCCATTTTTCACTTTCTGCGATGTTGAACTTGTACTTTAAACGAGGTTCTTGTAAACAGAGCCGTTCCAAACTTTGGGGTGGCTGTGTCTTTTTGATTTTAATTTCCCTTAACTATAGGACCATAAGTGGAAGTGCCCTAGGCTCTGTTGCTTTGTTTTTTAGATGTTTCAGGAAACACCATACACTTCTCCCCAGTGGTTGTTGGCAATTTACATCCCGCCCATCAGCATAACAAGGCTCCCAGTTCTCCATGGCCTGTCCTGCCTTTCTGGATTTTACACTTTTTTCAGATGGCCCGTTTGACCGGGGGGAAGTGAGACTTCATTGTAGTGCAGATTTCCTTTGCAAGCTTGCTTGGTTGGCCAAAAAGGGCGTATGCGTTTTTTCCTGAATATATTCAGGAAAAAACGCATACGCCCTTTTTGGCCAAGTGCATCATTGTGGACGTTCTGCCTCTTTTCCTATGCTTTCAATGCAATTCCAGTCTACCTCCTGAAATCGGTTTCCTGCAATTCTGCCCCGCTTTCAAGTCCTCTTGGCAGCCTTACTTCAGTCTATTTTTGGACGATAGCTGTCATTTATAACTCTGCAGGTTTGTGAATTACAGTGCCCCTGAGCTCCTTTCTTCAACTCGCTTTTTTGTGACCTGGCCGCAACACCGCAGGATGGCTTCAGGCCCTAATCTGGTTCCGGCACGGCACGCTGAGCCTTTGGTTAATTCCTCTTCCTGGTGGGAAATGAGAGTTAAATTTGCCCGTCCAGACACCTCCAGCTAGCCTCTCATTGGTTCTCGCTATTCCTGTTCATCTTCCGTGGAAATTGCAAACTGGGCCAAACAGGAGGTTAAAGGCGCTGACTCTCCAAGTGGGGAGAGTGTTAGTAAAGCGTCTGGAATGTTGCACCCGAGTACCAGGGGAGGAAAACTGAGACATATTTGAACACGTCTCCCCTTCACATGGTTGATCATACTCTGTGTTCCACATGCATGTTTTAGCTGAAGGAAGAATACCTTAAACCTGGAGAGTTGAGACCCGTGTAATGTGTACCATGCAATATGACTTCAAAGGGTCTTCATATGCTCACCGAACCTCTCCAATCCTATCACTGCTGCGTTTATGCCCCTGTACACATGCTTGATTCTCTTTCGGAGACATAGCAATCCATAGGTTTTAAGATACTTACTAGTCAGGTACATTCTTAGGCGTTTAATATGCGGTGTTGAGTCCATTTCGTTGAGCAAGGAGTAGCTCTTGTCTATTCCATATTTGGCTTAAGGAACTTTATCTGTGCTCATTTCAATCTCTGGTTTTATGCAGCACCCCAACTCACCTTTCCCCTTAAGCAAGCATAAGTTGGTTTTCTAAATTTGAGACCCTGTTCTGTTCTGTAATTCAGTTCCTGTGTAGCCAAGTTTACATTCCGTGTATTACTGATATCTTATGATGTTTCTTTTTCTGTGTGACTTATTTCAGTTAGAATCATCATACCTGAATCCACTCATTGTGCTGCTAAGGGCCTGATGACACAGATTTCATTGCTGTGTGATATTGCTTTGTAAGTAAATACCGCAACTTCTTTATCCATTTTTCACTTTCTGCGATGTTGAACTTGTACTGTAAACGAGGTTCTTGTAAACAGAGCCGATCCAAACTTTGGGGTGGCTGTGTCTTTTTGATTTTAATTTCCCTAAGCTATAGGACCATAAGTGGAAGTGCCCTAGGTTCTGTTGCTTTGTTTTTTAGATGTTTCAGGAAACACCATACACTTCTCCCAAGTGGTTCTTGGCAATTTACATCCCGCCCATCAGCATAACAAGGCTCCCAGTTCTCCATGGCCTGTCCTGCCTTTCTGGATTTTACCCTTTTTTCAGATGGCCCTTTTGACCGGGGGGAAGTGAGACTTCATTGTAGTGCAGATTTCCTTTGCAAGCTTGCTTGGTTGGCCAAAAAGGGCGTATGCGTTTTTTCCTGAATATATTCAGGAAAAAACGCATACGCCTTTTTTGGCCAAGTGCATCATTGTGGACGTTCTGCCTCTTTTCCTATGCTTTCAATGCAATTCCAGTCTACCTCCTGAAATTGGTTTCCTGCAATTCTGCCCCGCTTTCAAGTCCTCTTGGCAGCCTTACTTCAGTCTATTTTTGGACGATAGCTGTCATTTATAACTCTGCAGGTTTGTGAATTACAGTGCCCCTGAGCTCCTTTCTTCAACTCGCTTTCTTTTGAGCTGGCCGCAACACCGCAGGATGGCTTCAGGCCCTAATCTGGTTCCGGTACGGCACGCTAAGCCTTTGGTTATTTCCTCTTCCTGGTGGGAAATGAGAGTTAAATTTGCCCGTCCAGACACCTCCAGCTAGCCTCTCATTGGTTCTCGCTATTCCTGTTCATCTTCCGCAGAAATTGCAAACTGGGCCAAACAGGAGGTTAAAGGGACTGACTCTCCAAGTTGGGAGAGTGTTAGTAAAGCGTCTGGAATGTTCCACCGAAGTACCAGGGGACGAAAACTGAGACATATTTGAACACGTCTCCCGTTCACATGGTTGATCATACTCTGGGTTCCACATGCATGTTTTAGCTGAAGGAAGAATACCTTAAACCTGGAGAGTTGAGACCCGTGGAATGGGTACCATGCAATATGACTTCAAAGGGTCTTCATTTGCTCACCGAATCTCTCCAATCCTATCACTGCTGCGTTTATGACCCTTGTACACACGCTTGATTCTCTTTTGGAGACATAGCAATCCATAGGTTTTAAGATACTTACTAGTCAGGTATATTCTTAGGCGTTTAATTTGGGGTGTGGAGTCCATTTCGTTGAGCAAGGAGTAGCTCTTGTCTATTCCATATTTGGCTTAAGGAACTTTATCTGTGCTCATTTCAATCTCTGGTTTTATGCAGCACCCCAACTCACCTTTCCACTTAAGCAAGCATAAGTTGGTTTTCTAAATTTGAGACCCTGTTCTGTTTTGTAATTCAGTTCCTCTGTAGCCAAGTTTATATTCCATGTATTAGTGATATTTTTTGATGTTTCTTTTTCTGTGTGACTTATTTCAGTTAGAATCACCATACCCGAATCCACTCATTACGCTGCTACGGGCCTGGTGACATAGATTTCATTGCTGAGTGATATTGCTTTGTACATGAGTACCACAACTTCTTTATCCATTTTTCACTTTTTGTGATATTGAACTTGTACGGTAAACGAGGTTCTTGTAAACAGAGGCGTCCCAAACTTTGGGGTGGCTGTGTCTTTTTGATTTTAATTTCCCTAAGCTATAGGACCATAAGTGGAAGTGCACTAGGCTCAGCTGCTTTGTTTTTTAGATGTTTCAGGAAACACCATACACTTCTCCGGAGTGGCTGTTGGCAATTTACATCCCGCCCATCAGCATAACAAGGCTCCCAGTTCTCCATGGCCTGTCCTGCCTTTCTGGATTTTACACTTTTTTCAGATGGCCCTTTTGACCGGGGGGAAGTGAGACTTCATTGTAGTGCAGATTTCCTTTGCAAGCTTGCTTGGTTGGCCAAAAAGGGCGTATGCGTTTTTTCCTGAATATATTCAGGAAAAAACGCATACACCCTTTTTGGCCAAGTGCATCATTGTGGACGTTCTGCCTCTTTTCCTATGCTTTCAATGCAATTCCAGTCTACCTCCTGAAATCGGTTTCCTGCAATTCTGCCCCGCTTTCAAGTCCTCTTGGCAGCCTTACTTCAGTCTATTTTTGGACGATAGCTGTCATTTATAACTCTGCAGGTTTGTGAATTACAGTGCCCCTGAGCTCCTTTCTTCAACTCGCTTTCTTTTGAGCTGGCCGCAACACCGCAGGATGGCTTCAGGCCCTAATATGGTTCCGGTACGGCACGCTGAGCCTTTGGTTATTTCCTCTTCCTGGTGGGAAATGAGAGTTAAATTTGCCCGTCCAGACACCTCCAGCTAGCCTCTCATTGGTTCTCGCTATTCCTGTTCATCTTCCGCAGAAATTGCAAACTGGGCCAAACAGGAGGTTAAAGGGACTGACTCTCCAAGTGGGGAGAGTGTTAGTAAAGCGTCTGGAATGTTGCACCCGAGTACCAGGGGACGAAAACTGAGACATATTTGAACACGTCTCCAGATCACATGGTTGATCATACTCTGGGTTCCACATGCATGTTTTAGCTGAAGGAAGAATACCTTAAACCTGGAGAGTTGAGACCCGTGTAATGGGTACCATGCAATATGACTTCAAAGGGTCTTCATTTGCTCACCGAACCTCTCCAATCCTATCACTGCTGCGTTTATGCCCCTGTACACACGCTTGATTGTCTTTTGGAGACATAGCAATCCATAGGTTTTAAGATACTTACTAGTCAGGTACATTCTTAGGCGTTTAATATGCGGTGTTGAGTCCATTTCGATGAGCAAGGAGTAGCTCTTGTCTATTCCATATTTGGCTTAAGGAACTTTATCTGTGCTCATTTCAATCTCTGGTTTTATGCAGCACCCCAACTCACCTTTCCCCTTAAGCAAGCATAAGTTGGTTTTCTAAATTTGAGACCCTGTTCTGTTTTGGAATGCAGTTCCTGTGTAGCCAAGTTTACATTCCATGTATTAGTGATATCTTATGATGTTTCTTTTTCTGTGTGACTTATTTCAGTTAGAATCATCGTACCTGAATCCACTCATTATGCTGCTACGGGCCTGATGACATAGATTTCATTGCTGAGTGATACTGCATTGTACGTAAGTACCACAAGTTCTTTATCCATTTTTCACTTTCTGTGATATTGAACTTGTACGGTAAACGAGGTTCTTGTAAACGGAGGTGTCCCAAACTTTGGGGTGGCTGTGTCTTTTTGATTTTAATTTCCCTAAGCTATAGGACCATAAGTGGAAGTGCCCTAGGCTCTGTTGCTTCGTTTTTTAGATGTTTCAGGAAACACCATACACTTCTCCTGAGTGTCTGTTGGCAATTTACATCCCGCCCATCAGCATAACAAGGCTCCCAGTTCTCCATGGCCTGCTGCCTTTCTGGATTTTACACTTTTTTCAGATGGCCCTTTTGACCGGGGGGAAGTGAGACTTCATTGTAGTGCAGATTTCCTTTGCAAGCTTGCTTGGTTGGCCAAAAAGGGCGTATGCGTTTTTTCCTGAATATATTCAGGAAAAAACGCATACGCCCTTTTTGGCCAAGTGCATCATTGTGGACGTTCTGCCTCTTTTCCTATGCTTTCAATGCAATTCCAGTCTACCTCCTGAAATCGGTTTCCTGCAATTCTGCCCCGCTTTCAAGTCCTCTTGGCAGCCTTACTTCAGTCTATTTTTGGACGATAGCTGTCATTTATAACTCTGCAGGTTTGTGAATTGCAGTGCCCCTGAGCTCCTTTCTTCAACTCGCTTTCTTGTGACCTGGCCGCAACTCCGCAGGATGGCTTCAGGCCCTAATCTGGTTCCGGCCCGGCATGCTGAGCCTTTGGTTAATTCCTCTTCCTGGTGGGAAATGAGAGTTAAATTTGCCCGTCCAGACACCTCCAGCTAGCCTCTCATTGGTTCTCGCTATTCCTGTTCATCTTCCGCAGAAATTGCAAACTGGGCCAAACAGGAGGTTAAAGGGACTGACTCTCCAAGTCGAGAGAGTGTTAGTAAAGCGTCTGGAATGTTGCACCCGAGTACCAGGGGAGGAAAACTGAGACATATTTGAACACGTCTCCCGTTCACATGGTTGATCATACTCTGGGTTCCACACGCATGTTTTAGCTGAAGGAAGAATACCTTAAACCTGGAGAGTTGAGACCCGTGTAATGGGTACCATGCAATATGACTTCAAAGGGTCTTCATTTGCTCACCGAACCTCTCCAATCCTATCACTGCTGCGTTTATGCCCCTGTACACATGCTTGATTCTCTTTTGGAGGCATAGCAATCCATAGGTTTTAAGATACTTACTAGTCAGGTACATTCTTAGGCGTTTAATATGGGGTTTTGAGTCCATTTCGTTGAGCAAGGAGTAGCTCTTGTCTATTCCATATTTGGCTTAAGGAACTTTATCTGTGCTCATTTCAATCTCTGGTTTTATGCAGCACCCCAACTCACCTTTCCCCTTAAGCAAGCATAAGTTGGTTTTCTAAATTTGAGACCCTGTTCTGTTTTGGAATGCAGTTCCTGTGTAGCCAAGTTTACATTCCGTGTATTAGTGATAACTTATGATGTTTCTTTTTCTGTGTGACTTATTTCAGTTAGAATCATCGTACCTGAATCCACTCATTATGCTGCTACGGGCCTGATGACATAGATTTCATTGCTGAGTGATACTGCATTGTACGTAAGTACCACAAGTTCTTTATCCATTTTTCACTTTCTGCGATGTTGAACTTGTACTGTAAACGAGGTTCTTGTAAACAGAGCCGTTCCAAACTTTGGGGTGGCTGTGTCTTTTTGATTTTAATTTCCCTAAGCTATAGGACCATAAGTGGAAGTGCCCTAGGCTCTGTTGCTTTTTTTTTAGATGTTTCAGGAAACACCATGCACTTCTCCCGAGTGGTTGTTGGCAATTTACATCCCGCCCATCAGCATAACAAGGCTCCCAGTTCTCCATGGCCTGTCCTGCCTTTCTGGATTTTACACTTTTTTCAGATGGCCCTTTTGACCGGGGGGAAGTGAGACTTCATTGTAGTGCAGATTTCCTTTGCAAGCTTGCTTGGTTGGCCAAAAAGGGCGTATGCGTTTTTTCCTGAATATATTCAGGAAAAAACGCATATGCCCTTTTTGGCCAAGTGCATCATTGTGGACGTTCTGCCTCTTTTCCTATGCTTTCAATGCAATTCCAGTCTACCTCCTGAAATCGGTTTCCTGCAATTCTGCCCCTCTTTCAAGTCCTCTTGGCAGCCTTACTTCAGTCTATTTTTGGACGATAGCTGTCATTTATAACTCTGCAGGTTTGTTAATTACAGTGCCCCTGAGCTCCTTTCTTCAACTCGCTTTCTTGTGACCTGGCCGCAACACCGCAGGATGGCTTCAGGCCCTAATCTGGTTCCGGCACGGCACACTGAGCCTTTGGTTATTTCCTCTTCCTGGTGGGAAATGAGAGTTAAATTTGCCCATCCAGACACCTCCAGCTAGTCTCTCATTGGTTCTCGCTATTCCTGTTCATCTTCCGCAGAAATTGCAAACTGGGCCAAACAGGAGGTTAAAGGCGCTGACTCTCCAAGTGGGGAGAGTGTTAGTAAAGCGTCTGGAATGTTGCACCCGAGTACCAGGGGAGGAAAACTGAGACATATTTGAACACGTCTCCCCTTCACATGGTTGATCATACTTGGGTTCCACATGCATGTTTTAGCTGAAGGAAGAATACCTTAAAGCTGTGTATTTGAAACCCGTGGAATGGGTACCATGCAATATGACTTCAAAGTGTCTTCATTTGCTCTCCGAACCTCTCCAATCCTATCACTGCTGCGTTTATGCCCCTGTACACATGCTTGATTCTCTTTCGGAGACATAGCAATCCATAGGTTTTAAGATACTTACTAGTCAGGTACATTCTTAGGCATTTAATATGGGGTGTTGAGTCCATTTCGTTGAGCAAGGAGTAGCTCTTGTCTATTCCATATTTGGCTTAAGGAACTTTATCTGTGCTCATTTCAATCTCTGCTTTTATGCAGCACCCCAACTCACATTTCCCCTTAAGCAAGCATAAGTTGGTTTTCTAAATTTGAGACCCTGTTCTGTTTTGGAATGCAGTTCCTGTGTAGCCAAGTTTACATTCCGTGTATTAGTGATATCTTATGATGTTTCTTTTTCTGTGTGACTTATTTCAGTTAGAATCATCGTACCTGAATCCACTCATTATGCTGCTACGGGCCTGATGACATAGATGTCATTGCTGAGTGATACTGCATTGTACGTAAGTACCACAAGTTCTTTATCCATTTTTCACTTTCTGCGATGTTGAACTTGTACTGTAAACGAGGTTCTTGTAAACAGAGCCGTTCCAAACTTTGGGGTGGCTGTGTCTTTTTGATTTTAATTTCCCTAAGCTATAGGACCATAAGTGGAAGTGCCCTAGGCTCTGTTGCTTTGTTTTTTAGATGTTTCAGGAAACACCATGCACTTCTCCCGAGTGGTTGTTGGCAATTTACATCCCGCCCATCAGCATAACAAGGCTCCCAGTTCTCCATGGCCTGTCCTGCCTTTCTGGATTTTACACTTTTTTCAGATGGCCCTTTTGACCGGGGGGAAGTGAGACTTCATTGTAGTGCAGATTTCCTTTGCAAGCTTGCTTGGTTGGCCAAAAAGGGCGTATGCGTTTTTTCCTGAATATATTCAGGAAAAAACGCATACGCCCTTTTTGGCCAAGTGCATCATTGTGGACGTTCTGCCTCTTTTCCTATGCTTTCAATGCAATTCCAGTCTACCTCCTGAAATCGGTTTCCTGCAATTCTGCCCCGCTTTCAAGTCCTCTTGGCAGCCTTACTTCAGTCTATTTTTGGACGATAGCTGTCATTTATAACTCTGCAGGTTTGTGAATTACAGTGCCCCTGAGCTCCTTTCTTCAACTCGCTTTCTTGTGACCTGGCCGCAACACCGCAGGATGGCTTCAGGCCCTAATCTGGTTCCGGCACGGCATGCTGAGCCTTTGGTTATTTCCTCTTCCTGGTGGGAAATGAGAGTTAAATTTGCCCGTCCAGACACCTCCAGCTAGTCTCTCATTGGTTCTCGCTATTCCTGTTCATCTTCCGCAGAAATTGCAAACTGGGCCAAACAGGAGGTTAAAGGGACTGACTCTTCAAGTGGGGAGAGTGTTAGTAAAGCGTCTGGAATGTTGCACCCGAGTACCAGGGGAGGAAAACTGAGACATATTTGAACACGTCTCCCGTTCACGTGGTTGATCATACTCTGAGTTCCACATGCATGTTTTAGCTGAAGGAAGAATACCTTAAACCTGGAGAGTTGAGACCCGTGTAATGGGTACCATGCAATATGACTTCAAAGGGTCTTCATTTGCTCACCGAACCTCTCCAATCCTATCACTGCTGCGTTTATGCTGCTGTACACACGTTTGATTCACTTTTGGAGACATAGCAATCCATAGGTTTTAAGATACTTACTAGTCAGGTACATTCTTAGGCGTTTAATATGGGGTGTTGAGTCCATTTCGTTGAGCAAGGAGTAGCTCTTGTCTATTCCATATTTGGCTTAAGGAACTTTATCTGTGCTCATTTCAATCTCTGGTTTTATGCAGCACCCCAACTCACCTTTCCCCTTAAGCAAGCATAAGTTGTTTTTCTAAATTTGAGACCCTGTTCTGTTTTGGAATGCAGTTCCTGTGTAGCCAAGTTTACATTCCGTGTATTAGTGATATCTTATGATGTTTCTTTTTCTGTGTGACTTATTTCAGTTAGAATCATCGTACCTGAATCCACTCATTATGCTGCTACGGGCCTGATGACATAGATTTCATTGCTGAGTGATAGTGCATTGTACGTAAGTACCACAAGTTCTTTATCCATTTTTCACTTTCTGCGATGTTGAACTTGTACTGTAAACGAGGTTCTTGTAAACAGAGCCGTTCCAAACTTTGGGGTGGCTGTGTCTTTTTGATTTTAATTTCCCTAAGGTATAGGACCATAAGTGGAAGTGCCCTAGGCTCTGTTGCTTTTTTTTTAGATGTTTCAGGAAACACCATGCACTTCTCCCGAGTGGTTGTTGGCAATTTACATCCCGCCCATCAGCATAACAAGGCTCCCAGTTCTCCATGGCCTGTCCTGCCTTTCTGGATTTTACACTTTTTTCAGATGGCCATTTTGACCGGGGGGAAGTGAGACTTCATTGTAGTGCAGATTTCCTTTGCAAGCTTGCTTGGTTGGCCAAAAAGGGCGTATGCGTTTTTTCCTGAATATAGTCAGGAAAAAACGCATACGCCCTTTTTGGCCAAGTGCATCATTGTGGACGTTCTGCCTCTTTTCCTATACTTTCAATGCAATTCCAGTCTACCTCCTGAAATCGGTTTCCTGCAATTCTGCCCTGCTTTCAAGTCCTCTTGGCAGCCTTCCTTCAGTCTATTTTTGGACGATAGCTGTCATTTATAACTCTGCAGGTTTGTGAATTACAGTGCCCCTGAGCTCCTTTCTTCAACTCACTTTCTTTTGAGCTGGCCGCAACACCGCAGGATGGCTTCAGGCTCTAATCTGGTTCCGGTACGGCACACTGAGCCTTTGGTTATTTCCTCTTCCTGGTGGGAAATGAGAGTTAAATTTGCCCGTCCAGACACCTCCAGCTAGCCTCTCATTGGTTCTCGCTATTCCTGTTCATCTTCCGCAGAAATTGCAAACTGGGCCAAACAGGAGGTTAAAGGCGCTGACTCTCCAAGTGGGGAGAGTGTTAGTAAAGCGTCTGGAATGTTGCACCCGAGTACCAGGGGAGGAAAACTGAGACATATTTGAACACGTCTCCCGTTCACGTGGTTGATCATACTCTGGGTTCCACATGCATGTTTTAGCTGAAGGAAGAATACCTTAAACCTGGAGAGTTGAGACCCGTGTAATGGGTACCATGCAATATGACTTCAAAGGGTCTTCATTTGCTCACCGAACCTCTCCAATCCTATCACTGCTGCGTTTATGCTGCTGTACACACGCTTGATTCTCTTTTGGAGACATAGCAATCCATTCGTTTTAAGATACTTACTAGTCAGGTACATTCTTAGGCGTTTAATATGGGGTGTTGAGTCCATTTCGTTGAGCAAGGAATAGCTCTTGTCTATTCCATATTTGGCTTAAGGAACTTTATCTGTGCTCATTTCAATCTCTGGTTTTATGCAGCACCCCAACTCACCTTTCCCCTTAAGCAAGCATAAGTTGTTTTTCTAAATTTGAGACCCTGTTCTGTTTTGGAATGCAGTTCCTGTGTAGCCAAGTTTACATTCCGTGTATTAGTGATATCTTATGATGTTTCTTTTTCTGTGTGACTTATTTCAGTTAGAATCATCGTACCTGAATCCACTCATTATGCTGCTACGGGCCTGATGACATAGATTTCATTGCTGAGTGACACTGCATTGTACGTAAGTACCACAAGTTCTTTATCCATTTTTCACTTTCTGCGATGTTGAACTTGTACTGTAAACGAGGTTCTTGTAAACAGAGCCGTTCCAAACTTTGGGGTGGCTGTGTCTTTTTGATTTTAATTTCCCTAAGCTATAGGACCATAAGTGGAAGTGCCCTAGGCTCTGTTGCTTTTTTTTTAGATGTTTCAGGAAACACCATGCACTTCTCCCGAGTGGTTGTTGGCAATTTACATCCCGCCCATCAGCATAACAAGGCTCCCAGTTCTCCATGGCCTGTCCTGCCTTTCTGGATTTTACACTTTTTTCAGATGGCCCTTTTGACCGGGGGGAAGTGAGACTTCATTGTAGTGCAGATTTCCTTTGCAAGCTTGCTTGGTTGGCCAAAAAGGGCGTATGCGTTTTTTCCTGAATATATTCAGGAAAAAACGCATACGCCCTTTTTGGCCAAGTGCATCATTGTGGACGTTCTGCCTCTTTTCCTATGCTTTCAATGCAATTCCAGTCTACCTCCTGAAATCGGTTTCCTGCAATTCTGCCCCGCTTTCAAGTCCTCTTGGCAGCCTTACTTCAGTCTATTTTTGGACGATAGCTGTCATTTATAACTCTGCAGGTTTGTGAATTACAGTGCCCCTGAGCTCCTTTCTTCAACTCGCTTTCTTGTGAGCTGGCCGCAACACCGCAGGATGGCTTCAGGCTCTAATCTGGTTCCGGCCCGGCATGCTGAGCCTTTGGTTAATTCCTCTTCCTGGTGGGAAATGAGAGTTAAATTTGCCCGTCCAGACACCTCCAGCTAGTCTCTCATTGATTCTCGCTATTCCTGTTCATCTTCCGCAGAAATTGCAAACTGGGCCAAACAGGAGGTTAAAGGGACTGACTCTCCAAGTGGGGAGAGTGTTAGTAAAGCGTCTGGAATGTTGCACCCGAGTACCAGGGTACGAAAACTGAGACATATTTGAACACGTCTCCCGATCACATGGTTGATCATACTCTAGGTTCCACATGCATGTTTTAGCTGAAGGAACAATACCTTACACCTGGGTAGTTGAAACCCGTGGAATGGGTACCATGCAACGTGACTTCAAAGGGTCTTCATTTGCTCACGAACCTCTCCAATCCTATCACTGCTGCATTTATGCCCCTGTACACATGCTTGATTCTCTTTCGGAGACATAGCAATCCGTAGGTTTTAAGATACTTACTAGTCAGGTACATTCTTAGGCGTTTAATATGGGGTGTTGAGTCCATTTCGTTGAGCAAGGAGTAGCTCTTGTCTATTCCATATTTGGCTTAAGGAACTTTATCTGTGCTCATTTCAATCTCTGGTTTTATGCAGCACCCCAACTCACCTTTCCCCTTAAGCAAGCATAAGTTGGTTTTCTAAATTTGAGACACTGTTCTGTTTTGGAATGCAGTTCCTGTGTAGCCAAGTTTACATTCCGTGTATTACTGATATCTTATGATGTTTCTTTTTCTGTGTGACTTATTTCAGTTAGAATCATCATACCTGAATCCACTCATTATGCTGCTACGGGCCTGATGACATAGATTTCATTGCTAGTGATACTGCATTGTATGTAAGTACCACAAGTTCTTTATCCATTTTTCACTTTCTGTGATATTGAACTTGTACGGTAAAGGAGGTTCTTGTAAACGGAGGCGTCCCAAACTTTGGGGTGGCTGTGTCTTTTTGATTTTAATTTCCCTAAGCTATAGGACCATAAATGGAAGTGCCCTAGGTTCTGTTGCTTTGTTTTTTAGATGTTTCAGGAAACACCATACACTTCTCCTGAGTGTCTGTTGGCAATTTACATCCCGCCCATCAGCATAACAAGGCTCCCAGTTCTCAATGGCCTGTTGCCTTTCTGGATTTTACACTTTTTTCAGATGGCCCTTTTGACCGGGGGGAAGTGAGACTTCATTGTAGTGCAGATTTCCTTTGCAAGCTTGCTTGGTTGGCCAAAAAGGGCGTATGCGTTTTTTCCTGAATATATTCAGGAAAAAACGCATACGCCCTTTTTGGCCAAGTGCATCATTGTGGACGTTCTGCCTCTTTTCCTATGCTTTCAATGCAATTCCAGTCTACCTCCTGAAATCGGTTTCCTGCAATTCTGCCCCGCTTTCAAGTCCTCTTGGCAGCCTTACTTCAGTCTATTTTTGGACGATAGCTGTCATTTATAACTCTGCAGGTTTGTGAATTACAGTGCCCCTGAGCTCCTTTCTTCAACTCGCTTTCTTGTGACCTGGCCGCAACACCGCAGGATGGCTTCAGGCCCTAATCTGGTTCCGGCCCGGCATGCTGAGCCTTTGGTTAATTCCTCTTCCTGGTGGGAATTGAGAGTTAAATTTGCCCGTCCAGACACCTCCAGCTAGTCTCTCATTGATTCTCGCTATTCCCGTTCATCTTCCGCAGAAATTGCAAACTGGGCCAAACAGGAGGTTAAAGGGACTGACTCTCCAAGTCGGGAGAGTGTTAGTAAAGCGTCTGGAATGTTGCACCCGAGTACCAGGGGAGGAAAACTGAGACATATTTGAACACGTCTCCCGTTCACATGGTTGATCATACTCTGGGTTCCACATGCATGTTTTAGCTGAAGGAAGAATACCTTAAACCTGGAGAGTTGAGACCCGTGTAATGGGTACCATGCAATATGACTTCAAAGGGTCTTCATTTGCTCACCGAACCTCTCCAATCCTATCACTGCTGCGTTTATGCCCCTGTATACATGCTTGATTCTCTTTCGGAGACATAGCAATCCATAGGTTTTAAGATACTTACTAGTCAGGTACATTCTTAGGCGTTTAATATGGGGTGTTGAGTCCATTTCATTGAGCAAGGAGTAGCTCTTGTCTATTCAATATTTGACTTAAGGAACTTTATCTGTGCTCATTTCAATCTCTGGTTTTATGCAGCACCCCAACTCACCTTTACCCTTAAGCAAGCATAAGTTGATTTTCTAAATTTGAGACCCTGTTCTGTTCTGTAATTCAGTTCCTGTGTAGCCAAGTTTACATTCCATGTATTACTGATATCTTATGATGTTTCTTTTTCTGTGTGACTTATTTCAGTTAGAATCATCATACCTGAATCCACTCATTGTGCTGCTAAGGGCCTGATGACACAGATTTCATTGCTGAGTGATATTGCTTTGTAAGTAAATACCACAACTTCTTTATCCATTTTTCACTTTCTGCGATGTTGAACTTGTACTGTAAACGAGGTTCTTGTAAACAGAGCCGTTCCAAACTTTGGGGTGGCTGTGTCTTTTTGATTTTAATTTCCCTAAGCTATAGGACCATAAGTGGAAGTGCCCTAGGTTCTGTTGCTTTGTTTTTTAGTTGTTTCAGGAAACACCATACACTTCTCCCAAGTGGTTCTTGGCAATTTACATCCCGCCCATCAGCATAACAAGGCTCCCAGTTCTCCATGGCCTGTCCTGCCTTTCTGGATTTTACACTTTTTTCAGATGGCCCTTTTGACCGGGGGGAAGTGAGACTTCATTGTAGTGCAGATTTCCTTTGCAAGCTTGCTTGGTTGGCCAAAAAGGGCGTATGCGTTTTTTCCTGAATATATTCAGGAAAAAACGCATACGCCCTTTTTGGCCAAGTGCATCATTGTGGACGTTCTGCCTCTTTTCCTATGCTTTCAATGCAATTCCAGTCTACCTCCTGAAATCGGTTTCCTGCAATTCTGCCCCGCTTTCAAGTCCTCTTGGCAGCCTTACTTCAGTCTATTTTTGGACGATAGCTGTCATTTATAACTCTGCAGGTTTGTGAATTACAGTGCCCCTGAGCTCCTTTCTTCAACTCGCTTTCTTTTGAGCTGGCCGCAACACCGCAGGATGGCTTCAGGCTCTAATCTGGTTCCGGCCCGGCATGCTGAGCCTTTGGTTAATTCCTCTTCCTGGTGGGAAATGAGAGTTAAATTTGCCCGTCCAGACACCTCCAGCTAGTCTCTCATTGATTCTCGCTATTCCTGTTCATCTTCCGCAGAAATTGCAAACTGGGCCAAACAGGAGGTTAAAGGGACTGACTCTCCAAGTGGGGAGAGTGTTAGTAAAGCGTCTGGAATGTTGCACCCGAGTACCAGGGTACGAAAACTGAGACATATTTGAACAAGTCTCCCGATCACATGGTTGATCATACTCTAGGTTCCACATGCATGTTTTAGCTGAAGGAACAATACCTTACACCTGGGTAGTTGAAACCCGTGGAATGGGTACCATGCAATGTGACTTCAAAGGGTCTTCATTTGCTCACGAACCTCTCCAATCCTATCACTGCTGCATTTATGCCCCTGTACACATGCTTGATTCTCTTTCGGAGACATAGCAATCCGTAGGTTTTAAGATACTTACTAGTCAGGTACATTCTTAGGCGTTTAATATGGGGTGTTGAGTCCATTTCGTTGAGCAAGGAGTAGCTCTTGTCTATTCCATATTTGGCTTAAGGAACTTTATCTGTGCTCATTTCAATCTCTGGTTTTATGCAGCACCCCAACTCACCTTTCCCCTTAAGCAAGCATAAGTTGGTTTTCTAAATTTGAGACACTGTTCTGTTTTGGAATGCAGTTCCTGTGTAGCCAAGTTTACATTCCGTGTATTAGTGATATCTTATGATGTTTCTTTTTCTGTGTGACTTATTTCAGTTAGAATCATCATACCTGAATCCACTCATTATGCTGCTACGGGCCTGATGACATAGATTTCATTGCTAGTGATACTGCATTGTATGTAAGTACCACAAGTTCTTTATCCATTTTTCACTTTCTGTGATATTGAACTTGTACGGTAAAGGAGGTTCTTGTAAACGGAGGCGTCCCAAACTTTGGGGTGGCTGTGTCTTTTTGATTTTAATTTCCCTAAGCTATAGAACCATAAATGGAAGTGCCCTAGGTTCTGTTGCTTTGTTTTTTAGATGTTTCAGGAAACACCATACACTTCTCCTGAGTGTCTGTTGGCAATTTACATCCCGCCCATCAGCATAACAAGGCTCCCAGTTCTCAATGGCCTGTTGCCTTTCTGGATTTTACACTTTTTTCAGATGGCCCTTTTGACCGGGGGGAAGTGAGACTTCATTGTAGTGCAGATTTCCTTTGCAAGCTTGCTTGGTTGGCCAAAAAGGGCGTATGCGTTTTTTCCTGAATATATTCAGGAAAAAACGCATACGCCCTTTTTGGCCAAGTGCATCATTGTGGACGTTCTGCCTCTTTTCCTATGCTTTCAATGCAATTCCAGTCTACCTCCTGAAATCGGTTTCCTGCAATTCTGCCCCGCTTTCAAGTCCTCTTGGCAGCCTTACTTCAGTCTATTTTTGGACGATAGCTGTCATTTATAACTCTGCAGGTTTGTGAATTACAGTGCCCCTGAGCTCCTTTCTTCAACTCGCTTTCTTGTGACCTGGCCGCAACACCGCAGGATGGCTTCAGGCCCTAATCTGGTTCTGGCCCGGCACGCTGAGCCTTTGGTTAATTCCTCTTCCTGGTGGGAAATGAGAGTTAAATTTGCCCGTCCAGACACCTCCAGCTAGTCTCTCATTGATTCTCGCTATTCCCGTTCATCTTCCGCAGAAATTGCAAACTGGGCCAAACAGGAGGTTAAAGGGACTGACTCTCCAAGTCGGGAGAGTGTTAGTAAAGCGTCTGGAATGTTGCACCCGAGTACCAGGGGAGGAAAACTGAGACATATTTGAACACGTCTCCCGTTCACATGGTTGATCATACTCTGGGTTCCACATGCATGTTTTAGCTGAAGGAAGAATACCTTAAACCTGGAGAGTTGAGACCCGTGTAATGGGTACCATGCAATATGACTTCAAAGGGTCTTCATTTGCTCACCGAACCTCTCCAATCCTATCACTGCTGCGTTTATGCCCCTGTATACATGCTTGATTCTCTTTCGGAGACATAGCAATCCATAGGTTTTAAGATACTTACTAGTCAGGTACATTCTTAGGCGTTTAATATGGGGTGTTGAGTCCATTTCATTGAGCAAGGAGTAGCTCTTGTCTATTCAATATTTGACTTAAGGAACTTTATCTGTGCTCATTTCAATCTCTGGTTTTATGCAGCACCCCAACTCACCTTTACCCTTAAGCAAGCATAAGTTGATTTTCTAAATTTGAGACCCTGTTCTGTTCTGTAATTCAGTTCCTGTGTAGCCAAGTTTACATTCCATGTATTACTGATATCTTATGATGTTTCTTTTTCTGTGTGACTTATTTCAGTTAGAATCATCATACCTGAATCCACTCATTGTGCTGCTAAGGGCCTGATGACACAGATTTCATTGCTGAGTGATATTGCTTTGTAAGTAAATACCACAACTTCTTTATCCATTTTTCACTTTCTGCGATGTTGAACTTGTACTGTAAACGAGGTTCTTGTAAACAGAGCCGTTCCAAACTTTGGGGTGGCTGTGCCTTTTTGATTTTAATTTCCCTAAGCTATAGGACCATAAGTGGAAGTGCCCTAGGTTCTGTTGCTTTGTTTTTTAGTTGTTTCAGGAAACACCATACACTTCTCCCAAGTGGTTCTTGGCAATTTACATCCCGCCCATCAGCATAACAAGGCTCCCAGTTCTCCATGGCCTGTCCTGCCTTTCTGGATTTTACACTTTTTTCAGATGGCCCTTTTGACCGGGGGGAAGTGAGACTTCATTGTAGTGCAGATTTCCTTTGCAAGCTTGCTTGGTTGGCCAAAAAGGGCGTATGCGTTTTTTCCTGAATATATTCAGGAAAAAACGCATACGCCCTTTTTGGCCAAGTGCATCATTGTGGACGTTCTGCCTCTTTTCCTATGCTTTCAATGCAATTCCAGTCTACCTCCTGAAATCGGTTTCCTGCAATTCTGCCCCGCTTTCAAGTCCTCTTGGCAGCCTTACTTCAGTCTATTTTTGGACGATAGCTGTCATTTATAACTCTGCAGGTTTGTGAATTACAGTGCCCCTGAGCTCCTTTCTTCAACTCGCTTTCTTTTGAGCTGGCCGCAACACCGCAGGATGGCTTCAGGCCCTAATCTGGTTCCGGCCCGGCATGCTGAGCCTTTGGTTAATTCCTCTTCCTGGTGGGAAATGAGAGTTAAATTTGCCCGTCCAGACACCTCCAGCTAGTCTCTCATTGGTTCTCGCTATTCCTGTTCATCTTCCACAGAAATTGCAAACTGGGCCAAACAGGAGGTTAAAGGGACTGACTCTCCAAGTCGGGAGAGTGTTAGTAAAGCGTCTGGAATGTTGCACCCGAGTACCAGGGGAGGAAAACTGAGACATATTTGAACACGTCTCCCGTTCACATGGTTGATCATACTCTGGGTTCCACATGCATGTTTTAGCTGAAGGAAGAATACCTTAAACCTGGAGAGTTGAGACCCGTGTAATGGGTACCATGCAATATGACTTCAAAGGGTCTTCATTTGCTCACCGAACCTCTCCAATCCTATCACTGCTGCGTTTATGCCCCTGTATACATGCTTGATTCTCTTTCGGAGACATAGCAATCCATAGGTTTTAAGATACTTACTAGTCAGGTACATTCTTAGGCGTTTAATATGCGGTGTTGAGTCCATTTCATTGAGCAAGGAGTAGCTCTTATCTATTCAATATTTGACTTAAGGAACTTTATCTGTGCTCATTTCAATCTCTGGTGTTATGCAGCACCCCAACTCACCTTTACCCTTAAGCAAGCATAAGTTGGTTTTCTAAATTTGAGACCCTGTTCTGTTCTGTAATTCAGTTCCTGTGTAGCCAAGTTTCCATTCCGTGTATTACTGATATCTTATGATGTTTCTTTTTCTGTGTGACTTATTTCAGTTAGAATCATCATACCTGAATCCACTCATTGTGCTGCTACGGGCCTGATGACATAGATTTCATTGCTGAGTGATACTGCATTGTACGTAAGTACCACAAGTTCTTTATCCATTTTTCACTTTCTGTGATATTGAACTTGTACGGTAAACGAGGTTCTTATAAACGGAGGCGTCCCAAACTTTGGGGTGGCTGTGTCTTTTTGATTTTAATTTCCCTAAGCTATAGGACCATAAGTGGAAGTGCCCTAGGCTCTGTTGCTTTGTTTTTTAGATGTTTCAGGAAACACCATACACTTCTCCCGAGTGGTTGTTGGCAATTTACATCCCGCCCATCAGCATAACAAGGCTCCCAGTTCTCCATGGCCTGTCCTGCCTTTCTGGATTTTACACTTTTTTCAGATGGCCCTTTTGACCGGGGGGAAGTGAGACTTCATTGTAGTGCAGATTTCCTTTGCAAGCTTGCTTGGTTGGCCAAAAACGGCGTATGCGTTTTTTCCTGAATATATTCAGGAAAAAACGCATACGCCCTTTTTGGCCAAGTGCATCATTGTGGACGTTCTGCCTCTTTTCCTATGCTTTCAATGCAATTCCAGTCTACCTCCTGAAATCGGTTTCCTGCAATTCTGCCCCGCTTTCAAGTCCTCTTGGCAGCCTTACTTCAGTCTATTTTTGGACGATAGCTGTCATTTATAACTCTGCAGGTTTGTGAATTACAGTGCCCCTGAGCTCCTTTCTTCAACTCGCTTTCTTTTGAGCTGGCCGCAACACCGCAGGATGGCTTCAGGCCCTAATCTGGTTCCCGCCCGGCATGCTGAGCCTTTGGTTAATCCTCTTCCTGGTGGGAAATGAGAGTTAAATTTGCCCGTCCAGACACCTCCAGCTAGCCTCTCATTGGTTCTCGCTATTCCTGTTCATCTTCCGCAGAAATTGCAAACTGGGCCAAACAGGAGGTTAAAGGCGCTGACTCTCCAAGTGGGGAGAGTGTTAGTAAAGCGTCTGGAATGTTGCACCCGAGTACCAGGGGAGGAAAATTGAGACATATTTGAATACGCCTCCCGTTCACATGGTTGATCATACTCTGGGTTCCACATGCATGTTTTAGCTGAAGGAAGAATACCTTAAACCTGGGTAGTTGAAACCCGTGTAATGGGTACCATGCAATATGACTTCAAAGGGTCTTCATATGCTCACCGAACCTCTCCAATCCTATCACTGCTGCGTTTATGCCCCTGTACACATGCTTGATTCTCTTTTGGAGACATAGCAATCCATAGGTTTTAAGATACTTACTAGTCAGGTACATTCTTAGGCGTTTAATATGGGGTGTTGAGTCCATTTCGTTGAGCAAGGAGTAGCTCTTGTCTATTCCATATTAGGCTTAAGGAACTTTATCTGTGCTCATTTCAATCTCTGGTTTTATGCAGCACCCCAACTCACCTTTCCCCTTAAGCAAGCATAAGTTGGTTTTCTAAATTTGAGACCCTGTTCTGTTCTGTAATTCAGTTCCTGTGTAGCCAAGTTTCCATTCCGTGTATTACTGATATCTTATGATGTTTCTTTTTCTTTGTGACTTATTTCAGTTAGAATCATCATACCTGAATCCACTCATTGTGCTGCTAAGGGCCTGATGACACAGATTTCATTGCTGTGTGATATTGCTTTGTAAGTAAATACCACAACTTCTTTATCCATTTTTCACTTTCTGCGATGTTGAACTTGTACTGTAAACGAGGTTCTTGTAAACAGAGCCGTTCCAAACTTTGGGGTGGCTGTGTCTTTTTGATTTTAATTTCCCTAAGCTATAGGACCATAAGTGGAAGTGCCCTAGGTTCTGTTGCTTTGTTTTTTAGATGTTTCAGGAAACACCATACACTTCTCCCAAGTGGTTCTTGGCAATTTACATCCCGCCCATCAGCATAACAAGGCTCCCAGTTCTCCATGGCCTGTCCTGCCTTCCTGGATTTTACCCTTTTTTCAGATGGCCCTTTTGACCGGGGGGAAGTGAGACTTCATTGTAGTGCAGATTTCCTTTGCAAGCTTGCTTGGTTGGCCAAAAAGGGCGTATGCGTTTTTTCCTGAATATATTCAGGAAAAAACGCATACGCCCTTTTTGGCCAAGTGCATCATTGTGGACGTTCTGCCTCTTTTCCTATGCTTTCAATGCAATTCCAGTCTACCTCCTGAAATCGGTTTCCTGCAATTCTGCCCCGCTTTCAAGTCCTCTTGGCAGCCTTACTTCAGTCTATTTTTGGACGATAGCTGTCATTTATAACTCTGCAGGTTTGTGAATTACAGTGCCCCTGAGCTCCTTTCTTCAACTCGCTTTCTTTTGAGCTGGCCGCAACACCGCAGGATGGCTTCAGGCTCTAATCTGGTTCCGGCCCGGCATGCTGAGCCTTTGGTTAATTCCTCTTCCTGGTGGGAAATGAGAGTTAAATTTGCCCGTCCAGACACCTCCAGCTAGTCTCTCATTGATTCTCGCTATTCCTGTTCATCTTCCGCAGAAATTGCAAACTGGGCCAAACAGGAGGTTAAAGGGACTGACTCTCCAAGTGGGGAGAGTGTTAGTAAAGCGTCTGGAATGTTGCACCCGAGTACCAGGGTACGAAAACTGAGACATATTTGAACACGTCTCCCGATCACATGGTTGATCATACTCTAGGTTCCACATGCATGTTTTAGCTGAAGGAACAATACCTTACACCTGGGTAGTTGAAACCCGTGGAATGGGTACCATGCAATGTGACTTCAAAGGGTCTTCATTTGCTCACGAACCTCTCCAATCCTATCACTGCTGCATTTATGCCCCTGTACACATGCTTGATTCTCTTTCGGAGACATAGCAATCCGTAGGTTTTAAGATACTTACTAGTCAGGTACATTCTTAGGCGTTTAATATGGGGTGTTGAGTCCATTTCGTTGAGCAAGGAGTAGCTCTTGTCTATTCCATATTTGGCTTAAGGAACTTTATCTGTGCTCATTTCAATCTCTGGTTTTATGCAGCACCCCAACTCACCTTTCCCCTTAAGCAAG
Source organism: Stenella coeruleoalba (assembly GCF_951394435.1). Classification (NCBI taxonomy): domain Eukaryota; kingdom Metazoa; phylum Chordata; class Mammalia; order Artiodactyla; family Delphinidae; genus Stenella; species Stenella coeruleoalba. The sequence continues at coordinate 1,051,439 of NW_027646015.1, read as the reverse complement.
CATAAGTTGGTTTTCTAAATTTGAGACACTGTTCTGTTTTGGAATGCAGTTCCTGTGTAGCCAAGTTTACATTCCGTGTATTACTGATATCTTATGATGTTTCTTTTTCTGTGTGACTTATTTCAGTTAGAATCATCATACCTGAATCCACTCATTATGCTGCTACGGGCCTGATGACATAGATTTCATTGCTAGTGATACTGCATTGTATGTAAGTACCACAAGTTCTTTATCCATTTTTCACTTTCTGTGATATTGAACTTGTACGGTAAAGGAGGTTCTTGTAAACGGAGGCGTCCCAAACTTTGGGGTGGCTGTGTCTTTTTGATTTTAATTTCCCTAAGCTATAGGACCATAAATGGAAGTGCCCTAGGTTCTGTTGCTTTGTTTTTTAGATGTTTCAGGAAACACCATACACTTCTCCTGAGTGTCTGTTGGCAATTTACATCCCGCCCATCAGCATTACAAGGCTCCCAGTTCTCAATGGCCTGTTGCCTTTCTGGATTTTACACTTTTTTCAGATGGCCCTTTTGACCGGGGGGAAGTGAGACTTCATTGTAGTGCAGATTTCCTTTGCAAGCTTGCTTGGTTGGCCAAAAAGGGCGTATGCGTTTTTTCCTGAATATATTCAGGAAAAAACGCATACGCCCTTTTTGGCCAAGTGCATCATTGTGGACGTTCTGCCTCTTTTCCTATGCTTTCAATGCAATTCCAGTCTACCTCCTGAAATCGGTTTACTGCAATTCTGCCCCGCTTTCAAGTCCTCTTGGCAGCCTTACTTCAGTCTATTTTTGGACGATAGCTGTCATTTATAACTCTGCAGGTTTGTGAATTACAGTGCCCCTGAGCTCCTTTCTTCAACTCGCTTTCTTGTGACCTGGCCGCAACACCGCAGGATGGCTTCAGGCCCTAATCTGGTTCCGGCCCGGCACGCTGAGCCTTTGGTTAATTCCTCTTCCTGGTGGGAAATGAGAGTTAAATTTGCCCGTCCAGACACCTCCAGCTAGTCTCTCATTGATTCTCGCTATTCCCGTTCATCTTCCGCAGAAATTGCAAACTGGGCCAAACAGGAGGTTAAAGGGACTGACTCTCCAAGTCGGGAGAGTGTTAGTAAAGCGTCTGGAATGTTGCACCCGAGTACCAGGGGAGGAAAACTGAGACATATTTGAACACGTCTCCCGTTCACATGGTTGATCATACTCTGGGTTCCACATGCATGTTTTAGCTGAAGGAAGAATACCTTAAACCTGGAGAGTTGAGACCCGTGTAATGGGTACCATGCAATATGACTTCAAAGGGTCTTCATTTGCTCACCGAACCTCTCCAATCCTATCACTGCTGCGTTTATGCCCCTGTATACATGCTTGATTCTCTTTCGGAGACATAGCAATCCATAGGTTTTAAGATACTTACTAGTCAGGTACATTCTTAGGCGTTTAATATGGGGTGTTGAGTCCATTTCATTGAGCAAGGAGTAGCTCTTGTCTATTCAATATTTGACTTAAGGAACTTTATCTGTGCTCATTTCAATCTCTGGTTTTATGCAGCACCCCAACTCACCTTTACCCTTAAGCAAGCATAAGTTGATTTTCTAAATTTGAGACCCTGTTCTGTTCTGTAATTCAGTTCCTGTGTAGCCAAGTTTACATTCCATGTATTACTGATATCTTATGATGTTTCTTTTTCTGTGTGACTTATTTCAGTTAGAATCATCATACCTGAATCCACTCATTGTGCTGCTAAGGGCCTGATGACACAGATTTCATTGCTGAGTGATATTGCTTTGTAAGTAAATACCACAACTTCTTTATCCATTTTTCACTTTCTGCGATGTTGACCTTGTACTGTAAACGAGGTTCTTGTAAACAGAGCCGTTCCAAACTTTGGGGTGGCTGTGCCTTTTTGATTTTAATTTCCCTAAGCTATAGGACCATAAGTGGAAGTGCCCTAGGTTCTGTTGCTTTGTTTTTTAGTTGTTTCAGGAAACACCATACACTTCTCCCAAGTGGTTCTTGGCAATTTACATCCCGCCCATCAGCATAACAAGGCTCCCAGTTCTCCATGGCCTGTCCTGCCTTTCTGGATTTTACACTTTTTTCAGATGGCCCTTTTGACCGGGGGGAAGTGAGACTTCATTGTAGTGCAGATTTCCTTTGCAAGCTTGCTTGGTTGGCCAAAAAGGGCGTATGCGTTTTTTCCTGAATATATTCAGGAAAAAACGCATACGCCCTTTTTGGCCAAGTGCATCATTGTGGACGTTCTGCCTCTTTTCCTATGCTTTCAATGCAATTCCAGTCTACCTCCTGAAATCGGTTTCCTGCAATTCTGCCCCGCTTTCAAGTCCTCTTGGCAGCCTTACTTCAGTCTATTTTTGGACGATAGCTGTCATTTATAACTCTGCAGGTTTGTGAATTACAGTGCCCCTGAGCTCCTTTCTTCAACTCGCTTTCTTTTGAGCTGGCCGCAACACCGCAGGATGGCTTCAGGCCCTAATCTGGTTCCGGCCCGGCATGCTGAGCCTTTGGTTAATTCCTCTTCCTGGTGGGAAATGAGAGTTAAATTTGCCCGTCCAGACACCTCCAGCTAGTCTCTCATTGGTTCTCGCTATTCCTGTTCATCTTCCACAGAAATTGCAAACTGGGCCAAACAGGAGGTTAAAGGGACTGACTCTCCAAGTCGGGAGAGTGTTAGTAAAGCGTCTGGAATGTTGCACCCGAGTACCAGGGGAGGAAAACTGAGACATATTTGAACACGTCTCCCGTTCACATGGTTGATCATACTCTGGGTTCCACATGCATGTTTTAGCTGAAGGAAGAATACCTTAAACCTGGAGAGTTGAGACCCGTGTAATGGGTACCATGCAATATGACTTCAAAGGGTCTTCATTTGCTCACCGAACCTCTCCAATCCTATCACTGCTGCGTTTATGCCCCTGTATACATGCTTGATTCTCTTTCGGAGACATAGCAATCCATAGGTTTTAAGATACTTACTAGTCAGGTACATTCTTAGGCGTTTAATATGCGGTGTTGAGTCCATTTCATTGAGCAAGGAGTAGCTCTTATCTATTCAATATTTGACTTAAGGAACTTTATCTGTGCTCATTTCAATCTCTGGTTTTATGCAGCACCCCAACTCACCTTTACCCTTAAGCAAGCATAAGTTGGTTTTCTAAATTTGAGACCCTGTTCTGTTCTGTAATTCAGTTCCTGTGTAGCCAAGTTTCCATTCCGTGTATTACTGATATCTTATGATGTTTCTTTTTCTGTGTGACTTATTTCAGTTAGAATCATCATACCTGAATCCACTCATTGTGCTGCTACGGGCCTGATGACATAGATTTCATTGCTGAGTGATACTGCATTGTACGTAAGTACCACAAGTTCTTTATCCATTTTTCACTTTCTGTGATATTGAACTTGTACGGTAAACGAGGTTCTTATAAACGGAGGCGTCCCAAACTTTGGGGTGGCTGTGTCTTTTTTATTTTAATTTCCCTAAGCTATAGGACCATAAGTGGAAGTGCCCTAGGCTCTGTTGCTTTGTTTTTTAGATGTTTCAGGAAACACCATACACTTCTCCCGAGTGGTTGTTGGCAATTTACATCCCGCCCATCAGCATAACAAGGCTCCCAGTTCTCCATGGCCTGTCCTGCCTTTCTGGATTTTACACTTTTTTCAGATGGCCCTTTTGACCGGGGGGAAGTGAGACTTCATTGTAGTGCAGATTTCCTTTGCAAGCTTGCTTGGTTGGCCAAAAACGGCGTATGCGTTTTTTCCTGAATATATTCAGGAAAAAACGCATACGCCCTTTTTGGCCAAGTGCATCATTGTGGACGTTCTGCCTCTTTTCCTATGCTTTCAATGCAATTCCAGTCTACCTCCTGAAATCGGTTTCCTGCAATTCTGCCCCGCTTTCAAGTCCTCTTGGCAGCCTTACTTCAGTCTATTTTTGGACGATAGCTGTCATTTATAACTCTGCAGGTTTGTGAATTACAGTGCCCCTGAGCTCCTTTCTTCAACTCGCTTTCTTTTGAGCTGGCCGCAACACCGCAGGATGGCTTCAGGCCCTAATCTGGTTCCCGCCCGGCACGCTGAGCCTTTGGTTAATCCTCTTCCTGGTGGGAAATGAGAGTTAAATTTGCCCGTCCAGACACCTCCAGCTAGCCTCTCATTGGTTCTCGCTATTCCTGTTCATCTTCCGCAGAAATTGCAAACTGGGCCAAACAGGAGGTTAAAGGCGCTGACTCTCCAAGTGGGGAGAGTGTTAGTAAAGCGTCTGGAATGTTGCACCCGAGTACCAGGGGAGGAAAATTGAGACATATTTGAATACGACTCCCGTTCACATGGTTGATCATACTCTGGGTTCCACATGCATGTTTTAGCTGAAGGAAGAATACCTTAAACCTGGGTAGTTGAAACCCGTGTAATGGGTACCATGCAATATGACTTCAAAGGGTCTTCATATGCTCACCGAACCTCTCCAATCCTATCACTGCTGCGTTTATGCCCCTGTACACATGCTTGATTCTCTTTTGGAGACATAGCAATCCATAGGTTTTAAGATACTTACTAGTCAGGTACATTCTTAGGCGTTTAATATGGGGTGTTGAGTCCATTTCGTTGAGCAAGGAGTAGCTCTTGTCTATTCCATATTTGGCTTAAGGAACTTTATCTGTGCTCATTTCAATCTCTGGTTTTATGCAGCACCCCAACTCACCTTTCCCCTTAAGCAAGCATAAGTTGGTTTTCTAAATTTGAGACCCTGTTCTGTTCTGTAATTCAGTTCCTGTGTAGCCAAGTTTCCATTCCGTGTATTACTGATATCTTATGATGTTTCTTTTTCTTTGTGACTTATTTCAGTTAGAATCATCATACCTGAATCCACTCATTGTGCTGCTAAGGGCCTGATGACACAGATTTCATTGCTGTGTGATATTGCTTTGTAAGTAAATACCACAACTTCTTTATCCATTTTTCACTTTCTGCGATGTTGACCTTGTACTGTAAACGAGGTTCTTGTAAACAGAGCCGTTCAAACTTTGGGGTGGCTGTGTCTTTTTGATTTTAATTTCCCTAAGCTATAGGACCATAAGTGGAAGTGCCCTAGGTTCTGTTGCTTTGTTTTTTAGATGTTTCAGGAAACACCATACACTTCTCCCAAGTGGTTCTTGGCAATTTACATCCCGCCCATCAGCATAACAAGGCTCCCAGTTCTCCATGGCCTGTCCTGCCTTTCTGGATTTTACCCTTTTTTCAGATGGCCCTTTTGACCGGGGGGAAGTGAGACTTCATTGTAGTGCAGATTTCCTTTGCAAGCTTGCTTGGTTGGCCAAAAAGGGCGTATGCGTTTTTTCCTGAATATATTCAGGAAAAAACGCATACGCCCTTTTTGGCCAAGTGCATCATTGTGGACGTTCTGCCTCTTTTCCTATGCTTTCAATGCAATTCCAGTCTACCTCCTGAAATCGGTTTCCTGCAATTCTGCCCCGCTTTCAAGTCCTCTTGGCAGCCTTACTTCAGTCTATTTTTGGACGATAGCTGTCATTTATAACTCTGCAGGTTTGTGAATTACAGTGCCCCTGAGCTCCTTTCTTCAACTCGCTTTCTTTTGAGCTGGCCGCAACACCGCAGGATGGCTTCAGGCCCTAATCTGGTTCCGGCCCGGCATGCTGAGCCTTTGGTTAATTCCTCTTCCTGGTGGGAAATGAGAGTTAAATTTGCCCGTCCAGACACCTCCAGCTAGCCTCTCATTGGTTCTCGCTATTCCTGTTCATCTTCCGCAGAAATTGCAAACTGGGCCAAACAGGAGGTTAAAGGGACTGACTCTCCAAGTGGGGAGAGTGTTAGTAAAGCGTCTGGAATGTTGCACCCGAGTACCAGGGTACGAAAACTGAGACATATTTGAACACGTCTCCCGATCACATGGTTGATCATACTCTAGGTTCCACATGCATGTTTTAGCTGAAGGAAGAATACCTTAAACCTGGGTAGTTGAAACCCGTGGAATAGGTACCATGCAATATGACTTCAAAGGGTCTTCATTTGCTCACCGAACCTCTCCAATCCTATCACTGCTGCGTTTATGCCCCTGTACACATGCTTGATTCTCTTTCAGAGACATAGCAATCCATAGGTTTTAAGATACTTACTAGTCAGGTACATTCTTAGGCGTTTAATATGCGGTGTTGAGTCCATTTCGTTGAGCAAGGAGTAGCTCTTGTCTATTCCATATTTGGCCTAAGGAACTTTATCTGTGCTCATTTCAATCTCTGGTTTTATGCAGCACCCCAACTCACCTTTCCCCTTAAGCAAGCATAAGTTGGTTTTCTAAATTTGAGACACTGTTCTGTTTTGGAATGCAGTTCCTGTGTAGCCAAGTTTACATTCCGTGTATTACTGATATCTTATGATGTTTCTTTTTCTGTGTGACTTATTTCAGTTAGAATCATCATACCTGAATCCACTCATTATGCTGCTACGGGCCTGATGACATAGATTTCATTGCTAGTGATACTGCATTGTATGTAAGTACCACAAGTTCTTTATCCATTTTTCACTTTCTGTGATATTGAACTTGTACGGTAAAGGAGGTTCTTGTAAACGGAGGCGTCCCAAACTTTGGGGTGGCTGTGTCTTTTTGATTTTAATTTCCCTAAGCTATAGGACCATAAATGGAAGTGCCCTAGGTTCTGTTGCTTTGTTTTTTAGATGTTTCAGGAAACACCATACACTTCTCCTGAGTGTCTGTTGGCAATTTACATCCCGCCCATCAGCATAACAAGGCTCCCAGTTCTCAATGGCCTGTTGCCTTTCTGGATTTTACACTTTTTTCAGATGGCCCTTTTGACCGGGGGGAAGTGAGACTTCATTGTAGTGCAGATTTCCTTTGCAAGCTTGCTTGGTTGGCCAAAAAGGGCGTATGCGTTTTTTCCTGAATATATTCAGGAAAAAACGCATACGCCCTTTTTGGCCAAGTGCATCATTGTGGACGTTCTGCCTCTTTTCCTATGCTTTCAATGCAATTCCAGTCTACCTCCTGAAATCGGTTTCCTGCAATTCTGCCCCGCTTTCAAGTCCTCTTGGCAGCCTTACTTCAGTCTATTTTTGGACGATAGCTGTCATTTATAACTCTGCAGGTTTGTGAATTACAGTGCCCCTGAGCTCCTTTCTTCAACTCGCTTTCTTTTGAGCTGGCCGCAACACCGCAGGATGGCTTCAGGCTCTAATCTGGTTCCGGCCCGGCATGCTGAGCCTTTGGTTAATTCCTCTTCCTGGTGGGAAATGAGAGTTAAATTTGCCCGTCCAGACACCTCCAGCTAGTCTCTCATTGATTCTCGCTATTCCTGTTCATCTTCCGCAGAAATTGCAAACTGGGCCAAACAGGAGGTTAAAGGGACTGACTCTCCAAGTGGGGAGAGTGTTAGTAAAGCGTCTGGAATGTTGCACCCGAGTACCAGGGTACGAAAACTGAGACATATTTGAACACGTCTCCCGATCACATGGTTGATCATACTCTAGGTTCCACATGCATGTTTTAGCTGAAGGAACAATACCTTACACCTGGGTAGTTGAAACCCGTGGAATGGGTACCATGCAATGTGACTTCAAAGGGTCTTCATTTGCTCACGAACCTCTCCAATCCTATCACTGCTGCATTTATGCCCCTGTACACATGCTTGATTCTCTTTCGGAGACATAGCAATCCGTAGGTTTTAAGATACTTACTAGTCAGGTACATTCTTAGGCGTTTAATATGGGGTGTTGAGTCCATTTCGTTGAGCAAGGAGTAGCTCTTGTCTATTCCATATTTGGCTTAAGGAACTTTATCTGTGCTCATTTCAATCTCTGGTTTTATGCAGCACCCCAACTCACCTTTCCCCTTAAGCAAGCATAAGTTGGTTTTCTAAATTTGAGACACTGTTCTGTTTTGGAATGCAGTTCCTGTGTAGCCAAGTTTACATTCCGTGTATTACTGATATCTTATGATGTTTCTTTTTCTGTGTGACTTATTTCAGTTAGAATCATCATACCTGAATCCACTCATTATGCTGCTACGGGTCTGATGACATAGATTTCATTGCTAGTGATACTGCATTGTATGTAAGTACCACAAGTTCTTTATCCATTTTTCACTTTCTGTGATATTGAACTTGTACGGTAAAGGAGGTTCTTGTAAACGGAGGCGTCCCAAACTTTGGGGTGGCTGTGTCTTTTTGATTTTAATTTCCCTAAGCTATAGGACCATAAATGGAAGTGCCCTAGGTTCTGTTGCTTTGTTTTTTAGATGTTTCAGGAAACACCATACACTTCTCCTGAGTGTCTGTTGGCAATTTACATCCCGCCCATCAGCATAACAAGGCTCCCAGTTCTCAATGGCCTGTTGCCTTTCTGGATTTTACACTTTTTTCAGATGGCCCTTTTGACCGGGGGGAAGTGAGACTTCATTGTAGTGCAGATTTCCTTTGCAAGCTTGCTTGGTTGGCCAAAAAGGGCGTATGCGTTTTTTCCTGAATATATTCAGGAAAAAACGCATACGCCCTTTTTGGCCAAGTGCATCATTGTGGACGTTCTGCCTCTTTTCCTATGCTTTCAATGCAATTCCAGTCTACCTCCTGAAATCGGTTTCCTGCAATTCTGCCCCGCTTTCAAGTCCTCTTGGCAGCCTTACTTCAGTCTATTTTTGGACGATAGCTGTCATTTATAACTCTGCAGGTTTGTGAATTACAGTGCCCCTGAGCTCCTTTCTTCAACTCGCTTTCTTTTGAGCTGGCCGCAACACCGCAGGATGGCTTCAGGCCCTAATCTGGTTCCGGCCCGGCATGCTGAGCCTTTGGTTAATTCCTCTTCCTGGTGGGAAATGAGAGTTAAATTTGCCCGTCCAGACACCTCCAGCTAGCCTCTCATTGGTTCTCGCTATTCCTGTTCATCTTCCGCAGAAATTGCAAACTGGGCCAAACAGGAGGTTAAAGGGACTGACTCTCCAAGTGGGGAGAGTGTTAGTAAAGCGTCTGGAATGTTGCACCCGAGTACCAGGGTACGAAAACTGAGACATATTTGAACACGTCTCCCGATCACATGGTTGATCATACTCTAGGTTCCACATGCATGTTTTAGCTGAAGGAACAATACCTTACACCTGGGTAGTTGAAACCCGTGGAATGGGTACCATGCAATGTGACTTCAAAGGGTCTTCATTTGCTCACGAACCTCTCCAATCCTATCACTGCTGCATTTATGCCCCTGTACACATGCTTGATTCTCTTTCGGAGACATAGCAATCCGTAGGTTTTAAGATACTTACTAGTCAGGTACATTCTTAGGCGTTTAATATGGGGTGTTGAGTCCATTTCGTTGAGCAAGGAGTAGCTCTTGTCTATTCCATATTTGGCTTAAGGAACTTTATCTGTGCTCATTTCAATCTCTGGTTTTATGCAGCACCCCAACTCACCTTTCCCCTTAAGCAAGCATAAGTTGGTTTTCTAAATTTGAGACACTGTTCTGTTTTGGAATGCAGTTCCTGTGTAGCCAAGTTTACATTCCGTGTATTACTGATATCTTATGATGTTTCTTTTTCTGTGTGACTTATTTCAGTTAGAATCATCATACCTGAATCCACTCATTATGCTGCTACGGGTCTGATGACATAGATTTCATTGCTAGTGATACTGCATTGTATGTAAGTACCACAAGTTCTTTATCCATTTTTCACTTTCTGTGATATTGAACTTGTACGGTAAAGGAGGTTCTTGTAAACGGAGGCGTCCCAAACTTTGGGGTGGCTGTGTCTTTTTGATTTTAATTTCCCTAAGCTATAGGACCATAAATGGAAGTGCCCTAGGTTCTGTTGCTTTGTTTTTTAGATGTTTCAGGAAACACCATACACTTCTCCTGAGTGTCTGTTGGCAATTTACATCCCGCCCATCAGCATAACAAGGCTCCCAGTTCTCAATGGCCTGTTGCCTTTCTGGATTTTACACTTTTTTCAGATGGCCCTTTTGACCGGGGGGAAGTGAGACTTCATTGTAGTGCAGATTTCCTTTGCAAGCTTGCTTGGTTGGCCAAAAAGGGCGTATGCGTTTTTTCCTGAATATATTCAGGAAAAAACGCATACGCCCTTTTTGGCCAAGTGCATCATTGTGGACGTTCTGCCTCTTTTCCTATGCTTTCAATGCAATTCCAGTCTACCTCCTGAAATCGGTTTCCTGCAATTCTGCCCCGCTTTCAAGTCCTCTTGGCAGCCTTACTTCAGTCTATTTTTGGACGATAGCTGTCATTTATAACTCTGCAGGTTTGTGAATTACAGTGCCCCTGAGCTCCTTTCTTCAACTCGCTTTCTTGTGACCTGGCCGCAACACCGCAGGATGGCTTCAGGCCCTAATCTGGTTCCGGCCCGGCATGCTGAGCCTTTGGTTAATTCCTCTTCCTGGTGGGAAATGAGAGTTAAATTTGCCCGTCCAGACACCTCCAGCTAGTCTCTCATTGATTCTCGCTATTCCTGTTCATCTTCCGCAGAAATTGCAAACTGGGCCAAACAGGAGGTTAAAGGGACTGACTCTCCAAGTCGGGAGAGTGTTAGTAAAGCGTCTGGAATGTTGCACCCGAGTACCAGGGGAGGAAAACTGAGACATATTTGAACACGTCTCCCGTTCACATGGTTGATCATACTCTGGGTTCCACATGCATGTTTTAGCTGAAGGAAGAATACCTTAAACCTGGAGAGTTGAGACCCGTGTAATGGGTACCATGCAATATGACTTCAAAGGGTCTTCATTTGCTCACCGAACCTCTCCAATCCTATCACTGCTGCGTTTATGCCCCTGTATACATGCTTGATTCTCTTTCGGAGACATAGCAATCCATAGGTTTTAAGATACTTACTAGTCAGGTACATTCTTAGGCGTTTAATATGGGGTGTTGAGTCCATTTCATTGAGCAAGGAGTAGCTCTTGTCTATTCAATATTTGACTTAAGGAACTTTATCTGTGCTCATTTCAATCTCTGGTTTTATGCAGCACCCCAACTCACCTTTACCCTTAAGCAAGCATAAGTTGATTTTCTAAATTTGAGACCCTGTTCTGTTCTGTAATTCAGTTCCTGTGTAGCCAAGTTTACATTCCATGTATTACTGATATCTTATGATGTTTCTTTTTCTGTGTGACTTATTTCAGTTAGAATCATCATACCTGAATCCACTCATTGTGCTGCTAAGGGCCTGATGACACAGATTTCATTGCTGAGTGATATTGCTTTGTAAGTAAATACCACAACTTCTTTATCCATTTTTCACTTTCTGCGATGTTGAACTTGTACTGTAAACGAGGTTCTTGTAAACAGAGCCGTTCCAAACTTTGGGGTGGCTGTGTCTTTTTGATTTTAATTTCCCTAAGCTATAGGACCATAAGTGGAAGTGCCCTAGGTTCTGTTGCTTTGTTTTTTAGTTGTTTCAGGAAACACCATACACTTCTCCCAAGTGGTTCTTGGCAATTTACATCCCGCCCATCAGCATAACAAGGCTCCCAGTTCTCCATGGCCTGTCCTGCCTTTCTGGATTTTACACTTTTTTCAGATGGCCCTTTTGACCGGGGGGAAGTGAGACTTCATTGTAGTGCAGATTTCCTTTGCAAGCTTGCTTGGTTGGCCAAAAAGGGCGTATGCGTTTTTTCCTGAATATATTCAGGAAAAAACGCATACGCCCTTTTTGGCCAAGTGCATCATTGTGGACGTTCTGCCTCTTTTCCTATGCTTTCAATGCAATTCCAGTCTACCTCCTGAAATCGGTTTCCTGCAATTCTGCCCCGCTTTCAAGTCCTCTTGGCAGCCTTACTTCAGTCTATTTTTGGACGATAGCTGTCATTTATAACTCTGCAGGTTTGTGAATTACAGTGCCCCTGAGCTCCTTTCTTCAACTCGCTTTCTTGTGACCTGGCCGCAACACCGCAGGATGGCTTCAGGCCCTAATCTGGTTCCGGACCGGCATGCTGAGCCTTTGGTTAATTCCTCTTCCTGGTGGGAAATGAGAGTTAAATTTGCCCGTCCAGACAACTCCAGCTAGTCTCTCATTGGTTCTCGCTATTCCTGTTCATCTTCCGCAGAAATTGCAAACTGGGCCAAACAGGAGGTTAAAGGGACTGACTCTCCAAGTCGGGAGAGTGTTAGTAAAGCGTCTGGAATGTTGCACCCGAGTACCAGGGGAGGAAAACTGAGACATATTTGAACACGTCTCCCGATCACATGGTTGATCATACTCTGGGTTCCACATGCATGTTTTAGCTGAAGGAAGAATACCTTAAACCTGGAGAGTTGAGACCCGTGTAATGGGTACCATGCAATATGACTTCAAAGGGTCTTCATTTGCTCACCGAACCTCTCCAATCCTATCACTGCTGCGTTTATGCCCCTGTATACATGCTTGATTCTCTTTCGGAGACATAGCAATCCATAGGTTTTAAGATACTTACTAGTCAGGTACATTCTTAGGCGTTTAATATGCGGTGTTGAGTCCATTTCATTGAGCAAGGCGTAGCTCTTATCTATTCAATATTTGACTTAAGGAACTTTATCTGTGCTCATTTCAATCTCTGGTTTTATGCAGCACCCCAACTCACCTTTACCCTTAAGCAAGCATAAGTTGGTTTTCTAAATTTGAGACCCTGTTCTGTTCTGTAATTCAGTTCCTGTGTAGCCAAGTTTCCATTCCGTGTATTACTGATATCTTATGATGTTTCTTTTTCTGTGTGACTTATTTCAGTTAGAATCATCATACCTGAATCCACTCATTGTGCTGCTACGGGCCTGATGACATAGATTTCATTGCTGAGTGATACTGCATTGTACGTAAGTACCACAAGTTCTTTATCCATTTTTCACTTTCTGTGATATTGAACTTGTACGGTAAACGAGGTTCTTATAAACGGAGGCGTCCCAAACTTTGGGGTGGCTGTGTCTTTTTGATTTTAATTTCCCTAAGCTATAGGACCATAAGTGGAAGTGCCCTAGGCTCTGTTGCTTTGTTTTTTAGATGTTTCAGGAAACACCATACACTTCTCCCGAGTGGTTGTTGGCAATTTACATCCCGCCCATCAGCATAACAAGGCTCCCAGTTCTCCATGGCCTGTCCTGCCTTTCTGGATTTTACACTTTTTTCAGATGGCCCTTTTGACCGGGGGGAAGTGAGACTTCATTGTAGTGCAGATTTCCTTTGCAAGCTTGCTTGGTTGGCCAAAAACGGCGTATGCGTTTTTTCCTGAATATATTCAGGAAAAAACGCATACGCCCTTTTTGGCCAAGTGCATCATTGTGGACGTTCTGCCTCTTTTCCTATGCTTTCAATGCAATTCCAGTCTACCTCCTGAAATCGGTTTCCTGCAATTCTGCCCCGCTTTCAAGTCCTCTTGGCAGCCTTACTTCAGTCTATTTTTGGACGATAGCTGTCATTTATAACTCTGCAGGTTTGTGAATTACAGTGCCCCTGAGCTCCTTTCTTCAACTCGCTTTCTTTTGAGCTGGCCGCAACACCGCAGGATGGCTTCAGGCCCTAATCTGGTTCCCGCCCGGCATGCTGAGCCTTTGGTTAATCCTCTTCCTGGTGGGAAATGAGAGTTAAATTTGCCCGTCCAGACACCTCCAGCTAGCCTCTCATTGGTTCTCGCTATTCCTGTTCATCTTCCGCAGAAATTGCAAACTGGGCCAAACAGGAGGTTAAAGGCGCTGACTCTCCAAGTGGGGAGAGTGTTAGTAAAGCGTCTGGAATGTTGCACCCGAGTACCAGGGGAGGAAAATTGAGACATATTTGAATACGACTCCCGTTCACATGGTTGATCATACTCTGGGTTCCACATGCATGTTTTAGCTGAAGGAAGAATACCTTAAACCTGGGTAGTTGAAACCCGTGTAATGGGTACCATGCAATATGACTTCAAAGGGTCTTCATATGCTCACCGAACCTCTCCAATCCTATCACTGCTGCGTTTATGCCCCTGTACACATGCTTGATTCTCTTTTGGAGACATAGCAATCCATAGGTTTTAAGATACTTACTAGTCAGGTACATTCTTAGGCGTTTAATATGGGGTGTTGAGTCCATTTCGTTGAGCAAGGAGTAGCTCTTGTCTATTCCATATTTGGCTTAAGGAACTTTATCTGTGCTCATTTCAATCTCTGGTTTTATGCAGCACCCCAACTCACCTTTCCCCTTAAGCAAGCATAAGTTGGTTTTCTAAATTTGAGACCCTGTTCTGTTCTGTAATTCAGTTCCTGTGTAGCCAAGTTTCCATTCCGTGTATTACTGATATCTTATGATGTTTCTTTTTCTTTGTGACTTATTTCAGTTAGAATCATCATACCTGAATCCACTCATTGTGCTGCTAAGGGCCTGATGACACAGATTTCATTGCTGTGTGATATTGCTTTGTAAGTAAATACCACAACTTCTTTATCCATTTTTCACTTTCTGCGATGTTGAACTTGTACTGTAAACGAGGTTCTTGTAAACAGAGCCGTTCCAAACTTTGGGGTGGCTGTGTCTTTTTGATTTTAATTTCCCTAAGCTATAGGACCATAAGTGGAAGTGCCCTAGGTTCTGTTGCTTTGTTTTTTAGATGTTTCAGGAAACACCATACACTTCTCCCAAGTGGTTCTTGGCAATTTACATCCCGCCCATCAGCATAACAAGGCTCCCAGTTCTCCATGGCCTGTCCTGCCTTTCTGGATTTTACCCTTTTTTCAGATGGCCCTTTTGACCGGGGGGAAGTGAGACTTCATTGTAGTGCAGATTTCCTTTGCAAGCTTGCTTGGTTGGCCAAAAAGGGCGTATGCGTTTTTTCCTGAATATATTCAGGAAAAAACGCATACGCCCTTTTTGGCCAAGTGCATCATTGTGGACGTTCTGCCTCTTTTCCTATGCTTTCAATGCAATTCCAGTCTACCTCCTGAAATTGGTTTCCTGCAATTCTGCCCCGCTTTCAAGTCCTCTTGGCAGCCTTACTTCAGTATATTTTTGGACGATAGCTGTCATTTATAACTCTGCAGGTTTGTGAATTACAGTGCCCCTGAGCTCCTTTCTTCAACTCGCTTTCTTTTGAGCTGGCCGCAACACCGCAGGATGGCTTCAGGCCCTAATCTGGTTCTGGTACGGCACGCTGAGCCTTTGGTTATTTCCTCTTCCTGGTGGGAAATGAGAGTTAAATTTGCCCGTCCAGACACCTCCAGCTAGTCTCTCATTGGTTCTCGCTATTCCTGTTCATCTTCCGCAGAAATTGCAAACTGGGCCAAACAGGAGGTTAAAGGGACTGACTCTCCAAGTCGGGAGAGTGTTAGTAAAGCGTCTGGAATGTTCCACCGAAGTACCAGGGGACGAAAACTGAGACATATTTGAACACGTCTCCCGTTCACATGGTTGATCATACTCTGGGTTCCACATGCATGTTTTAGCTGAAGAAAGAATACCTTAAACCTGGAGAGTTGAGACCCGTGTAATGGGTACCATGCAATATGACTTCAAAGGGTCTTCATTTGCTCACCGAATCTCTCCAATCCTATCACTGCTGCGTTTATGACCCTTGTACACACGCTTGATTCTCTTTTGGAGACATAGCAATCCATAGGTTTTAAGATACTTACTAGTCAGGTATATTCTTAGGCGTTTAATATGGGGTGTGGAGTCCATTTCGTTGAGCAAGGAGTAGCTCTTGTCTATTCCATATTTGGCTTAAGGAACTTTATCTGTGCTCATTTCAATCTCTGGTTTTATGCAGCACCCCAACTCACCTTTCCACTTAAGCAAGCATAAGTTGGTTTTCTAAATTTGAGACCCTGTTCTGTTTTGTAATTCAGTTCCTCTGTAGCCAAGTTTAAATTCCATGTATTAGTGATATTTTTTGATGTTTCTTTTTCTGTGTAACTTATTTCAGTATGAATCACCATACCCGAATCCACTCATTATGCTGCTACGGGCCTGGTGACATAGATTTCATTGCTGAGTGATATTGCTTTGTACATGAGTACCACAACTTCTTTATCCATTTTTCACTTTCTGTGATATTGAACTTGTACGGTAAACGAGGTTCTTGTAAACAGAGGCGTCCCAAACTTTGGGGTGGCTGTGTCTTTTTGATTTTAATTTCCCTAAGCTATAGGACCATAAGTGGAAGTGCACTAGGCTCTGTTGCTTTGTTTTTTAGATGTTTCAGGAAACACCATACACTTCTCCGGAGTGGCTGTTGGCAATTTACATCCCGCCCATCAGCATAACAAGGCTCCCAGTTCTCCATGTCCTGTCCTGCCTTTCTAGATTTTACACTTTTTTCAGATGGCCCTTTTGACCGGGGGGAAGTGAGACTTCATTGTAGTGCAGATTTCCTTTGCAAGCTTGCTTGGTTGGCCAAAAAGGGCGTATGCGTTTTTTCCTGAATATATTCAGGAAAAAACGCATACGCCCTTTTTGGCCAAGTGCATCATTGTGGACGTTCTGCCTCTTTTCCTATGCTTTCAATGCAATTCCAGTCTACCTCCTGAAATCGGTTTCCTGCAATTCTGCCCCGCTTTCAAGTCCTCTTGGCAGCCTTACTTCAGTCTATTTTTGGACGATAGCTGTCATTTATAACTCTGCAGGTTTGTGAATTACAGTGCCCCTGAGCTCCTTTCTTCAACTCGCTTTCTTTTGAGCTGGCCGCAACACCGCAGGATGGCTTCAGGCCCTAATCTGGTTCCGGTACGGCACGCTGAGCCTTTGGTTATTTCCTCTTCCTGGTGGGAAATGAGAGTTAAATTTGCCCGTCCAGACACCTCCAGCTAGCCTCTCATTGGTTCTCGCTATTCCTGTTCATCTTCCGCAGAAATTGCAAACTGGGCCAAACAGGAGGTTAAAGGGACTGACTCTCCAAGTGGGGAGAGTGTTAGTAAAGCGTCTGGAATGTTGCACCGGAGTACCAGGGGAGGAAAACTGAGACATATTTGAACACGTCTCCCGATCACATGGTTGATCATACTCTGCGTTCCACATGCATGTTTTAGCTGAAGGAAGAATACCTAAAATCTGCGTAGTTGAAACCCATGGAATGGGTACCATGCAATATGACTTCAAAGGTCTTCATTTGCTCACTGAACCTCTCCAATCCTATCACTGCTGCGTTTATGCCCCTGTACACATGCTTGATTCTCTTTCGGAGACATAGCAATCCATAGGTTTTAAGATACTTACTAGTCAGGTACATTCTTAGGCGTTTAATATGCGGTGTTGAGTCCATTTCGTTGAGCAAGGAGTAGCTCTTGTCTATTCCATATTTGGCTTAAGGAACTTTATCTGTGCTCATTTCAATCTCTGGTTTTATGCAGCACCCCAACTCACCTTTCCCCTTAAGCAAGCATAAGTTGGTTTTCTAAATTTGAGACCCTGTTCTGTTCTGTAATTCAGTTCCTGTGTAGCCAAGTTTACATTCCGTGTATTACTGATATCTTATGATGTTTCTTTTTCTGTGTGACTTATTTCAGTTAGAATCATCATACCTGAATCCACTCATTGTGCTGCTAAGGGCCTGATGACACAGATTTCATTGCTGAGTGATATTGCTTTGTAAGTAAATACCACAACTTCTTTATCCATTTTTCACTTTCTGCGATGTTGACCTTGTACTGTAAACGAGGTTCTTGTAAACAGAGCCGTTCCAAACTTTGGGGTGGCTGTGTCTTTTTGATTTTAATTTCCCTAAGCTATAGGACCATAAGTGGAAGTGCCCTAGGCTCTGTTGCTTTGTTTTTTAGATGTTTCAGGAAACACCATACACTTCTCCCAAGTGTCTGTTGGCAATTTACATCCCGCCCATCAGCATAACAAGGCTCCCAGTTCTCCATGGCCTGTTGCCTTTCTGGATTTTACACTTTTTTCAGATGGCCCTTTTGACCGGGGGGAAGTGAGACTTCATTGTAGTGTAGATTTCCTTTGCAAGCTTGCTTGGTTGGCCAAAAAGGGCGTATGCGTTTTTTCCTGAATATATTCAGGAAAAAACGCATACGCCCTTTTTGGCCAAGTGCATCATTGTGGACGTTCTGCCTCTTTTCCTATGCTTTCAATGCAATTCCAGTCTACCTCCTGAAATCGGTTTCCTGCAATTCTGCCCCGCTTTCAAGTCCTCTTGGCAGCCTTACTTCAGTCTATTTTTGGACGATAGCTGTCATTTATAACTCTGCAGGTTTGTGAATTACAGTGCCCCTGAGCTCCTTTCTTCAACTCGCTTTCTTTTGAGCTGGCCGCAACACCGCAGGATGGCTTCAGGCCCTAATCTGGTTCCGGCCCGGCATGCTGAGCCTTTGGTTAATTCCTCTTCCTGGTGGGAAATGAGAGTTAAATTTGCCCGTCCAGACACCTCCAGCTAGCCTCTCATTGGTTCTCGCTATTCCTGTTCATCTTCCGCAGAAATTGCAAACTGGGCCAAACAGGAGGTTAAAGGGACTGACTCTCCAAGTGGGGAGAGTGTTAGTAAAGCGTCTGGAATGTTGCACCCGAGTACCAGGGTACGAAAACTGAGACATATTTGAACACGTCTCCCGATCACATGGTTGATCATACTCTAGGTTCCACATGCATGTTTTAGCTGAAGGAAGAATACCTTAAACCTGGGTAGTTGAAACCCGTGGAATAGGTACCATGCAATATGACTTCAAAGGGTCTTCATTTGCTCACCGAACCTCTCCAATCCTATCACTGCTGCGTTTATGCCCCTGTACACATGCTTGATTCTCTTTCAGAGACATAGCAATCCATAGGTTTTAAGATACTTACTAGTCAGGTACATTCTTAGGCGTTTAATATGCGGTGTTGAGTCCATTTCGTTGAGCAAGGAGTAGCTCTTGTCTATTCCATATTTGGCCTAAGGAACTTTATCTGTGCTCATTTCAATCTCTGGTTTTATGCAGCACCCCAACTCACCTTTACCCTTAAGCAAGCATAAGTTGGTTTTCTAAATTTGAGACCCTGTTCTGTTCTGTAATTCAGTTCCTGTGTAGCCAAGTTTACATTCCGTGTATTACTGATATCTTATGATGTTTCTTTTTCTGTGTGACTTATTTCAGTTAGAATCATCATACCTGAATCCACTTATTGTGTTGCTAAGGGCCTGATGACATAGATTTCATTGCTGAGTGATATTGCTTTGTAAGTAAATACCACAACTTCTTTATCCATTTTTCACTTTCTGCGATGTTGAACTTGTACTGTAAACGAGGTTCTTGTAAACAGAGGCGTCCCAAACTTTGGGGTGGCTGTGTCTTTTTGATTTTAATTTCCCTAATCTATAGGACCATAAGTGGCAGTGCCCTAGGCTCTGTTTCTTTGTTTTTTAGATGTTTCAGGAAACACCATACACTTCTCCCGAGTGTCTGTTGGCAATTTACATCCCGCCCATCAGCATAACAAGGCTCCCAGTTCTCCATGGCCTGTCCTGCCTTTCTGGATTTTACACTTTTTTCAGATGGCTCTTTTGACCGGGGGGAAGTGAGACTTCATTGTAGTGCAGATTTCCTTTGCAAG
The DNA here is from genome assembly GCF_951394435.1 of Stenella coeruleoalba. Classification (NCBI taxonomy): domain Eukaryota; kingdom Metazoa; phylum Chordata; class Mammalia; order Artiodactyla; family Delphinidae; genus Stenella; species Stenella coeruleoalba. The sequence continues at coordinate 1,031,915 of NW_027646015.1, read as the reverse complement.
CTTGCTTGGTTGCCAAAAAGGGCGTATGCGTTTTTTCCTGAATATATTCAGGAAAAAACGCATACGCCCTTTTTGGCCAAGTGCATCATTGTGGACGTTCTGCCTCTTTTCCTATGCTTTCAATGCAATTCCAGTCTACCTCCTGAAATCGGTTTCCTGCAATTCTGTCCCGCTTTCAAGTCCTCTTGGCAGCCTTACTTCAGTCTATTTTTGGATGATAGCTGTCATTTATAACTCTGCAGGTTTGTGAATTACAGTGCCCCTGAGCTCCTTTCTTCAACTCGCTTTCTTGTGACCTGGCCGCAACACCGCAGGATGGCTTCAGGCCCTAATCTGGTTCCGGCCCAACATGCTGAGCCTTTGGTTAATTCCTCTTCCTGGTGGGAAATGAGAGTTAAATTTGCCCGTCCAGACACCTCCAGCTAGCCTCTCATTGGTTCTCGCTATTCCTGTTCATCTTCCGCAGAAATTGCAAACTGGGCCAAACAGGAGGTTAAAGGGACTGACTCTCCAAGTGGGGAGAGTGTTAGTAAAGCGTCTGGAATGTTGCACCCGAGTACCAGGGGAGGAAAACTGAGACATATTTGAACACGTCTCCCGATCACATGGTTGATCATACTCTAGGTTCCATATGCATGTTTTAGCTGAAGGAAGAATACCTTAAACCTGGGTAGTTGAAACCCGTGGAATGGGTACCATGCAATATGACTTCAAAGGGTCTTCATTTGCTCACCGAACCTCTCCAATCCTATCACTGCTGCGTTTATGCCCCTGTACACATGCTTGATTCTCTTTCAGAGACATAGCAATCCATAGGTTTTAAGATACTTACAAGTCAGGTACATTCTTAGGCGTTTAATATGCGGTGTTGAGTCCATTTCGTTGAGCAAGGAGTAGCTCTTGTCTATTCCATATTTGGCTTAAGGAACTTTATCTGTGCTCATTTCAATCTCTGGTTTTATGCAGCACCCCAACTCACCTTTCCCCTTAAGCAAGCATAAGTTGGTTTTCTAAATTTGAGACCCTGTTCTGTTTTTGAATGCAGTTCCTGTGTAGCCAAGTTTACATTCCGTGTATTAGTGATATCTTATGATGTTTCTTTTTCTGTGTGACTTATTTCAGTTAGAATCATCATACCTGAATCCACTCATTGTGCTGCTAAGGCCCTGATGACACAGATTTCATTGCTGAGAGATATTGCTTTGTAAGTAAATACCACAACTTCTTTATCCATTTTTCACTTTCTGCGATGTTGAACTTGTACTGTAAACGAGGTTCTTGTAAACAGAGCCGTTCCAAACTTTGGGGTGGCTGTGTCTTTTTCATTTTAATTTCCCTAAGCTATAGGACCATAAGTGGAAGTGCCCTAGGCTCTGTTGCTTTGTTTTTTAGTTGTTTCAGGAAACACCATACACTTCTCCCAAGTGGTTCTTGGCAAGTTACATCCCGCCCATCAGCATAACAAGGCTCCCAGTTCTCCATGGCCTGTCCTGCCTTTCTGGATTTTACACTTTTTTCAGATGGCCCTTTTGACCGGGGGGAAGTGAGACTTCATTGTAGTGCAGATTTCCTTTGCAAGTTTGCTTGGTTGGCCAAAAAGGGCGTATGCGTTTTTTCCTGAATATATTCAGGAAAAAACGCATACGCCCTTTTTGGCCAAGTGCATCATTGTGGACGTTCTGCCTCTTTTCCTATGCTTTCAATGCAATTCCAGTCTACCTCCTGAAATCGGTTTCCTGCAATTCTGCCCCGCTTTCAAGTCCTCTTGGCAGCCTTACTTCAGTCTATTTTTGGACGATAGCTGTCATTTATAACTCTGCAGGTTTGTGAATTACAGTGCCCCTGAGCTCCTTTCTTCAACTCGCTTTCTTGTGACCTGGCTGCAACACCGCAGGATGGCTTCGGGCCCTAATCTGGTTCCGGCCCGGCACACTGAGCCTTTGGTTAATTCCTCTTCTTGGTGGGAAATGAGAGATAAATTTGCCCGTCCAGACACCTCCAGCTATCCTCTCATTGGTTCTCGCTACTCCTGTTCATCTTCCGCAGAAATTGCAAACTGTGCCAAACAGGAGGTTAAAGGGACTGACTCTCCAAGTCGGGAGAGTGTTAGTAAAGCGTCTGGAATGTTGCACCCGAGTACCAGGGGAGGAAAACTGAGACATATTTGAACACGTCTCCCGTTCACATGGTTGATCATACTCTGGGTTCCACATGCATGTTTTAGCTGAAGGAAGAATACCTTAAACCTGGAGAGTTGAGACCCGTGGAATGGGTACCATGCAATATGACTTCAAAGGGTCTTCATTTGCTCACCGAACCTCTCCAATCCTATCACTGCTGCGTTTATGCCCCTGTACACATGCTTGATTCTCTTTCGGAGACATAGCAATACATAGGTTTTAAGATACTTACTAGTCAGGTACATTCTTAGGCGTTTAATATGGGGTGTTGAGTCCATTTCGTTGAGCAAGGAGTAGCTCTTGTCTATTCCATATTTGGCTTAAGGAACTTTATCTGTGCTCATTTCAGTCTCTGGTTTTATGCAGCACCCCAACTCACCTTTACCCTTAAGCAAGCATAAGTTGGTTTTCTAAATTTGAGACCCTGTTCTGTTCTGTAATTCAGTTCCTGTGTAGCCAAGTTTACATTCCGTGTATTACTGATATCTTATGATGTTTCTTTTTCTGTGTGACTTATTTCAGTTAGAATCATCGTACCTGAATCCACTCCTTATGCTGCTACGGACCTGATGACATAGATTTCATTGCTGAGTGATACTGCATTGTACGTAAGTACCACAAGTTCTTTATCCATTTTTCACTTTCTGTGATATTGAACTTGTACGGTAAAGGAGGTTCTTGTAAACGGAGGCGTCCCAAACTTTGGGGTGGCTGTGTCTTTTTGATTTTAATTTCCCTAAGCTATAGGACCATAAGTGGAAGTGCCCTAGGTTCTGTTGCTTTGTTTTTTAGATGTTTCAGGAAACACCATACACTTCTCCCGAGTGGTTGTTGGCAATTTACATCCCGCCCATCAGCATAACAAAGCTCCCAGTTCTCCATGGCCTGTCCTGCCTTTCTGGATTTTACACTTTTTTCAGATGGCCCTTTTGACCGGGGGGAAGTGAGACTTCATTGTAGTGCAGATTTCCTTTGCAAGCTTGCTTGGTTGGCCAAAAAGGGCGTATGCGTTTTTTCCTGAATATATTCAGGAAAAAACGCATACGCCCTTTTTGGCCAAGTGCATCATTGTGGACGTTCTGCCTCTTTTCCTATGCTTTCAATGTAATTCCAGTCTACCTCCTGAAATCGGTTTCCTGCAATTCTGCCCCGCTTTCAAGTCCTCTTGGCAGCCTTACTTCAGTATATTTTTGGACGATAGCTGTAATTTATAACTCTGCAGGGTTGTGAATTACAGTGCCCCTGAGCTCCTTTCTTCAACTCGCTTTCTTTTCAGCTGGCCGCAACACCGCAGGATGGCTTCAGGCCCTAATCTGGTTCTGGCACGGCACGCTGAGCCTTTGGTTAATTCCTCATCCTGGTGGGAAATGAGAGTTAAATTTCCCATCCAGACACCTCCAGCTAGCCTCTCATTGGTTCTCGCTATTCCTGTTCATCTTCCGCAGAAATTGCAAACTGGGCCAAACAGGAGGTTAAAGGGACTGACTCTCCAAGTGGGGAGAGTGTTAGTAAAGTGTCTGGAATGTTGCACCCGAGTACCAGGGTACGAAAACTGAGACATATTTGAACACGTCTCCCGATCACATGGTTGATCATACACTAGGTTCCACATGCATGTTTTAGCTGAAGGAAGAATACCTTAAACCTGGGTAGTTGAAACCCGTGGAATGGGTACCATGCAATATGACTTCAAAGGGTCTTCATTTGCTCACGAACCTCTCCAATCCTATCACTGCTGCGTTTATGCCCCTGTACACATGCTTGATTCTCTTTCGGAGACATAGCAATCCATAGGTTTTAAGATACTTACTAGTCAGGTACATTCTTAGGCGTTTAATATGCGGTGTTGAGTCCATTTCGTTGAGCAAGGAATAGCTCTTGTCTATTCCATATTTGGCTTAAGGAACTTTATCTGTGCTCATTTCAATCTCTGGTTTTATGCAGCACCCCAACTCACCTTTCCCCTTAAGCAAGCATAAGTTAGTTTTCTAAATTTGAGACCCTGTTCTGTTCTGTAATTCAGTTCCTGTGTAGCCAAGTTTACATTCCGTGTATTACTGATATCTTATGATGTTTCTTTTTCTGTGTGACTTATTTCAGTTAGAATCATCGTACCTGAATCCACTCCTTATGCTGCTACGGACCTGATGACATAGATTTCATTGCTGAGTGATACTGCATTGTACGTAAGTACCACACGTTCTTTATCCATTTTTCACTTTCTGTGATATTGAACTTGTACGGTAAAGGAGGTTCTTGTAAACGGAGGCGTCCCAAACTTTGGGGTGGCTGTGTCTTTTTGATTTTAATTTCCCTAAGCTATAGGACCATAAATGGAAGTGCCCTAGGTTCTGTTGCTTTGTTTTTTAGATGTTTCAGGAAACACCATACACTTCTCCTGAGTGTCTGTTGGCAATTTACATCCCGCCCATCAGCATAACAAGGCTCCCAGTTCTCAATGGCCTGTTGCCTTTCTGGATTTTACACTTTTTTCAGATGGCCCTTTTGACCGGGGGGAAGTGAGACTTCATTGTAGTGCAGATTTCCTTTGCAAGCTTGCTTGGTTGGCCAAAAAGGGCGTATGCGTTTTTTCCTGAATATATTCAGGAAAAAACGCATACGCCCTTTTTGGCCAAGTGCATCATTGTGGACGTTCTGCCTCTTTTCCTATGCTTTCAATGCAATTCCAGTCTACCTCCTGAAATCGGTTTCCTGCAATTCTGCCCCACTTTCAAGTCCTCTTGGCAGCCTTACTTCAGTCTATTTTTGGACGATAGCTGTCATTTATAACTCTGCAGGTTTGTGAATTACAGTGCCCCTGAGCCCCTTTCTTCAACTCGCTTTCTTTTGAGCTGGCCGCAACACCGCAGGATGGCTTCAGGCCCTAATCTGGTTCCCGCCCGGCATGCTGAGCCTTTGGTTAATCCTCTTCCTGGTGGGAAATGAGAGTTAAATTTGCCCGTCCAGACACCTCCAGCTAGCCTCTCATTGGTTCTCGCTATTCCTGTTCATCTTCCGCAGAAATTGCAAACTGGGCCAAACAGGAGGTTAAAGGCGCTGACTCTCCAAGTGGGGAGAGTGTTAGTAAAGCGTCTCGAATGTTGCACCCGAGTACCAGGGGAGGAAAATTGAGACATATTTGAATACGCCTCCCATTCACATGGTTGATCATACTTGGGTTCCACATGCATGTTTTAGCTGAAGGAAGAATACCTTAAACCTGGGTAGTTGAAACCCGTGTAATGGGTACCATGCAATATGACTTCAAAGGGTCTTCATATGCTCACCGAACCTCTCCAATCCTATCACTGCTGCGTTTATGCCCCTGTACACATGCTTGATTCTCTTTTGGAGACATAGCAATCCATAGGTTTTAAGATACTTACTAGTCAGGTACATTCTTAGGCGTTTAATATGGGGTGTTGAGTCCATTTCGTTGACCAAGGAGTAACTCTTGTCTATTCCATATTTGGCTTAAGGAACTTTATCTGTGCTCATTTCAATCTCTGGTTTTATGCAGCACCCCAACTCACCTTTCCCCTTAAGCAAGCATAAGTTGGTTTTCTAAATTTGAGACCCTGTTCTGTTCTGTAATTCAGTTCCTGTGTAGCCAAGTTTCCATTCCGTGTATTACTGATATCTTATGATGTTTCTTTTTCTTTGTGACTTATTTCAGTTAGAATCATCATACCTGAATCCACTCATTGTGCTGCTAAGGGCCTGATGACACAGATTTCATTGCTGTGTGATATTGCTTTGTAAGTAAATACCACAACTTCTTTATCCATTTTTCACTTTCTGCGATGTTGAACTTGTACTGTAAACGAGGTTCTTGTAAACAGAGCCGTTCCAAACTTTGGGGTGGCTGTGTCTTTTTGATTTTAATTTCCCTAAGCTATAGGACCATAAGTGGAAGTGCCCTAGGTTCTGTTGCTTTGTTTTTTAGATGTTTCAGGAAACACCATACACTTCTCCCGAGTGGTTCTTGGCAATTTACATCCCGCCCATCAGCATAACAAGGCTCCCAGTTCTCCATGGCCTGTCCTGCCTTTCTGGATTTTACCCTTTTTTCAGATGGCCCTTTTGACCGGGGGGAAGTGAGACTTCATTGTAGTGCAGATTTCCTTTGCAAGCTTGCTTGGTTGGCCAAAAAGGGCGTATGCGTTTTTTCCTGAATATATTCAGGAAAAAACGCATACGCCCTTTTTGGCCAAGTGCATCATTGTGGACGTTCTGCCTCTTTTCCTATGCTTTCAATGCAATTCCAGTCTACCTCCTGAAATTGGTTTCCTGCAATTCTGCCCCGCTTTCAAGTCCTCTTGGCAGCCTAACTTCAGTATATTTTTGGACGATAGCTGTCATTTATAACTCTGCAGGTTTGTGAATTACAGTGCCCCTGAGCTCCTTTCTTCAACTCGCTTTCTTTTGAGCTGGCCGCAACACCGCAGGATGGCTTCAGGCCCTAATCTGGTTCCGGTACGGCACGCTGAGCCTTTGGTTATTTCCTCTTCCTGGTGGGAAATGAGAGTTAAATTTGCCCGTCCAGACACCTCCAGCTAGTCTCTCATTGGTTCTCGCTATTCCTGTTCATCTTCCGCAGAAATTGCAAACTGGGCCAAACAGGAGGTTAAAGGGACTGACTCTCCAAGTCGGGAGAGTGTTAGTAAAGCATCTGGAATGTTCCACCGAAGTACCAGGGGACGAAAACTGAGACATATTTGAACACGTCTCCCGTTCACATGGTTGATCATACTCTGGGTTCCACATGCATGTTTTAGCTGAAGAAAGAATACCTTAAACCTGGAGAGTTGAGACCCGTGTAATGGGTACCATGCAATATGACTTCAAAGGGTCTTCATTTGCTCACCGAATCTCTCCAATCCTATCACTGCTGCGTTTATGACCCTTGTACACACGCTTGATTCTCTTTTGGAGACATAGCAATCCATAGGTTTTAAGATACTTACTAGTCAGGTATATTCTTAGGCGATTAATATGGGGTGTGGAGTCCATTTCGTTGAGCAAGGAGTAGCTCTTGTCTATTCCATATTTGGCTTAAGGAACTTTATCTGTGCTCATTTCAATCTCTGGTTTTATGCAGCACCCCAACTCACCTTTCCACTTAAGCAAGCATAAGTTGGTTTTCTAAATTTGAGACCCTGTTCTGTTTTGTAATTCAGTTCCTCTGTAGCCAAGTTTAAATTCCATGTATTAGTGATATTTTTTGATGTTTCTTTTTCTGTGTAACTTATTTCAGTATGAATCACCATACCCGAATCCACTCATTATGCTGCTACGGGCCTGGTGACATAGATTTCATTGCTGAGTGATATTGCTTTGTACATGAGTACCACAACTTCTTTATCCATTTTTCACTTTCTGTGATATTGAACTTGTACGGTAAACGAGGTTCTTGTAAACAGAGGCGTCCCAAACTTTGGGGTGGCTGTGTCTTTTTGATTTTAATTTCCCTAAGCTATAGGACCATAAGTGGAAGTGCACTAGGCTCTGTTGCTTTGTTTTTTAGATGTTTCAGGAAACACCATACACTTCTCCGGAGTGGCTGTTGGCAATTTACATCCCGCCCATCAGCATAACAAGGCTCCCAGTTCTCCATGTCCTGTCCTGCCTTTCTAGATTTTACACTTTTTTCTGATGGCCCTTTTGACCGGGGGGAAGTGAGACTTCATTGTAGTGCAGATTTCCTTTGCAAGCTTGCTTGGTTGGCCAAAAAGGGCGTATGCGTTTTTTCCTGAATATATTCAGGAAAAAACGCATACGCCCTTTTTGGCCAAGTGCATCATTGTGGACGTTCTGCCTCTTTTCCTATGCTTTCAATGCAATTCCAGTCTACCTCCTGAAATCGGTTTCCTGCAATTCTGCCCCGCTTTCAAGTCCTCTTGGCAGCCTTACTTCAGTCTATTTTTGGACGATAGCTGTCATTTATAACTCTGCAGGGTTGTGAATTACAGTGCCCCTGAGCCCCTTTCTTCAACTCGCTTTCTTTTGAGCTGGCCGCAACACCGCAGGATGGCTTCAGGCCCTAATCTGGTTCCCGCCCGGCATGCTGAGCCTTTGGTTAATCCTCTTCCTGGTGGGAAATGAGAGTTAAATTTGCCCGTCCAGACACCTCCAGCTAGCCTCTCATTGGTTCTCGCTATTCCTGTTCATCTTCCGCAGAAATTGCAAACTGGGCCAAACAGGAGGTTAAAGGCGCTGACTCTCCAAGTGGGGAGAGTGTTAGTAAAGCGTCTCGAATGTTGCACCCGAGTACCAGGGGAGGAAAATTGAGACATATTTGAATACGCCTCCCTTTCACATGGTTGATCATACTTGGGTTCCACATGCATGTTTTAGCTGAAGGAAGAATACCTTAAACCTGGGTAGTTGAAACCCGTGTAATGGGTACCATGCAATATGACTTCAAAGGGTCTTCATATGCTCACCGAACCTCTCCAATCCTATCACTGCTGCGTTTATGCCCCTGTACACATGCTTGATTCTCTTTTGGAGACATAGCAATCCATAGGTTTTAAGATACTTACTAGTCAGGTACATTCTTAGGCGTTTAATATGGGGTGTTGAGTCCATTTCGTTGAGCAAGGAGTAGCTCTTGTCTATTCCATATTTGGCTTAAGGAACTTTATCTGTGCTCATTTCAATCTCTGGTTTTATGCAGCACCCCAACTCACCTTTCCCCTTAAGCAAGCATAAGTTGGTTTTCTAAATTTGAGACCCTGTTCTGTTCTGTAATTCAGTTCCTGTGTAGCCAAGTTTCCATTCCGTGTATTACTGATATCTTATGATGTTTCTTTTTCTTTGTGACTTATTTCAGTTAGAATCATCATACCTGAATCCACTCATTGTGCTGCTAAGGGCCTGATGACACAGATTTCATTGCTGTGTGATATTGCTTTGTAAGTAAATACCACAACTTCTTTATCCATTTTTCACTTTCTGCGATGTTGAACTTGTACTGTAAACGAGGTTCTTGTAAACAGAGCCGTTCCAAACTTTGGGGTGGCTGTGTCTTTTTGATTTTAATTTCCCTAAGCTATAGGACCATAAGTGGAAGTGCCCTAGGTTCTGTTGCTTTGTTTTTTAGATGTTTCAGGAAACACCATACACTTCTCCCGAGTGGTTCTTGGCTATTTACATCCCGCCCATCAGCATAACAAGGCTCCCAGTTCTCCATGGCCTGTCCTGCCTTTCTGGATTTTACCCTTTTTTCAGATGGCCCTTTTGACCGGGGGGAAGTGAGACTTCATTGTAGTGCAGATTTCCTTTGCAAGCTTGCTTGGTTGGCCAAAAAGGGCGTATGCGTTTTTTCCTGAATATATTCAGGAAAAAACGCATACGCCCTTTTTGGCCAAGTGCATCATTGTGGACGTTCTGCCTCTTTTCCTATGCTTTCAATGCAATTCCAGTCTACCTCCTGAAATTGGTTTCCTGCAATTCTGCCCCGCTTTCAAGTCCTCTTGGCAGCCTTACTTCAGTATATTTTTGGACGATAGCTGTCATTTATAACTCTGCAGGTTTGTGAATTACAGTGCCCCTGAGCTCCTTTCTTCAACTCGCTTTCTTTTGAGCTGGCCGCAACACCGCAGGATGGCTTCAGGCCCTAATCTGGTTCCGGTACGGCACGCTGAGCCTTTGGTTATTTCCTCTTCCTGGTGGGAAATGAGAGTTAAATTTGCCCGTCCAGACACCTCCAGCTAGTCTCTCATTGGTTCTCGCTATTCCTGTTCATCTTCCGCAGAAATTGCAAACTGGGCCAAACAGGAGGTTAAAGGGACTGACTCTCCAAGTCGGGAGAGTGTTAGTAAAGCGTCTGGAATGTTCCACCGAAGTACCAGGGGACGAAAACTGAGACATATTTGAACACGTCTCCCGTTCACATGGTTGATCATACTCTGGGTTCCACATGCATGTTTTAGCTGAAGAAAGAATACCTTAAACCTGGAGAGTTGAGACCCGTGTAATGGGTACCATGCAATATGACTTCAAAGGGTCTTCATTTGCTCACCGAATCTCTCCAATCCTATCACTGCTGCGTTTATGACCCTTGTACACACGCTTGATTCTCTTTTGGAGACATAGCAATCCATAGGTTTTAAGATACTTACTAGTCAGGTATATTCTTAGGCGATTAATATGGGGTGTGGAGTCCATTTCGTTGAGCAAGGAGTAGCTCTTGTCTATTCCATATTTGGCTTAAGGAACTTTATCTGTGCTCATTTCAATCTCTGGTTTTATGCAGCACCCCAACTCACCTTTCCACTTAAGCAAGCATAAGTTGGTTTTCTAAATTTGAGACCCTGTTCTGTTTTGTAATTCAGTTCCTCTGTAGCCAAGTTTAAATTCCATGTATTAGTGATATTTTTTGATGTTTCTTTTTCTGTGTAACTTATTTCAGTATGAATCACCATACCCGAATCCACTCATTATGCTGCTACGGGCCTGGTGACATAGATTTCATTGCTGAGTGATATTGCTTTGTACATGAGTACCACAACTTCTTTATCCATTTTTCACTTTCTGTGATATTGAACTTGTACGGTAAACGAGGTTCTTGTAAACAGAGGCGTCCCAAACTTTGGGGTGGCTGTGTCTTTTTGATTTTAATTTCCCTAAGCTATAGGACCATAAGTGGAAGTGCACTAGGCTCTGTTGCTTTGTTTTTTAGATGTTTCAGGAAACACCATACACTTCTCCGGAGTGGCTGTTGGCAATTTACATCCCGCCCATCAGCATAACAAGGCTCCCAGTTCTCCATGTCCTGTCCTGCCTTTCTAGATTTTACACTTTTTTCTGATGGCCCTTTTGACCGGGGGGAAGTGAGACTTCATTGTAGTGCAGATTTCCTTTGCAAGCTTGCTTGGTTGGCCAAAAAGGGCGTATGCGTTTTTTCCTGAATATATTCAGGAAAAAACGCATACGCCCTTTTTGGCCAAGTGCATCATTGTGGACGTTCTGCCTCTTTTCCTATGCTTTCAATGCAATTCCAGTCTACCTCCTGAAATCGGTTTCCTGCAATTCTGCCCCGCTTTCAAGTCCTCTTGGCAGCCTTACTTCAGTCTATTTTTGGACGATAGCTGTCATTTATAACTCTGCAGGTTTGTGAATTACAGTGCCCCTGAGCTCCTTTCTTCAACTCGCTTTCTTTTGAGCTGGCCGCAACACCGCAGGATGGCTTCAGGCCCTAATCTGGTTCCGGTACGGCACGCTGAGCCTTTGGTTATTTCCTCTTCCTGGTGGGAAATGAGAGTTAAATTTGCCCGTCCAGACACCTCCAGCTAGCCTCTCATTGGTTCTCGCTATTCCTGTTCATCTTCCGCAGAAATTGCAAACTGGGCCAAACAGGAGGTTAAAGGGACTGACTCTCCAAGTGGGGAGAGTGTTAGTAAAGCGTCTGGAATGTTGCACCGGAGTACCAGGGGAGGAAAACTGAGACATATTTGAACACGTCTCCCGATCACATGGTTGATCATACTCTGCGTTCCACATGCATGTTTTAGCTGAAGGAAGAATACCTAAAATCTGCGTAGTTGAAACCCATGGAATGGGTACCGTGCAATATGACTTCAAAGGTCTTCATTTGCTCACCGAACCTCTCCAATCCTATCACTGCTGCGTTTATGCCCCTGTACACATGCTTGATTCTCTTTCGGAGACATAGCAATCCATAGGTTTTAAGATACTTACTAGTCAGGTACATTCTTAGGCGTTTAATATGGGGTGTTGAGTCCATTTCGTTGAGCAAGGAGTAGCTCTTGTCTATTCCATATTTGGCTTAAGGAACTTTATCTGTGCTCATTTCAATCTCTGGTTTTATGCAGCACCCCAACTCACCTTTCCCCTTAAGCAAGCATAAGTTGGTTTTCTAAATTTGAGACCCTGTTCTGTTCTGTAATTCAGTTCCTGTGTAGCCAAGTTTACATTCCGTGTATTACTGATATCTTATGATGTTTCTTTTTCTGTGTGACTTATTTCAGTTAGAATCATCATACCTGAATCCACTCATTGTGCTGCTAAGGGCCTGATGACACAGATTTCATTGCTGAGTGATATTGCTTTGTAAGTAAATACCACAACTTCTTTATCCATTTTTCACTTTCTGCGATGTTGAACTTGTACTGTAAACGAGGTTCTTGTAAACAGAGCCGTTCCAAACTTTGGGGTGGCTGTGTCTTTTTGATTTTAATTTCCCTAAGCTATAGGACCATAAGTGGAAGTGCCCTAGGCTCTGTTGCTTTGTTTTTTAGATGTTTCAGGAAACACCATACACTTCTCCCAAGTGTCTGTTGGCAATTTACATCCTGCCCATCAGCATAACAAGGCTCCCAGTTCTCCATGGCCTGTTGCCTTTCTGGATTTTACACTTTTTTCAGATGGCCCTTTTGACCGGGGGGAAGTGAGACTTCATTGTAGTGTAGATTTCCTTTGCAAGCTTGCTTGGTTGGCCAAAAAGGGCGTATGCGTTTTTTCCTGAATATATTCAGGAAAAAACGCATACGCCCTTTTTGGCCAAGTGCATCATTGTGGACGTTCTGCCTCTTTTCCTATGCTTTCAATGCAATTCCAGTCTACCTCCTGAAATCGGTTTCCTGCAATTCTGCCCCGCTTTCAAGTCCTCTTGGCAGCCTTACTTCAGTCTATTTTTGGACGATAGCTGTCATTTATAACTCTGCAGGTTTGTGAATTACAGTGCCCCTGAGCTCCTTTCTTCAACTCGCTTTCTTGTGACCTGGCCGCAACACCGCAGGATGGCTTCAGGCCCTAATCTGGTTCCGGCCCGGCATGCTGAGCCTTTGGTTAATTCCTCTTCCTGGTGGGAAATGAGAGTTAAATTTGCCCGTCCAGACACCTCCAGCTAGCCTCTCATTGGTTCTCGCTATTCCTGTTCATCTTCCGCAGAAATTGCAAACTGGGCCAAACAGGAGGTTAAAGGGACTGACTCTCCAAGTGGGGAGAGTGTTAGTAAAGCGTCTGGAATGTTGCACCCGAGTACCAGGGGAGGAAAACTGAGACATATTTGAACAGGTCTCCCGATCACATGGTTGATCATACTCTAGGTTCCACATGCATGTTTTAGCTGAAGGAAGAATACCTTAAACCTGGGTACTTGAAACCCGTGGAATAGGTACCATGCAATATGACTTCAAAGGGTCTTCATTTGCTCACCGAACCTCTCCAATCCTATCACTGCTGCGTTTATGCCCCTGTACACATGCTTGATTCTCTTTCAGAGACATAGCAATCCATAGGTTTTAAGATACTTACTAGTCAGGTACATTCTTAGGCGTTTAATATGGGGTGTTGAGTCCATTTCGTTGAGCAAGGAGTAGCTCTTGTCTATTCCATATTTGGCCTAAGGAACTTTATCTGTGCTCATTTCAATCTCTGGTTTTATGCAGCACCCCAACTCACCTTTACCCTTAAGCAAGCATAAGTTGGTTTTCTAAATTTGAGACCCTGTTCTGTTCTGTAATTCAGTTCCTTTGTAGCCAAGTTTACATTCCGTGTATTACTGATATCTTATGTTGTTTCTTTTTCTGTGTGACTTATTTCAGTTAGAATCATCATACCTGAATCCACTCATTGTGTTGCTAAGGGACTGATGACATAGATTTCATTGCTGAGTGATATTGCTTTGTAAGTAAATACCACAAGTTCTTTATCCATTTTTCACTTTCTGCGATGTTGAACTTGTACTGTAAACGAGGTTCTTGTAAACAGAGGCGTCCCAAACTTTGGGGTGGCTGTGTCTTTTTGATTGTAATTTCCCTAAGCTATAGGACCATAAGTGGAAGTGCACTAGGCTCAGCTGCTTTGTTTTTTAGATGTTTCAGGAAACACCATACACTTCTCCGGAGTGGCTGTTGGCAATTTACATCCCGCCCATCAGCATAACAAGGCTCCCAGTTCTCCATGGCCTGTCCTGCCTTTCTGGATTTTACACTTTTTTCAGATGGCCCTTTTGACCGGGGGGAAGTGAGACTTCATTGTAGTGCAGATTTCCTTTGCAAGCTTGCTTGGTTTGCCAAAAAGGGCGTATGCGTTTTTTCCTGAATATATTCAGGAAAAAACGCATACGCCCTTTTTGGCCAAGTGCATCATTGTGGACGTTCTGCCTCTTTTCCTATGCTTTCAATGCAATTCCAGTCTACCTCCTGAAATCGGTTTCCTGCAATTCTGTCCCGCTTTCAAGTCCTCTTGGCAGCCTTACTTCAGTCTATTTTTGGATGATAGCTGTCATTTATAACTCTGCAGGTTTGTGAATTACAGTGCCCCTGAGCTCCTTTCTTCAACTCGCTTTCTTGTGACCTGGCCGCAACACCGCAGGATGGCTTTAGGCCCTAATCTGGTTCCGGCCCGACATGCTGAGCCTTTGGTTAATTCCTCTTCCTGGTGGGAAATGAGAGTTAAATTTGCCCGTCCAGACACCTCCAGCTAGCCTCTCATTGGTTCTCGCTATTCCTGTTCATCTTCTGCAGAAATTGCAAACTGGGCCAAACAGGAGGTTAAAGGGACTGACTCTCCAAGTGGGGAGAGTGTTAGTAAAGCGTCTGGAATGTTGCACCCGAGTACCAGGGGAGGAAAACTGAGACATATTTGAACACGTCTCCCGATCACATGGTTGATCATACTCTAGGTTCCACATGCATGTTTTAGCTGAAGGAAGAATACCTTAAACCTGGGTAGTTGAAACCCGTGGAATGGGTACCATGCAATATGACTTCAAAGGGTCTTCATTTGCTCACCGAACCTCTGCAATCCTATCACTGCTGCGTTTATGCCCCTGTACACATGCTTGATTCTCTTTCGGAGACATAGCAATCCATAGGTTTTAAGATACTTACTAGTCAGGTACATTCTTAGGCGTTTAATATGGGGTGTTGAGTCCATTTCGTTGAGCAAGGAGTAGCTCTTGTCTATTCCATATTTGGCTGAAGGAACTTTATCTGTGCTCATTTCAATATCTGGTTTTATGCAGCACCCCAACTCACCTTTACCCTTAAGCAAGCATAAGTTGGTTTTCTAAATTTGAGACCCTGTTCTGTTCTGTAATTCAGTTCCTGTGTAGCCAAGTTTACATTCCGTGTATTACTGATATCTTATGATGTTTCTTTTTCTGTGTGACTTATTTCAGTTAGAATCATCATACCTGAATCCACTCATTGTGCTGCTAAGGGCCTGATGACATAGATTTCATTGCTGAGTGATATTGCTTTGTAAGTGAATACCACAACTTCTTTATCCATTTTTCACTTTCTGCGATGTTGAACTTGTACTGTAAACGAGGTTCTTGTAAACAGAGCCGTTCCAAACTTTGGGGTGGCTGTGTCTTTTTTATTTTAATTTCCCTAAGCTATAGGACCATAAGTGGAAGTGCCCTAGGCTATGTTGCTTTGTTTTTTAGATGTTTCAGGAAACACCATACACTTCTCCCAAGTGTCTGTTGGCAATTTACATCCCGCCCATCAGCATAACAAGGCTCCCAGTTCTCAATGGCCTGTTGCCTTTCTGGATTTTACACTTTTTTCAGATGGCCCTTTTGACCGGGGGGAAGTGAGACTTCATTGTAGTGCAGATTTCCTTTGCAAGCTTGCTTGGTTGGCCAAAAAGTGCGTATGCGTTTTTTCCTGAATATATTCAGGAAAAAACGCATACGCCCTTTTTGGCCAAGTGCATCATTGTGGACGTTCTGCCTCTTTTCCTATGCTTTCAATGCAATTCCAGTCTACCTCCTGAAATCGGTTTCCTGCAATTCTGCCCCGCTTTCAAGTCCTCTTGGCAGCCTTACTTCAGTCTATTTTTGGACGATAGCTGTCATTTATAACTCTGCAGGTTTGTGAATTACAGTGCCCCTGAGCTCCTTTCTTCAACTCGCTTTCTTGTGACCTGGCCGCAACACCGCAGGATGGCTTCAGGCCCTAATCTGGTTCCGGCCCGGCATGCTGAGCCTTTGGTTAATTCCTCTTCCTGGTGGGAAATGAGAGTTAAATTTGCCCGTCCAGACACCTCCAGCTAGCCTCTCATTGGTTCTCGCTATTCCTGTTCATCTTCCGCAGAAATTGCAAACTGGGCCAAACAGGAGGTTAAAGGGACTGACTCTCCAAGTGGGGAGAGTGTTAGTAAAGCGTCTGGAATGTTGCACCCGAGTACCAGGGGAGGAAAACTGAGACATATTTGAACACGTCTCCCGATCACATGGTTGATCATACTCTAGGTTCCACATGCATGTTTTAGCTGAAGGAAGAATACCTTAAACCTGGGTAGTTGAAACCCGTGGAATGGGTACCGTGCAATATGACTTCAAAGGGTCTTCATTTGCTCACCGAACCTCTCCAATCCTATCACTGCTGCGTTTATGCCCCTGTACACATGCTTGATTCTCTTTCGGAGACATAGCAATCCATAGGTTTTAAGATACTTACTAGTCAGGAACATTCTTAGGCGTTTAATATGGGGTGTTGAGTCCATATCGTTGAGCAAGGAGTAGCTCTTGTCTATTCCATATTTGGCTTAAGGAACTTTATCTGTGCTCATTTCAATCTCTGGTTTTATGCAGCACCCCAACTCACCTTTACCCTTAAGCAAGAATAAGTTGGTTTTCTAAATTTGAGACCCTGTTCTGTTCTGTAATTCAGTTCCTGTGTAGCCAAGTTTACATTCCGTGTATTACTGATATCTTATGATGTTTCTTTTTCTGTGTGACTTATTTCAGTTAGAATCATCATACCTGAATCCACTCACTGTGCTGCTAAGGGCCTGATGACACAGATTTCATTGCTGAGTGATATTGCTTTGTAAGTAAATACCACAACTTCTCTATCCATTTTTCACTTTCTGCGATGTTGAACTTGTACTGTAAACGAGGTTCTTGTAAACAGAGCCATTCCAAACTTTGGGGTGGCTGTGTCTTTTTGATTTTAATTTCCCTAAGCTATAGGACCATAAGTGGAAGTGCCCTAGGTTCTGTTGCTTTGTTTTTTAGATGTTTCAGGAAACACCATACACTTCTCCCGAGTGGTTGTTGGCAATTTACATCCCGACCATCAGCATAACAAGGCTCCCAGTTCTCCATGGCCTGTCCTGCCTTTCTGGATTTTACACTTTTTTCAGATGGCCCTTTTGACCGGGGGGAAGTGAGACTTCATTGTAGTGCAGATTTCCTTTGCAAGCTTGCTTGGTTGGCCAAAAAGGGCGTATGCGTTTTTTCCTGAATATATTCAGGAAAAAACGCATACGCCCTTTTTGGCCAAGTGCATCATTGTGGACGTTCTGCCTCTTTTCCTATGCTTTCAATGCAATTCCAGTCTACCTCCTGAAATCGGTTTCCTGCAATTCTGCCCCGCTTTCAAGTCCTCTTGGCAGCCTTACTTCAGTTTATTTTTGGACGATAGCTGTCATTTATAACTCTGCAGGTTTGTGAATTACAGTACCCCTGAGCTCCTTTCTTCAACTCGCTTTCTTTTGAGCTGGCCGCAACACCGCAGGATGGCTTCAGGCCCTAATCTGGTTCCGGTACGGCACGCTGAGCCTTTGGTTATTTCCTCTTCCTGGTGGGAAATGAGAGTTAAATTTGCCCGTCCAGACACCTCCAGCTAGCCTCTCATTGGTTCTCGCTATTCCTGTTCATCTTCCGCAGAAATTGCAAACTGGGCCAAACAGGAGGTTAAAGGCGCTGACTCTCCAAGTGGGGAGAGTGTTAGTAAAGCGTCTGGAATGTTGCACCCGAGTACCAGGGGAGGAAAACTGAGACATATTTGAACACGTCTCCCGATCACATGGTTGATCATACTCTGGGTTCCACATGCATGTTTTAGCTGAAGGAAGAATACCTTAAACCTGGAGAGTTGAGACCCGTGGAATGGGTACCATGCAATATGACTTCAAAGGGTCTTCATTTGCTCACCGAACCTCTCCAATCCTATCACTGCTGCGTTTATGCCCCTGTACACACGCTTGATTCTCTTTTGGAGACATAGCAATCCATAGGTTTTAAGATACTTACTAGTCAGGTACATTCTTAGGCGTTTAATATGGGGTGTTGAGTCCATTTCGTTGAGCAAGGAATAGCTCTTGTCTATTCCATATTTGGCTTAAGGAACTTTATCTGTGCTCATTTCAATCTCTGGTTTTATGCAGCACCCCAACTCACCTTTCCCCTTAAGCAAGCATAAGTTGGTTTTCTAAATTTGAGAACCTGTTCCGTTTTGGAATGCAGTTCCTGTGTAGCCAAGTTTACATTCCGTGTATTAGTGATATCTTATGATGTTTCTTTTTCTGTGTGACTTATTTCAGTTAGAATCATCGTACCTGAATCCACTCATTATGCTGCTACGGGCCTGATGACATAGATTTCATTGCTGAGTGATACTGCATTGTACGTAAGTACCAAAAGTTCTTTATCCATTTTTCACTTTCTGTGATATTGAACTTGTACGGTAAACGAGATTCTTGTAAACGGAGGCGTCCCAAACTTTGGGGTGGCTGTGTCTTTTTGATTTTAATTTCCCTAAGCTATAGGACCATAAGTGGAAGTGCCCTAGGCTCTGTTGCTTTGTTTTTTAGATGTTTCAGGAAACACCATACACTTCTCCCAAGTGTCTGTTGGCAATTTACATCCCACCCATCAGCATAACAAGGCTCCCAGTTCTCAATGGCCTGTTGCCTTTCTGGATTTTACACTTTTTTCAGATGGCCCTTTTGACCGGGGGGAAGTGAGACTTCATTGTAGTGCAGATTTCCTTTGCAAGCTTGCTTGGTTGGCCAAAAAGGGCGTATGCGTTTTTTCCTGAATATATTCAGGAAAAAACGCATACGCCCTTTTTGGCCAAGTGCATCATTGTGGACGTTCTGCCTCTTTTCCTATGCTTTCAATGCAATTCCAGTCTACCTCCTGAAATCGGTTTCCTGCAATTCTGCCCCGCTTTGAAGTCCTCTTGGCAGCCTTACTTCAGTCTATTTTTGGACGATAGCTGTCATTTATAACTCTGCAGGTTTGTGAATTACAGTGCCCCTGAGCTCCTTTCTTCAACTCGCTTTCTTGTGACCTGGCCGCAACACCGCAGGATGGCTTCAGGCCCTAATCTGGTTCCGGCCCGGCATGCTGAGTCTTTGGTTAATTCCTCTTCCTGGTGGGAAATGAGAGTTAAATTTGCCCGTTCAGACACCTCCAGCTAGTCTCTCATTGGTTCTCGCTATTCCTGTTCATCTTCCGCAGAAATTGCAAACTGGGCCAAACAGGAGGTTAAAGGGACTGACTCTCCAAGTCGGGAGAGTGTTAGTAAAGCGTCTGGAATGTTGCACCCTTGTACCAGGGGAGGAAAACTGAGACATATTTGAACACGTCTCCCGTTCACATGGTTGATCATACTCTGGGTTCCACATGCATGTTTTAACTGAAGGAAGAATACCTTAAACCTGGGTAGTTGAGACCCGTGGAATGGGTACCATGCAATATGACTTCAAAGAGTCTTCATTTGCTCACCGAACCTCTCCAATCCTATCACTGCTGCGTTTATGCCCCTGTACACATGCTTGATTCTCTTTCGGAGACATAGCAATCCATAGGTTTTAAGATACTTACTAGTCAGGTACATTCTTAGGCGTTTAATATGCGGTGTTGAGTCCATTTCGTTGAGCAAGGAGTAGCTCTTGTCTATTCCATATTTGGCTTAAGGAACTTTATCTGTGCTCATTTCAATCTCTGGTTTTATGCAGCACCCCAACTCACCTTTCCCCTTAAGCAAGCATAAGTTGGTTTTCTAAATTTGAGACGCTGTTCTGTTTTGGAATGCAGTTCCTGTGTAGCCAAGTTTACATTCCGTGTATTAGTGATATCTTATGATGTTTCTTTTTCTGTGTGACTTATTTCAGTTAGAATCATCGTACCTGAATCCACTCATTATGCTGCTACGGGCCTGATGACATAGATTTCATTGCTGAGTGATACTGCATTGTACGTAAGTACCACAAGTTCTTTATCCATTTTTCACTTTCTGTGATATTGAACTTGTACGGTAAACGAGGTTCTTGTAAACGGAGGTGTCCCAAACTTTGGGGTGGCTGTGTCTTTTTGATTTTAATTTCCCTAAGCTATAGGACCATAAGTGGAAGTGCCCTAGGCTCTGTTGCTTTGTTTTTCAGATGTTTCAGGAAACACCATACACTTCTCCCGAGTGGTTGTTGGCAATTTACATCCCGCCCATCAGCATAACAAGGCTCCCAGTTCTCCATGGCCTGTCCTGCCTTTCTGGATTTTACACTTTTTTCAGATGGCCCTTTTGACCGGGGGGAAGTGAGACTTCATTGTAGTGCAGATTTCCTTTGCAAGCTTGCTTGGTTGGCCAAAAAGGGCGTATGCGTTTTTTCCTGAATATATTCAGGAAAAAACGCATACGCCCTTTTTGGCCAAGTGCATCATTGTGGACGTTCTGCCTCTTTTCCTATGCTTTCAATGCAATTCCAGTCTACCTCCTGAAATCGGTTTCCTGCAATTCTGCCCCGCTTTCAAGTCCTATTGGCAGCCTTACTTCAGTCTATTTTTGGACGATAGCTGTCATTTATAACTCTGCAGGTTTGTGAATTACAGTGCCCCTGAGCTCCTTTCTTCAACTCGCTTTCTTTTGAGCTGGCCGCAACACCGCAGGATGGCTTCAGGCCCTAATCTGGTTCCGGCCCGGCATGCTGAGCCTTTGGTTAATTCCTCTTCCTGGTAGGAAATGAGAGTTAAATTTGCCCATCCAGACACCTCCAGCTAGTCTCCATTGGTTCTCGCTATTCCTGTTCATCTTCCGCAGAAATTGCAAACTGGGCCAAACAGGAGGTTAAAGGGACTGACTCTCCAAGTCGGGAGAGTGTTAGTAAAGCGTCTGGAATGTTGCACCCGAGTACCAGGGTACGAAAACTGAGACATATTTGAACACGTCTCCCGATCACATGGTTGATCATACTCTAGGTTCCACATGCATGTTTTAGCTGAAGGAAGAATACCTTAAACCTGGGTAGTTGAAACCCGTGGAATGGGTACCATGCAATATGACTTCAAAGGGTCTTCATTTGCTCACCGAACCTCTCCAATCCTATCACTGCTGCGTTTATGCCCCTGTACACATGCTTGATTCTCTTTTGGAGACATAGCAATCCATAGGTTTTAAGATACTTACAAGTCAGGTACATTCTTAGGCGTTTAATATGCGGTGTTGAGTCCATTTCGTTGAGCGAGGAGTAGCTCTTGTCTATTCCATATTTGGCTTAAGGAACTTTATCTGTGCTCATTTCAATCTCTGGTTTTATGCAGCACCCCAACTCACCTTTACCCTTAAGCAAGCATAAGTTGGTTTTCTAAATTTGAGTCCCTGTTCTGTTCTGTAATTCAGTTCCTGTGTAGCCAAGTTTACATTCCGTGTATTACTGATATCTTATGATGTTTCTTTTTCTGTGTGACTTACTTCAGTTAGAATCATCATACCTGAATCCACTCATTGTGCTGCTAAGGGCCTGATGACACAGATTTCATTGCTGAGTGATATTGCTTTGTAAGTAAATACCACAACTTCTTTATCCATTTTTCACTTTCTGCGATGTTGAACTTGTACTGTAAATGAGGTTCTTGTAAACAGAGCCGTTCCAAACTTTGGGGTGGCTGTGTGTTTTTGATTTTAATTTCCCTAAGCTATAGGACCATAAGTGGAAGTGCCCTAGGTTCTGTTGCTTTGTTTTTTAGATGTTTCAGGAAACACCATACACTTCTCCCGAGTGGTTGTTGGCAATTTACATACCGCCCATCAGCATAACTAGGCTCCCAGTTCTCCATGGCCTTTCCTGCCTTTCTGGATTTTACACTTTTTTCAGATTGCCCTTTTGACCGGGGAGAAGTGAGACTTCATTGTAGTGCAGATTTCCTTTGCAAGCTTGCTTGGTTGGCCAAAAAGGGCGTATGCGTTTTTTCCTGAATATATTCAGGAAAAAACGCATACGCCCTTTTTGGCCAAGTGCATCATTGTGGACGTTCTGCCTCTTTTCCTATGCTTTCAATGCAATTCCAGTCTACCTCCTGAAATCGGTTTCCTGCAATTCTGCCCCGCTTTCAAGTCCTCTTGGCAGCCTTACTTCAGTCTATTTTTGGACGATAGCTGTCATTTATAACTCTGCAGGTTTGTGAATTACAGTGCCCCTGAGCTCCTTTCTTCAACTCGCTTTCTTTTGAGCTGGCCGCAACACCGCAGGATGGCTTCAGGCCCTAATCTGGTTCCGGCCCGGCATGCTGAGCCTTTGGTTAATTCCTCTTCCTGGTGGGAAATGAGAGTTAAATTTGCCCGTCCAGACACCTCCAGCTAGCCTCTCATTGGTTCTCGCTATTCCTGTTCATCTTCCGCAGAAATTGCAAACTGGGCCAAACAGGAGGTTAAAGGGACTGACTCTCCAAGTGGGGAGAGTGTTAGTAAAGCGTCTGGAATGTTGCACCCGAGTACCAGGGGAGGAAAACTGAGACATATTTGAACACGTCTCCCGTTCACATGGTTGATCGTACTTGGGTTCCACATGCATGTTTTAGCTGAAGGAAGAATACCTTAAACCTGGGTAGTTGAAACCCGTGGAATGGGTACCATGCAATATGACTTCAAAGGGTCTTCATTTGCTCACCGAACCTCTCCAATCCTATCACTGCTGCGTTTATGCCCCTGTACACATGCTTGATTCTCTTTTGGAGACATAGCAATCCATACGTTTTAAGATACTTACAAGTCAGGTACATTCTTAGGCGTTTAATATGCGGTGTTGAGTCCATTTCGTTGAGCGAGGAGTAGCTCTTGTCTATTCCATATTTGGCTTAAGGAACTTTATCTGTGCTCATTTCAATCTCTGGTTTTATGCAGCACCCCAACTCACCTTTACCCTTAAGCAAGCATAAGTTGGTCTTCGAAATTTGAGACCCTGTTCTGTTTTGGAATGCAGTTCCTGTGTTGCCAAGTTTACATTCCGTGTATTAGTGATATCTTATGATGTTTCTTTTTCTGTGTGACTTATTTCAGTTAGAATCATCGTACCTGAATCCACTCATTATGCTGCTACGGGCCTGATGACATAGATTTCATTGCTGAGTGATACTGCATTGTACGTAAGTACCACAAGTTCTTTATCCATTTTTCACTTTCTGTGATATTGAACTTGTACGGTAAACGAGGTTCTTGTAAACGGAGGTGTCCCAAACTTTGGGGTGGCTGTGTCTTTTTGATTTTAATTTCCCTAAGCTATAGGACCATAAGTGGAAGTGCCCTAGGCTCTGTTGCTTTGTTTTTCAGATGTTTCAGGAAACACCATACACTTCTCCCGAGTGGTTGTTGGCAATTTACATCCCGCCCATCAGCATAACAAGGCTCCCAGTTCTCCATGGCCTGTCCTGCCTTTCTGGATTTTACACTTTTTTCAGATGGCCCTTTTGACCGGGGGGAAGTGAGACTTCATTGTAGTGCAGATTTCCTTTGCAAGCTTGCTTGGTTGGCCAAAAAGGGCGTATGCGTTTTTTCCTGAATATATTCAGGAAAAAACATATACGCCCTTTTTGGCCAAGTGCATCATTGTGGACGTTCTGCCTCTTTTCCTATGCTTTCAATGCAATTCCAGTCTACCTCCTGAAATCGGTTTCCTGCAATTCTGCCCCGCTTTCAAGTCCTCTTGGCAGCCTTACTTCAGTCTATTTTTGGACGATAGCTGTCATTTATAACTCTGCAGCTTTGTGAATTACAGTGCCCCTGAGCTCCTTTCTTCAACTCGCTTTCTTGTGACCTGGCCGCAACACCGCAGGATGGCTTCAGGCCCTAATCTGGTTCCGGCCCGGCATGCTGAGCCTTTGGTTAATTCCTCTTCCTGGTGGGAAATGAGAGTTAAATTTGCCCGTCCAGACACCTCCAGCTAGCCTCTCATTGGTTCTCGCTATTCCTGTTCATCTTCCGCAGAAATTGCAAACTGGGCCAAACAGGAGGTTAAAGGGACTGACTCTCCAAGTGGGGAGAGTGTTAGTAAAGCGTCTGGAATGTTGCACCCGAGTACCAGGGGAGGAAAACTGAGACATATTTGAACACGTCTCCCGATCACATGGTTGATCATACTCTAGGTTCCACATGCATGTTTTAGCTGAAGGAAGAATACCTTAAACCTGGGTAGTTGAAACCCGTGGAATGGGTACCATGCAATATGACTTCAAAGGGTCTTCATTTGCTCACCGAACCTCTGCAATCCTATCACTGCTGCGTTTATGCCCCTGTACACATGCTTGATTCTCTTTCGGAGACATAGCAATCCATAGGTTTTAAGATACTTACTAGTCATGTACATTCTTAGGCGTTTAATATGGGGTGTTGAGTCCATTTCGTTGAGCAAGGAGTAGCTCTTGTCTATTCCATATTTGGCTTAAGGAACTTTATCTGTGCTCATCTCAATCTCTGGTTTTATGCAGCACCCCAACTCACCTTTACCCTTAAGCAAGAATAAGTTGGTTTTCTAAATTTGAGACCCTGTTCTGTTCTGTAATTCAGTTCCTGTGTAGCCAAGTTTACATTCCGTGTATTACTGATATCTTATGATGTTTCTTTTTCTGTGTGACTTATTTCAGTTAGAATCATCATACCTGAATCCACTCATTGTGCTGCTAAGGGCCTGATGACACAGATTTCATTGCTGAGTGATATTGCTTTGTAAGTAAATACCACAACTTCTTTATCCATTTTTCACTTTCTGCGATGTTGAACTTGTACTGTAAACGATGTTCTTGTAAACAGAGCCGTTCCAAACTTTGGGGTGGCTGTGTCTTTTTGATTTTAATTTCCCTAAGCTATAGGACCATAAGTGGAAGTGCCCTAGGTTCTGTTGCTTTGTATTTTAGATGTTTCAGGAAACACCATACACTTCTCCCGAGTGGTTGTTGGCAATTTACATCCCGCCCATCAGCATAACAAGGCTCCCAGTTCTCCATGGCCTGTCCTGCCTTTCTGGATTTTACACTTTTTTCAGATGGCCCTTTTGACCGGGGGGAAGTGAGACTTCATTGTAGTGCAGATTTCCTTTGCAAGCTTGCTTGGTTGGCCAAAAAGGGCGTATGCGTTTTTTCCTGAATATATTCAGGAAAAAACGCATACGCCCTTTTTGGCCAAGTGCATCATTGTGGACGTTCTGCCTCTTTTCCTATGCTTTCAATGCAATTCCAGTCTACCTCCTGAAATCGGTTTCCTGCAATTCTGCCCCGCTTTGAAGTCCTCTTGGCAGCCTTACTTCAGTCTATTTTTGGACGATAGCTGTCATTTATAACTCTGCAGGTTTGTGAATTACAGTGCCCCTGAGCTCCTTTCTTCAACTCGCTTTCTTGTGACCTGGCCGCAACACCGCAGGATGGCTTCAGGCCCTAATCTGGTTCCGGCCCGGCATGCTGAGCCTTTGGTTAATTCCTCTTCCTGGTGGGAAATGAGAGTTAAATTTGCCCGTCCAGACACCTCCAGCTAGCCTCTCATTGGTTCTCGCTATTCCTGTTCATCTTCCGCAGAAATTGCAAACTGGGCCAAACAGGACGTTAAAGGGACTGACTCTCCAAGTGGGGAGAGTGTTAGTAAAGCGTCTGGAATGTTGCACCCGAGTACCAGGGGAGGAAAACTGAGACATATTTGAACACGTCTCCCGATCACATGGTTGATCATACTTGGGTTCCACATGCATGTTTTAGCTGAAGGAAGAATACCTTAAACCTGGGTAGTTGAAACCCGTGGAATGGGTACCATGCAATATGACTTCAAAGGGTCTTCATTTGCTCACCGAACCTCTCCAATCCTATCACTGCTGCGTTTATGCCCCTGTACACATGCTTGATTCTCTTTTGGAGACATAGCAATCCATAGGTTTTAAGATACTTACAAGTCAGGTACATTCTTAGGCGTTTAATATGCGGTGTTGAGTCCATTTCGTTGAGCGAGGAGTAGCTCTTGTCTATTCCATATTTGGCTTAAGGAACTTTATCTGTGCTCATTTCAATCTCTGGTTTTATGCAGCACCCCAACTCACCTTTACCCTTAAGCAAGCATAAGTTGGTTTTCGAAATTTGAGACCCTGTTCTGTTTTGGAATGCAGTTCCTGTGTAGCCAAGTTTACATTCCGTGTATTAGTGATATCTTATGATGTTTCTTTTTCTGTGTGACTTATTTCAGTTAGAATCATCGTACCTGAATCCACTCATTATGCTGCTACGGGCCTGATGACATAGATTTCATTGCTGAGTGATACTGCATTGTACGTAAGTACCACAAGTTCTTTATCCATTTTTCACTTTCTGTGATATTGAACTTGTACGGTAAACGAGGTTCTTGTAAACGGAGGCGTCCCAAACTTTGGGGTGGCTGTGTCTTTTTGATTTTAATTTCCCTAAGCTATAGGACCATAAGTGGCAGTGCCCTAGGCTCTGTTGCTTTGTTTTTTAGATGTTTCAGGAAACACCATACACTTCTCCCGAGTGGTTGTTGGCAATTTACATCCCGCCCATCAGCATAACAAGGCTCCCAGTTCTCCATGGCCTGTCCTGCCTTTCTGGATTTTACACTTTTTTCAGATGGCCCTTTTGACCAGGGGGAAGTGAGACTTCATTGTAGTGCAGATTTCCTTTGCAAGCTTGCTTGGTTGGCCAAAAAGGGCGTATGCGTTTTTTCCTGAATATATTCAGGAAAAAACGCATACGCCCTTTTTGGCCAAGTGCATCATTGTGGACGTTCTGCCTCTTTTCCTATGCTTTCAATGCAATTCCAGTCTACCTCCTGAAATCGGTTTCCTGCAATTCTGCCCCGCTTTCAAGTCCTCTTGGCAGCCTTACTTCAGTCTATTTTTGGACGATAGCTGTCATTTATAACTCTGCAGGTTTGTCAATTACAGTGCCCCTGAGCTCCTTTCTTCAACTCGCTTTCTTTTGAGCTGGCCGCAACACCGCAGGATGGCTTCAGGCCCTAATCTGGTTCCGGTACGGCACGCAGAGCCTTTGGTTATTTCCTCTTCCTGTTGGGAAATGAGAGTTAAATTTGCCCATCCAGACACCTCCAGCTAACCTCTCATTGGTTCTCGCTATTCCTGTTCATCTTCCGCAGAAATTGCAAACTGGGCCAAACAGGAGGTTAAAGGCGCTGACTCTCCAAGTGGGGAGAGTGTTAGTAAAGCGTCTGGAATGTTGCACCCGAGTACCAGGGGAGGAAAACTGAGACATATTTGAACACGTCTCCCGATCACATGGTTGATCATACTCTAGGTTCCACATGCATGTTTTAGCTGAAGGAAGAATACCTTAAACCTGGGTAGTTGAAACCCGTGGAATGGGTACCATGCAATATGACTTCAAAGGGTCTTCATTTGCTCACCGAACCTCTCCAATCCTATCAGTGCTGCGTTTATGCCCCTGTACACATGCTTGATTCTCTTTCGCAGACATAGCAATCCATAGGTTTTAAGATACTTACTAGTCATGTACATTCTTAGGCGTTTAATATGGGGTGTTGAGTCCATTTCGTTGAGCAAGGAGTAGCTCTTGTCTATTCCATATTTGGCTTAAGGAACTTTATCTGTGCTCATTTCAATCTCTGGTTTTATGCAGCACCCCAACTCACCTTTCCCCTTAAGCAAGAATAAGTTGGTTTTCTAAATTTGAGACCCTGTTCTGTTCTGTAATTCAGTTCCTGTGTAGCCAAGTTTACATTCCGTGTATTACTGATATCTTATGATGTTTCTTTTTCTGTGTGACTTATTTCAGTTAGAATCATCATACCTGAATCCACTCATTGTGCTGCTAAGGGCCTGATGACACAAATTTCATTGCTGAGTGATATTGCTTTGTAAGTAAATACCACAACTTCTTTATCCATTTTTCACTTTCTGCGATGTTGAACTTGTACTGTAAACGAGGTTCTTGTAAACAGAGCCGTTCCAAACTTTGGGGTGGCTGTGTCTTTTTGATTTTAATTTCCCTAAGCTATAGGACCATAAGTGGAAGTGCCCTAGGTTCTGTTGCTTTGTTTTTTAGATGTTTCAGGAAACACCATACACTTCTCCCGAGTGGTTGTTGGCAATTTACATCCCGCCCATCAGCATAACAAGGCTCCCAGTTCTCCATGGCCTGTCCTGCCTTTCTGGATTTTACACTTTTTTCAGATGGCCCTTTTGACCGGGGGGAAGTGAGACTTCATTGTAGTGCAGATTTCCTTTGCAAGCTTGCTTGGTTGGCCAAAAAGGGCGTATGCGTTTTTTCCTGAATATATTCAGGAAAAAACGTATACGCCCTTTTTGGCCAAGTGCATCATTGTGGACGTTCTGCCTCTTTTCCTATGCTTTCAATGCAATTCCAGTCTACCTCCTGAAATCGGTTTCCTGCAATTCTGCCCCGCTTTCAAGTCCTCTTGGCAGCCTTACTTCAGTCTATTTTTGGACGATAGCTGTCATTTATAACTCTGCAGGTTTGTGAATTACAGTGCCCCTGAGCTCCTTTCTTCAACTCGCTTTCTTGTGACCTGGCCGCAACACCGCAGGATGGCTTCAGGCCCTAATCTGGTTCCGGCCCGGCATGCTGAGCCTTTGGTTAATTCCTCTTCCTGGTGGGAAATGAGAGTTAAATTTGCCCGTCCAGACACCTCCAGCTAGCCTCTCATTGGTTCTCGCTAGTCCTGTTCATCTTCCGCAGAAATTGCAAACTGGGCCAAACAGGAGGTTAAAGGGACTGACTCTCCAAGTGGGGAGAGTGTTAGTAAAGCGTCTGGAATGTTGCACCCGAGTACCAGGGGAGGAAAACTGAGACATATTTGAACACGTCTCCCGATCACATGGTTGATCATACTCTAGGTTCCACATGCATGTTTTAGCTGAAGGAAGAATACCTTAAACCTGGGTAGTTGAAACCCGTGGAATGGGTACCATGCAATATGACTTCAAAGGGTCTTCATTTGCTCACCGAACCTCTGCAATCCTATCACTGCTGTGTTTATGCCCCTGTACACATGCTTGATTCTCTTTCGGAGACATAGCAATCCATAGGTTTTAAGATACTTACTAGTCATGTACATTCTTAGGCGTTTAATATGGGGTGTTGAGTCCATTTCGTTGAGCAAGGAGTAGCTCTTGTCTATTCCATATTTGGCTTAAGGAACTTTATCTGTGCTCATTTCAATCTCTGGTTTTATGCAGCACCCCAACTCACCTTTACCCTTAAGCAAGCATAAGTTGGTTTTCTAAATTTGAGACCCTGTTCTGTTCTGTAATTCAGTTCCTGTGTAGCCAAGTTTACATTCCGTGTATTACTGATATCTTATGATGTTTCTTTTTCTGTGTGACTTACTTCAGTTAGAATCATCATACCTGAATCCACTCATTGTGCTGCTAAGGGCCTGATGACACAGATTTCATTGCTGAGTGATATTGCTTTGTAAGTAAATACCACAACTTCTTTATCCATTTTTCACTTTCTGCGATGTTGAACTTGTACTGTAAACGATGTTCTTGTAAACAGAGCCGTTCCAAACTTTGGGGTGGCTGTGTCTTTTTGATTTTAATTTCCCTAAGCTATAGGACCATAAGTGGAAGTGCCCTAGGTTCTGTTGCTTTGTATTTTAGATGTTTCAGGAAACACCATACACTTCTCCCGAGTGGTTGTTGGCAATTTACATCCCGCCCATCAGCATAACAAGGCTCCCAGTTCTCCATGGCCTGTCCTGCCTTTCTGGATTTTACACTTTTTTCAGATGGCCCTTTTGACCGGGGGGAAGTGAGACTTCATTGTAGTGCAGATTTCCTTTGCAAGCTTGCTTGGTTGGCCAAAAAGGGCGTATGCGTTTTTTCCTGAATATATTCAGGAAAAAACGCATACGCCCTTTTTGGCCAAGTGCATCATTGTGGACGTTCTGCCTCTTTTCCTATGCTTTCAATGCAATTCCAGTCTACCTCCTGAAATCGGTTTCCTGCAATTCTGCCCCGCTTTGAAGTCCTCTTGGCAGCCTTACTTCAGTCTATTTTTGGACGATAGCTGTCATTTATAACTCTGCAGGTTTGTGAATTACAGTGCCCCTGAGCTCCTTTCTTCAACTCGCTTTCTTGTGACCTGGCCGCAACACCGCAGGATGGCTTCAGGCCCTAATCTGGTTCCGGCCCGGCATGCTGAGCCTTTGGTTAATTCCTCTTCCTGGTGGGAAATGAGAGTTAAATTTGCCCGTCCAGACACCTCCAGCTAGCCTCTCATTGGTTCTCGCTATTCCTGTTCATCTTCCGCAGAAATTGCAAACTGGGCCAAACAGGAGGTTAAAGGGACTGACTCTCCAAGTGGGGAGAGTGTTAGTAAAGCGTCTGGAATGTTGCACCCGAGTACCAGGGTACGAAAACTGAGACATATTTGAACACGTCTCCCGATCACATGGTTGATCATACTTGGGTTACACATGCATGTTTTAGCTGAAGGAAGAATACCTTAAACCTGGGTAGTTGAAACCCGTGGAATGGGTACCATGCAATATGACTTCAAAGGGTCTTCATTTGCTCACCGAACCTCTCCAATCCTATCAGTGCTGCGTTTATGCCCCTGTACACATGCTTGATTCTCTTTCGGAGACATAGCAATCCATAGGTTTTAAGATACTTACTAGTCATGTACATTCTTAGGCGTTTAATATGGGGTGTTGAGTCCATTTCATTGAGCAAGGAGTAGATCTTGTCTATTCCATATTTGGCTTAAGGAACTTTATCTGTGCTCATTTCAATCTCTGGTTTTATGCAGCACCCCAACTCACCTTTACCCTTAAGCAAGAATAAGTTGGTTTTCTAAATTTGAGACCCTGTTCTGTTCTGTAATTCAGTTCCTGTGTAGCCAAGTTTACATTCCGTGTATTACTGATATCTTATGATGTTTCTTTTTCTGTGTGACTTATTTCAGTTAGAATCATCATACCTGAATCCACTCATTGTGCTGCTAAGGGCCTGATGACACAGATTTCATTGCTGAGTGATATTGCTTTGTAAGTAAATACCACAACTTCTTTATCCATTTTTCACTTTCTGCGATGTTGAACTTGTACTGTAAACGAGGTTCTTGTAAACAGAGCCGTTCCAAACTTTGGGGTGGCTGTGTCTTTTTGATTTTAATTTCCCTAAGCTATAGGACCATAAGTGGAAGTGCCCTAGGTTCTGTTGCTTTGTTTTTTAGATGTTTCAGGAAACACCATACACTTCTCCCGAGTGGTTGTTGGCAATTTACATCCCGCCCATCAGCATAACAAGGCTCCCAGTTCTCCATGGCCTGTCCTGCCTTTCTGGATTTTACACTTTTTTCAGATGGCCCTTTTGACCGGGGGGAAGTGAGACTTCATTGTAGTGCAGATTTCCTTTGCAAGCTTGCTTGGTTGGCCAAAAAGGGCGTATGCGTTTTTTCCTGAATATATTCAGGAAAAAACGCATACGCCCTTTTTGGCCAAGTGCATCATTGTGGACGTTCTGCCTCTTTTCCTATGCTTTCAATGCAATTCCAGTCTACCTCCTGAAATCGGTTTCCTGCAATTCTGCCCCGCTTTCAAGTCCTCTTGGCAGCCTTACTTCAGTCTATTTTTGGACGATAGCTGTCATTTATAACTCTGCAGGTTTGTGAATTACAGTGCCCCTGAGCTCCTTTCTTCAACTCGCTTTCTTGTGACCTGGCCGCAACACCGCAGGATGGCTTCAGGCCCTAATCTGGTTCCGGCCCGGCATGCTGAGCCTTTGGTTAATTCCTCTTCCTGGTGGGAAATGAGAGTTAAATTTGCCCGTCCAGACACCTCCAGCTAGCCTCTCATTGGTTCTCGCTATTCCTGTTCATCTTCCGCAGAAATTGCAAACTGGGCCAAACAGGAGGTTAAAGGGACTGACTCTCCAAGTGGGGAGAGTGTTAGTAAAGCGTCTGGAATGTTGCACCCGAGTACCAGGGGAGGAAAACTGAGACATATTTGAACACGTCTCCCGATCACATGGTTGATCATACTCTAGGTTCCACATGCATGTTTTAGCTGAAGGAAGAATACCTTAAACCTGGGTAGTTGAAACCCGTGGAATGGGTACCATGCAATATGACTTCAAAGGGTCTTCATTTGCTCACCGAACCTCTCCAATCCTATCACTGCTGCGTTTATGCCCCTGTACACATGCTTGATTCTCTTTCGGAGACATAGCAATCCATAGGTTTTAAGATACTTACTAGTCATGTACATTCTTAGGCGTTTAATATGGGGTGTTGAGTCCATTTCGTTGAGCAAGGAGTAGCTCTTGTCTATTCCATATTTGGCTTAAGGAACTTTATCTGTGCTCATTTCAATCTCTGGTTTTATGCAGCACCCCAACTCACCTTTACCCTTAAGCAAGAATAAGTTGGTTTTCTAAATTTGAGACCCTGTTCTGTTCTGTAATTCAGTTCCTGTGTAGCCAAGTTTACATTCCGTGTATTACTGATATCTTATGATGTTTCTTTTTCTGTGTGACTTATTTCAGTTAGAATCATCATACCTGAATCCACTCATTGTGCTGCTAAGGGCCTGATGACACAGATTTCATTGCTGAGTGATATTGCTTTGTAAGTAAATACCACAACTTCTTTATCCATTTTTCACTTTCTGCGATGTTGAACTTGTACTGTAAACGAGGTTCTTGTAAACAGAGCCGTTCCAAACTTTGGGGTGGCTGTGTCTTTTTGATTTTAATTTCCCTAAGCTATAGGACCATAAGTGGAAGTGCCCTAGGTTCTGTTGCTTTGTTTTTTAGATGTTTCAGGAAACACCATACACTTCTCCCGAGTGGTTGTTGGCAATTTACATCCCGCCCATCAGCATAACAAGGCTCCCAGTTCTCCATGGCCTGTCCTGCCTTTCTGGATTTTACACTTTTTTCAGATGGCCCTTTTGACCGGGGGGAAGTGAGACTTCATTGTAGTGCAGATTTCCTTTGCAAGCTTGCTTGGTTGGCCAAAAAGGGCGTATGCGTTTTTTCCTGAATATATTCAGGAAAAACCGCATACGCCCTTTTTGGCCAAGTGCATCATTGTGGACGTTCTGCCTCTTTTCCTATGCTTTCAATGCAATTCCAGTCTACCTCCTGAAATCGGTTTCCTGCAATTCTGCCCCGCTTTCAAGTCCTCTTGGCAGCCTTACTTCAGTCTATTTTTGGACGATAGCTGTCATTTATAACTCTGCAGGTTTGTGAATTACAGTGCCCCTGAGCTCCTTTCTTCAACTCGCTTTCTTGTGACCTGGCCGCAACACCGCAGGATGGCTTCAGGCCCTAATCTGGTTCCGGCACGGCACGCTGAGCCTTTGGTTAATTCCTCTTCCTGGTGGGAAATGAGAGTTAAATTTGCCCGTCCAGACACCTCCAGCTAGCCTCTCATTGGTTCTCGCTATTCCTGTTCATCTTCCGCAGAAATTGCAAACTGGGCCAAACAGGAGGTTAAAGGGACTGACTCTCCAAGTGGGGAGAGTGTTAGTAAAGCGTCTGGAATGTTGCACCCGAGTACCAGGGGAGGAAAACTGAGACATATTTGAACACGTCTCCCGATCACATGGTTGATCATACTCTAGGTTCCACATGCATGTTTTAGCTGAAGGAAGAATACCTTAAACCTGGGTAGTTGAAACCCGTGGAATGGGTACCATGCAATATGACTTCAAAGGGTCTTCATTTGCTCACCGAACCTCTCCAATCCTATCACTGCTGCGTTTATGCCCCTGTACACATGCTTGATTCTCTTTCGGAGACATAGCAATCCATAGGTTTTAAGATACTTACTAGTCAGGTACATTCTTAGGCGTTTAATATGCGGTGTTGAGTCCATTTCGTTGAGCAAGGAGTAGCTCTTGTCTATTCCATATTTGGCTTAAGGAACTTTATCTGTGCTCATTTCAATCTCTGGTTTTATGCAGCACCCCAACTCACCTTTCCCCTTAAGCAAGCATAAGTTGTTTTTCTAAATTTGAGACCCTGTTCTGTTTTGGAATGCAGTTCCTGTGTAGCCAAGTTTACATTCCGTGTATTAGTGATATCTTATGATGTTTCTTTTTCTGTGTGACTTATTTCAGTTAGAATCATCGTACCTGAATCCACTCATTATGCTGCTACGGGCCTGATGACATAGATTTCATTGCTGAGTGATACTGCATTGTACGTAAGTACCACAAGTTCTTTATCCATTTTTCACTTTCTGTGATATTGAACTTGTACGGTAAACGAGGTTCTTGTAAACGGAGGTGTCCCAAACTTTGGGGTGGCTGTGTCTTTTTGATTTTAATTTCCCTAAGCTATAGGACCATAAGTGGAACTGCCCTAGGCTCTGTTGCTTTGTTTTTTAGATGTTTCAGGAAACACCATACACTTCTCCAGAGTGTCTGTTGGCAATTTACATCCCACCCATCTGCATAACAAGGCTCCCAGTTCTCAATGGCCTGTTGCCTTTCTGGATTTTACACTTTTTTCAGATGGCCCTTTTGACCGGGGGGAAGTGAGACTTCATTGTAGTGCAGATTTCCTTTGCAAGCTTGTTTGGTTGGCCAAAAAGGGCGTATGCGTTTTTTCCTGAATATATTCAGGAAAAAACGCATACGCCCTTTTTGGCCAAGTGCATCATTGTGGACGTTCTGCCTCTTTTCCTATGCTTTCAATGCAATTCCAGTCTACCTCCTGAAATCGGTTTCCTGCAATTCTGCCCCGCTTTGAAGTCCTCTTGGCAGCCTTACTTCCGTCTATTTTTGGACGATAGCTGTCATTTATAACTCTGCAGGTTTGTGAATTACAGTGCCCCTGAGCTCCTTTCTTCAACTCGCTTTCTTGTGACCTGGCCGCAACACCGCAGGATGGCTTCAGGCCCTAATCTGGTTCCGGCCCGGCATGCTGAGTCTTTGGTTAATTCCTCTTCCTGGTGGGAAATGAGAGTTAAATTTGCCCGTTCAGACACCTCCAGCTAGTCTCTCATTGGTTCTCGCTATTCCTGTTCATCTTCCGCAGAAATTGCAAACTGGGCCAAACAGGAGGTTAAAGGGACTGACTCTCCAAGTCGGGAGAGTGTTAGTAAAGCGTCTGGAATGTTGCACCCGAGTACCAGGGGAGGAAAACTGAGACATATTTGAACACGTCTCCCGTTCACATGGTTGATCATACTCTGGGTTCCACATGCATGTTTTAACTGAAGGAAGAATACCTTAAACCTGGGTAGTTGAGACCCGTGAAATGGGTACCATGCAATATGACTTCAAAGGGTCTTCATTTGCTCACCGAACCTCTCCAATCCTATCACTGCTGCGTTTATGCCCCTGTACACATGCTTGATTCTCTTTCGGAGACATAGCAATCCATAGGTTTTAAGATACTTACTAGTCAGGTACATTCTTAGGCGTTTAATATGGGGTTTTGAGTCCATTTCGTTGAGCAAGGAGTAGCTCTTGTCTATTCCATATTTGGCTTAAGGAACTTTATCTGTGCTCATTTCAATCTCTGGTTTTATGCAGCACCCCAACTCACCTTTCCCCTTAAGCAAGCATATGTTGGTTTTCTAAATTTGAGACGCTGTTCTGTTTTGGAATGCAGTTCCTGTGTAGCCAAGTTTACATTCCGTGTATTAGTGATATCTTATGATGTTTCTTTTTCTGTGTGACTTATTTCAGTTAGAATCATCGTACCTGAATCCACTCATTATGCTGCTACGGGCCTGATGACATAGATTTCATTGCTGAGTGATACTGCATTGTACGTTAGTACTACAAGTTCTTTATCCATTTTTCACTTTCTGTGATATTGAACTTGTATGGTAAACGAGGTTCTTGTAAACGGAGGTGTCCCAAACTTTGGGGTGGCTGTGTCTTTTTGATTTTAATTTCCCTAAGCTATAGGACCATAAGTGGAAGTGCCCTAGGCTCTGTTGCTTTGTATTTCAGATGTTTCAGGAAACACCATACACTTCTCCCGAGTGGTTGTTGGCAATTTACATCCCGCCCATCAGCATAACAAGGCTCCCAGTTCTCCATGGCCTGTCCTGCCTTTCTGGATTTTACACTTTTTTCAGATGGCCCTTTTGACCGGGGGGAAGTGAGACTTCATTGTAGTGCAGATTTCCTTTGCAAGCTTGCTTGGTTGGCCAAAAAGGGCGTATGCGTTTTTTCCTGAATATATTCAGGAAAAAACGCATACGCCCTTTTTGGCCAAGTGCATCATTGTGGACGTTCTGCCTCTTTTCCTATGCTTTCAATGCAATTCCAGTCTACCTCCTGAAATCGGTTTCCTGCAATTCTGCCCCGCTTTCAAG
Organism: Stenella coeruleoalba; assembly: GCF_951394435.1. Classification (NCBI taxonomy): domain Eukaryota; kingdom Metazoa; phylum Chordata; class Mammalia; order Artiodactyla; family Delphinidae; genus Stenella; species Stenella coeruleoalba. The sequence continues at coordinate 995,414 of NW_027646015.1, read as the reverse complement.
TCCTATTGGCAGCCTTACTTCAGTCTATTTTTGGACGATAGCTGTCATTTATAACTCTGCAGGTTTGTGAATTACAGTGCCCCTGAGCTCCTTTCTTCAACTCGCTTTCTTTTGAGCTGGCCGCAACACCGCAGGATGGCTTCAGTCCCTAATCTGGTTCTGGCATGGCACGCTGAGCCTTTGGTTAATTCCTCTTCCTGGTAGGAAATGAGAGTTAAATTTGCCCGTCCAGACACCTCCAGCTAGTCTCCATTGGTTCTCGCTATTCCTGTTCATCTTCCGCAGAAATTGCAAACTGGGCCAAACAGGAGGTTAAAGGGACTGACTCTCCAAGTCGGGAGAGTGTTAGTAAAGCGTCTGGAATGTTGCACCCGAGTACCAGGGTACGAAAACTGAGACATATTTGAACACGTCTCCCGATCACATGGTTGATCATACTCTAGGTTCCACATGCATGTTTTAGCTGAAGGAAGAATACCTTAAACCTGGGTAGTTGAAACCCGTGGAATGGGTACCATGCAATGTGACTTCAAAGGGTCTTCATTTGCTCACCGAACCTCTCCAATCCTATCACTGCTGCGTTTATGCCCCTGTACACATGCTTGATTCTCTTTTGGAGACATAGCAATCCATAGGTTTTAAGATACTTACAAGTCAGGTACATTCTTAGGCGTTTAATATGCGGTGTTGAGTCCATTTCGTTGAGCGAGGAGTAGCTCTTGTCTATTCCATATTTGGCTTAAGGAACTTTATCTGTGCTCATTTCAATCTCTGGTTTTATGCAGCACCCCAACTCACCTTTACCCTTAAGCAAGCATAAGTTGGTTTTCTAAATTTGAGTCCCTGTTCTGTTCTGTAATTCAGTTCCTGTGTAGCCAAGTTTACATTCCGTGTATTACTGATATCTTATGATGTTTCTTTTTCTGTGTGACTTATTTCAGTTAGAATCATCATACCTGAATCCACTCATTGTGCTGCTAAGGGCCTGATGACACAGATTTCATTGCTGAGTGATATTGCTTTGTAAGTAAATACCACAACTTCTTTATCCATTTTTCACTTTCTGCGATGTTGAACTTGTACTGTAAACGAGGTTCTTGTAAACAGAGCCGTTCCAAACTTTGGGGTGGCTGTGTCTTTTTGATTTTAATTTCCCTAAGCTATAGGACCATAAGTGGAAGTGCCCTAGGTTCTGTTGCTTTGTTTTTTAGATGTTTCAGGAAACACCATACACTTCTCCCAAGTGGTTCTTGGCAATTTACATCCCGCCCATCAGCATAACAAGGCTCCCAGTTCTCCATGGCCTTTCCTGCCTTTCTGGATTTTACACTTTTTTCAGATGGCCCTTTTGACCGGGGAGAAGTGAGACTTCATTGTAGTGCAGATTTCCTTTGCAAGCTTGCTTGGTTGGCCAAAAAGGGCGTATGCGTTTTTTCCTGAATATATTCAGGAAAAAACGCATACGCCCTTTTTGGCCAAGTGCATCATTGTGGACGTTCTGCCTCTTTTCCTATGCTTTCAATGCAATTCCAGTCTACCTCCTGAAATCGGTTTCCTGCAATTCTGCCCCGCTTTCAAGTCCTCTTGGCAGCCTTACTTCAGTCTATTTTTGGACGATAGCTGTCATTTATAACTCTGCAGGTTTGTGAATTACAGTGCCCCTGAGCTCCTTTCTTCAACTCGCTTTCTTGTGACCTGGCCGCAACACCGCAGGATGGCTTCAGGCCCTAATCTGGTTCCGGCCCGGCATGCTGAGCCTTTGGTTAATTCCTCTTCCTGATGGGAAATGAGAGTTAAATTTGCCCGTCCAGACACCTCCAGCTAGCCTCTCATTGGTTCTCGCTATTCCTGTTCATCTTCCGCAGAAATTGCAAACTGGGCCAAACAGGAGGTTAAAGGGACTGACTCTCCAAGTGGGGAGAGTTTTAGTAAAGCGTCTGGAATGTTGCACCCGAGTACCAGGGGAGGAAAACTGAGACATATTTGAACACGTCTCCCGTTCACATGGTTGATCATACTTGGGTTCCACATGCATGATTTAGCTGAAGGAAGAATACCTTAAACCTGGAGAGTTGAGACCCGTGGAATGGGTACCATGCAATATGACTTCAAAGGGTCTTCATTTGCTCACCGAACCTCTCCAATCCTATCACTGCTGCGTTTATGCCCCTGTACACATGCTTGATTCTCTTTCGGAGACATAGCAATCCATAGATTTTAAGATACTTACTAGTCAGGTACATTCTTAGGCGTTTAATATGCGGTGTTGAGTCCATTTCGTTGAGCAAGGAGTAGCTCTTGTCTATTCCATATTTGACTTAAGGAACTTTATCTGTGCTCATTTCAATCTCTGGTTTTATGCAGCACCCCAACTCACCTTTACCCTTAAGCAAGCATAAGTTGGTTTTCGAAATTTGAGACCCTGTTCTGATTTGGAATGCAGTTCCTGTGTAGCCAAGTTTACATTCCGTGTATTAGTGATATCTTATGATGTTTCTTTTTCTGTGTGACTTATTTCAGTTAGAATCATCGTACCTGAATCCACTCATTATGCTGCTACGGGCCTGATGACATAGATTTCATTGCTGAGTGATACTGCATTGTACGTAAGTACCACAAGTTCTTTATCCATTTTTCACTTTCTGTCATATTGAACTTGTACGGTAAACGAGGTTCTTGTAAACGGAGGCGTCCCAAACTTTGGGGTGGCTGTGTCTTTTTGATTTTAATTTCCCTAAGCTATAGGACCATAAGTGGAAGTGCCCTAGGCTCTGTTGCTTTGTTTTTTAGATGTTTCAGGAAACACCATACACTTCTCCCGAGTGGTTGTTGGCAATTTACATCCCGCCCATCAGCATAACAAGGCTCCCAGTTCTCCATGGCCTGTCCTGCCTTTCTGGATTTTACACTTTTTTCAGATGGCCCTTTTGACCGGGGGGAAGTGAGACTTCATTGTAGTGCAGATTTCCTTTGCAAGCTTGCTTGGTTGGCCAAAAAGGGCGTATGCGTTTTTTCCTGAATATATTCAGGAAAAAACGCATACGCCCTTTTTGGCCAAGTGCATCATTGTGGACGTTCTGCCTCTTTTCCTATGCTTTCAATGCAATTCCAGTCTACCTCCTGAAATCGGTTTCCTGCAATTCTGCCCCGCTTTCAAGTCCTCTTGGCAGCCTTACTTCAGTCTATTTTTGGACGATAGCTGTCATTTATAACTCTGCAGGTTTGTGAATTACAGTGCCCCTGAGCTCCTTTCTTAAACTTGCTTTCTTGTGACCTGGCCGCAACACCGCAGGATGGCTTCAGGGCCTAATTTGGTTCCGGCACGGCACGCTGAGCCTTTGGTTATTTCCTCTTCCTGGTGGGAAATGAGAGTTAAATTTGCCCGTCCAGACACCTCCAGGTAGTCTCTCATTGGTTCTCGCTATTCCTGTTCATCTTCCGCAGAAATTGCAAACTGGGCCAAACAGGAGGTTAAAGGCGCTGACTCTCCAAGTGGGGAGAGTGTTAGTAAAGCGTCTGGAATGTTGCACCCGAGTACCAGGGGAGGAAAACTGAGACATATTTGAACACGTCTCCCGTTCACATGGTTGATCATACTTGGGTTCCACATGGATGTTTTAGCTGAAGGAAGAATACCTTAAACCTGGAGAGTTAAGACCCGTGTAATGGGCACCATGCAATACGACTTCAAAGGGTCTTCATTTGCTCACCGAACCTCTCCAATCCTATCACTGCTGCGTTTATGCCCCTATACACATGCTTGATTCTCTTTCGGAGACATAGCAATCCATAGGTTTTAAGATACTTACTAGTCAGGTACATTCTTAGGCGTTTAATATGCGATGCTGCGTCCATTTCGTTGAGCAAGGAGTAGCTCTTGTCTATTCCATATTTGACTTAAGGAACTTTATCTGTGCTCATTTCAATCTCTGGTTTTATGCAGCACCCCACCTCACCTTTACCCTTAAGCAAGCATAAGTTGGTTTTCTAAATTTGAGACCCTGTTCTGTTCTGTAATTCAGTTCCTGTGTAGCCAAGTTTACATTCCGTGTATTACTGATATCTTATGATGTTTCTTTTTCTGTGTGACTTACTTCAGTTAGAATCATCATACCTGAATCCACTCATTGTGCTGCTAAGGGCCTGATGACACAGATTTCATTGCTGAGTGATATTGCTTTGTAAGTAAATACCACAACTTCTTTATCCATTTTTCACTTTCTGCGATGTTGAACTTGTACTGTAAACGAGGTTCTTGTAAACAGAGCCGTTCCAAACTTTGGGGTGGCTGTGTCTTTTTGATTTTAATTTCCCTAAGCTATAGGACCATAAGTGGAAGTGCCCTAGGTTCTGTTGCTTTGTTTTTTAGATGTTTCAGGAAACACCATACACTTCTCCCGAGTGGTTGTTGGCAATTTACATCCCGCCCATCAGCATAACAAGGCTCCCAGTTCTCCATGGCCTGTCCTGCCTTTCTGGATTTTACACTTTTTTCAGATGGCCCTTTTGACCGGGGGGAAGTGAGACTTCATTGTAGTGCAGATTTCCTTTGCAAGCTTGCTTGGTTGGCCAAAAAGGGCGTATGCGTTTTTTCCTGAATATATTCAGGAAAAAACGCATACGCCCTTTTTGGCCAAGTGCATCATTGTGGACGTTCTGCCTCTTTTCTTATGCTTTCAATGCAATTCCAGTCTACTTCCTGAAATCGGTTTCCTGCAATTCTGCCCCGCTTTCAAGTCCTCTTGGCAGCCTTACTTCAGTCTATTTTTGGACGATAGCTGTCATTTATAACTCTGCAGGTTTGTGAATTACAGTGCCCCTGAGCTCCTTCCTTCAACTCGCTTTCTTTTGAGCTGGCCGCAACACCGCAGGATGGCTTCAGGCCCTAATCTGGTTCCGGTACGGCACGCTGAGCCTTTGGTTATTTCCTCTTCCTGTTGGGAAATGAGAGTTAAATTTGCCCGTCCAGACACCTCCAGCTAGCCTCTCATTGGTTCTCGCTATTCCTGTTCATCTTCCGCAGAAATTGCAAACTGGGCCAAACAGGAGGTTAAAGGCGCTGACTCTCCAAGTGGGGAGAGTGTTAGTAAAGCGTCTGGAATGTTGCACCCGAGTACCAGAGGAGGAAAACTGAAACATATTTGAACACGTCTCCCGATCACATGGTTGATCATACTCTGGGTTCCACATGCATATTTTAGCTGAAGGAAGAATACCTAAAACCTGGGTAGTTGAAACCCGTGGAATGGGTACCATGCAATATGACTTCAAAGGGTCTTCATTTGCTCACCGAACCTCTCCAATCCTATCACTGCTGCGTTTATGCCCCTGTACACATGCTTGATTCTCTTTCGGAGACATAGCAATCCATAGGTTTTAAGATACTTACTAGTCAGGTACATTCTTTGGCGTTTAATATGGGGTGTTGAGTCCATTTCGTTGAGCAAGGAGTAGCTCTTGTCTATTCCATATTTGGCTTAAGGAACTTTATCTGTGCTCATTTCAATCTCTGGTTTTATGCAGCACCCCAACTCACCTTTCCCCTTAAGCAAGCATAAGTTGGTTTTCTAAATTTGAGACCCTGTTCTGTTCTGTAATTCAGTTCCTGTGTAGCCAAGTTTACATTCCGTGTATTACTGATATCTTATGATGTTTCTTTTTCTGTGTGACTTACTTCAGTTAGAATCATCATACCTGAATCCACTCATTGTGCTGCTAAGGGCCTGATGACATAGATTTCATTGCTGAGTGATATTGCTTTGTAAGTAAATACCACAACTTCTTTATCCATTTTTCACTTTCTGCGATGTTGAACTTGTACTGTAAACGAGGTTCTTGTAAACAGAGCCGTTCCAAACTTTGGGTTGGCTGTGTGTTTTTGATTTTAATTTCCCTAAGCTATAGGACCATAAGTGGAAGTGCCCTAGGTTCTGTTGCTTTGTTTTTTAGATGTTTCAGGAAACACCATACACTTCTCCCGAGTGGTTGTTGGCAATTTACATCCCGCCCATCAGCATAACAAGGCTCCCAGTTCTCCATGGCCTGTCCTGCCTTTCTGGATTTTACACTTTTTTCAGATGGCCCTTTTGACCGGGGGGAAGTGAGACTTCATTGTAGTGCAGATTTCCTTTGCAAGCTTGCTTGGTTGGCCAAAAAGGGCGTATGCGTTTTTTCCTGAATATATTCAGGAAAAAACGCATACGCCCTTTTGGGCCAAGTGCATCATTGTGGACGTTCTGCCTCTTTTCCTATGCTTTCAATGCAATTCCAGTCTACCTCCTGAAATCGGTTTCCTGCAATTCTGCCCCGCTTTCAAGTCCTCTTGGCAGCCTTACTTCAGTCTATTTTTGGACGATAGCTGTCATTTATAACTCTGCAGGTTTGTGAATTACAGTGCCCCTGAGCTCCTTTCTTCAACTCGCTTTCTTTTGAGCTGGCCGCAACACCGCAGGATGGCTTCAGGCCCTAATCTGGTTCCAGTACGGCACGCTGAGCCTTTGGTTATTTCCTCTTCCTGTTGGGAAATGAGAGTTAAATTTGCCCGTCCAGACACCTCCAGCTAGCCTCTCATTGGTTCTCGCTATTCCTGTTCATCTTCCGCAGAAATTGCAAACTGGGCCAAACAGGAGGTTAAAGGGACTGACTCTCCAAGTGGGGAGAGTGTTAGTAAAGCGTCTGGAATGTTGCACCCGAGTACCAGAGGAGGAAAACTGAAACATATTTGAACACGTCTCCCGATCACATGGTTGATCATACTCTGGGTTCCACATGCATATTTTAGCTGAAGGAAGAATACCTAAAACCTGGGTAGTTGAAACCCGTGGAATGGGTACCATGCAATATGACTTCAAAGGGTCTTCATTTGCTCACCGAACCTCTCCAATCCTATCACTGCTGCGTTTATGCCCCTGTACACATGCTTGATTCTCTTTCGGAGACATAGCAATCCATAGGTTTTAAGATACTTACTAGTCAGGTACATTCTTAGGCGTTTAATATGCGGTGTTGAGTCCATTTCGTTGAGCAAGGAGTAGCTCTTGTCTATTCCATATTTGGCTTAAGGAACTTTATCTGTGCTCATTTCAATCTCTGGTTTTATGCAGCACCCCAACTCACATTTCCCCTTAAGCAAGTATAAGTTGGTTTTCTAAATTTGAGACCCTGTTCTGTTTTGGAATGCAGTTCCTGTGTAGCCAAGTTTACATTCCGTGTATTAGTGATATCTTATGATGTTTCTTTTTCTGTGTGACTTACTTCAGTTAGAATCATCATACCTGAATCCACTCATTGTGCTGCTAAGGGCCTGATGACACAGATTTCATTGCTGAGTGATATTGCTTTGTAAGTAAATACCACAACTTCTTTATCCATTTTTCACTTTCTGTGATATTGAACTTGTACGGTAAATGAGGTTCTTGTAAACGGAGGCGTCCCAAACTTTGGGGTGCTGTGTCTTTTTGATTTTAATTTCCCTAAGCTATAGGACCATAAGTGGAAGTGCCCTAGGCTCTGTTGCTTTGTTTTTTAGATATTTCAGGAAACACCATACACTTCTCCCGAGTGGTTGTTGGCAATTTACATCCCGCCCATCAGCATAACAAGGCTCCCAGTTCTCCATGGCCTGTCCTGCCTTTCTGGATTTTACCCTTTTTTCAGATGGCCCTTTTGACCGGGGGGAAGTGAGACTTCATTGTAGTGCAGATTTCCTTTGCAAGCTTGCTTGGTTGGCCAAAAAGGGCGTATGCGTTTTTTCCTGAATATATTCAGGAAAAAACGCATACGCCCTTTTTGGCCAAGTGCATCATTGTGGACGTTCTGCCTCTTTTCCTATGCTTTCAATGCAATTCCAGTCTACCTCCTGAAATCGGTTTCCTGCAATTCTGCCCCGCTTTCAAGTCCTCTTGGCAGCCTTACTTCAGTCTATTTTTGGACGATAGCTGTCATTTATAACTCTGCAGGTTTGTGAATTACAGTGCCCCTGAGCTCCTTTCTTAAACTTGCTTTCTTGTGACCTGGCCGCAACACCGCAGGATGGCTTCAGGGCCTAATTTGGTTCCGGCACGGCACGCTGAGCCTTTGGTTATTTCCTCTTCCTGGTGGGAAATGAGAGTTAAATTTGCCCGTCCAGACACCTCCAGGTAGTCTCTCATTGGTTCTCGCTATTCCTGTTCATCTTCCGCAGAAATTGCAAACTGGGCCAAACAGGAGGTTAAAGGCGCTGACTCTCCAAGTGGGGAGAGTGTTAGTAAAGCATCTGGAATGTTGCACCCGAGTACCAGGGGAGGAAAACTGAGACATATTTGAACACGTCTCCCGTTCACATGGTTGATCATACTTGGGTTCCACATGGATGTTTTAGCTGAAGGAAGAATACCTTAAACCTGGAGAGTTAAGACCCGTGTAATGGGCACCATGCAATACGACTTCAAAGGGTCTTCATTTGCTCACCGAACCTCTCCAATCCTATCACTGCTGCGTTTATGCCCCTATACACATGCTTGATTCTCTTTCGGAGACATAGCAATCCATAGGTTTTAAGATACTTACTAGTCAGGTACATTCTTAGGCGTTTAATATGCGATGCTGCGTCCATTTCGTTGAGCAAGGAGTAGCTCTTGTCTATTCCATATTTGACTTAAGGAACTTTATCTGTGCTCATTTCAATCTCTGGTTTTATGCAGCACCCCACCTCACCTTTACCCTTAAGCAAGCATAAGTTGGTTTTCTAAATTTGAGACCCTGTTCTGTTCTGTAATTCAGTTCCTGTGTAGCCAAGTTTACATTCCGTGTATTACTGATATCTTATGATGTTTCTTTTTCTGTGTGACTTACTTCAGTTAGAATCATCATACCTGAATCCACTCATTGTGCTGCTAAGGGCCTGATGACACAGATTTCATTGCTGAGTGATATTGCTTTGTAAGTAAATACCACAACTTCTTTATCCATTTTTCACTTTCTGCGATGTTGAACTTGTACTGTAAACGAGGTTCTTGTAAACAGAGGCGTCCCAAACTTTGGGGTGGCTGTGTTTTTGATTTTAATTTCCCTAAGCTATAGGACCATAAGTGGCAGTGCCCTAGGCTCTGTTGCACTGTTTTTTAGATGTTTCAGGAAACACCATACACTTTTCCTGAGTGTCTGTTGGCAATTTACATCCCGCCCATCAGCATAACAAGGCTCCCAGTTCTCCATGGACCTGTCCTGCCTTTCTGGATTTTACACTTTTTTCAGATGGCCCTTTTGACCGGGGGGAAGTGAGACTTCATTGTAGTGCAGATTTCCTTTGCAAGATTGCTTGGTTGGCCAAAAAGGGCGTATGCGTTTTTTCCTGAATATATTCAGGAAAAAACGCATACGCCCTTTTTGGCCAAGTGCATCATTGTGGACGTTCTGCCTCTTTTCCTATGCTTTCAATGCAATTCCAGTCTACCTCCTGAAATCGGTTTCCTGCAATTCTGCCCCGCTTTCAAGTCCTCTTGGCAGCCTTACTTCAGTCTATTTTTGGACGATAGCTGTCATTTATAACTCTGCAGGTTTGTGAATTACAGTGCCCCTGAGCTCCTTTCTTCAACTCGCTTTCTTGTGACCTGGCCGCAACACCGCAGGATGGCTTCAGGCCCTAATCTGGTTCCGGCCCGGCACACTGAGCCTTTGGTTAATTCCTCTTCCTGGTGGGAAATGAGAGTTAAATTTGCCCGTCCAGACACCTCCAGCTAGCCTCTCATTGGTTCTCGCTATTCCTGTTCATCTTCCGCAGAAATTGCAAACTGGGCCAAACAGGAGGTTAAAGGCGCTGACTCTCCAAGTGGGGAGAGTGTTAGTAAAGCGTCTGGAATGTTGCACCCGAGTACCAGGGGAGGAAAACTGAGACATATTTGAACACATCTCCCGATCACATGGTTGATCATACTCTAGGTTCCACATGCATGTTTTAGCTGAAGGAAGAATACCTTAAACCTGGGTAGTTGAAACCCGTGGAATGGGTACCATGCAATATGACTTCAAAGGGTCTTCATTTGCTCACCGAACCTCTCCAATCCTATCACTGCTGCGTTTATGCCCCTGTACACATGCTTGATTCTCTTTCGGAGACATAGCAATCCATAGGTTTTAAGATACTTACAAGTCAGGTACATTCTTAGGCGTTTAATATGGGGTGTTGAGTCCATTTCGTTGAGCAAGGAGTAGCTCTTGTCTATTCCATATTTGGCTTAAGGAACTTTATCTGTGCTCATTTCAATCTCTGGTTTTATGCAGCACCCCAACTCACCTTTACCCTTAAGCAAGAATAAGTTGGTTTTCTAAATTTGAGACCCTGTTCTGTTCTGTAATTCAGTTCCTGTGTAGCCAAGTTTACATTCCGTGTATTACTGATATCTTATGATGTTTCTTTTTCTGTGTGACTTATTTCAGTTAGAATCATCATACCTGAATCCACTCATTGTGCTGCTAAGGGCCTGATGACACAGATTTCATTGCTGAGTGATATTGCTTTGTAAGTAAATACCACAACTTCTTTATCCATTTTTCACTTTCTGCGATGTTGAACTTGTACTGTAAACGAGGTTCTTGTAAACAGAGCCGTTCCAAACTTTGGGGTGGCTGTGTCTTTTTGATTTTAATTTCCCTAAGCTATAGGACCATAAGTGGAAGTGCCCTAGGTTCTGTTGCTTTGTTTTTTAGATGTTTCAGGAAACACCATACACTTCTCCCGAGTGGTTGTTGGCAATTTACATCCCGCCCATCAGCATAACAAGGCTCCCAGTTCTCCATGGCCTGTCCTGCCTTTCTGGATTTTACACTTTTTTCAGATGGCCCTTTTGACCGGGGGGAAGTGAGACTTCATTTTAGTGCAGATTTCCTTTGCAAACTTGCTTGGTTGGCCAAAAAGGGCGTATGCGTTTTTTCCTGAATATATTCAGGAAAAAACGCATACGCCCTTTTTGGCCAAGTGCATCATTGTGGACGTTCTGCCTCTTTTCCTATGCTTTCAATGCAATTCCAGTCTACCTCCTGAAATCGGTTTCCTGCAATTCTGCCCCGCTTTGAAGTCCTCTTGGCAGCCTTACTTCAGTCTATTTTTGGACGATAGCTGTCATTTATAACTCTGCAGGTTTGTGAATTACAGTGCCCCTGAGCTCCTTTCTTCAACTCGCTTTCTTGTGACCTGGCCGCAACACCGCAGGATGGCTTCAGGCCCTAATCTGGTTCCGGTACGGCACGCTGAGCCTTTGGTTATTTCCACTTCCTGGTGGGAAATGAGAGTTAAATTTGCCCGTCCAGACACCTCCAGCTAGCCTCTCATTGGTTCTCGCTATTCCTGTTCATCTTCCGCAGAAATTGCAAACTGGGCCAAACAGGAGGTTAAAGGGACTGACTCTCCAAGTCGGGAGAGTGTTAGTAAAGCGTCTGGAATGTTGCACCCGAGTACCAGGGGAGGAAAACTGAGACATATTTGAACACGTCTCCTGATCACATGGTTGATCATACTCTAGGTTCCACATGCATGTTTTAGCTGAAGGAAAAATACCTTAAACCTGGGTAGTTGAAACCCGTGGAATGGGTACCATGCAATATGACTTCAAAGGGTCTTCATTTGCTCACCGAACCTCTCCAATCCTATCACTGCTGCGTTTATGCCCCTGTACACATGCTTGATTCTCTTTCGGAGACATAGCAATCCATAGGTTTTAAGATACTTACTAGTCAGGTACATTCTTAGGCGTTTAATATGGGGTGTTGAGTCCATTTCGTTGAGCAAGGAGTAGCTCTTGTCTATTCCATATTTGGCTTAAGGAACTTTATCTGTGCTCATTTCAATCTCTGGTTTTATGCAGCACCCCAACTCACCTTTACCCTTAAGCATGCATAAGTTGGTTTTCTAAATTTGAGACCCTGTTCTGTTCTGTAATTCAGTTCCTGTGTAGCCAAGTTTACATTCCGTGTATTACTGATATCTTATGATGTTTCTTTTTCTGTGTGACTTATTTCAGTTAGAATCATCATACCTGAATCCACTCATTGTGCTGCTAAGGGCCTGATGACACAGATTTCATTGCTGAGTGATATTGCTTTGTAAGTAAATACCACAACTTCTTTATCCATTTTTCACTTTCTGCGATGTTGAACTTGTACTGTAAACGAGGTTCTTGTAAACAGAGGCGTCCCAAACTTTGGGGTGGCTGTGTCTCTTTGATTTTAATTTCCCTAAGCTATAGGACCATAAGTGGCAGTGCCCTGGGTTCTGTTGCTTTGTTTTTTAGATGTTTCAGGAAACACCATACACTTCTCCCGAGTGTCTGTTGGCAATTTACATCCCGCCCATCAGCATAACAAGGCTCCCAGTTCTCCATGGCCTGTCCTGCCTTTCTGGATTTTACACTTTTTTCAGATGGCCCTTTTGACCAGGGGGAAGTGAGACTTCATTGTAGTGCAGATTTCCTTTGCAAGCTTGCTTGGTTGGCCAAAAAGGGCGTATGCGTTTTTTCCTGAATATATTCAGGAAAAAACGCATACGCCCTTTTTGGCCAAGTGCATCATTGTGGACGTTCTGCCTCTTTTCCTATGCTTTCAATGCAATTCCAGTCAACTCCTGAAATCGGTTTCCTGCAATTCTGCCCCGCTTTCAAGTCCTCTTGGCAGCCTTACTTCAGTCTATTTTTGGACGATAGCTGTCATTTATAACTCTGCAGGTTTGTGAATTACAGTGCCCCTGAGCTCCTTTCTTCAACTCGCTTTCTTTTGAGCTGGGCGCAACACCACAGGATGGCTTCAAGCCCTAATCTGGTTCCGGTACGGCACGCTGAGCCTTTGGTTATTTCCTCTTCCTGGTGGGAAATGAGAGTTAAATTTGCCCGTCCAGACACCTCCAGCTAGCCTCTCATTGGTTCTCGCTATTCCTGTTCATCTTCCGCAGAAATTGCAAACTGGGCCAAACAGGAGGTTAAAGGCGCTGACTCTCCAAGTGGGGAGAGTGTTAGTAAAGCGTCTGGAATGTTGCACCCGAGTACCAGGGGAGGAAAACTGAGACATATTTGAACACGTCTCCCGTTCACATGGTTGATCATACTTGGGTTCCACATGCATGTTTTAGCTGAAGGAAGAATACCTTAAACCTGGAGAGTTGAGACCCGTGGAATGGGTACCATGCAATATGACTTCAAAGGGTCTTCATTTGCTCACCGAACCTCTCCAATCCTATCACTGCTGCGTTCATTCCCCTGTACACATGCTTGATTCTCTTTTGGAGACATAGCAATCCATAGGTTTTACGATACTTACTAGTCAGGTACATTCTTAGGCGTTTAATATGCGGTGTTGAGTCCATTTCGTTGAGCAAGGAGTAGCTCTTGTCTATTCCATATTTGACTTAAGGAACTTTATCTGTGCTCATTTCAATCTCTGGTTTTATGCAGCACCCCAACTCACCTTTACCCTTAAGCAAGCATAAGTTGGTTTTCTAAATTTGAGACCCTGTTCTGTTCTGTAATTCAGTTCCTGTGTAGCCAAGTTTACATTCCGTGTATTACTGATATCTTATGATGTTTCTTTTTCTGTGTGACTTATTTCAGTTAGAATCATCATACCTGAATCCACTCATTGTGATGCTAAGGGCCTGATGACACAGATTTCATTGCTGAGTGATATTGCTTTGTAAGTAAATACCACAACTTCTTTATCCATTTTTCACTTTCTGCGATGTTGAACTTGTACTGTAAACGAGGTTCTTGTAAACAGAGGCGTCCCAAACTTTGGGGTGGCTGTGTCTCTTTGATTTTAATTTCCCTAAGCTATAGGACCATAAGTGGCAGTGCCCTAGGCTCTGTTGCTTTGTTTTTTAGATGTTTCAGGAAACACCATACACTTCTCCCGAGTGTCTGTTGGCAATTTACATCCCGCCCATCAGCATAACAAGGCTCCCAGTTCTCCATGGCCTGTCCTGCCTTTCTGGATTTTACACTTTTTTCAGATGGCCCTTTTGACCGGGGGGAAGTGAGACTTCATTGTAGTGCAGATTTCCTTTGCAAGCTTGCTTGGTTGGCCAAAAAGGGCGTATGCGTTTTTTCCTGAATATATTCAGGAAAAAACGCATACGCCCTTTTTGGCCAAGTGCATCATTGTGGACGTTCTGCCTCTTTTCCTATGCTTTCAATGCAATTCCAGTCTACCTCCTGAAATCGGTTTCCTGCAATTCTGCCCCGCTTTCAAGTCCTCTTGGCAGCCTTACTTCAGTCTATTTTTGGACGATAGCTGTCATTTATAACTCTGCAGGTTTGTGAATTACAGTGCCCCTGAGCTCCTTTCTTCAACTCGCTTTCTTGTGACCTGGCCGCAACACCGCAGGATGGCTTCAGGCCCTAATCTGGTTCCGGCCCGGCATGCTGAGCCTTTGGTTAATTCCTCTTCCTGGTGGGAAATGAGAGTTAAATTTGCCCGTCCAGACACCTCCAGCTAGCCTCTCATTGGTTCTCGCTATTCCTGTTCATCTTCCGCAGAAATTGCAAACTGGGCCAAACAGGAGGTTAAAGGGACTGACTCTCCAAGTGGGGAGAGTGTTAGTAAAGCATCTGGAATGTTGCACCCGAGTACCAGGGGAGGAAAACTGAGACATATTTGAACACGTCTCCCGATCACATGGTTGATCATACTCTAGGTTCCACATGCATGTTTTAGCTGAAGGAAGAATACCTTAAACCTGGGTAGTTGAAACCCGTGGAATGGGTACCATGCAATATGACTTCAAAGGGTCTTCATTTGCTCACCGAACCTCTCCAATCCTATCACTGCTGCGTTTATGCCCCTGTACACATGCTTGATTCTCTTTCGGAGAAATAGCAATCCATAGGTTTTAAGATACTTACTAGTCAGGTACATTCTTAGGCGTTTAATATGGGGTGTTGAGTCCATTTCGTTGAGCAAGGAGTAGCTCTTGTCTATTCCATATTTGGCTTAAGGAACTTTATCTGTGCTCATTTCAATCTTTGGTTTTATGCAGCACCCCAACTCACCTTTACCCTTAAGCAAGAATAAGTTGGTTTTCTAAATTTGAGACCTTGTTCTGTTCTGTAATTCAGTTCCTGTGTAGCCAAGTTTACATTCCGTGTAGTACTGATATCTTATGATGTTTCTTTTTCTGTGTGACTTATTTCAGTTAGAATCATCATACCTGAATCCACTCATTGTGCTGCTAAGGGCCTGATGACACAGATTTCATTGCTGAGTGATATTGCTTTGTAAGTAAATACCACAACTTCTTTATCCATTTTTCACTTTCTGCGATGTTGAACTTGTACTGTAAACGAGGTTCTTGTAAACAGAGCCGTTCCAAACTTTGGGGTGGCTGTGTCTTTTTGATTTTAATTTCCCTAAGCTATAGGACCATAAGTGGAAGTGCCCTAGGTTCTGTTGCTTTGTTTTTTAGATGTTTCAGGAAACACCATACACTTCTCCCGAGTGGTTGTTGGCAATTTACATCCCGCCCATCAGCATAACAAGGCTCCCAGTTCTCCATGGCCTGTCCTGCCTTTCTGGATTTTACACTTTTTTCAGATGGCCCTTTTGACCGGGGGGAAGTGAGACTTCATTGTAGTGCAGATTTCCTTTGCAAGCTCGCTTGGTTGGCCAAAAAGGGCGTATGCGTTTTTTCCTGAATATATTCAGGAAAAAACGCATACGCCCTTTTTGGCCAAGTGCATCATTGTGGACGTTCTGCCTCTTTTCCTATGCTTTCAATGCAATTCCAGTCAACTCCTGAAATCGGTTTCCTGCAATTCTGCCCCGCTTTCAAGTCCTCTTGGCAGCCTTACTTCAGTCTATTTTTGGACGATAGCTGTCATTTATAACTCTGCAGGTTTGTGAATTACAGTGCCCCTGAGCTCCTTTCTTCAACTCGCTTTCTTTTGAGCTGGGCGCAACACCACAGGATGGCTTCAAGCCCTAATCTGGTTCCGGTACGGCACGCTGAGCCTTTGGTTATTTCCTCTTCCTGGTGGGAAATGAGAGTTAAATTTGCCCGTCCAGACACCTCCAGCTAGCCTCTCATTGGTTCTCGCTATTCCTGTTCATCTTCCGCAGAAATTGCAAACTGGGCCATCAGGAGGTTAAAGGCGCTGACTCTCCAAGTGGGGAGAGTGTTAGTAAAGCGTCTGGAATGTTGCACCCGAGTACCAGGGGAGGAAAACTGAGACATATTTGAACACGTCTCCCGTTCACATGGTTGATCATACTTGGGTTCCACATGCATGTTTTAGCTGAAGGAAGAATACCTTAAACCTGGAGAGTTGAGACCCGTGGAATGGGTACCATGCAATATGACTTCAAAGGGTCTTCATTTGCTCACCGAACCTCTCCAATCCTATCACTGCTGCGTTTATGCCCCTGTACACATGCTTGATTCTCTTTTGGAGACATAGCAATCCATAGGTTTTACGATACTTACTAGTCAGGTACATTCTTAGGCGTTTAATATGCGGTGTTGAGTCCATTTCGTTGAGCAAGGAGTAGCTCTTGTCTATTCCATATTTGACTTAAGGAACTTTATCTGTGCTCATTTCAATCTCTGGTTTTATGCAGCACCCCAACTCACCTTTACCCTTAAGCAAGCATAAGTTGGTTTTCTAAATTTGAGACCCTGTTCTGTTCTGTAATTCAGTTCCTGTGTAGCCAAGTTTACATTCCGTGTATTACTGATATCTTATGATGTTTCTTTTTCTGTGTGACTTATTTCAGTTAGAATCATCATACCTGAATCCACTCATTGTGATGCTAAGGGCCTGATGACACAGATTTCATTGCTGAGTGATATTGCTTTGTAAGTAAATACCACAACTTCTTTATCCATTTTTCACTTTCTGCGATGTTGAACTTGTACTGTAAACGAGGTTCTTGTAAACAGAGGCGTCCCAAACTTTGGGGTGGCTGTGTCTCTTTGATTTTAATTTCCCTAAGCTATAGGACCATAAGTGGCAGTGCCCTAGGCTCTGTTGCTTTGTTTTTTAGATGTTTCAGGAAACACCATACACTTCTCCCGAGTGTCTGTTGGCAATTTACATCCCGCCCATCAGCATAACAAGGCTCCCAGTTCTCCATGGCCTGTCCTGCCTTTCTGGATTTTACACTTTTTTCAGATGGCCCTTTTGACCGGGGGGAAGTGAGACTTCTTGTAGTGCAGATTTCCTTTGCAAGCTTGCTTGGTTGGCCAAAAAGGGCGTATGCGTTTTTTCCTGAATATATTCAGGAAAAAACGCATACGCCCTTTTTGGCCAAGTGCATCATTGTGGACGTTCTGCCTCTTTTCCTATGCTTTCAATGCAATTCCAGTCTACCTCCTGAAATCGGTTTCCTGCAATTCTGCCCCGCTTTCAAGTCCTCTTGGCAGCCTTACTTCAGTCTATTTTTGGACGATAGCTGTCATTTATAACTCTGCAGGTTTGTGAATTACAGTGCCCCTGAGCTCCTTTCTTCAACTCGCTTTCTTGTGACCTGGCCGCAACACCGCAGGATGGCTTCAGGCCCTAATCTGGTTCCGGCCCGGCATGCTGAGCCTTTGGTTAATTCCTCTTCCTGGTGGGAAATGAGAGTTAAATTTGCCCGTCCAGACACCTCCAGCTAGCCTCTCATTGGTTCTCGCTATTCCTGTTCATCTTCCGCAGAAATTGCAAACTGGGCCAAACAGGAGGTTAAAGGGACTGACTCTCCAAGTGGGGAGAGTGTTAGTAAAGCGTCTGGAATGTTGCACCCGAGTACCAGGGGAGGAAAACTGAGACATATTTGAACACGTCTCCCGATCACATGGTTGATCATACTCTAGGTTCCACATGCATGTTTTAGCTGAAGGAAGAATACCTTAAACCTGGGTAGTTGAAACCCGTGGAATGGGTACCATGCAATATGACTTCAAAGGGTCTTCATTTGCTCACCGAACTTCTCCAATCCTATCACTGCTGCGTTTATGCCCCTGTACACATGCTTGATTCTCTTTCGGAGACATAGCAATCCATAGGTTTTAAGATACTTACTAGTCAGGTACATTCTTAGGTGTTTAATATGGGGTGTTGAGTCCATTTCGTTGAGCAAGGAGTAGCTCTTGTCTATTCCATATTTGGCTTAAGGAACTTTATCTGTGCTCATTTCAATCTCTGGTTTTATGCAGCACCCCAACTCACCTTTACCCTTAAGCAAGCATAAGTTGGTTTTCTAAATTTGAGACCCTGTTCTGTTCTGTAATTCAGTTCCTGTGTAGCCAAGTTTACATTCCGTGTATTACTGATATCTTATGATGTTTCTTTTTCTGTGTGACTTACTTCAGTTAGAATCATCATACCTGAATCCACTCATTGTGCTGCTAAGGGCCTGATGACACAGATTTCATTGCTGAGTGATATTGCTTTGTAAGTAAATACCACAACTTCTTTATCCATTTTTCACTTTCTGCGATGTTGAACTTGTACCGTAAACGAGGTTCTTGTAAACAGAGCCGTTCCAAACTTTGGGGTGGCTGTGTCTTTTTGATTTTAATTTCCCTAAGCTATAGGACCATAAGTGGAAGTGCCCTAGGTTCTGTTGCTTTGTTTTTTAGATGTTTCAGGAAACACCATACACTTCTCCCGAGTGGTTGTTGGCAATTTACATCCCGCCCATCAGCATAACAAGGCTCCCAGTTCTCCATGGCCTGTCCTGCCTTTCTGGATTTTACACTTTTTTCAGATGGCCCTTTTGACCGGGAAGAAGTGAGACTTCATTGTAGTGCAGATTTCCTTTGCAAGTTTGCTTGGTTGGCCAAAAAGGGCGTATGCGTTTTTTCCTGAATATATTCAGGAAAAAACGCATACGCCCTTTTTGGCCAAGTGCATCATTGTGGACGTTCTGCCTCTTTTCCTATGCTTTCAATGCAATTCCAGTCTACCTCCTGAAATCGGTTTCCTGCAATTCTGCCCCGCTTTCAAGTCCTCTTGGCAGCCTTACTTCAGTCTATTTTTGGACGATAGCTGTCATTTATAACTCTGCAGGTTTGTGAATTACAGTGCCCCTGAGCTCCTTTCTTCAACTCGGTTTCTTTTGAGCTGGCCGCAACACCGCAGGATGGCTTCAGGCCCTAATCTGGTTCCGGCACGGCACGCTGAGCCTTTCGTTATTTCCTCTTCCTGGTGGGAAATGAGAGTTAAATTTGCCCGTCCAGACACCTCCAGCTAGTCTCTCATT
Organism: Stenella coeruleoalba; assembly: GCF_951394435.1. Classification (NCBI taxonomy): domain Eukaryota; kingdom Metazoa; phylum Chordata; class Mammalia; order Artiodactyla; family Delphinidae; genus Stenella; species Stenella coeruleoalba. The sequence goes on along the minus strand of NW_027646015.1, from coordinate 976,211 downwards.
GGTTCTCGCTATTCCTGTTCATCTTCCGCAGAAATTGCAAACTGGGCCAAACAGGAGGTTAAAGGCGCTGACTCTCCAAGTGGGGAGAGTGTTAGTAAAGCGTCTGGAATGTTGCACCCGAGTACCAGGGGAGGAAAACTGAGACATATTTGAACACGTCTCCCGATCACATGGTTGATCATACTTGGGTTCCACATGCATGTTTTAGCTGAAGGAAGAATACCTTAAACCTGGAGAGTTGAGACCCGTGGAATGGGTACCATGCAATATGACTTCAAAGGGTCTTCATTTGCTCACCGAACCTCTCCAATCCTATCACTGCTGCGTTTATGCCCCTGTACACATGCTTGATTCCCTTTCGGAGACATAGCAATCCATAGGTTTTAAGATACTTACTACTCAGGTACATTCTTAGGCGTTTAATATGCGGTGTTGAGTCCATTTCGTTGAGCAAGGAGTAGCTCTTGTCTATTCCATATTTGGCTTAAGGAACTTTATCTGTGCTCATTTCAATCTCTGGTTTTATGCAGCACCCCAACTCACCTTTACCCTTAAGCAAGCATAAGTTGGTTTTCTAAATTTGAGACCCTGTTCTGTTCTGTAATTCAGTTCCTGTGTAGCCAAGTTTCCATTCCGTGTATTACTGATATCTTATGATGTTTCTTTTTCTGTGTGACTTACTTCAGTTAGAATCATCATACCTGAATCCACTCATTGTGCTGCTAAGTGTCTGATGACACAGATTTCATTGCTGAGTGATATTGCTTTGTAAGTAAATACCACAACTTCTTTATCCATTTTTCACTTTCTGCGATGTTGAACTTGTACTGTAAACGAGGTTCTTGTAAACAGAGCCGTTCCAAACTTTGGGGTGGCTGTGTCTTTTTGATTTTAATTTCCCTAAGCTATAGGACCATAAGTGGAAGTGCCCTAGGTTCTGTTGCTTTGTTTTTTAGATGTTTCAGGAAACACCATACACTTCTCCCGAGTGGTTGTTGGCAATTTCCATCCCGCTCATCAGCATAACAAGGCTCCCAGTTCTCCATGGCCTGTCCTGCCTTTCTGGATTTTACACTTTTTTCAGATGGCCCTTTTGACCGGTGGGAAGTGAGACTTCATTGTAGTGCAGATTTCCTTTGCAAGCTTGCTTGGTTGGCCAAAAAGGGCGTATGCGTTTTTTCCTGAATATATTCAGGAAAAAACGCATATGCCCTTTTTGGCCAAGTGCATCATTGTGGACGTTCTGCCTCTTTTCCTATGCTTTCAATGCAATTCCAGTCTACCTCCTGAAATCAGTTTCCTGCAATTCTGCCCCGCTTTCAAGTCCTCTTGGCAGCCTTAATTCAGTCTATTTTTGGACGATAGCTGTCATTTATAACTCTGCAGGTTTGTGAATTACAGTGCCCCTGAGCTCCTTTCTTCAACTCGCTTTCTTTTGAGCTGGCCGCAACACCGCAGGATGGCTTCAGGCCCTAATCTGGTTCCGGTATGGCACGCTGAGCCTTTGGTTATTTCCTCTTCCTGGTGGGAAATGAGAGTTAAATTTGCCCGTCCAGACACCTCCAGCTAGCCTCTCATTGGTTCTCGCTATTCCTGTTCATCTTCCGCAGAAATTGCAAACTGGGCCAAACAGGAGGTTAAAGGGACTGACTCTCCAAGTGGGGAGAGTGTTAGTAAAGCGTCTGGAATGTTGCACCCGAGTACCAGGGGAGGAAAACTGAGACATATTTGAACACGTCTCCCGATCACATGGTTGATCATACTCTAGGTTCCACATGCATGTTTTAGCTGAAGGAAGAATACCTTAAACCTGGGTAGTTGAAACCCGTGGAATGGGTACCATGCAATATGACTTCAAAGGGTCTTCATTTGCTCACCGAACTTCTCCAATCCTATCACTGCTGCGTTTATGCCCCTGTACACATGCTTGATTCTCTTTCGGAGACATAGCAATCCATAGGTTTTAAGATACTTACTAGTCAGGTACATTCTTAGGTGTTTAATATGGGGTGTTGAGTCCATTTCGTTGAGCAAGGAGTAGCTCTTGTCTATTCCATATTTGGCTTAAGGAACTTTATCTGTGCTCATTTCAATCTCTGGTTTTATGCAGCACCCCAACTCACCTTTACCCTTAAGCAAGAATAAGTTGGTTTTCTAAATTTGAGACCTTGTTCTGTTCTGTAATTCAGTTCCTGTGTAGCCAAGTTTACATTCCGTGTATTACTGATATCTTATGATGTTTCTTTTTCTGTGTGACTTATTTCAGTTAGAATCATCATACCTGAATCCACTCATTGTGCTGCTAAGGGCCTGATGACACAGATTTCATTGCTGAGTAATATTGCTTTGTAAGTAAATACCACAACTTCTTTATCCATTTTTCACTTTCTGCGATGTTGAACTTGTACTGTAAACGAGGTTCTTGTAAACAGAGCCGTTCCAAACTTTGGGGTGGCTGTGTCTTTTTGATTTTAATTTCCCTAAGCTATAGGACCATAAGTGGAAGTGCCCTAGGTTCTGTTGCTTTGTTTTTTAGATGTTTCAGGAAACACCATACACTTCTCCCGAGTGGTTGTTGGCAATTTACATCCCGCCCATCAGCATAACAAGGCTCCCAGTTCTCCATGGCCTGTCCTGCCTTTCTGGATTTTACACATTTTTCAGATGGCCCTTTTGACCGGGGGGAAGTGAGACTTCATTGTAGTGCAGATTTCCTTTGCAAGCTTGCTTGGTTGGCCAAAAAGGGCGTATGCGTTTTTTCCTGAATATATTCAGGAGAAAACGCATACGCCCTTTTGGGCCAAGTGCATCATTGTGGACGTTCTGCCTCTTTTCCTATGCTTTCAATGCAATTCCAGTCTACCTCCTGAAATCGGTTTCCTGCAATTCTGCCCCGCTTTCAAGTCCTCTTGGCAGCCTTACTTCAGTCTATTTTTGGACGAAAGCTGTCATTTATAACTCTGCAGGTTTGTGAATTACAGTGCCCCTGAGCTCCTTTCTTCAACTTGCTTTCTTGTGACCTGGCGGCAACACCGCAGGATGGCTTCAGGCCCTAATCTGGTTCCGGCATGGCACGCTGAGCCTTTCGTTATTTCCTCTTCCTGGTGGGAAATGAGAGTTAAATTTGCCCGTCCAGACACCTCCAGCTAGTCTCTCATTGGTTCTCGCTATTCCTGTTCATCTTCCGCAGAAATTGCAAACTGGGCCAAACAGGAGGTTAAAGGCGCTGACTCTCCAAGTGGGGAGAGTGTTAGTAAAGCGTCTGGAATGTTGCACCCGAGTACCAGGGGAGGAAAACTGAGACATATTTGAACACGTCTCCCGATCACATGGTTGATCATACTCTAGGTTCCACATGCATGTTTTAGCTGAAGGAAGAATACCTTAAACCTGGAGAGTTAAGACCCGTGTAATGGGTACCATGCAACATGACTTCTAAGGGTCTTCATTTGCTCACCAAACATCTCCAATCCTATCACTGCTGCGTTTATGCCCCTGTACACATGCTTGATTCTCTTTCGGAGACATAGCAATCCATAGGTTTTACGATACTTACTAGTCAGGTACATTCTTAGGGGTTTAATATACGGTGTTGAGTCCATTTCGTTGAGCAAGGAGTAGCTCTTGTCTATTCCATATTTGACTTAAGGAACTTTATCTGTGCTCATTTCAATCTCTGGTTTTATGCAGCACCCCAACTCACCTTTACCCTTAAGCAAGCATAAGTTGGTTTTCTAAATTTGAGACCCTGTTCTGTTCTGTAATTCAGTTCCTGTGTAGCCAAGTTTACATTCCGTGTATTACTGATATCTTATGATGTTTCTTTTTCTGTGTGACTTACTTCAGTTAGAATCATCATACCTGAATCCACTCATTGTGCTGCTAAGGGCCTGATGACACAGATTTCATTGCTGAGTGATATTGCTTTGTAAGTAAATACCACAACTTCTTTATCCATTTTTCACTTTCTGCGATGTTGAACTTGTACCGTAAACGAGGTTCTTGTAAACAGAGGCGTCCCAAACTTTGGGGTGGCTGTGTCTTTTTGATTTTAATTTCCCTAAGCTATAGGACCATAAGTGGAAGTGCCCTAGGTTCTGTTGCTTTGTTTTTTAGATGTTTCAGGAAACACCATACACTTCTCCCGAGTGGTTGTTGGCAATTTACATCCCGCCCATCAGCATAACAAGGCTCCCAGTTCTCCATGGCCTGTCCTGCCTTTCTGGATTTTACACTTTTTTCAGATGGCCCTTTTGACCGGGAAGAAGTGAGACTTCATTGTAGTGCAGATTTCCTTTGCAAGTTTGCTTGGTTGGCCAAAAAGGGCGTATGCGTTTTTTCCTGAATATATTCAGGAAAAAACGCATACGCCCTTTTTGGCCAAGTGCATCACTGTGGACGTTCTGCCTCTTTTCCTATGCTTTCAATGCAATTCCAGTCTACCTCCTGAAATCGGTTTCCTGCAATTCTGCCCCGCTTTCAAGTCCTCTTGGCAGCCTTACTTCAGTCTATTTTTGGACGATAGCTGTCATTTATAACTCTGCAGGTTTGTGAATTACAGTGCCCCTGAGCTCCTTTCTTCAACTCGGTTTCTTTTGAGCTGGCTGCAACACCGCAGGATGGCTTCAGGCCCTAATCTGGTTCCGGCACGGCACGCTGAGCCTTTCGTTATTTCCTCTTCCTGGTGGGAAATGAGAGTTAAATTTGCCCGTCCAGACACCTCCAGCTAGTCTCTCATTGGTTCTCGCTATTCCTGTTCATCTTCCGCAGAAATTGCAAACTGGGCCAAACAGGAGGTTAAAGGCGCTGACTCTCCAAGTGGGGAGAGTGTTAGTAAAGCGTCTGGAATGTTGCACCCGAGTACCAGGGGAGGAAAACTGAGACATATTTGAACACGTCTCCCGATCACATGGTTGATCATACTTGGGTTCCACATGCATGTTTTAGCTGAAGGAAGAATACCTTAAACCTGGAGAGTTAAGACCCGTGGAATGGGTACCATGCAATATGACTTCAAAGGGTCTTCATTTGCTCACCGAACCTCTCCAATCCTATCACTGCTGCGTTTATGCCCCTGTACACATGCTTGATTCCCTTTCGGAGACATAGCAATCCATAGGTTTTAAGATACTTACTAGTCAGGTACATTCTTAGGCGTTTAATATGCGGTGTTGAGTCCATTTCGTTGAGCAAGGAGTAGCTCTTGTCTATTCCATATTTGGCTTAAGGAACTTTATCTGTGCTCATTTCAATCTCTGGTTTTATGCAGCACCCCAACTCATCTTTCCCCTTAAGCAAGCATAAGTTAGTTTTCTAAATTTGAGACCCTGTTCTGTTCTGTAATTCAGTTCCTGTGTAGCCAAGTTTACATTCCGTGTATTACTGATATCTTATGATGTTTCTTTTTCTGTGTGACTTATTTCAGTTAGAATCATCATACCTGAATCCACTCATTGTGCTGCTAAGGGCCTGATGACACAGATTTCATTGCTGAGTGATATTGCTTTGTAAGTAAATACCACAACTTCTTTATCCATTTTTCACTTTCTGCGATGTTGAACTTGTACTGTAAACGAGGTTCTTGTAAACAGAGCCGTTCCAAACTTTGGGGTGGCTGTGTCTTTTTCATTTTAATTTCCCTAAGCTATAGGACCATAAGTGGCAGTGCCCTAGGCTCTGTTGCTTTGTTTTTTAGATGTTTCAGGAAACACCATACACTTCTCCTGAGTGTCTGTTGGCAATTTACATCCCGCCCATCAGCATAACAAGGCTCCCAGTTCTCCATGGCCTGTCCTGCCTTTCTGTATTTTACACTTTATTCAGATGGCCCTTTTGACCGGGGGGAAGTGAGACTTCATTGTAGTGCAGATTTCCTTTGCAAGCTTGCTTGGTTGGCCAAAAAGGGCGTATGCGTTTTTTCCTGAATATATTCAGGAAAAAACGCATACGCCCTTTTTGGCCAAGTGCATCATTGTGGACGTTCTGCCTCTTTTCCTATGCTTTCAATGCAATTCCAGTCTACCTCCTGAAATCGGTTTCCTGCAATTCTGCCCCGCTTTCAAGTCCTCTTGGCAGCCTTACTTCAGTCTATTTTTGGACGATAGCTGTCATTTATAACTCTGCAGGTTTGTGAATTACAGTGCCCCTGAGCTCCTTTCTTCAACTCGCTTTCTTGTGACCTGGCCGCAACACCGCAGGATGGCTTCAGGCCCTAATCTGGTTCCGGCCCGGATGCTGAGCCTTTGGTTAATTCCTCTTCCTGGTGGGAAATGAGAGTTAAATTTGCCCGTCCAGACACCTCCAGCTAGCCTCTCATTGGTTCTCGCTATTCCTGTTCATCTTCCGCAGAAATTGCAAACTGGGCCAAACAGGAGGTTAAAGGGACTGACTCTCCAAGTGGGGAGAGTGTTAGTAAAGCGTCTGGAATGTTGCACCCGAGTACCAGGGGAGGAAAACTGAGACATATTTGAACACGTCTCCCGTTCACATGGTTGATCATACTTGGGTTCCACATGCATGTTTTAGCTGAAGGAAGAATACCTTAAACCTGGAGAGTTAAGACCCGTGTAATGGGTACCATGCAATATGACTTCAAAGGGTCTTCATTTGCTCACCGAACCTCTCCAATCCTATCACTGCTGCGTTTATGCCCCTGTACACATGCTTGATTCTCTTTCGGAGACATAGCAATCCATAGGTTTTAAGATACTTACTAGTCAGGTACATTCTTAGGCGTTTAATATGGGGTGTTGAGTCCATTTCGTTGAGCAAGGAGTAGCTCTTGTCTATTCCATATTTGACTTAAGGAACTTTATCTGTGCTCATTTCAATCTCTGGTTTTATGCAGCACCCCAACTCACCTTTACCCTTAAGCAAGCATAAGTTGGTTTTCTAAATTTGAGACCCTGTTCTGTTCTGTAATTCAGTTCCTGTGTAGCCAAGTTTACATTCCGTGTATTACTGATATCTTATGATGTTTCTTTTTCTGTGTGACTTATTTCAGTTAGAATCATCATACCTGAATCCACTCATTGTGCTGCTAAGGGCCTGATGACACAGATTTCATTGCTGAGTGATATTGCTTTGTAAGTAAATACCACAACTTCTTTATCCATTTTTCACTTTCTGCGATGTTGAACTTGTACTGTAAACGAGGTTCTTGTAAACAGAGCCGTTCCAAACTTTGGGGTGGCTGTGTCTTTTTCATTTTAATTTCCCTAAGCTATAGGACCATAAGTGGCAGTGCCCTAGGCTCTGTTGCTTTGTTTTTTAGATGTTTCAGGAAACACCATACACTTCTCCTGAGTGTCTGTTGGCAATTTACATCCCGCCCATCAGCATAACAAGGCTCCCAGTTCTCCATGGCCTGTCCTGCCTTTCTGTATTTTACACTTTATTCAGATGGCCCTTTTGACCGGGGGGAAGTGAGACTTCATTGTAGTGCAGATTTCCTTTGCAAGCTTGCTTGGTTGGCCAAAAAGGGCGTATGCGTTTTTTCCTGAATATATTCAGGAAAAAACGCATACGCCCTTTTTGGCCAAGTGCATCATTGTGGACGTTCTGCCTCTTTTCCTATGCTTTCAATGCAATTCCAGTCTACCTCCTGAAATCGGTTTCCTGCAATTCTGCCCCGCTTTCAAGTCCTCTTGGCAGCCTTACTTCAGTCTATTTTTGGACGATAGCTGTCATTTATAACTCTGCAGGTTTGTGAATTACAGTGCCCCTGAGCTCCTTTCTTCAACTCGCTTTCTTGTGACCTGGCCGCAACACCGCAGGATGGCTTCAGGCCCTAATCTGGTTCCGGCCCGGATGCTGAGCCTTTGGTTAATTCCTCTTCCTGGTGGGAAATGAGAGTTAAATTTGCCCGTCCAGACACCTCCAGCTAGCCTCTCATTGGTTCTCGCTATTCCTGTTCATCTTCCGCAGAAATTGCAAACTGGGCCAAACAGGAGGTTAAAGGGACTGACTCTCCAAGTGGGGAGAGTGTTAGTAAAGCGTCTGGAATGTTGCACCCGAGTACCAGGGGAGGAAAACTGAGACATATTTGAACACGTCTCCCGTTCACATGGTTGATCATACTTGGGTTCCACATGCATGTTTTAGCTGAAGGAAGAATACCTTAAACCTGGAGAGTTAAGACCCGTGTAATGGGTACCATGCAATATGACTTCAAAGGGTCTTCATTTGCTCACCGAACCTCTCCAATCCTATCACTGCTGCGTTTATGCCCCTGTACACATGCTTGATTCTCTTTCGGAGACATAGCAATCCATAGGTTTTAAGATACTTACTAGTCAGGTACATTCTTAGGCGTTTAATATGGGGTGTTGAGTCCATTTCGTTGAGCAAGGAGTAGCTCTTGTCTATTCCATATTTGACTTAAGGAACTTTATCTGTGCTCATTTCAATCTCTGGTTTTATGCAGCACCCCAACTCACCTTTACCCTTAAGCAAGCATAAGTTGGTTTTCTAAATTTGAGACCCTGTTCTGTTCTGTAATTCAGTTCCTGTGTAGCCAAGTTTACATTCCGTGTATTACTGATATCTTATGATGTTTCTTTTTCTGTGTGACTTATTTCAGTTAGAATCATCATACCTGAATCCACTCATTGTGCTGCTAAGGGCCTGATGACACAGATTTCATTGCTGAGTGATATTGCTTTGTAAGTAAATACCACAACTTCTTTATCCATTTTTCACTTTCTGCGATGTTGAACTTGTACTGTAAACGAGGTTCTTGTAAACAGAGCCGTTCCAAACTTTGGGGTGGCTGTGTCTTTTTCATTTTAATTTCCCTAAGCTATAGGACCATAAGTGGAAGTGCCCTAGGTTCTGTTGCTTTGTTTTTTAGATGTTTCAGGAAACACCATACACTTCTCCCGAGTGGTTGTTGGCAATTTACATCCCGCCCATCAGCATAACAAGGCTCCCAGTTCTCAATGGCCTGTTGCCTTTCTGGATTTTACACTTTTTTCAGATGGCCCTTTTGACCGGGGGGAAGTGAGACTTCATTGTAGTGCAGATTTCCTTTGCAAGCTTGCTTGGTTGGCCAAAAAGGGCGTATGCGTTTTTTCCTGAATACATTCAGGAAAAAACGCATACGCCCTTTTTGGCCAAGTGCATCATTGTGGACGTTCTGCCTCTTTTCCTATGCTTTCAATGCAATTCCAGTCTACCTCCTGAAATCGGTTTCCTGCAATTCTGCCCCGCTTTCAAGTCCTCTTGGCAGCCTTACTTCAGTCTATTTTTGGACGATAGCTGTCATTTATAACTCTGCAGGTTTGTGAATTACAGTGCCCCTGAGCTCCTTTCTTCAACTCGCTTTCTTGTGACCTGGCCGCAACACCGCAGGATGGCTTCAGGCCCTAATCTGGTTCCGGCCCGGCATGCTGAGCCTTTGGTTAATTCCTCTTCCTGGTGGGAAATGAGAGTTAAATTTGCCCGTCCAGACACCTCCAGCTAGCCTCTCATTGGTTCTCGCTATTCCTGTTCATCTTCCACAGAAATTGCAAACTGGGCCAAACAGGAGGTTAAAGGGACTGACTCTCCAAGTGGGGAGAGTGTTAGTAAAGCGTCTGGAATGTTGCACCCGAGTACCAGGGGAGGAAAACTGAGACATATTTGAACACGTCTCCCGATCACATGGTTGATCATACTCTAGGTTCCACATGCATGTTTTAGCTGAAGGAAGAATACCTTAAACCTGGGTAGTTGAAACCCGTGGAATGGGTACCATGCAATATGACTTCAAAGGGTCTTCATTTGCTCACCGAACCTCTCCAATCCTATCACTGCTGCGTTTCTGCCCCTGTACACATGCTTGATTCTCTTTCAGAGACATAGCAATCCATAGGTTTTAAGATACTTACTAGTCAGGTACATTCTTAGGCGTTTAATATGGGGTGTTGAGTCCATTTCGTTGAGCAAGGAGTAGCTCTTGTCTATTCCATATTTGGCTTAAGGAACTTTATCTGTGCTCATTTCAATCTCTGGTTTTATGCAGCACCCCAACTCACCTTTACCCTTAAGCAAGAATAAGTTGGTTTTCTAAATTTAAGACCCTGTTCTGTTCTGTAATTCAGTTCCTGTGTAGCCAAGTTTACATTCCGTGTATTACTGATATGTTATGATGTTTCTTTTTCTGTGTGACTTATTTCAGTTAGAATCATCATACCTGAATCCACTCATTGTGCTGCTAAGGGCCTGATGACACAGATTTCATTGCTGAGTGATATTGCTTTGTAAGTAAATACCACAACTTCTTTATCCATTTTTCACTTTCTGCGATGTTGAACTTGTACTGTAAACGAGGTTCTTGTAAACAGAGCCGTTCGAAACTTTGGGGTGGCTGTGTCTTTTTGATTTTAATTTCCCTAAGCTATAGGACCATAAGTGGAAGTGCCCTAGGTTCTGTTGCTTTGTTTTTTAGATGTTTCAGGAAACACCATACACTTCTCCCGAGTGGTTGTTGGCAATTTACATCCCGCCCATCAGCATAACAAGGCTCCCAGTTCTCCATGGCCTGTCCTGCCTTTCTGGATTTTACACTTTTTTCAGATGGCCCTTTTGACCGGGGGGAAGTGAGACTTCATTGTAGTGCAGATTTCCTTTGCAAGCTTGCTTGGTTGGCCAAAAAGGGCGTATGCGTTTTTTCCTGAATATATTCAGGAAACAACGCATACGCCCTTTTTGGCCAAGTGCATCATTGTGGACGTTCTGCCTCTTTTCCTATGCTTTCAATGCAATTCCAGTCTACCTCCTGAAATCGGATTCCTGCAATTCTGCCCCGCTTTCAAGTCCTCTTGGCAGCCTTACTTCAGTCTATTTTTGGACGATAGCTGTCATTTATAACTCTGCAGGTTTGTGAATTACAGTGCCCCTGAGCTCCTTTCTTCAACTTGCTTTCTTGTGACCTGGCCGCAACACCGCAAGATGGCTTCAGGTCCTAATCTGGTTCCGGCACGGCACGCTGAGCCTTTGGTTATTTCCTCTTCCTGGTGGGAAATGAGAGTTAAATTTCCCCGTCCAGACACCTCCAGCTAGTCTCTCATTGGTTCTCGCTATTCCTGTTCATCTTCCGCAGAAATTGCAAACTGGGCCAAACAGGCGGTTAAAGGCGCTGACTCTCCAAGTGGGGAGAGTGTTAGTAAAGCGTCTGGAATGTTGCACCCGAGTACCAGGGGAGGAAAACTGAGACATATTTGAACACGTCTCCCATTCACATGGTTGATCATACTCTAGTTTCCACATGCATGTTTTAGCTGAAGGAAGAATACCTTAAACCTGGGTAGTTGAAACCCGTGGAATGGGTACCATGCAATATGACTTCAAAGGGTCTTCATTTGCTCACCGAACCTCTCCAATCCTATCACTGCTGCGTTTATGCCCCTGTACACATGCTTGATTCTCTTTCGGAGACATAGCAATCCATAGGTTTTAAGATACTTACTAGTCAGGTACATTCTTAGGCGTTTAATATGGGGTGTTGAGTCCATTTCGTTGAGCAAGGAGTAGCTCTTGTCTATTCCATATTTGGCTTAAGGAACTTTATCTGTGCTCATTTCAATCTCTGGTTTTATGCAGCACCCCAACTCACCTTTACCCTTAAGCAAGCATAAGTTGGTTTTCTAAATTTGAGACCCTGTTCTGTTCTGTAATTCAGTTCCTGTGTAGCCAAGTTTCCATTCCATGTATTACTGATATCTTATGATGTTTCTTTTTCTGTGTGACTTATTTCAGTTAGAATCATCATACCTGAATCCACTCATTGTGCTGCTAAGGACCTGATGACATAGATTTCATTGCTGAGTGATATTGCTTTGTAAGTGAATACCACAACTTCTTTATCCATTTTTCACTTTCTGCGATGTTGAACTTGTACTGTAAACGAGGTTCTTGTAAACAGAGCCGTTCCAAACTTTGGGGTGGCTGTGTCTTTTTTATTTTAATTTCCCTAAGCTATAGGACCATAAGTGGAAGTGCCCTAGGCTCTGTTGCTTTGTTTTTTAAATGTTTCAGGAAACACCATACACTTCTCCCAAGTGTCTGTTGGCAATTTACCTCCCGCCCATCAGCATAACAAGGCTCCCAGTTCTCAATGGCCTGTTGCCTTACTGGATTTTACACTTTTTTCAGATGGCCCTTTTGACCGGGGGGAAGTGAGACTTCATTGTAGTGCAGATTTCCTTTGCAAGCTTGCTTGGTTGGCCAAAAAGGGCGTATGCGTTTTTTCCTGAATATATTCAGGAAAAAACGCATACGCCCTTTTTGGCCAAGTGCATCATTTTGGACGTTCTGCCTCTTTTCCTATGCTTTCAATGCAATTCCAGTCTACCTCCTGAAATTGGTTTCCTGCAATTCTGCCCCGCTTTCAAGTCCTCTTGGCAGCCTTACTTCAGTCTATTTTTGGACGATAGCTGTCATTTATAACTCTGCAGGTTTGTGAATTACAGTGCCCCTGAGCTCCTTTCTTCAACTCGCTTTCTTGTGACCTGGCCGCAACACCGCAGGATGGCTTCAGGCCCTAATCTGGTTCCGGCCCGGCATGCTGAGCCTTTGGTTAATTCCTCTTCCTGGTGGGAAATGAGAGTTAAATTTGCCCGTCCAGACACCTCCAGCTAGCCTCTCATTGGTTCTCGCTATTCCTGTTCATCTTCCGCAGAAATTGCAAACTGGGCCAAACAGGAGGTTAAAGGGACTGACTCTCCAAGTGGGGAGAGTGTTAGTAAAGCGTCTGGAATGTTGCACCCGAGTACCAGGGGAGGAAAACTGAGACATATTTGAACACGTCTCCCGAACACATGGTTGATCATATTCTAGGTTCCACATGCATGTTTTAGCTGAAGGAATCATACCTTAAACCTGGGTAGTTGAAACCCGTGGAATGGGTACCATGCAATATGACTTCAAAGGGTCTTCATTTGCTCACCGAACCTCTGCAATCCTATCACTGCTGCGTTTATGCCCCTGTACACATGCTTGATTCTCTTTCGGAGACATAGCAATCCATAGGTTTTAAGATACTTACTAGTCAGGTACATTCTTAGGCGTTTAATATGGGGTGTTGAGTCCATTTCATTGAGCAAGGAGTAGCTCTTGTCTATTCCATATTTGGCTTAAGGAACTTTATCTGTGCTCATTTCAATCTCTGGTTTTATGCAGCACCCCAACTCACCTTTACCCTTAAGCAAGCATAAGTTGGTTTTCTAAATTTGAGACCCTGTTCTGTTCTGTAATTCAGTTCCTGTGTAGCCAAGTTTACATTCCGTGTATTACTGATATCTTATGATGTTTCTTTTTCTGTGTGACTTATTTCAGTTAGAATCATCATACCTGAATCCACTCATTGTGATGCTAAGGGCCTGATGACATAGATTTCATTGCTGAGTGATATTGCTTTGTAAGTAAATACCACAACTTCTTTATCCATTTTTCACTTTCTGCGATGTTGAACTTGTACTGTAAACGAGGTTCTTGTAAACAGAGGCGTCCCAAACTTTGGGGTGGCTGTGTCTTTTTGATTTTAATTTCCCTAAGCTATAGAACCATAAGTGGCAGTGCCGTAGGCTCTGTTGCTTTGTTTTTTAGATGTTTCAGGAAACACCATACACTTCTCCCGAGTGTCTGTTGGCAATTTACATCCCGCCCATCAGCATAACAAGGCTCCCAGTTCTCCATGGCCTGTCCTGCCTTTCTGGATTTTACACTTTTTTCAGATGGCCCTTTTGACCGGGGGGAAGTGAGACTTCATTGTAGTGCAGATTTCCTTTGCAGGCTTGCTTGGTTGGCCAAAAAGGGCATATGCGTTTTTTCCTGAATATATTCAGGGAAAAACGCATACGCCCTTTTTGGCCAAGTGCATCATTGTGGACGTTCTGCCTCTTTTCCTATGCTTTCAATGCAATTCCAGTCTACCTCCTGAAATCGGTTTCCTGCAATTCTGCCCCGCTTTCAAGTCCTCTTGGCAGCCTTACTTCAGTCTATTTTTGGACGATAGCTGTCATTTATAACTCTGCAGGTTTGTGAATTACAGTGCCCCTGAGCTCCTTTCTTCAACTCGCTTTCTTGTGACCTGTCCGCAACACCGCAGGATGGCTTCAGGCCCTAATCTGGTTCCGGCACGGCACGCTGAGCCTTTGGTTATTTCCTCTTCCTGGTGGGAAATGAGAGTTAAATTTGCCCGTCCAGACACCTCCAGCTAGTCTCTCATTGGTTCTCGCTATTCCTGTTCATCTTCCGCAGAAATTGCAAACTGGGCCAAACAGGAGGTTAAAGGCGCTGACTCTCCAAGTGGGGAGAGTGTTAGTAAAGCGTCTGGAATGTTGCACCCGAGTACCAGGGGAGGAAAACTGAGACATATTTGAACACGTCTCCCGAACACATGGTTGATCATATTCTAGGTTCCACATGCATGTTTTAGCTGAAGGAATCATACCTTAAACCTGGGTAGTTGAAACCCGTGGAATGGGTACCATGCAATATGACTTCAAAGGGTCTTCATTTGCTCACCGAACCTCTGCAATCCTATCACTGCTGCGTTTATGCCCCTGTACACATGCTTGATTCTCTTTCGGAGACATAGCAATCCATAGGTTTTAAGATACTTACTAGTCAGGTACATTCTTAGGCGTTTAATATGGGGTGTTGAGTCCATTTCATTGAGCAAGGAGTAGCTCTTGTCTATTCCATATTTGGCTTAAGGAACTTTATCTGTGCTCATTTCAATCTCTGGTTTTATGCAGCACCCCAACTCACCTTTACCCTTAAGCAAGCATAAGTTGGTTTTCTAAATTTGAGACCCTGTTCTGTTCTGTAATTCAGTTCCTGTGTAGCCAAGTTTACATTCCGTGTATTACTGATATCTTATGATGTTTCTTTTTCTGTGTGACTTATTTCAGTTAGAATCATCATACCTGAATCCACTCATTGTGATGCTAAGGGCCTGATGACATAGATTTCATTGCTGAGTGATATTGCTTTGTAAGTAAATACCACAACTTCTTTATCCATTTTTCACTTTCTGCGATGTTGAACTTGTACTGTAAACGAGGTTCTTGTAAACAGAGGCGTCCCAAACTTTGGGTTGGCTGTGTCTTTTTGATTTTAATTTCCCTAAGCTATAGAACCATAAGTGGCAGTGCCGTAGGCTCTGTTGCTTTGTTTTTTAGATGTTTCAGGAAACACCATACACTTCTCCCGAGTGTCTGTTGGCAATTTACATCCCGCCCATCAGCATAACAAGGCTCCCAGTTCTCCATGGTCTGTCCTGCCTTTCTGGATTTTACACTTTTTTCAGATGGCCCTTTTGACCGGGGGGAAGTGAGACTTCCTTGTAGTGCAGATTTCCTTTGCAGGCTTGCTTGGTTGGCCAAAAAGGGCATATGCGTTTTTTCCTGAATATATTCAGGGAAAAACGCATACGCCCTTTTTGGCCAAGTGCATCATTGTGGACGTTCTGCCTCTTTTCCTATGCTTTCAATGCAATTCCAGTCTACCTCCTGAAATCGGTTTCCTGCAATTCTGCCCCGCTTTCAAGTCCTCTTGGCAGCCTTACTTCAGTCTATTTTTGGACGATAGCTGTCATTTATAACTCTGCAGGTTTGTGAATTACAGTGCCCCTGAGCTCCTTTCTTCAACTTGCTTTCTTGTGACCTGGCCGCAACACCGCAGGATGGCTTCAGGCCCTAATCTGGTTCCGGCACGGCACGCTGAGCCTTTGGTTATTTCCTCTTCCTGGTGGGAAATGAGAGTTAAATTTGCCCGTCCAGACACCTCCAGCTAGTCTCTCATTGGTTCTCGCTATTCCTGTTCATCTTCCGCAGAAATTGCAAACTGGGCCAAACAGGAGGTTAAAGGCGCTGACTCTCCAAGTGGGGAGAGTGTTAGTAAAGCGTCTGGAATGTTGCACCCGAGTACCAGGGGAGGAAAACTGAGACATATTTGAACACGTCTCCCGTTCACATGGTTGATCATACTTGGGTTCCACATGCATGTTTTAGCTGAAGGAAGAATACCTTAAACCTGGAGAGTTAAGACCCGTGTAATGGGTACCATGCAATATGACTTCAAAGGGTCTTCATTTGCTCACCGAACCTCTCCAATCCTATCACTGCTGCGTTTATGCCCCTGTACACATGCTTGATTCTCTTTCGGAGACATAGCAATCCATAGGTTTTAAGATACTTACTAGTCAGGTACATTCTTAGGCGTTTAATATGGGGTGTTGAGTCCATTTCGTTGAGCAAGGAGTAGCTCTTGTCTATTCCATATTTGACTTAAGGAACTTTATCTGTGCTCATTTCAATCTCTGGTTTTATGCAGCACCCCAACTCACCTTTACCCTTAAGCAAGCATAAGTTGGTTTTCTAAATTTGAGACCCTGTTCTGTTCTGTAATTCAGTTCCTGTGTAGCCAAGTTTACATTCCGTGTATTACTGATATCTTATGATGTTTCTTTTTCTGTGTGACTTATTTCAGTTAGAATCATCATACCTGAATCCACTCATTGTGCTGCTAAGGGCCTGATGACACAGATTTCATTGCTGAGTGATATTGCTTTGTAAGTAAATACCACAACTTCTTTATCCATTTTTCACTTTCTGCGATGTTGAACTTGTACTGTAAACGAGGTTCTTGTAAACAGAGCCGTTCCAAACTTTGGGGTGGCTGTGTCTTTTTGATTTTAATTTCCCTAAGCTATAGGACCATAAGTGGAAGTGCCCTAGGTTCTGTTGCTTTGTTTTTTAGATGTTTCAGGAAACACCATACACTTCTCCCGAGTGGTTGTTGGCAATTTACATCCCGCCCATCAGCATAACAAGGCTCCCAGTTCTCCATGGCCTGTCCTGCCTTTCTGGATTTTACACTTTTTTCAGATGGCCCTTTTGACCGGGGGGAAGTGAGACTTCATTGTAGTGCAGATTTCCTTTGCAAGCTTGCTTGGTTGGCCAAAAAGGGCGTATGCGTTTTTTCCTGAATATATTCAGGAAAAAACGCATACGCCCTTTTTGGCCAAGTGCATCATTGTGGACGTTCTGCCTCTTTTCCTATGCTTTCAATGCAATTCCAGTCTACCTCCTGAAATCGGTTTCCTGCAATTCTGCCCCGCTTTCAAGTCCTCTTGGCAGCCTTACTTCAGTCTATTTTTGGACGATAGCTGTCATTTATAACTCTGCAGGTTTGTGAATTACAGTGCCCCTGAGCTCCTTTCTTCAACTCGCTTTCTTGTGACCTGGCCGCAACACCGCAGGATGGCTTCAGGCCCTAATCTGGTTCCGGTACGGCACGCTGAGCCTTTGGTTATTTCCTCTTCCTGGTGGGAAATGAGAGTTAAATTTGCCCGTCCAGACACCTCCAGCTAGCCTCTCATTGGTTCTCACTATTCCTGTTCATCTTCCATAGAAATTGCAAACTGGGCCAAACAGGAGGTTAAAGGGACTGACTCTCCAAGTGGGGAGAGTGTTAGTAAAGCGTCTGGAATGTTGCACCCGAGTACCAGGGGAGGAAAACTGAGACATATTTGAACACGTCTCCCGATCACATGGTTGATCATACTCTAGGTTCCACATGCATGTTTTAGCTGAAGGAAGAATACCTTAAACCTGGGTAGTTGAAACCCGTGGAATGGGTACCATGCAATATGACTTCAAAGGGTCTTCATTTGCTCACCGAACCTCTCCAATCCTATCACTGCTGCGTTTATGCCCCTGTACACATGCTTGATTCTCTTTCGGAGACATAGCAATCCATAGGTTTTAAGATACTTACCAGTCAGGTACATTCTTAGGCGTTTAATATGGGGTGTTGAGTCCATTTCGTTGAGCAAGGAGTAGCTCTTGTCTATTCCATATTTGGCTTAAGGAACTTTATCTGTGCTCATTTCAATCTCTGGTTTTATGCAGCACCCCAACTCACCTTTACCCTTAAGCAAGAATAAGTTGGTTTTCTAAATTTGAGACCCTGTTCTGTTCTGTAATTCAGTTCCTGTGTAGCCAAGTTTACATTCCGTGTATTACTGATATCTTATGATGTTTCTTTTTCTGTGTGACTTATTTCAGTTAGAATCATCATACCTGAATCCACTCATTGTGCTGCTAAGGACCTGATGACACAGATTTCATTGCTGAGTGATATTGCTTTGTAAGTGAATACCACAACTTCTTTATCCATTTTTCACTTTCTGCGATGTTGAACTTGTACTGTAAACGAGGTTCTTGTAAACAGAGCCGTTCCAAACTTTGGGGTGGCTGTGTCTTTTTTATTTTAATTTCCCTAAGCTATAGGACCATAAGTGGAAGTGCCCGAGGCTCTGTTGCTTTGTTTTTTAAATGTTTCAGGAAACACCATACACTTCTCCCAAGTGTCTGTTGGCAATTTACATCCCGCCCATCAGCATAACAAGGCTCCCAGTTCTCAATGGCCTGTTGCCTTTCTGGATTTTACACTTTTTTCAGATGGCCCTTTTGACCGGGGGGAAGTGAGACTTCATTGTAGTGCAGATTTCCTTTGCAAGCTTGCTTGGTTGGCCAAAAAGGGCGTATGCGTTTTTTCCTGAATATATTCAGGAAAAAACGCATACGCCCTTTTTGGCCAAGTGCATCATTGTGGACGTTCTGCCTCTTTTCCTATGCTTTCAATGCAATTCCAGTCTACCTCCTGAAATCGGTTTCCTGCAATTCTGCCCCGCTTTCAAGTCCTCTTGGCAGCCTTACTTCAGTCTATTTTTGGACGATAGCTGTCATTTATAACTCTGCAGGTTTGTGAATTACAGTGCCCCTGAGCTCCTTTCTTCAACTCGCTTTCTTGTGACCTGGCCGCAACACCGCAGGATGGCTTCAGGCCCTAATCTGGTTCCGGCCCGGCATGCTGAGCCTTTGGTTAATTCCTCTTCCTGGTGGGAAATGAGAGTTAAATTTGCCCGTCCAGACACCTCCAGCTAGCCTCTCATTGGTTCTCGCTATTCCTGTTCATCTTCCGCAGAAATTGCAAACTGGGCCAAACAGGAGGTTAAAGGCGCTGACTCTCCAAGTGGGGAGAGTGTTAGTAAAGCGTCTGGAATGTTGCACCCGAGTACCAGGGGAGGAAAACTGAGACATATTTGAACACGTCTCCCGATCACATGGTTGATCATACTCTGGGTTCCACATGCATGTTTTAGCTGAAGGAAGAATACCTTAAACCTGGAGAGTTGAGACCCGTGGAATGGGTACCATGCAATATGACTTCAAAGGGTCTTCATTTGCTCACCGAACCTCTCCAATCCTATCACTGCTGCGTTTATGCCCCTGTACACACGCTTGATTCTCTTTTGGATACATAGCAATCCATAGGTTTTAAGATACTTACTAGTCAGGTACATTCTTAGGCGTTTAATATGGGGTGTTGAGTCCATTTCGTTGAGCAAGGAATAGCTCTTGTCTATTCCATATTTGGCTTAAGGAACTTTATCTGTGCTCATTTCAATCTCTGGTTTTATGCAGCACCCCAACTCACCTTTCCCCTTAAGCAAGCATAAGTTGGTTTTCTAAATTTGAGAACCTGTTCCGTTTTGGAATGCAGTTCCTGTGTAGCCAAGTTTACATTCCGTGTATTAGTGATATCTTATGATGTTTCTTTTTCTGTGTGACTTATTTCAGTTAGAATCATCGTACCTGAATCCACTCATTATGCTGCTACGGGCCTGATGACATAGATTTCATTGCTGAGTGATACTGCATTGTACGTAAGTACCAAAAGTTCTTTATCCATTTTTCACTTTCTGTGATATTGAATTGTACGGTAAACGAGGTTCTTGTAAACGGAGGCGTCCCAAACTTTGGGGTGGCTGTGTCTTTTTGATTTTAATTTCCCTAAGCTATAGGACCATAAGTGGAAGTGCCCTAGGCTCTGTTGCTTTGTTTTTTAGATGTTTCAGGAAACACCATACACTTCTCCCAAGTGTCTGTTGGCAATTTACATCCCACCCATCAGCATAACAAGGCTCCCAGTTCTCAATGGCCTGTTGCCTTTCTGGATTTTACACTTTTTTCAGATGGCCCTTTTGACCGGGGGGAAGTGAGACTTCATTGTAGTGCAGATTTCCTTTGCAAGCTTGCTTGGTTGGCCAAAAAGGGCGTATGCGTTTTTTCCTGAATATATTCAGGAAAAAACGCATACGCCCTTTTTGGCCAAGTGCATCATTGTGGACGTTCTGCCTCTTTTCCTATGCTTTCAATGCAATTCCAGTCTACCTCCTGAAATCGGTTTCCTGCAATTCTGCCCCGCTTTGAAGTCCTCTTGGCAGCCTTACTTCAGTCTATTTTTGGACGATAGCTGTCATTTATAACTCTGCAGGTTTGTGAATTACAGTGCCCCTGAGCTCCTTTCTTCAACTCGCTTTCTTGTGACCTGGCCGCAACACCGCAGGATGGCTTCAGGCCCTAATCTGGTTCCGGCCCGGCATGCTGAGCCTTTGGTTAATTCCTCTTCCTGGTGGGAAATGAGAGTTAAATTTGCCCGTCCAGACACCTCCAGCTAGCCTCTCATTGGTTCTCGCTATTCCTGTTCATCTTCCGCAGAAATTGCAAACTGGGCCAAACAGGAGGTTAAAGGGACTGACTCTCCAAGTGGGGAGAGTGTTAGTAAAGCGTCTGGAATGTTGCACCCGAGTACCAGGGGAGGAAAACTGAGACATATTTGAACACGTCTCCCGATCACATGGTTGATCATATTCTAGGTTCCACATGCATGTTTTAGCTGAAGGAATCATACCTTAAACCTGGGTAGTTGAAACCCGTGGAATGGGTACCATGCAATATGACTTCAAAGGGTCTTCATTTGCTCACCGAACCTCTGCAATCCTATCACTGCTGCGTTTATGCCCCTGTACACATGCTTGATTCTCTTTCGGAGACATAGCAATCCATAGGTTTTAAGATACTTACTAGTCAGGTACATTCTTAGGCGTTTAATATGGGGTGTTGAGTCCATTTCGTTGAGCAAGGAGTAGCTCTTGTCTATTCCATATTTGGCTGAAGGAACTTTATCTGTGCTCATTTCAATATCTGGTTTTATGCAGCACCCCAACTCACCTTTACCCTTAAGCAAGCATAAGTTGGTTTTCTAAATTTGAGACCCTGTTCTGTTCTGTAATTCAGTTCCTGTGTAGCCAAGTTTACATTCCGTGTATTACTGATATCTTATGATGTTTCTTTTTCTGTGTGACTTATTTCAGTTAGAATCATCAT
The DNA here is from genome assembly GCF_951394435.1 of Stenella coeruleoalba. Taxonomy (NCBI): domain Eukaryota; kingdom Metazoa; phylum Chordata; class Mammalia; order Artiodactyla; family Delphinidae; genus Stenella; species Stenella coeruleoalba. The sequence continues at coordinate 954,987 of NW_027646015.1, read as the reverse complement.
ACCTGAATCCACTCATTGTGCTGCTAAGGGCCTGATGACATAGATTTCATTGCTGAGTGATATTGCTTTGTAAGTGAATACCACAACTTCTTTATCCATTTTTCACTTTCTGCGATGTTGAACTTGTACTGTAAACGAGGTTCTTGTAAACAGAGCCGTTCCAAACTTTGGGGTGGCTGTGTCTTTTTTATTTTAATTTCCCTAAGCTATAGGACCATAAGTGGAAGTGCCCTAGGCTATGTTGCTTTGTTTTTTAGATGTTTCAGGAAACACCATACACTTCTCCCAAGTGTCTGTTGGCAATTTACATCCCGCCCATCAGCATAACAAGGCTCCCAGTTCTCAATGGCCTGTTGCCTTTCTGGATTTTACACTTTTTTCAGATGGCCCTTTTGACCGGGGGGAAGTGAGACTTCATTGTAGTGCAGATTTCCTTTGCAAGCTTGCTTGGTTGGCCAAAAAGTGCGTATGCGTTTTTTCCTGAATATATTCAGGAAAAAACGCATACGCCCTTTTTGGCCAAGTGCATCATTGTGGACGTTCTGCCTCTTTTCCTATGCTTTCAATGCAATTCCAGTCTACCTCCTGAAATCGGTTTCCTGCAATTCTGCCCCGCTTTCAAGTCCTCTTGGCAGCCTTACTTCAGTCTATTTTTGGACGATAGCTGTCATTTATAACTCTGCAGGTTTGTGAATTACAGTGCCCCTGAGCTCCTTTCTTCAACTCGCTTTCTTGTGACCTGGCCGCAACACCGCAGGATGGCTTCAGGCCCTAATCTGGTTCCGGCCCGGCATGCTGAGCCTTTGGTTAATTCCTCTTCCTGGTGGGAAATGAGAGTTAAATTTGCCCGTCCAGACACCTCCAGCTAGCCTCTCATTGGTTCTCGCTATTCCTGTTCATCTTCCGCAGAAATTGCAAACTGGGCCAAACAGGAGGTTAAAGGGACTGACTCTCCAAGTGGGGAGAGTGTTAGTAAAGCGTCTGGAATGTTGCACCCGAGTACCAGGGGAGGAAAACTGAGACATATTTGAACACGTCTCCCGATCACATGGTTGATCATACTCTAGGTTCCACATGCATGTTTTAGCTGAAGGAAGAATACCTTAAACCTGGGTAGTTGAAACCCGTGGAATGGGTACCGTGCAATATGACTTCAAAGGGTCTTCATTTGCTCACCGAACCTCTCCAATCCTATCACTGCTGCGTTTATGCCCCTGTACACATGCTTGATTCTCTTTCGGAGACATAGCAATCCATAGGTTTTAAGATACTTACTAGTCAGGAACATTCTTAGGCGTTTAATATGGGGTGTTGAGTCCATATCGTTGAGCAAGGAGTAGCTCTTGTCTATTCCATATTTGGCTTAAGGAACTTTATCTGTGCTCATTTCAATCTCTGGTTTTATGCAGCACCCCAACTCACCTTTACCCTTAAGCAAGAATAAGTTGGTTTTCTAAATTTGAGACCCTGTTCTGTTCTGTAATTCAGTTCCTGTGTAGCCAAGTTTACATTCCGTGTATTACTGATATCTTATGATGTTTCTTTTTCTGTGTGACTTATTTCAGTTAGAATCATCATACCTGAATCCACTCACTGTGCTGCTAAGGGCCTGATGACACAGATTTCATTGCTGAGTGATATTGCTTTGTAAGTAAATACCACAACTTCTCTATCCATTTTTCACTTTCTGCGATGTTGAACTTGTACTGTAAACGAGGTTCTTGTAAACAGAGCCATTCCAAACTTTGGGGTGGCTGTGTCTTTTTGATTTTAATTTCCCTAAGCTATAGGACCATAACTGGAAGTGCCCTAGGTTCTGTTGCTTTGTTTTTTAGATGTTTCAGGAAACACCATACACTTCTCCCGAGTGGTTGTTGGCAATTTACATCCCGCCCATCAGCATAACAAGGCTCCCAGTTCTCCATGGCCTGTCCTGCCTTTCTGGATTTTACACTTTTTTCAGATGGCCCTTTTGACCGGGGGGAAGTGAGACTTCATTGTAGTGCAGATTTCCTTTGCAAGCTTGCTTGGTTGGCCAAAAAGGGCGTATGCGTTTTTTCCTGAATATATTCAGGAAAAAACGCATACGCCCTTTTTGGCCAAGTGCATCATTGTGGACGTTCTGCCTCTTTTCCTATGCTTTCAATGCAATTCCAGTCTACCTCCTGAAATCGGTTTCCTGCAATTCTGCCCCGCTTTCAAGTCCTCTTGGCAGCCTTACTTCAGTTTATTTTTGGACGATAGCTGTCATTTATAACTCTGCAGGTTTGTGAATTACAGTACCCCTGAGCTCCTTTCTTCAACTCGCTTTCTTTTGAGCTGGCCGCAACACCGCAGGATGGCTTCAGGCCCTAATCTGGTTCCGGTACGGCACGCTGAGCCTTTGGTTATTTCCTCTTCCTGGTGGGAAATGAGAGTTAAATTTGCCCGTCCAGACACCTCCAGCTAGCCTCTCATTGGTTCTCGCTATTCCTGTTCATCTTCCGCAGAAATTGCAAACTGGGCCAAACAGGAGGTTAAAGGCGCTGACTCTCCAAGTGGGGAGAGTGTTAGTAAAGCGTCTGGAATGTTGCACCCGAGTACCAGGGGAGGAAAACTGAGACATATTTGAACACGTCTCCCGATCACATGGTTGATCATACTCTGGGTTCCACATGCATGTTTTAGCTGAAGGAAGAATACCTTAAACCTGGAGAGTTGAGACCCGTGGAATGGGTACCATGCAATATGACTTCAAAGGGTCTTCATTTGCTCACCGAACCTCTCCAATCCTATCACTGCTGCGTTTATGCCCCTGTACACACGCTTGATTCTCTTTTGGAGACATAGCAATCCATAGGTTTTAAGATACTTACTAGTCAGGTACATTCTTAGGCGTTTAATATGGGGTGTTGAGTCCATTTCGTTGAGCAAGGAATAGCTCTTGTCTATTCCATATTTGGCTTAAGGAACTTTATCTGTGCTCATTTCAATCTCTGGTTTTATGCAGCACCCCAACTCACCTTTCCCCTTAAGCAAGCATAAGTTGGTTTTCTAAATTTGAGAACCTGTTCCGTTTTGGAATGCAGTTCCTGTGTAGCCAAGTTTACATTCCGTGTATTAGTGATATCTTATGATGTTTCTTTTTCTGTGTGACTTATTTCAGTTAGAATCATCGTACCTGAATCCACTCATTATGCTGCTACGGGCCTGATGACATAGATTTCATTGCTGAGTGATACTGCATTGTACGTAAGTACCAAAAGTTCTTTATCCATTTTTCACTTTCTGTGATATTGAACTTGTACGGTAAACGAGGTTCTTGTAAACGGAGGCGTCCCAAACTTTGGGGTGGCTGTGTCTTTTTGATTTTAATTTCCCTAAGCTATAGGACCATAAGTGGAAGTGCCCTAGGCTCTGTTGCTTTGTTTTTTAGATGTTTCAGGAAACACCATACACTTCTCCCAAGTGTCTGTTGGCAATTTACATCCCACCCATCAGCATAACAAGGCTCCCAGTTCTCAATGGCCTGTTGCCTTTCTGGATTTTACACTTTTTTCAGATGGCCCTTTTGACCGGGGGGAAGTGAGACTTCATTGTAGTGCAGATTTCCTTTGCAAGCTTGCTTGGTTGGCCAAAAAGGGCGTATGCGTTTTTTCCTGAATATATTCAGGAAAAAACGCATACGCCCTTTTTGGCCAAGTGCATCATTGTGGACGTTCTGCCTCTTTTCCTATGCTTTCAATGCAATTCCAGTCTACCTCCTGAAATCGGTTTCCTGCAATTCTGCCCCGCTTTGAAGTCCTCTTGGCAGCCTTACTTCAGTCTATTTTTGGACGATAGCTGTCATTTATAACTCTGCAGGTTTGTGAATTACAGTGCCCCTGAGCTCCTTTCTTCAACTCGCTTTCTTGTGACCTGGCCGCAACACCGCAGGATGGCTTCAGGCCCTAATCTGGTTCCGGCCCGGCATGCTGAGTCTTTGGTTAATTCCTCTTCCTGTTGGGAAATGAGAGTTAAATTTGCCCGTTCAGACACCTCCAGCTAGTCTCTCATTGGTTCTCGCTATTCCTGTTCATCTTCCGCAGAAATTGCAAACTGGGCCAAACAGGAGGTTAAAGGGACTGACTCTCCAAATCGGGAGAGTGTTAGTAAAGCGTCTGGAATGTTGCACCCTTGTACCAGGGGAGGAAAACTGAGACATATTTGAACACGTCTCCCGTTCACATGGTTGATCATACTCTGGGTTCCACATGCATGTTTTAACTGAAGGAAGAATACCTTAAACCTGGGTAGTTGAGACCCGTGGAATGGGTACCATGCAATATGACTTCAAAGGGTCTTCATTTGCTCACCGAACCTCTCCAATCCTATCACTGCTGCGTTTATGCCCCTGTACACATGCTTGATTCTCTTTCGGAGACATAGCAATCCATAGGTTTTAAGATACTTACTAATCAGGTACATTCTTAGGCGTTTAATATGGGGTGTTGAGTCCATTTCGTTGAGCAAGGAGTAGCTCTTGTCTATTCCATATTTGGCTTAAGGAACTTTATCTGTGCTCATTTCAATCTCTGGTTTTATGCAGCACCCCAACTCACCTTTCCCCTTAAGCAAGCATAAGTTGGTTTTCTAAATTTGAGACGCTGTTCTGTTTTGGAATGCAGTTCCTGTGTAGCCAAGTTTACATTCCGTGTATTAGTGATATCTTATGATGTTTCTTTTTCTGTGTGACTTATTTCAGTTAGAATCATCATACCTGAATCCACTCATTGTGCTGCTAAGGGCCTGATGACACAGATTTCATTGCTGAGTGATATTGCTTTGTAAGTAAATACCACAACTTCTTTATCCATTTTTCACTTTCTGCGATGTTGAACTTGTACTGTAAACGAGGTTCTTGTAAACAGAGCCGTTCGAAACTTTGGGGTGGCTGTGTCTTTTTGATTTTAATTTCCCTAAGCTATAGGACCATAAGTGGAAGTGCCCTAGGTTCTGTTGCTTTGTTTTTTAGATGTTTCAGGAAACACCATACACTTCTCCCGAGTGGTTGTTGGCAATTTACATCCCGCCCATCAGCATAACAAGGCTCCCAGTTCTCCATGGCCTGTCCTGCCTTTCTGGATTTTACACTTTTTTCAGATGGCCCTTTTGACCGGGGGGAAGTGAGACTTCATTGTAGTGCAGATTTCCTTTGCAAGCTTGCTTGGTTGGCCAAAAAGGGCGTATGCGTTTTTTCCTGAATATATTCAGGAAAAAACGCATACGCCCTCTTTGGCCAAGTGCATCATTGTGGACGTTCTGCCTCTTTTCCTATGCTTTCAATGCAATTCCAGTCTACCTCCTGAAATCGGTTTCCTGCAATTCTGCCCCGCTTTCAAGTCCTCTTGGCAGCCTTACTTCAGTCTATTTTTGGACGATAGCTGTCATTTATAACTCTGCAGGTTTGTGAATTACAGTGCCCCTGAGCTCCTTTCTTCAACTCGCTTTCTTGTGACCTGGCCGCAACACCGCAGGATGGCTTCAGGCCCTAATCTGGTTCCGGTACGGCACGCTGAGCCTTTGGTTATTTCCTCTTCCTGGTGGGAAATGAGAGTTAAATTTGCCCGTCCAGACACCTCCAGCTAGCCTCTCATTGGTTCTCACTATTCCTGTTCATCTTCCGCAGAAATTGCAAACTGGGCCAAACAGGAGGTTAAAGGGACTGACTCTCCAAGTGGGGAGAGTGTTAGTAAAGCGTCTGGAATGTTGCACCCGAGTACCAGGGGAGGAAAACTGAGACATATTTGAACACGTCTCCCGATCACATGGTTGATCATACTCTAGGTTCCACATGCATGTTTTAGCTGAAGGAAGAATACCTTAAACCTGGAGAGTTAAGACCCGTGTAATGGATACCATGCAATATGACTTCAAAGGGTCTTCATTTGCTCACCGAACCTCTCCAATCCTATCACTGCTGCGTTTATGCCCCTGTACACATGCTTGATTCTCTTTCAGAGACATAGCAATCCATAGGTTTTAAGATACTTACTAGTCAGGTACATTCTTAGGCGTTTAATATGCGGTGTTGAGTCCATTTCGTTGAGCAAGGAGTAGCTCTTGTCTATTCCATATTTGACTTAAGGAACTTTATCTGTGCTCATTTCAATCTCTGGTTTTATGCAGCACCCCAACTCACCTTTACCCTTAAGCAAGCATAAGTTGGTTTTCTAAATTTGAGACCCTGTTCTGTTCTGTAATTCAGTTCCTGTGTAGCCAAGTTTACATTCCGTGTATTACTGATATCTTATGATGTTTCTTTTTCTGTGTGACTTACTTCAGTTAGAATCATCATACCTGAATCCACTCATTGTGCTGCTAAGGGCCTGATGACATAGATTTCATTGCTGAGTGATACTGCATTGTACGTAAGTACCACAAGTTCTTTATCCATTTTTCACTTTCTGTGATATTGAACTTGTACGGTAAAAGAGGTTCTTGTAAACAGAGGCGTCCCAAACTTTGGGGTGGCTGTGTCTTTTTGATTTTAATTTCCTTAAGCTATAGGACCATAAGTGGAAGTGCCCTAGGCTCTGTTGCTTTGTTTTTTAGATGTTTCAGGAAACACCATACACTTCTCCGGAGTGTCTGTTGGCAATTTACATCCCGCCCATCAGCATAACAAGGCTCCCAGTTCTCCATGGCCTGTCCTGCCTTTCTGGATTTTACACTTTTTTCAGATGGCCCTTTTGACCGGGGGGAAGTGAGACTTCATTGTAGTGCAGATTTCCTTTGCAGGCTTGCTTGGTTGGCCAAAAAGGGCATATGCGTTTTTTCCTGAATATATTCAGGAAAAAACGCATACGCCCTTTTTGGCCAAGTGCATCATTGTGGACGTTCTGCCTCTTTTCCTATGCTTTCAATGCAATTCCAGTCTACCTCCTGAAATCGGTTTCCTGCAATTCTGCCCCGCTTTCAAGTCCTCTTGGCAGCCTTACTTCAGTCTATTTTTGGACGATAGCTGTCATTTATAACTCTGCAGGTTTGTGAGTTACAGTGCCCCTGAGCTCCTTTCTTCAACTTGCTTTCTTGTGACCTGGCCGCAACACCGCAGGATGGCTTCAGGCCCTAATCTGGTTCCGGCACGGCACGCTGAGCCTTTGGTTATTTCCTCTTCCTGGTGGGAAATGAGAGTTAAATTTGCCCGTCCAGACACCTCCAGCTAGTCTCTCATTGGTTCTCGCTATTCCTGTTCATCTTCCGCAGAAATTGCAAACTGGGCCAAACAGGAGGTTAAAGGCGCTGACTCTCCAAGTGGGGAGAGTGTTAGTAAAGCGTCTGGAATGTTGCACCCGAGTACCAGGGGAGGAAAACTGAGACATATTTGAACACGTCTCCCGTTCACATGGTTGATCATACTTGGGTTCCACATGCATGTTTTAGCTGAAGGAAGAATACCTTAAACCTGGAGAGTTAAGACCCGTGTAATGGGTACCATGCAATATGACTTCAAAGGGTCTTCATTTGCTCACCGAACCTCTCCAATCCTATCACTGCTGCGTTTATGCCCCTGTACACATGCTTGATTCTCTTTCGGAGACATAGCAATCCATAGGTTTTAAGATACTTACTAGTCAGGTACATTCTTAGGCGTTTAATATGGGGTGTTGAGTCCATTTCGTTGAGCAAGGAGTAGCTCTTGTCTATTCCATATTTGACTTAAGGAACTTTATCTGTGCTCATTTCAATCTCTGGTTTTATGCAGCACCCCAACTCACCTTTACCCTTAAGCAAGCATAAGTTGGTTTTCTAAATTTGAGACCCTGTTCTGTTCTGTAATTCAGTTCCTGTGTAGCCAAGTTTACATTCCGTGTATTACTGATATCTTATGATGTTTCTTTTTCTGTGTGACTTATTTCAGTTAGAATCATCATACCTGAATCCACTCATTGTGCTGCTAAGGGCCTGATGACACAGATTTCATTGCTGAGTGATATTGCTTTGTAAGTAAATACCACAACTTCTTTATCCATTTTTCACTTTCTGCGATGTTGAACTTGTACTGTAAACGAGGTTCTTGTAAACAGAGCCGTTCCAAACTTTGGGGTGGCTGTGTCTTTTTGATTTTAATTTCCCTAAGCTATAGGACCATAAGTGGAAGTGCCCTAGGTTCTGTTGCTTTGTTTTTTAGATGTTTCAGGAAACACCATACACTTCTCCTGAGTGGTTGTTGGCAATTTACATCCCGCCCATCAGCATAACAAGGCTCCCAGTTCTCCATGGCCTGTCCTGCCTTTCTGGATTTTACACTTTTTTCAGATGGCCCTTTTGACCGGGGGGAAGTGAGACTTCATTGTAGTGCAGATTTCCTTTGCAAGCTTGCTTGGTTGGCCAAAAAGGGCGTATGCGTTTTTTCCTGAATATATTCAGGAAAAAACGCATACGCCCTCTTTGGCCAAGTGCATCATTGTGGACGTTCTGCCTCTTTTCCTATGCTTTCAATGCAATTCCAGTCTACCTCCTGAAATCGGTTTCCTGCAATTCTGCCCCGCTTTCAAGTCCTCTTGGCAGCCTTACTTCAGTCTATTTTTGGACGATAGCTGTCATTTATAACTCTGCAGGTTTGTGAATTACAGTGCCCCTGAGCTCCTTTCTTCAACTCGCTTTCTTGTGACCTGGCCGCAACACCGCTGGATGGCTTCAGGCCCTAATCTGGTTCCGGTACGGCACGCTGAGCCTTTGGTTATTTCCTCTTCCTGGTGGGAAATGAGAGTTAAATTTGCCCGTCCAGACACCTCCAGCTAGCCTCTCATTGGTTCTCACTATTCCTGTTCATCTTCCGCAGAAATTGCAAACTGGGCCAAACAGGAGGTTAAAGGGACTGACTCTCCAAGTGGGGAGAGTGTTAGTAAAGCGTCTGGAATGTTGCACCCGAGTACCAGGGGAGGAAAACTGAGACATATTTGAACACGTCTCCCGATCACATGGTTGATCATACTCTAGGTTCCACATGCATGTTTTAGCTGAAGGAAGAATACCTTAAACCTGGAGAGTTAAGACCCGTGTAATGGATACCATGCAATATGACTTCAAAGGGTCTTCATTTGCTCACCGAACCTCTCCAATCCTATCACTGCTGCGTTTATGCCCCTGTACACATGCTTGATTCTCTTTCAGAGACATAGCAATCCATAGGTTTTAAGATACTTACTAGTCAGGTACATTCTTAGGCGTTTAATATGCGGTGTTGAGTCCATTTCGTTGAGCAAGGAGTAGCTCTTGTCTATTCCATATTTGACTTAAGGAACTTTATCTGTGCTCATTTCAATCTCTGGTTTTATGCAGCACCCCAACTCACCTTTACCCTTAAGCAAGCATAAGTTGGTTTTCTAAATTTGAGACCCTGTTCTGTTCTGTAATTCAGTTCCTGTGTAGCCAAGTTTACATTCCGTGTATTACTGATATCTTATGATGTTTCTTTTTCTGTGTGACTTACTTCAGTTAGAATCACCATACCTGAATCCACTCATTGTGCTGCTAAGGGCCTGATGACATAGATTTCATTGCTGAGTGATACTGCATTGTACGTAAGTACCACAAGTTCTTTATCCATTTTTCACTTTCTGTGATATTGAACTTGTACGGTAAACGAGGTTCTTGTAAACAGAGGCGTCCCAAACTTTGGGGTGGCTGTGTCTTTTTGATTTTAATTTCCTTAAGCTATAGGACCATAAGTGGAAGTGCCCTAGGCTCTGTTGCTTTGTTTTTTAGATGTTTCAGGAAACACCATACACTTCTCCGGAGTGTCTGTTGGCAATTTACATCCCGCCTATCAGCATAACAAGGCTCCCAGTTCTCCATGGCCTGTCCTGCCTTTCTGGATTTTACACTTTTTTCAGATGGCCCTTTTGACCGGGGGGAAGTGAGACTTCATTGTAGTGCAGATTTCCTTTGCAGGCTTGCTTGGTTGGCCAAAAAGGGCGTATGCGTTTTTTCCTGAATATATTCAGGAAAAAACGCATACGCCCTTTTTGGCCAAGTGCATCATTGTGGACGTTCTGCCTCTTTTCCTATGCTTTCAATGCAATTCCAGTCTACCTCCTGAAATCGGTTTCCTGCAATTCTGCCCCGCTTTCAAGTCCTCTTGGCAGCCTTACTTCAGTCTATTTTTGGACGATAGCTGTCATTTATAACTCTGCAGGTTTGTGAATTACAGTGCCCCTGAGCTCCTTTCTTCAACTTGCTTTCTTGTGACCTGGCCGCAACACCGCAGGATGGCTTCAGGCCCTAATCTGGTTCCGGCACGGCACGCTGAGCCTTTGGTTATTTCCTCTTCCTGGTGGGAAATGAGAGTTAAATTTGCCCGTCCAGACACCTCCAGCTAGTCTCTCATTGGTTCTCGCTATTCCTGTTCATCTTCCGCAGAAATTGCAAACTGGGCCAAACAGGAGGTTAAAGGCGCTGACTCTCCAAGTGGGGAGAGTGTTAGTAAAGCGTCTGGAATGTTGCACCCGAGTACCAGGGGAGGAAAACTGAGACATATTTGAACACGTCTCCCGTTCACATGGTTGATCATACTTGGGTTCCACATGCATGTTTTAGCTGAAGGAAGAATACCTTAAACCTGGAGAGTTAAGACCCGTGTAATGGGTACCATGCAATATGACTTCAAAGGGTCTTCATTTGCTCACCGAACCTCTCCAATCCTATCACTGCTGCGTTTATGCCCCTGTACACATGCTTGATTCTCTTTCGGAGACATAGCAATCCATAGGTTTTAAGATACTTACTAGTCAGGTACATTCTTAGGCGTTTAATATGGGGTGTTGAGTCCATTTCGTTGAGCAAGGAGTAGCTCTTGTCTATTCCATATTTGACTTAAGGAACTTTATCTGTGCTCATTTCAATCTCTGGTTTTATGCAGCACCCCAACTCACCTTTACCCTTAAGCAAGCATAAGTTGGTTTTCTAAATTTGAGACCCTGTTCTGTTCTGTAATTCAGTTCCTGTGTAGCCAAGTTTACATTCCGTGTATTACTGATATCTTATGATGTTTCTTTTTCTGTGTGACTTATTTCAGTTAGAATCATCATACCTGAATCCACTCATTGTGCTGCTAAGGGCCTGATGACACAGATTTCATTGCTGAGTGATATTGCTTTGTAAGTAAATACCACAACTTCTTTATCCATTTTTCACTTTCTGCGATGTTGAACTTGTACTGTAAACGAGGTTCTTGTAAACAGAGCCGTTCCAAACTTTGGGGTGGCTGTGTCTTTTTGATTTTAATTTCCCTAAGCTATAGGACCATAAGTGGAAGTGCCCTAGGTTCTGTTGCTTTGTTTTTTAGATGTTTCAGGAAACACCATACACTTCTCCCGAGTGGTTGTTGGCAATTTACATCCCGCCCATCAGCATAACAAGGCTCCCAGTTCTCAATGGCCTGTTGCCTTTCTGGATTTTACACTTTTTTCAGATGGCCCTTTTGACCGGGTGGAAGTGAGACTTTATTGTAGTGCAGATTTCCTTTGCAAGCTTGCTTGGTTGGCCAAAAAGGGCGTATGCGTTTTTTCCTGAATACATTCAGGAAAAAACGCATACGCCCTTTTTGGCCAAGTGCATCATTGTGGACGTTCTGCCTCTTTTCCTATGCTTTCAATGCAATTCCAGTCTACCTCCTGAAATCGGTTTCCTGCAATTCTGCCCCGCTTTCAAGTCCTCTTGGCAGCCTTACTTCAGTCTATTTTTGGACGATAGCTGTCATTTATAACTCTGCAGGTTTGTGAATTACAGTGCCCCTGAGCTCCTTTCTTCAACTCGCTTTCTTGTGACCTGGCCGCAACACGGCAGGATGGCTTCAGGCCCTAATCTGGTTCCGGCCCGGCATGCTGAGCCTTTGGTTAATTCCTCTTCCTGGTGGGAAATGAGAGTTAAATTTGCCCGTCCAGACACCTCCAGCTAGCCTCTCATTGGTTCTCGCTATTCCTGTTCATCTTCCGCAGAAATTGCAAACTGGGCCAAACAGGAGGTTAAAGGGACTGACTCTCCAAGTGGGGAGAGTGTTAGTAAAGCGTCTGGAATGTTGCACCCGAGTACCAGGGGAGGAAAACTGAGACATATTTGAACATGTCTCCCGATCACATGGTTGATCATACTCTAGGTTCCACATGCATGTTTTAGCTGAAGGAAGAATACCTTAAACCTGGGTAGTTGAAACCCGTGGAATGGGTACCATGCAATATGACTTCAAAGGGTCTTCATTTGCTCACCGAACCTCTCCAATCCTATCACTGCTGCGTTTATGCCCCTGTACACATGGTTGATTCTCTTTCAGAGACATAGCAATCCATAGGTTTTAAGATACTTACTAGTCAGGTACATTCTTAGGCGTTTAATATGGGGTGTTGAGTCCATTTCGTTGAGCAAGGAGTAGCTCTTGTCTATTCCATATTTGGCTTAAGGAACTTTATCTGTGCTCATTTCAATCTCTGGTTTTATGCAGCACCCCAACTCACCTTTACCCTTAAGCAAGCATAAGTTGGTTTTCTAAATTTGAGACCCTGTTCTGTTCTGTAATTCAGTTCCTGTGTAGCCAAGTTTACATTCCGTGTATTACTGATATCTTATGATGTTTCTTTTTCTGTGTGACTTATTTCAGTTAGAATCATCATACCTGAATCCACTCATTGTGCTGCTAAGGGCCTGATGACACAGATTTCATTGCTGAGTGATATTGCTTTGTAAGTAAATACCACAACTTCTTTATCCATTTTTCACTTTCTGCGATGTTGAACTTGTACTGTAAACGAGGTTCTTGTAAACAGAGCCGTTCCAAACTTTGGGGTGGCTGTGTCTTTTTGATTTTAATTTCCCTAAGCTATAGGACCATAAGTGGAAGTGCCCTAGGTTCTGTTGCTTTGTTTTTTAGATGTTTCAGGAAACACCATACACTTCTCCCGAGTGGTTGTTGGCAATTTACATCCCGCCCATCAGCATAACAAGGCTCCCAGTTCTCAATGGCCTGTTGCCTTTCTGGATTTTACACTTTTTTCAGATGGCCCTTTTGACCGGGTGGAAGTGAGACTTTATTGTAGTGCAGATTTCCTTTGCAAGCTTGCTTGGTTGGCCAAAAAGGGCGTATGCGTTTTTTCCTGAATACATTCAGGAAAAAACGCATACGCCCTTTTTGGCCAAGTGCATCATTGTGGACGTTCTGCCTCTTTTCCTATGCTTTCAATGCAATTCCAGTCTACCTCCTGAAATCGGTTTCCTGCAATTCTGCCCCGCTTTCAAGTCCTCTTGGCAGCCTTACTTCAGTCTATTTTTGGACGATAGCTGTCATTTATAACTCTGCAGGTTTGTGAATTACAGTGCCCCTGAGCTCCTTTCTTCAACTCGCTTTCTTGTGACCTGGCCGCAACACCGCAGGATGGCTTCAGGCCCTAATCTGGTTCCGGCCCGGCATGCTGAGCCTTTGGTTAATTCCTCTTCCTGGTGGGAAATGAGAGTTAAATTTGCCCGTCCAGACACCTCCAGCTAGCCTCTCATTGGTTCTCGCTATTCCTGTTCATCTTCCGCAGAAATTGCAAACTGGGCCAAACAGGAGGTTAAAGGGACTGACTCTCCAAGTGGGGAGAGTGTTAGTAAAGCGTCTGGAATGTTGCACCCGAGTACCAGGGGAGGAAAACTGAGACATATTTGAACATGTCTCCCGATCACATGGTTGATCATACTCTAGGTTCCACATGCATGTTTTAGCTGAAGGAAGAATACCTTAAACCTGGGTAGTTGAAACCCGTGGAATGGGTACCATGCAATATGACTTCAAAGGGTCTTCATTTGCTCACCGAACCTCTCCAATCCTATCACTGCTGCGTTTATGCCCCTGTACACATGCTTGATTCTCTTTCAGAGACATAGCAATCCATAGGTTTTAAGATACTTACTAGTCAGGTACATTCTTAGGCGTTTAATATGGGGTGTTGAGTCCATTTCGTTGAGCAAGGAGTAGCTCTTGTCTATTCCATATTTGGCTTAAGGAACTTTATCTGTGCTCATTTCAATCTCTGGTTTTATGCAGCACCCCAACTCACCTTTACCCTTAAGCAAGAATAAGTTGGTTTTCTAAATTTAAGACCCTGTTCTGTTCTGTAATTCAGTTCCTGTGTAGCCAAGTTTACATTCCGTGTATTACTGATATGTTATGATGTTTCTTTTTCTGTGTGACTTATTTCAGTTAGAATCATCATACCTGAATCCACTCATTGTGCTGCTAAGGGCCTGATGACACAGATTTCATTGCTGAGTGATATTGCTTTGTAAGTAAATACCACAACTTCTTTATCCATTTTTCACTTTCTGCGATGTTGAACTTGTACTGTAAACGAGGTTCTTGTAAACAGAGCCGTTCCAAACTTTGGGGTGGCTGTGTCTTTTTGATTTTAATTTCCCTAAGCTATAGGACCATAAGTGGAAGTGCCCTAGGTTCTGTTGCTTTGTTTTTTAGATGTTTCAGGAAACACCATACACTTCTCCCGAGTGGTTGTTGGCAATTTACATCCTGCCCATCAGCATAACAAGGCTCCCAGTTCTCCATGACCTGTCCTGCCTTTCTGGATTTTACACTTTTTTCAGATGGCCCTTTTGACCGGGGGGAAGTGAGACTTCATTGTAGTGCAGATTTCCTTTGCAAGCTTGCTTGGTTGGCCAAAAAGGGCGTATGCGTTTTTTCCTGAATATATTCAGGAAAAAACGCATACGCCCTTTTTGGCCAAGTGCATCATTGTGGACGTTCTGCCTCTTTTCCTATGCTTTCAATGCAATTCCAGTCTACCTCCTGAAATCGGATTCCTGCAATTCTGCCCCGCTTTCAAGTCCTCTTGGCAGCCTTACTTCAGTCTATTTTTGGACGATAGCTGTCATTTATAACTCTGCAGGTTTGTGAATTACAGTGCCCCTGAGCTCCTTTCTTCAACTCGCTTTCTTGTGACCTGGCCGCAACACCGCAGGATGGCTTCAGGTCCTAATCTGGTTCTGGCACGGCACGCTGAGCCTTTGGTTATTTCCTCTTCCTGGTGGGAAATGAGAGTTAAATTTCCCCGTCCAGACACCTCCAGCTAGTCTCTCATTGGTTCTCGCTATTCCTGTTCATCTTCCGCAGAAATTGCAAACTGGGCCAAACAGGCGGTTAAAGGCGCTGACTCTCCAAGTGGGGAGAGTGTTAGTAAAGCGTCTGGAATGTTGCACCCGAGTACCAGGGGAGGAAAACTGAGACATATTTGAACACGTCTCCCATTCACATGGTTGATCATACTCTAGTTTCCACATGCATGTTTTAGCTGAAGGAAGAATACCTTAAACCTGGGTAGTTGAAACCCGTGGAATGGGTACCATGCAATATGACTTCAAAGGGTCTTCATTTGCTCACCGAACCTCTGCAATCCTATCACTGCTGCGTTTATGCCCCTGTACACATGCTTGATTCTCTTTCGGAGACATAGCAATCCATAGGTTTTAAGATACTTACTAGTCAGGTACATTCTTAGGCGTTTAATATGGGGTGTTGAGTCCATTTCGTTGAGCAAGGAGTAGCTCTTGTCTATTCCATATTTGGCTTAAGGAACTTTATCTGTGCTCATTTCAATCTCTGGTTTTATGCAGCACCCCAACTCACCTTTACCCTTAAGCAAGCATAAGTTGGTTTTCTAAATTTGAGACCCTGTTCTGTTCTGTAATTCAGTTCCTGTGTAGCCAAGTTTACATTCCGTGTATTACTGATATGTTATGATGTTTCTTTTTCTGTGTGACTTATTTCAGTTAGAATCATCATACCTGAATCCACTCATTGTGATGCTAAGGGCCTGATGACATAGATTTCATTGCTGAGTGATATTGCTTTGTAAGTAAATACCACAACTTCTTTATCCATTTTTCACTTTCTGCGATGTTGAACTTGTACTGTAAACGAGGTTCTTGTAAACAGAGGCGTCCCAAACTTTGGGTGGCTGTGTCTTTTTTATTTTAATTTCCCTAAGCTATAGAACCATAAGTGGCAGTGCCGTAGGCTCTGTTGCTTTGTTTTTTAGATGTTTCAGGAAACACCATACACTTCTCCCGAGTGTCTGTTGGCAATTTACATCCCGCCCATCAGCATAACAAGGCTCCCAGTTCTCCATGGCCTGTCCTGCCTTTCTGGATTTTACACTTTTTTCAGATGGCCCTTTTGACCGGGGGGAAGTGAGACTTCATTGTAGTGCAGATTTCCTTTGCAGGCTTGCTTGGTTGGCCAAAAAGGGCATATGCGTTTTTTCCTGAATATATTCAGGAAAAAACGCATACGCCCTTTTTGGCCAAGTGCATCATTGTGGACGTTCTGCCTCTTTTCCTATGCTTTCAATGCAATTCCAGTCTACCTCCTGAAATCGGTTTCCTGCAATTCTGCCCCGCTTTGAAGTCCTCTTGGCAGCCTTACTTCAGTCTATTTTTGGACGATAGCTGTCATTTATAACTCTGCAGGTTTGTGAATTACAGTGCCCCTGAGCTCCTTTCTTCAACTCGCTTTCTTGTGACCTGGCCGCAACACCGCAGGATGGCTTCAGGCCCTAATCTGGTTCCGGCCCGGCATGCTGAGTCTTTGGTTAATTCCTCTTCCTGGTGGGAAATGAGAGTTAAATTTGCCCGTTCAGACACCTCCAGCTAGTCTCTCATTGGTTCTCGCTATTCCTGTTCATCTTCCGCAGAAATTGCAAACTGGGCCAAACAGGAGGTTAAAGGGACTGACTCTCCAAGTCGGGAGAGTGTTAGTAAAGCGTCTGGAATGTTGCACCCTTGTACCAGGGGAGGAAAACTGAGACATATTTGAACACGTCTCCCGTTCACATGGTTGATCATACTCTGGGTTCCACATGCATGTTTTAACTGAAGGAAGAATACCTTAAACCTGGGTAGTTGAGACCCGTGGAATGGGTACCATGCAATATGACTTCAAAGAGTCTTCATTTGCTCACCGAACCTCTCCAATCCTATCACTGCTGCGTTTATGCCCCTGTACACATGCTTGATTCTCTTTCGGAGACATAGCAATCCATAGGTTTTAAGATACTTACTAGTCAGGTACATTCTTAGGCGTTTAATATGCGGTGTTGAGTCCATTTCGTTGAGCAAGGAGTAGCTCTTGTCTATTCCATATTTGGCTTAAGGAACTTTATCTGTGCTCATTTCAATCTCTGGTTTTATGCAGCACCCCAACTCACCTTTCCCCTTAAGCAAGCATAAGTTGGTTTTCTAAATTTGAGACGCTGTTCTGTTTTGGAATGCAGTTCCTGTGTAGCCAAGTTTACATTCCGTGTATTAGTGATATCTTATGATGTTTCTTTTTCTGTGTGACTTATTTCAGTTAGAATCATCGTACCTGAATCCACTCATTATGCTGCTACGGGCCTGATGACATAGATTTCATTGCTGAGTGATACTGCATTGTACGTAAGTACCACAAGTTCTTTATCCATTTTTCACTTTCTGTGATATTGAACTTGTACGGTAAACGAGGTTCTTGTAAACGGAGGTGTCCCAAACTTTGGGGTGGCTGTGTCTTTTTGATTTTAATTTCCCTAAGCTATAGGACCATAAGTGGAAGTGCCCTAGGCTCTGTTGCTTTGTTTTTCAGATGTTTCAGGAAACACCATACACTTCTCCCGAGTGGTTGTTGGCAATTTACATCCCGCCCATCAGCATAACAAGGCTCCCAGTTCTCCATGGCCTGTCCTGCCTTTCTGGATTTTACACTTTTTTCAGATGGCCCTTTTGACCGGGGGGAAGTGAGACTTCATTGTAGTGCAGATTTCCTTTGCAAGCTTGCTTGGTTGGCCAAAAAGGGCGTATGCGTTTTTTCCTGAATATATTCAGGAAAAAACGCATACGCCCTTTTTGGCCAAGTGCATCATTGTGGACGTTCTGCCTCTTTTCCTATGCTTTCAATGCAATTCCAGTCTACCTCCTGAAATCGGTTTCCTGCAATTCTGCCCCGCTTTCAAGTCCTCTTGGCAGCCTTACTTCAGTCTATTTTTGGACGATAGCTGTCATTTATAACTCTGCAGGTTTGTGAATTACAGTGCCCCTGAGCTCCTTTCTTCAACTCGCTTTCTTTTGAGCTGGCCGCAACACCGCAGGATGGCTTCAGGCCCTAATCTGGTTCCGGCCCGGCATGCTGAGCCTTTGGTTAATTCCTCTTCCTGGTAGGAAATGAGAGTTAAATTTGCCCATCCAGACACCTCCAGCTAGTCTCCATTGGTTCTCGCTATTCCTGTTCATCTTCCGCAGAAATTGCAAACTGGGCCAAACAGGAGGTTAAAGGGACTGACTCTCCAAGTCGGGAGAGTGTTAGTAAAGCGTCTGGAATGTTGCACCCGAGTACCAGGGTACGAAAACTGAGACATATTTGAACACGTCTCCCGATCACATGGTTGATCATACTCTAGGTTCCACATGCATGTTTTAGCTGAAGGAAGAATACCTTAAACCTGGGTAGTTGAAACCCGTGGAATGGGTACCATGCAATATGACTTCAAAGGGTCTTCATTTGCTCACCGAACCTCTCCAATCCTATCACTGCTGCGTTTATGCCCCTGTACACATGCTTGATTCTCTTTTGGAGACATAGCAATCCATAGGTTTTAAGATACTTACAAGTCAGGTACATTCTTAGGCGTTTAATATGCGGTGTTGAGTCCATTTCGTTGAGCGAGGAGTAGCTCTTGTCTATTCCATATTTGGCTTAAGGAACTTTATCTGTGCTCATTTCAATCTCTGGTTTTATGCAGCACCCCAACTCACCTTTACCCTTAAGCAAGCATAAGTTGGTTTTCTAAATTTGAGTCCCTGTTCTGTTCTGTAATTCAGTTCCTGTGTAGCCAAGTTTACATTCCGTGTATTACTGATATCTTATGATGTTTCTTTTTCTGTGTGACTTACTTCAGTTAGAATCATCATACCTGAATCCACTCATTGTGCTGCTAAGGGCCTGATGACACAGATTTCATTGCTGAGTGATATTGCTTTGTAAGTAAATACCACAACTTCTTTATCCATTTTTCACTTTCTGCGATGTTGAACTTGTACTGTAAATGAGGTTCTTGTAAACAGAGCCGTTCCAAACTTTGGGGTGGCTGTGTGTTTTTGATTTTAATTTCCCTAAGCTATAGGACCATAAGTGGAAGTGCCCTAGGTTCTGTTGCTTTGTTTTTTAGATGTTTCAGGAAACACCATACACTTCTCCCGAGTGGTTGTTGGCAATTTACATACCGCCCATCAGCATAACTAGGCTCCCAGTTCTCCATGGCCTTTCCTGCCTTTCTGGATTTTACACTTTTTTCAGATTGCCCTTTTGACCGGGGAGAAGTGAGACTTCATTGTAGTGCAGATTTCCTTTGCAAGCTTGCTTGGTTGGCCAAAAAGGGCGTATGCGTTTTTTCCTGAATATATTCAGGAAAAAACGCATACGCCCTTTTTGGCCAAGTGCATCATTGTGGACGTTCTGCCTCTTTTCCTATGCTTTCAATGCAATTCCAGTCTACCTCCTGAAATCGGTTTCCTGCAATTCTGCCCCGCTTTCAAGTCCTCTTGGCAGCCTTACTTCAGTCTATTTTTGGACGATAGCTGTCATTTATAACTCTGCAGGTTTGTGAATTACAGTGCCCCTGAGCTCCTTTCTTCAACTCGCTTTCTTTTGAGCTGGCCGCAACACCGCAGGATGGCTTCAGGCCCTAATCTGGTTCCGGCCCGGCATGCTGAGCCTTTGGTTAATTCCTCTTCCTGGTGGGAAATGAGAGTTAAATTTGCCCGTCCAGACACCTCCAGCTAGCCTCTCATTGGTTCTCGCTATTCCTGTTCATCTTCCGCAGAAATTGCAAACTGGGCCAAACAGGAGGTTAAAGGGACTGACTCTCCAAGTGGGGAGAGTGTTAGTAAAGCGTCTGGAATGTTGCACCCGAGTACCAGGGGAGGAAAACTGAGACATATTTGAACACGTCTCCCGTTCACATGGTTGATCGTACTTGGGTTCCACATGCATGTTTTAGCTGAAGGAAGAATACCTTAAACCTGGGTAGTTGAAACCCGTGGAATGGGTACCATGCAATATGACTTCAAAGGGTCTTCATTTGCTCACCGAACCTCTCCAATCCTATCACTGCTGCGTTTATGCCCCTGTACA
Organism: Stenella coeruleoalba; assembly: GCF_951394435.1. Classification (NCBI taxonomy): domain Eukaryota; kingdom Metazoa; phylum Chordata; class Mammalia; order Artiodactyla; family Delphinidae; genus Stenella; species Stenella coeruleoalba. The sequence continues at coordinate 934,817 of NW_027646015.1, read as the reverse complement.
CATGCTTGATTCTCTTTTGGAGACATAGCAATCCATAGGTTTTAAGATACTTACAAGTCAGGTACATTCTTAGGCGTTTAATATGCGGTGTTGAGTCCATTTCGTTGAGCGAGGAGTAGCTCTTGTCTATTCCATATTTGGCTTAAGGAACTTTATCTGTGCTCATTTCAATCTCTGGTTTTATGCAGCACCCCAACTCACCTTTACCCTTAAGCAAGCATAAGTTGGTCTTCGAAATTTGAGACCCTGTTCTGTTTTGGAATGCAGTTCCTGTGTTGCCAAGTTTACATTCCGTGTATTAGTGATATCTTATGATGTTTCTTTTTCTGTGTGACTTATTTCAGTTAGAATCATCGTACCTGAATCCACTCATTATGCTGCTACGGGCCTGATGACATAGATTTCATTGCTGAGTGATACTGCATTGTACGTAAGTACCACAAGTTCTTTATCCATTTTTCACTTTCTGTGATATTGAACTTGTACGGTAAACGAGGTTCTTGTAAACGGAGGTGTCCCAAACTTTGGGGTGGCTGTGTCTTTTTGATTTTAATTTCCCTAAGCTATAGGACCATAAGTGGAAGTGCCCTAGGCTCTGTTGCTTTGTTTTTCAGATGTTTCAGGAAACACCATACACTTCTCCCGAGTGGTTGTTGGCAATTTACATCCCGCCCATCAGCATAACAAGGCTCCCAGTTCTCCATGGCCTGTCCTGCCTTTCTGGATTTTACACTTTTTTCAGATGGCCCTTTTGACCGGGGGGAAGTGAGACTTCATTGTAGTGCAGATTTCCTTTGCAAGCTTGCTTGGTTGGCCAAAAAGGGCGTATGCGTTTTTTCCTGAATATATTCAGGAAAAAACATATACGCCCTTTTTGGCCAAGTGCATCATTGTGGACGTTCTGCCTCTTTTCCTATGCTTTCAATGCAATTCCAGTCTACCTCCTGAAATCGGTTTCCTGCAATTCTGCCCCGCTTTCAAGTCCTCTTGGCAGCCTTACTTCAGTCTATTTTTGGACGATAGCTGTCATTTATAACTCTGCAGCTTTGTGAATTACAGTGCCCCTGAGCTCCTTTCTTCAACTCGCTTTCTTGTGACCTGGCCGCAACACCGCAGGATGGCTTCAGGCCCTAATCTGGTTCCGGCCCGGCATGCTGAGCCTTTGGTTAATTCCTCTTCCTGGTGGGAAATGAGAGTTAAATTTGCCCGTCCAGACACCTCCAGCTAGCCTCTCATTGGTTCTCGCTATTCCTGTTCATCTTCCGCAGAAATTGCAAACTGGGCCAAACAGGAGGTTAAAGGGACTGACTCTCCAAGTGGGGAGAGTGTTAGTAAAGCGTCTGGAATGTTGCACCCGAGTACCAGGGGAGGAAAACTGAGACATATTTGAACACGTCTCCCGATCACATGGTTGATCATACTCTAGGTTCCACATGCATGTTTTAGCTGAAGGAAGAATACCTTAAACCTGGGTAGTTGAAACCCGTGGAATGGGTACCATGCAATATGACTTCAAAGGGTCTTCATTTGCTCACCGAACCTCTGCAATCCTATCACTGCTGCGTTTATGCCCCTGTACACATGCTTGATTCTCTTTCGGAGACATAGCAATCCATAGGTTTTAAGATACTTACTAGTCATGTACATTCTTAGGCGTTTAATATGGGGTGTTGAGTCCATTTCGTTGAGCAAGGAGTAGCTCTTGTCTATTCCATATTTGGCTTAAGGAACTTTATCTGTGCTCATCTCAATCTCTGGTTTTATGCAGCACCCCAACTCACCTTTACCCTTAAGCAAGAATAAGTTGGTTTTCTAAATTTGAGACCCTGTTCTGTTCTGTAATTCAGTTCCTGTGTAGCCAAGTTTACATTCCGTGTATTACTGATATCTTATGATGTTTCTTTTTCTGTGTGACTTATTTCAGTTAGAATCATCATACCTGAATCCACTCATTGTGCTGCTAAGGGCCTGATGACACAGATTTCATTGCTGAGTGATATTGCTTTGTAAGTAAATACCACAACTTCTTTATCCATTTTTCACTTTCTGCGATGTTGAACTTGTACTGTAAACGATGTTCTTGTAAACAGAGCCGTTCCAAACTTTGGGGTGGCTGTGTCTTTTTGATTTTAATTTCCCTAAGCTATAGGACCATAAGTGGAAGTGCCCTAGGTTCTGTTGCTTTGTATTTTAGATGTTTCAGGAAACACCATACACTTCTCCCGAGTGGTTGTTGGCAATTTACATCCCGCCCATCAGCATAACAAGGCTCCCAGTTCTCCATGGCCTGTCCTGCCTTTCTGGATTTTACACTTTTTTCAGATGGCCCTTTTGACCGGGGGGAAGTGAGACTTCATTGTAGTGCAGATTTCCTTTGCAAGCTTGCTTGGTTGGCCAAAAAGGGCGTATGCGTTTTTTCCTGAATATATTCAGGAAAAAACGCATACGCCCTTTTTGGCCAAGTGCATCATTGTGGACGTTCTGCCTCTTTTCCTATGCTTTCAATGCAATTCCAGTCTACCTCCTGAAATCGGTTTCCTGCAATTCTGCCCCGCTTTGAAGTCCTCTTGGCAGCCTTACTTCAGTCTATTTTTGGACGATAGCTGTCATTTATAACTCTGCAGGTTTGTGAATTACAGTGCCCCTGAGCTCCTTTCTTCAACTCGCTTTCTTGTGACCTGGCCGCAACACCGCAGGATGGCTTCAGGCCCTAATCTGGTTCCGGCCCGGCATGCTGAGCCTTTGGTTAATTCCTCTTCCTGGTGGGAAATGAGAGTTAAATTTGCCCGTCCAGACACCTCCAGCTAGCCTCTCATTGGTTCTCGCTATTCCTGTTCATCTTCCGCAGAAATTGCAAACTGGGCCAAACAGGACGTTAAAGGGACTGACTCTCCAAGTGGGGAGAGTGTTAGTAAAGCGTCTGGAATGTTGCACCCGAGTACCAGGGGAGGAAAACTGAGACATATTTGAACACGTCTCCCGATCACATGGTTGATCATACTTGGGTTCCACATGCATGTTTTAGCTGAAGGAAGAATACCTTAAACCTGGGTAGTTGAAACCCGTGGAATGGGTACCATGCAATATGACTTCAAAGGGTCTTCATTTGCTCACCGAACCTCTCCAATCCTATCACTGCTGCGTTTATGCCCCTGTACACATGCTTGATTCTCTTTTGGAGACATAGCAATCCATAGGTTTTAAGATACTTACAAGTCAGGTACATTCTTAGGCGTTTAATATGCGGTGTTGAGTCCATTTCGTTGAGCGAGGAGTAGCTCTTGTCTATTCCATATTTGGCTTAAGGAACTTTATCTGTGCTCATTTCAATCTCTGGTTTTATGCAGCACCCCAACTCACCTTTACCCTTAAGCAAGCATAAGTTGGTTTTCGAAATTTGAGACCCTGTTCTGTTTTGGAATGCAGTTCCTGTGTAGCCAAGTTTACATTCCGTGTATTAGTGATATCTTATGATGTTTCTTTTTCTGTGTGACTTATTTCAGTTAGAATCATCGTACCTGAATCCACTCATTATGCTGCTACGGGCCTGATGACATAGATTTCATTGCTGAGTGATACTGCATTGTACGTAAGTACCACAAGTTCTTTATCCATTTTTCACTTTCTGTGATATTGAACTTGTACGGTAAACGAGGTTCTTGTAAACGGAGGCGTCCCAAACTTTGGGGTGGCTGTGTCTTTTTGATTTTAATTTCCCTAAGCTATAGGACCATAAGTGGCAGTGCCCTAGGCTCTGTTGCTTTGTTTTTTAGATGTTTCAGGAAACACCATACACTTCTCCCGAGTGGTTGTTGGCAATTTACATCCCGCCCATCAGCATAACAAGGCTCCCAGTTCTCCATGGCCTGTCCTGCCTTTCTGGATTTTACACTTTTTTCAGATGGCCCTTTTGACCAGGGGGAAGTGAGACTTCATTGTAGTGCAGATTTCCTTTGCAAGCTTGCTTGGTTGGCCAAAAAGGGCGTATGCGTTTTTTCCTGAATATATTCAGGAAAAAACGCATACGCCCTTTTTGGCCAAGTGCATCATTGTGGACGTTCTGCCTCTTTTCCTATGCTTTCAATGCAATTCCAGTCTACCTCCTGAAATCGGTTTCCTGCAATTCTGCCCCGCTTTCAAGTCCTCTTGGCAGCCTTACTTCAGTCTATTTTTGGACGATAGCTGTCATTTATAACTCTGCAGGTTTGTCAATTACAGTGCCCCTGAGCTCCTTTCTTCAACTCGCTTTCTTTTGAGCTGGCCGCAACACCGCAGGATGGCTTCAGGCCCTAATCTGGTTCCGGTACGGCACGCAGAGCCTTTGGTTATTTCCTCTTCCTGTTGGGAAATGAGAGTTAAATTTGCCCATCCAGACACCTCCAGCTAACCTCTCATTGGTTCTCGCTATTCCTGTTCATCTTCCGCAGAAATTGCAAACTGGGCCAAACAGGAGGTTAAAGGCGCTGACTCTCCAAGTGGGGAGAGTGTTAGTAAAGCGTCTGGAATGTTGCACCCGAGTACCAGGGGAGGAAAACTGAGACATATTTGAACACGTCTCCCGATCACATGGTTGATCATACTCTAGGTTCCACATGCATGTTTTAGCTGAAGGAAGAATACCTTAAACCTGGGTAGTTGAAACCCGTGGAATGGGTACCATGCAATATGACTTCAAAGGGTCTTCATTTGCTCACCGAACCTCTCCAATCCTATCAGTGCTGCGTTTATGCCCCTGTACACATGCTTGATTCTCTTTCGCAGACATAGCAATCCATAGGTTTTAAGATACTTACTAGTCATGTACATTCTTAGGCGTTTAATATGGGGTGTTGAGTCCATTTCGTTGAGCAAGGAGTAGCTCTTGTCTATTCCATATTTGGCTTAAGGAACTTTATCTGTGCTCATTTCAATCTCTGGTTTTATGCAGCACCCCAACTCACCTTTCCCCTTAAGCAAGAATAAGTTGGTTTTCTAAATTTGAGACCCTGTTCTGTTCTGTAATTCAGTTCCTGTGTAGCCAAGTTTACATTCCGTGTATTACTGATATCTTATGATGTTTCTTTTTCTGTGTGACTTATTTCAGTTAGAATCATCATACCTGAATCCACTCATTGTGCTGCTAAGGGCCTGATGACACAAATTTCATTGCTGAGTGATATTGCTTTGTAAGTAAATACCACAACTTCTTTATCCATTTTTCACTTTCTGCGATGTTGAACTTGTACTGTAAACGAGGTTCTTGTAAACAGAGCCGTTCCAAACTTTGGGGTGGCTGTGTCTTTTTGATTTTAATTTCCCTAAGCTATAGGACCATAAGTGGAAGTGCCCTAGGTTCTGTTGCTTTGTTTTTTAGATGTTTCAGGAAACACCATACACTTCTCCCGAGTGGTTGTTGGCAATTTACATCCCGCCCATCAGCATAACAAGGCTCCCAGTTCTCCATGGCCTGTCCTGCCTTTCTGGATTTTACACTTTTTTCAGATGGCCCTTTTGACCGGGGGGAAGTGAGACTTCATTGTAGTGCAGATTTCCTTTGCAAGCTTGCTTGGTTGGCCAAAAAGGGCGTATGCGTTTTTTCCTGAATATATTCAGGAAAAAACGTATACGCCCTTTTTGGCCAAGTGCATCATTGTGGACGTTCTGCCTCTTTTCCTATGCTTTCAATGCAATTCCAGTCTACCTCCTGAAATCGGTTTCCTGCAATTCTGCCCCGCTTTCAAGTCCTCTTGGCAGCCTTACTTCAGTCTATTTTTGGACGATAGCTGTCATTTATAACTCTGCAGGTTTGTGAATTACAGTGCCCCTGAGCTCCTTTCTTCAACTCGCTTTCTTGTGACCTGGCCGCAACACCGCAGGATGGCTTCAGGCCCTAATCTGGTTCCGGCCCGGCATGCTGAGCCTTTGGTTAATTCCTCTTCCTGGTGGGAAATGAGAGTTAAATTTGCCCGTCCAGACACCTCCAGCTAGCCTCTCATTGGTTCTCGCTAGTCCTGTTCATCTTCCGCAGAAATTGCAAACTGGGCCAAACAGGAGGTTAAAGGGACTGACTCTCCAAGTGGGGAGAGTGTTAGTAAAGCGTCTGGAATGTTGCACCCGAGTACCAGGGGAGGAAAACTGAGACATATTTGAACACGTCTCCCGATCACATGGTTGATCATACTCTAGGTTCCACATGCATGTTTTAGCTGAAGGAAGAATACCTTAAACCTGGGTAGTTGAAACCCGTGGAATGGGTACCATGCAATATGACTTCAAAGGGTCTTCATTTGCTCACCGAACCTCTGCAATCCTATCACTGCTGTGTTTATGCCCCTGTACACATGCTTGATTCTCTTTCGGAGACATAGCAATCCATAGGTTTTAAGATACTTACTAGTCATGTACATTCTTAGGCGTTTAATATGGGGTGTTGAGTCCATTTCGTTGAGCAAGGAGTAGCTCTTGTCTATTCCATATTTGGCTTAAGGAACTTTATCTGTGCTCATTTCAATCTCTGGTTTTATGCAGCACCCCAACTCACCTTTACCCTTAAGCAAGCATAAGTTGGTTTTCTAAATTTGAGACCCTGTTCTGTTCTGTAATTCAGTTCCTGTGTAGCCAAGTTTACATTCCGTGTATTACTGATATCTTATGATGTTTCTTTTTCTGTGTGACTTACTTCAGTTAGAATCATCATACCTGAATCCACTCATTGTGCTGCTAAGGGCCTGATGACACAGATTTCATTGCTGAGTGATATTGCTTTGTAAGTAAATACCACAACTTCTTTATCCATTTTTCACTTTCTGCGATGTTGAACTTGTACTGTAAACGATGTTCTTGTAAACAGAGCCGTTCCAAACTTTGGGGTGGCTGTGTCTTTTTGATTTTAATTTCCCTAAGCTATAGGACCATAAGTGGAAGTGCCCTAGGTTCTGTTGCTTTGTATTTTAGATGTTTCAGGAAACACCATACACTTCTCCCGAGTGGTTGTTGGCAATTTACATCCCGCCCATCAGCATAACAAGGCTCCCAGTTCTCCATGGCCTGTCCTGCCTTTCTGGATTTTACACTTTTTTCAGATGGCCCTTTTGACCGGGGGGAAGTGAGACTTCATTGTAGTGCAGATTTCCTTTGCAAGCTTGCTTGGTTGGCCAAAAAGGGCGTATGCGTTTTTTCCTGAATATATTCAGGAAAAAACGCATACGCCCTTTTTGGCCAAGTGCATCATTGTGGACGTTCTGCCTCTTTTCCTATGCTTTCAATGCAATTCCAGTCTACCTCCTGAAATCGGTTTCCTGCAATTCTGCCCCGCTTTGAAGTCCTCTTGGCAGCCTTACTTCAGTCTATTTTTGGACGATAGCTGTCATTTATAACTCTGCAGGTTTGTGAATTACAGTGCCCCTGAGCTCCTTTCTTCAACTCGCTTTCTTGTGACCTGGCCGCAACACCGCAGGATGGCTTCAGGCCCTAATCTGGTTCCGGCCCGGCATGCTGAGCCTTTGGTTAATTCCTCTTCCTGGTGGGAAATGAGAGTTAAATTTGCCCGTCCAGACACCTCCAGCTAGCCTCTCATTGGTTCTCGCTATTCCTGTTCATCTTCCGCAGAAATTGCAAACTGGGCCAAACAGGAGGTTAAAGGGACTGACTCTCCAAGTGGGGAGAGTGTTAGTAAAGCGTCTGGAATGTTGCACCCGAGTACCAGGGTACGAAAACTGAGACATATTTGAACACGTCTCCCGATCACATGGTTGATCATACTTGGGTTACACATGCATGTTTTAGCTGAAGGAAGAATACCTTAAACCTGGGTAGTTGAAACCCGTGGAATGGGTACCATGCAATATGACTTCAAAGGGTCTTCATTTGCTCACCGAACCTCTCCAATCCTATCAGTGCTGCGTTTATGCCCCTGTACACATGCTTGATTCTCTTTCGGAGACATAGCAATCCATAGGTTTTAAGATACTTACTAGTCATGTACATTCTTAGGCGTTTAATATGGGGTGTTGAGTCCATTTCATTGAGCAAGGAGTAGATCTTGTCTATTCCATATTTGGCTTAAGGAACTTTATCTGTGCTCATTTCAATCTCTGGTTTTATGCAGCACCCCAACTCACCTTTACCCTTAAGCAAGAATAAGTTGGTTTTCTAAATTTGAGACCCTGTTCTGTTCTGTAATTCAGTTCCTGTGTAGCCAAGTTTACATTCCGTGTATTACTGATATCTTATGATGTTTCTTTTTCTGTGTGACTTATTTCAGTTAGAATCATCATACCTGAATCCACTCATTGTGCTGCTAAGGGCCTGATGACACAGATTTCATTGCTGAGTGATATTGCTTTGTAAGTAAATACCACAACTTCTTTATCCATTTTTCACTTTCTGCGATGTTGAACTTGTACTGTAAACGAGGTTCTTGTAAACAGAGCCGTTCCAAACTTTGGGGTGGCTGTGTCTTTTTGATTTTAATTTCCCTAAGCTATAGGACCATAAGTGGAAGTGCCCTAGGTTCTGTTGCTTTGTTTTTTAGATGTTTCAGGAAACACCATACACTTCTCCCGAGTGGTTGTTGGCAATTTACATCCCGCCCATCAGCATAACAAGGCTCCCAGTTCTCCATGGCCTGTCCTGCCTTTCTGGATTTTACACTTTTTTCAGATGGCCCTTTTGACCGGGGGGAAGTGAGACTTCATTGTAGTGCAGATTTCCTTTGCAAGCTTGCTTGGTTGGCCAAAAAGGGCGTATGCGTTTTTTCCTGAATATATTCAGGAAAAAACGCATACGCCCTTTTTGGCCAAGTGCATCATTGTGGACGTTCTGCCTCTTTTCCTATGCTTTCAATGCAATTCCAGTCTACCTCCTGAAATCGGTTTCCTGCAATTCTGCCCCGCTTTCAAGTCCTCTTGGCAGCCTTACTTCAGTCTATTTTTGGACGATAGCTGTCATTTATAACTCTGCAGGTTTGTGAATTACAGTGCCCCTGAGCTCCTTTCTTCAACTCGCTTTCTTGTGACCTGGCCGCAACACCGCAGGATGGCTTCAGGCCCTAATCTGGTTCCGGCCCGGCATGCTGAGCCTTTGGTTAATTCCTCTTCCTGGTGGGAAATGAGAGTTAAATTTGCCCGTCCAGACACCTCCAGCTAGCCTCTCATTGGTTCTCGCTATTCCTGTTCATCTTCCGCAGAAATTGCAAACTGGGCCAAACAGGAGGTTAAAGGGACTGACTCTCCAAGTGGGGAGAGTGTTAGTAAAGCGTCTGGAATGTTGCACCCGAGTACCAGGGGAGGAAAACTGAGACATATTTGAACACGTCTCCCGATCACATGGTTGATCATACTCTAGGTTCCACATGCATGTTTTAGCTGAAGGAAGAATACCTTAAACCTGGGTAGTTGAAACCCGTGGAATGGGTACCATGCAATATGACTTCAAAGGGTCTTCATTTGCTCACCGAACCTCTCCAATCCTATCACTGCTGCGTTTATGCCCCTGTACACATGCTTGATTCTCTTTCGGAGACATAGCAATCCATAGGTTTTAAGATACTTACTAGTCATGTACATTCTTAGGCGTTTAATATGGGGTGTTGAGTCCATTTCGTTGAGCAAGGAGTAGCTCTTGTCTATTCCATATTTGGCTTAAGGAACTTTATCTGTGCTCATTTCAATCTCTGGTTTTATGCAGCACCCCAACTCACCTTTACCCTTAAGCAAGAATAAGTTGGTTTTCTAAATTTGAGACCCTGTTCTGTTCTGTAATTCAGTTCCTGTGTAGCCAAGTTTACATTCCGTGTATTACTGATATCTTATGATGTTTCTTTTTCTGTGTGACTTATTTCAGTTAGAATCATCATACCTGAATCCACTCATTGTGCTGCTAAGGGCCTGATGACACAGATTTCATTGCTGAGTGATATTGCTTTGTAAGTAAATACCACAACTTCTTTATCCATTTTTCACTTTCTGCGATGTTGAACTTGTACTGTAAACGAGGTTCTTGTAAACAGAGCCGTTCCAAACTTTGGGGTGGCTGTGTCTTTTTGATTTTAATTTCCCTAAGCTATAGGACCATAAGTGGAAGTGCCCTAGGTTCTGTTGCTTTGTTTTTTAGATGTTTCAGGAAACACCATACACTTCTCCCGAGTGGTTGTTGGCAATTTACATCCCGCCCATCAGCATAACAAGGCTCCCAGTTCTCCATGGCCTGTCCTGCCTTTCTGGATTTTACACTTTTTTCAGATGGCCCTTTTGACCGGGGGGAAGTGAGACTTCATTGTAGTGCAGATTTCCTTTGCAAGCTTGCTTGGTTGGCCAAAAAGGGCGTATGCGTTTTTTCCTGAATATATTCAGGAAAAACCGCATACGCCCTTTTTGGCCAAGTGCATCATTGTGGACGTTCTGCCTCTTTTCCTATGCTTTCAATGCAATTCCAGTCTACCTCCTGAAATCGGTTTCCTGCAATTCTGCCCCGCTTTCAAGTCCTCTTGGCAGCCTTACTTCAGTCTATTTTTGGACGATAGCTGTCATTTATAACTCTGCAGGTTTGTGAATTACAGTGCCCCTGAGCTCCTTTCTTCAACTCGCTTTCTTGTGACCTGGCCGCAACACCGCAGGATGGCTTCAGGCCCTAATCTGGTTCCGGCACGGCACGCTGAGCCTTTGGTTAATTCCTCTTCCTGGTGGGAAATGAGAGTTAAATTTGCCCGTCCAGACACCTCCAGCTAGCCTCTCATTGGTTCTCGCTATTCCTGTTCATCTTCCGCAGAAATTGCAAACTGGGCCAAACAGGAGGTTAAAGGGACTGACTCTCCAAGTGGGGAGAGTGTTAGTAAAGCGTCTGGAATGTTGCACCCGAGTACCAGGGGAGGAAAACTGAGACATATTTGAACACGTCTCCCGATCACATGGTTGATCATACTCTAGGTTCCACATGCATGTTTTAGCTGAAGGAAGAATACCTTAAACCTGGGTAGTTGAAACCCGTGGAATGGGTACCATGCAATATGACTTCAAAGGGTCTTCATTTGCTCACCGAACCTCTCCAATCCTATCACTGCTGCGTTTATGCCCCTGTACACATGCTTGATTCTCTTTCGGAGACATAGCAATCCATAGGTTTTAAGATACTTACTAGTCAGGTACATTCTTAGGCGTTTAATATGCGGTGTTGAGTCCATTTCGTTGAGCAAGGAGTAGCTCTTGTCTATTCCATATTTGGCTTAAGGAACTTTATCTGTGCTCATTTCAATCTCTGGTTTTATGCAGCACCCCAACTCACCTTTCCCCTTAAGCAAGCATAAGTTGTTTTTCTAAATTTGAGACCCTGTTCTGTTTTGGAATGCAGTTCCTGTGTAGCCAAGTTTACATTCCGTGTATTAGTGATATCTTATGATGTTTCTTTTTCTGTGTGACTTATTTCAGTTAGAATCATCGTACCTGAATCCACTCATTATGCTGCTACGGGCCTGATGACATAGATTTCATTGCTGAGTGATACTGCATTGTACGTAAGTACCACAAGTTCTTTATCCATTTTTCACTTTCTGTGATATTGAACTTGTACGGTAAACGAGGTTCTTGTAAACGGAGGTGTCCCAAACTTTGGGGTGGCTGTGTCTTTTTGATTTTAATTTCCCTAAGCTATAGGACCATAAGTGGAACTGCCCTAGGCTCTGTTGCTTTGTTTTTTAGATGTTTCAGGAAACACCATACACTTCTCCAGAGTGTCTGTTGGCAATTTACATCCCACCCATCTGCATAACAAGGCTCCCAGTTCTCAATGGCCTGTTGCCTTTCTGGATTTTACACTTTTTTCAGATGGCCCTTTTGACCGGGGGGAAGTGAGACTTCATTGTAGTGCAGATTTCCTTTGCAAGCTTGTTTGGTTGGCCAAAAAGGGCGTATGCGTTTTTTCCTGAATATATTCAGGAAAAAACGCATACGCCCTTTTTGGCCAAGTGCATCATTGTGGACGTTCTGCCTCTTTTCCTATGCTTTCAATGCAATTCCAGTCTACCTCCTGAAATCGGTTTCCTGCAATTCTGCCCCGCTTTGAAGTCCTCTTGGCAGCCTTACTTCCGTCTATTTTTGGACGATAGCTGTCATTTATAACTCTGCATGTTTGTGAATTACAGTGCCCCTGAGCTCCTTTCTTCAACTCGCTTTCTTGTGACCTGGCCGCAACACCGCAGGATGGCTTCAGGCCCTAATCTGGTTCCGGCCCGGCATGCTGAGTCTTTGGTTAATTCCTCTTCCTGGTGGGAAATGAGAGTTAAATTTGCCCGTTCAGACACCTCCAGCTAGTCTCTCATTGGTTCTCGCTATTCCTGTTCATCTTCCGCAGAAATTGCAAACTGGGCCAAACAGGAGGTTAAAGGGACTGACTCTCCAAGTCGGGAGAGTGTTAGTAAAGCGTCTGGAATGTTGCACCCGAGTACCAGGGGAGGAAAACTGAGACATATTTGAACACGTCTCCCGTTCACATGGTTGATCATACTCTGGGTTCCACATGCATGTTTTAACTGAAGGAAGAATACCTTAAACCTGGGTAGTTGAGACCCGTGAAATGGGTACCATGCAATATGACTTCAAAGGGTCTTCATTTGCTCACCGAACCTCTCCAATCCTATCACTGCTGCGTTTATGCCCCTGTACACATGCTTGATTCTCTTTCGGAGACATAGCAATCCATAGGTTTTAAGATACTTACTAGTCAGGTACATTCTTAGGCGTTTAATATGGGGTTTTGAGTCCATTTCGTTGAGCAAGGAGTAGCTCTTGTCTATTCCATATTTGGCTTAAGGAACTTTATCTGTGCTCATTTCAATCTCTGGTTTTATGCAGCACCCCAACTCACCTTTCCCCTTAAGCAAGCATATGTTGGTTTTCTAAATTTGAGACGCTGTTCTGTTTTGGAATGCAGTTCCTGTGTAGCCAAGTTTACATTCCGTGTATTAGTGATATCTTATGATGTTTCTTTTTCTGTGTGACTTATTTCAGTTAGAATCATCGTACCTGAATCCACTCATTATGCTGCTACGGGCCTGATGACATAGATTTCATTGCTGAGTGATACTGCATTGTACGTTAGTACTACAAGTTCTTTATCCATTTTTCACTTTCTGTGATATTGAACTTGTATGGTAAACGAGGTTCTTGTAAACGGAGGTGTCCCAAACTTTGGGGTGGCTGTGTCTTTTTGATTTTAATTTCCCTAAGCTATAGGACCATAAGTGGAAGTGCCCTAGGCTCTGTTGCTTTGTATTTCAGATGTTTCAGGAAACACCATACACTTCTCCCGAGTGGTTGTTGGCAATTTACATCCCGCCCATCAGCATAACAAGGCTCCCAGTTCTCCATGGCCTGTCCTGCCTTTCTGGATTTTACACTTTTTTCAGATGGCCCTTTTGACCGGGGGGAAGTGAGACTTCATTGTAGTGCAGATTTCCTTTGCAAGCTTGCTTGGTTGGCCAAAAAGGGCGTATGCGTTTTTTCCTGAATATATTCAGGAAAAAACGCATACGCCCTTTTTGGCCAAGTGCATCATTGTGGACGTTCTGCCTCTTTTCCTATGCTTTCAATGCAATTCCAGTCTACCTCCTGAAATCGGTTTCCTGCAATTCTGCCCCGCTTTCAAGTCCTATTGGCAGCCTTACTTCAGTCTATTTTTGGACGATAGCTGTCATTTATAACTCTGCAGGTTTGTGAATTACAGTGCCCCTGAGCTCCTTTCTTCAACTCGCTTTCTTTTGAGCTGGCCGCAACACCGCAGGATGGCTTCAGTCCCTAATCTGGTTCTGGCATGGCACGCTGAGCCTTTGGTTAATTCCTCTTCCTGGTAGGAAATGAGAGTTAAATTTGCCCGTCCAGACACCTCCAGCTAGTCTCCATTGGTTCTCGCTATTCCTGTTCATCTTCCGCAGAAATTGCAAACTGGGCCAAACAGGAGGTTAAAGGGACTGACTCTCCAAGTCGGGAGAGTGTTAGTAAAGCGTCTGGAATGTTGCACCCGAGTACCAGGGTACGAAAACTGAGACATATTTGAACACGTCTCCCGATCACATGGTTGATCATACTCTAGGTTCCACATGCATGTTTTAGCTGAAGGAAGAATACCTTAAACCTGGGTAGTTGAAACCCGTGGAATGGGTACCATGCAATGTGACTTCAAAGGGTCTTCATTTGCTCACCGAACCTCTCCAATCCTATCACTGCTGCGTTTATGCCCCTGTACACATGCTTGATTCTCTTTTGGAGACATAGCAATCCATAGGTTTTAAGATACTTACAAGTCAGGTACATTCTTAGGCGTTTAATATGCGGTGTTGAGTCCATTTCGTTGAGCGAGGAGTAGCTCTTGTCTATTCCATATTTGGCTTAAGGAACTTTATCTGTGCTCATTTCAATCTCTGGTTTTATGCAGCACCCCAACTCACCTTTACCCTTAAGCAAGCATAAGTTGGTTTTCTAAATTTGAGTCCCTGTTCTGTTCTGTAATTCAGTTCCTGTGTAGCCAAGTTTACATTCCGTGTATTACTGATATCTTATGATGTTTCTTTTTCTGTGTGACTTATTTCAGTTAGAATCATCATACCTGAATCCACTCATTGTGCTGCTAAGGGCCTGATGACACAGATTTCATTGCTGAGTGATATTGCTTTGTAAGTAAATACCACAACTTCTTTATCCATTTTTCACTTTCTGCGATGTTGAACTTGTACTGTAAACGAGGTTCTTGTAAACAGAGCCGTTCCAAACTTTGGGGTGGCTGTGTCTTTTTGATTTTAATTTCCCTAAGCTATAGGACCATAAGTGGAAGTGCCCTAGGTTCTGTTGCTTTGTTTTTTAGATGTTTCAGGAAACACCATACACTTCTCCCAAGTGGTTCTTGGCAATTTACATCCCGCCCATCAGCATAACAAGGCTCCCAGTTCTCCATGGCCTTTCCTGCCTTTCTGGATTTTACACTTTTTTCAGATGGCCCTTTTGACCGGGGAGAAGTGAGACTTCATTGTAGTGCAGATTTCCTTTGCAAGCTTGCTTGGTTGGCCAAAAAGGGCGTATGCGTTTTTTCCTGAATATATTCAGGAAAAAACGCATACGCCCTTTTTGGCCAAGTGCATCATTGTGGACGTTCTGCCTCTTTTCCTATGCTTTCAATGCAATTCCAGTCTACCTCCTGAAATCGGTTTCCTGCAATTCTGCCCCGCTTTCAAGTCCTCTTGGCAGCCTTACTTCAGTCTATTTTTGGACGATAGCTGTCATTTATAACTCTGCAGGTTTGTGAATTACAGTGCCCCTGAGCTCCTTTCTTCAACTCGCTTTCTTGTGACCTGGCCGCAACACCGCAGGATGGCTTCAGGCCCTAATCTGGTTCCGGCCCGGCATGCTGAGCCTTTGGTTAATTCCTCTTCCTGATGGGAAATGAGAGTTAAATTTGCCCGTCCAGACACCTCCAGCTAGCCTCTCATTGGTTCTCGCTATTCCTGTTCATCTTCCGCAGAAATTGCAAACTGGGCCAAACAGGAGGTTAAAGGGACTGACTCTCCAAGTGGGGAGAGTGTTAGTAAAGCGTCTGGAATGTTGCACCCGAGTACCAGGGGAGGAAAACTGAGACATATTTGAACACGTCTCCCGTTCACATGGTTGATCATACTTGGGTTCCACATGCATGATTTAGCTGAAGGAAGAATACCTTAAACCTGGAGAGTTGAGACCCGTGGAATGGGTACCATGCAATATGACTTCAAAGGGTCTTCATTTGCTCACCGAACCTCTCCAATCCTATCACTGCTGCGTTTATGCCCCTGTACACATGCTTGATTCTCTTTCGGAGACATAGCAATCCATAGGTTTTAAGATACTTACTAGTCAGGTACATTCTTAGGCGTTTAATATGCGGTGTTGAGTCCATTTCGTTGAGCAAGGAGTAGCTCTTGTCTATTCCATATTTGACTTAAGGAACTTTATCTGTGCTCATTTCAATCTCTGGTTTTATGCAGCACCCCAACTCACCTTTACCCTTAAGCAAGCATAAGTTGGTTTTCGAAATTTGAGACCCTGTTCTGATTTGGAATGCAGTTCCTGTGTAGCCAAGTTTACATTCCGTGTATTAGTGATATCTTATGATGTTTCTTTTTCTGTGTGACTTATTTCAGTTAGAATCATCGTACCTGAATCCACTCATTATGCTGCTACGGGCCTGATGACATAGATTTCATTGCTGAGTGATACTGCATTGTACGTAAGTACCACAAGTTCTTTATCCATTTTTCACTTTCTGTCATATTGAACTTGTACGGTAAACGAGGTTCTTGTAAACGGAGGCGTCCCAAACTTTGGGGTGGCTGTGTCTTTTTGATTTTAATTTCCCTAAGCTATAGGACCATAAGTGGAAGTGCCCTAGGCTCTGTTGCTTTGTTTTTTAGATGTTTCAGGAAACACCATACACTTCTCCCGAGTGGTTGTTGGCAATTTACATCCCGCCCATCAGCATAACAAGGCTCCCAGTTCTCCATGGCCTGTCCTGCCTTTCTGGATTTTACACTTTTTTCAGATGGCCCTTTTGACCGGGGGGAAGTGAGACTTCATTGTAGTGCAGATTTCCTTTGCAAGCTTGCTTGGTTGGCCAAAAAGGGCGTATGCGTTTTTTCCTGAATATATTCAGGAAAAAACGCATACGCCCTTTTTGGCCAAGTGCATCATTGTGGACGTTCTGCCTCTTTTCCTATGCTTTCAATGCAATTCCAGTCTACCTCCTGAAATCGGTTTCCTGCAATTCTGCCCCGCTTTCAAGTCCTCTTGGCAGCCTTACTTCAGTCTATTTTTGGACGATAGCTGTCATTTATAACTCTGCAGGTTTGTGAATTACAGTGCCCCTGAGCTCCTTTCTTAAACTTGCTTTCTTGTGACCTGGCCGCAACACCGCAGGATGGCTTCAGGGCCTAATTTGGTTCCGGCACGGCACGCTGAGCCTTTGGTTATTTCCTCTTCCTGGTGGGAAATGAGAGTTAAATTTGCCCGTCCAGACACCTCCAGGTAGTCTCTCATTGGTTCTCGCTATTCCTGTTCATCTTCCGCAGAAATTGCAAACTGGGCCAAACAGGAGGTTAAAGGCGCTGACTCTCCAAGTGGGGAGAGTGTTAGTAAAGCGTCTGGAATGTTGCACCCGAGTACCAGGGGAGGAAAACTGAGACATATTTGAACACGTCTCCCGTTCACATGGTTGATCATACTTGGGTTCCACATGGATGTTTTAGCTGAAGGAAGAATACCTTAAACCTGGAGAGTTAAGACCCGTGTAATGGGCACCATGCAATACGACTTCAAAGGGTCTTCATTTGCTCACCGAACCTCTCCAATCCTATCACTGCTGCGTTTATGCCCCTATACACATGCTTGATTCTCTTTCGGAGACATAGCAATCCATAGGTTTTAAGATACTTACTAGTCAGGTACATTCTTAGGCGTTTAATATGCGATGCTGCGTCCATTTCGTTGAGCAAGGAGTAGCTCTTGTCTATTCCATATTTGACTTAAGGAACTTTATCTGTGCTCATTTCAATCTCTGGTTTTATGCAGCACCCCACCTCACCTTTACCCTTAAGCAAGCATAAGTTGGTTTTCTAAATTTGAGACCCTGTTCTGTTCTGTAATTCAGTTCCTGTGTAGCCAAGTTTACATTCCGTGTATTACTGATATCTTATGATGTTTCTTTTTCTGTGTGACTTACTTCAGTTAGAATCATCATACCTGAATCCACTCATTGTGCTGCTAAGGGCCTGATGACACAGATTTCATTGCTGAGTGATATTGCTTTGTAAGTAAATACCACAACTTCTTTATCCATTTTTCACTTTCTGCGATGTTGAACTTGTACTGTAAACGAGGTTCTTGTAAACAGAGCCGTTCCAAACTTTGGGGTGGCTGTGTCTTTTTGATTTTAATTTCCCTAAGCTATAGGACCATAAGTGGAAGTGCCCTAGGTTCTGTTGCTTTGTTTTTTAGATGTTTCAGGAAACACCATACACTTCTCCCGAGTGGTTGTTGGCAATTTACATCCCGCCCATCAGCATAACAAGGCTCCCAGTTCTCCATGGCCTGTCCTGCCTTTCTGGATTTTACACTTTTTTCAGATGGCCCTTTTGACCGGGGGGAAGTGAGACTTCATTGTAGTGCAGATTTCCTTTGCAAGCTTGCTTGGTTGGCCAAAAAGGGCGTATGCGTTTTTTCCTGAATATATTCAGGAAAAAACGCATACGCCCTTTTTGGCCAAGTGCATCATTGTGGACGTTCTGCCTCTTTTCTTATGCTTTCAATGCAATTCCAGTCTACTTCCTGAAATCGGTTTCCTGCAATTCTGCCCCGCTTTCAAGTCCTCTTGGCAGCCTTACTTCAGTCTATTTTTGGACGATAGCTGTCATTTATAACTCTGCAGGTTTGTGAATTACAGTGCCCCTGAGCTCCTTCCTTCAACTCGCTTTCTTTTGAGCTGGCCGCAACACCGCAGGATGGCTTCAGGCCCTAATCTGGTTCCGGTACGGCACGCTGAGCCTTTGGTTATTTCCTCTTCCTGTTGGGAAATGAGAGTTAAATTTGCCCGTCCAGACACCTCCAGCTAGCCTCTCATTGGTTCTCGCTATTCCTGTTCATCTTCCGCAGAAATTGCAAACTGGGCCAAACAGGAGGTTAAAGGCGCTGACTCTCCAAGTGGGGAGAGTGTTAGTAAAGCGTCTGGAATGTTGCACCCGAGTACCAGAGGAGGAAAACTGAAACATATTTGAACACGTCTCCCGATCACATGGTTGATCATACTCTGGGTTCCACATGCATATTTTAGCTGAAGGAAGAATACCTAAAACCTGGGTAGTTGAAACCCGTGGAATGGGTACCATGCAATATGACTTCAAAGGGTCTTCATTTGCTCACCGAACCTCTCCAATCCTATCACTGCTGCGTTTATGCCCCTGTACACATGCTTGATTCTCTTTCGGAGACATAGCAATCCATAGGTTTTAAGATACTTACTAGTCAGGTACATTCTTTGGCGTTTAATATGGGGTGTTGAGTCCATTTCGTTGAGCAAGGAGTAGCTCTTGTCTATTCCATATTTGGCTTAAGGAACTTTATCTGTGCTCATTTCAATCTCTGGTTTTATGCAGCACCCCAACTCACCTTTCCCCTTAAGCAAGCATAAGTTGGTTTTCTAAATTTGAGACCCTGTTCTGTTCTGTAATTCAGTTCCTGTGTAGCCAAGTTTACATTCCGTGTATTACTGATATCTTATGATGTTTCTTTTTCTGTGTGACTTACTTCAGTTAGAATCATCATACCTGAATCCACTCATTGTGCTGCTAAGGGCCTGATGACATAGATTTCATTGCTGAGTGATATTGCTTTGTAAGTAAATACCACAACTTCTTTATCCATTTTTCACTTTCTGCGATGTTGAACTTGTACTGTAAACGAGGTTCTTGTAAACAGAGCCGTTCCAAACTTTGGGTTGGCTGTGTGTTTTTGATTTTAATTTCCCTAAGCTATAGGACCATAAGTGGAAGTGCCCTAGGTTCTGTTGCTTTGTTTTTTAGATGTTTCAGGAAACACCATACACTTCTCCCGAGTGGTTGTTGGCAATTTACATCCCGCCCATCAGCATAACAAGGCTCCCAGTTCTCCATGGCCTGTCCTGCCTTTCTGGATTTTACACTTTTTTCAGATGGCCCTTTTGACCGGGGGGAAGTGAGACTTCATTGTAGTGCAGATTTCCTTTGCAAGCTTGCTTGGTTGGCCAAAAAGGGCGTATGCGTTTTTTCCTGAATATATTCAGGAGAAAACGCATACGCCCTTTTGGGCCAAGTGCATCATTGTGGACGTTCTGCCTCTTTTCCTATGCTTTCAATGCAATTCCAGTCTACCTCCTGAAATCGGTTTCCTGCAATTCTGCCCCGCTTTCAAGTCCTCTTGGCAGCCTTACTTCAGTCTATTTTTGGACGATAGCTGTCATTTATAACTCTGCAGGTTTGTGAATTACAGTGCCCCTGAGCTCCTTTCTTCAACTCGCTTTCTTTTGAGCTGGCCGCAACACCGCAGGATGGCTTCAGGCCCTAATCTGGTTCCAGTACGGCACGCTGAGCCTTTGGTTATTTCCTCTTCCTGTTGGGAAATGAGAGTTAAATTTGCCCGTCCAGACACCTCCAGCTAGCCTCTCATTGGTTCTCGCTATTCCTGTTCATCTTCCGCAGAAATTGCAAACTGGGCCAAACAGGAGGTTAAAGGGACTGACTCTCCAAGTGGGGAGAGTGTTAGTAAAGCGTCTGGAATGTTGCACCCGAGTACCAGAGGAGGAAAACTGAAACATATTTGAACACGTCTCCCGATCACATGGTTGATCATACTCTGGGTTCCACATGCATATTTTAGCTGAAGGAAGAATACCTAAAACCTGGGTAGTTGAAACCCGTGGAATGGGTACCATGCAATATGACTTCAAAGGGTCTTCATTTGCTCACCGAACCTCTCCAATCCTATCACTGCTGCGTTTATGCCCCTGTACACATGCTTGATTCTCTTTCGGAGACATAGCAATCCATAGGTTTTAAGATACTTACTAGTCAGGTACATTCTTAGGCGTTTAATATGCGGTGTTGAGTCCATTTCGTTGAGCAAGGAGTAGCTCTTGTCTATTCCATATTTGGCTTAAGGAACTTTATCTGTGCTCATTTCAATCTCTGGTTTTATGCAGCACCCCAACTCACATTTCCCCTTAAGCAAGTATAAGTTGGTTTTCTAAATTTGAGACCCTGTTCTGTTTTGGAATGCAGTTCCTGTGTAGCCAAGTTTACATTCCGTGTATTAGTGATATCTTATGATGTTTCTTTTTCTGTGTGACTTACTTCAGTTAGAATCATCATACCTGAATCCACTCATTGTGCTGCTAAGGGCCTGATGACACAGATTTCATTGCTGAGTGATATTGCTTTGTAAGTAAATACCACAACTTCTTTATCCATTTTTCACTTTCTGTGATATTGAACTTGTACGGTAAATGAGGTTCTTGTAAACGGAGGCGTCCCAAACTTTGGGGTGCTGTGTCTTTTTGATTTTAATTTCCCTAAGCTATAGGACCATAAGTGGAAGTGCCCTAGGCTCTGTTGCTTTGTTTTTTAGATATTTCAGGAAACACCATACACTTCTCCCGAGTGGTTGTTGGCAATTTACATCCCGCCCATCAGCATAACAAGGCTCCCAGTTCTCCATGGCCTGTCCTGCCTTTCTGGATTTTACCCTTTTTTCAGATGGCCCTTTTGACCGGGGGGAAGTGAGACTTCATTGTAGTGCAGATTTCCTTTGCAAGCTTGCTTGGTTGGCCAAAAAGGGCGTATGCGTTTTTTCCTGAATATATTCAGGAAAAAACGCATACGCCCTTTTTGGCCAAGTGCATCATTGTGGACGTTCTGCCTCTTTTCCTATGCTTTCAATGCAATTCCAGTCTACCTCCTGAAATCGGTTTCCTGCAATTCTGCCCCGCTTTCAAGTCCTCTTGGCAGCCTTACTTCAGTCTATTTTTGGACGATAGCTGTCATTTATAACTCTGCAGGTTTGTGAATTACAGTGCCCCTGAGCTCCTTTCTTAAACTTGCTTTCTTGTGACCTGGCCGCAACACCGCAGGATGGCTTCAGGGCCTAATTTGGTTCCGGCACGGCACGCTGAGCCTTTGGTTATTTCCTCTTCCTGGTGGGAAATGAGAGTTAAATTTGCCCGTCCAGACACCTCCAGGTAGTCTCTCATTGGTTCTCGCTATTCCTGTTCATCTTCCGCAGAAATTGCAAACTGGGCCAAACAGGAGGTTAAAGGCGCTGACTCTCCAAGTGGGGAGAGTGTTAGTAAAGCATCTGGAATGTTGCACCCGAGTACCAGGGGAGGAAAACTGAGACATATTTGAACACGTCTCCCGTTCACATGGTTGATCATACTTGGGTTCCACATGGATGTTTTAGCTGAAGGAAGAATACCTTAAACCTGGAGAGTTAAGACCCGTGTAATGGGCACCATGCAATACGACTTCAAAGGGTCTTCATTTGCTCACCGAACCTCTCCAATCCTATCACTGCTGCGTTTATGCCCCTATACACATGCTTGATTCTCTTTCGGAGACATAGCAATCCATAGGTTTTAAGATACTTACTAGTCAGGTACATTCTTAGGTGTTTAATATGCGATGCTGCGTCCATTTCGTTGAGCAAGGAGTAGCTCTTGTCTATTCCATATTTGACTTAAGGAACTTTATCTGTGCTCATTTCAATCTCTGGTTTTATGCAGCACCCCACCTCACCTTTACCCTTAAGCAAGCATAAGTTGGTTTTCTAAATTTGAGACCCTGTTCTGTTCTGTAATTCAGTTCCTGTGTAGCCAAGTTTACATTCCGTGTATTACTGATATCTTATGATGTTTCTTTTTCTGTGTGACTTACTTCAGTTAGAATCATCATACCTGAATCCACTCATTGTGCTGCTAAGGGCCTGATGACACAGATTTCATTGCTGAGTGATATTGCTTTGTAAGTAAATACCACAACTTCTTTATCCATTTTTCACTTTCTGCGATGTTGAACTTGTACTGTAAACGAGGTTCTTGTAAACAGAGGCGTCCCAAACTTTGGGGTGGCTGTGTTTTTGATTTTAATTTCCCTAAGCTATAGGACCATAAGTGGCAGTGCCCTAGGCTCTGTTGCACTGTTTTTTAGATGTTTCAGGAAACACCATACACTTTTCCTGAGTGTCTGTTGGCAATTTACATCCCGCCCATCAGCATAACAAGGCTCCCAGTTCTCCATGGACCTGTCCTGCCTTTCTGGATTTTACACTTTTTTCAGATGGCCCTTTTGACCGGGGGGAAGTGAGACTTCATTGTAGTGCAGATTTCCTTTGCAAGATTGCTTGGTTGGCCAAAAAGGGCGTATGCGTTTTTTCCTGAATATATTCAGGAAAAAACGCATACGCCCTTTTTGGCCAAGTGCATCATTGTGGACGTTCTGCCTCTTTTCCTATGCTTTCAATGCAATTCCAGTCTACCTCCTGAAATCGGTTTCCTGCAATTCTGCCCCGCTTTCAAGTCCTCTTGGCAGCCTTACTTCAGTCTATTTTTGGACGATAGCTGTCATTTATAACTCTGCAGGTTTGTGAATTACAGTGCCCCTGAGCTCCTTTCTTCAACTCGCTTTCTTGTGACCTGGCCGCAACACCGCAGGATGGCTTCAGGCCCTAATCTGGTTCCGGCCCGGCACACTGAGCCTTTGGTTAATTCCTCTTCCTGGTGGGAAATGAGAGTTAAATTTGCCCGTCCAGACACCTCCAGCTAGCCTCTCATTGGTTCTCGCTATTCCTGTTCATCTTCCGCAGAAATTGCAAACTGGGCCAAACAGGAGGTTAAAGGCGCTGACTCTCCAAGTGGGGAGAGTGTTAGTAAAGCGTCTGGAATGTTGCACCCGAGTACCAGGGGAGGAAAACTGAGACATATTTGAACACATCTCCCGATCACATGGTTGATCATACTCTAGGTTCCACATGCATGTTTTAGCTGAAGGAAGAATACCTTAAACCTGGGTAGTTGAAACCCGTGGAATGGGTACCATGCAATATGACTTCAAAGGGTCTTCATTTGCTCACCGAACCTCTCCAATCCTATCACTGCTGCGTTTATGCCCCTGTACACATGCTTGATTCTCTTTCGGAGACATAGCAATCCATAGGTTTTAAGATACTTACAAGTCAGGTACATTCTTAGGCGTTTAATATGGGGTGTTGAGTCCATTTCGTTGAGCAAGGAGTAGCTCTTGTCTATTCCATATTTGGCTTAAGGAACTTTATCTGTGCTCATTTCAATCTCTGGTTTTATGCAGCACCCCAACTCACCTTTACCCTTAAGCAAGAATAAGTTGGTTTTCTAAATTTGAGACCCTGTTCTGTTCTGTAATTCAGTTCCTGTGTAGCCAAGTTTACATTCCGTGTATTACTGATATCTTATGATGTTTCTTTTTCTGTGTGACTTATTTCAGTTAGAATCATCATACCTGAATCCACTCATTGTGCTGCTAAGGGCCTGATGACACAGATTTCATTGCTGAGTGATATTGCTTTGTAAGTAAATACCACAACTTCTTTATCCATTTTTCACTTTCTGCGATGTTGAACTTGTACTGTAAACGAGGTTCTTGTAAACAGAGCCGTTCCAAACTTTGGGGTGGCTGTGTCTTTTTGATTTTAATTTCCCTAAGCTATAGGACCATAAGTGGAAGTGCCCTAGGTTCTGTTGCTTTGTTTTTTAGATGTTTCAGGAAACACCATACACTTCTCCCGAGTGGTTGTTGGCAATTTACATCCCGCCCATCAGCATAACAAGGCTCCCAGTTCTCCATGGCCTGTCCTGCCTTTCTGGATTTTACACTTTTTTCAGATGGCCCTTTTGACCGGGGGGAAGTGAGACTTCATTTTAGTGCAGATTTCCTTTGCAAACTTGCTTGGTTGGCCAAAAAGGGCGTATGCGTTTTTTCCTGAATATATTCAGGAAAAAACGCATACGCCCTTTTTGGCCAAGTGCATCATTGTGGACGTTCTGCCTCTTTTCCTATGCTTTCAATGCAATTCCAGTCTACCTCCTGAAATCGGTTTCCTGCAATTCTGCCCCGCTTTGAAGTCCTCTTGGCAGCCTTACTTCAGTCTATTTTTGGACGATAGCTGTCATTTATAACTCTGCAGGTTTGTGAATTACAGTGCCCCTGAGCTCCTTTCTTCAACTCGCTTTCTTGTGACCTGGCCGCAACACCGCAGGATGGCTTCAGGCCCTAATCTGGTTCCGGTACGGCACGCTGAGCCTTTGGTTATTTCCACTTCCTGGTGGGAAATGAGAGTTAAATTTGCCCGTCCAGACACCTCCAGCTAGCCTCTCATTGGTTCTCGCTATTCCTGTTCATCTTCCGCAGAAATTGCAAACTGGGCCAAACAGGAGGTTAAAGGGACTGACTCTCCAAGTCGGGAGAGTGTTAGTAAAGCGTCTGGAATGTTGCACCCGAGTACCAGGGGAGGAAAACTGAGACATATTTGAACACGTCTCCTGATCACATGGTTGATCATACTCTAGGTTCCACATGCATGTTTTAGCTGAAGGAAAAATACCTTAAACCTGGGTAGTTGAAACCCGTGGAATGGGTACCATGCAATATGACTTCAAAGGGTCTTCATTTGCTCACCGAACCTCTCCAATCCTATCACTGCTGCGTTTATGCCCCTGTACACATGCTTGATTCTCTTTCGGAGACATAGCAATCCATAGGTTTTAAGATACTTACTAGTCAGGTACATTCTTAGGCGTTTAATATGGGGTGTTGAGTCCATTTCGTTGAGCAAGGAGTAGCTCTTGTCTATTCCATATTTGGCTTAAGGAACTTTATCTGTGCTCATTTCAATCTCTGGTTTTATGCAGCACCCCAACTCACCTTTACCCTTAAGCATGCATAAGTTGGTTTTCTAAATTTGAGACCCTGTTCTGTTCTGTAATTCAGTTCCTGTGTAGCCAAGTTTACATTCCGTGTATTACTGATATCTTATGATGTTTCTTTTTCTGTGTGACTTATTTCAGTTAGAATCATCATACCTGAATCCACTCATTGTGCTGCTAAGGGCCTGATGACACAGATTTCATTGCTGAGTGATATTGCTTTGTAAGTAAATACCACAACTTCTTTATCCATTTTTCACTTTCTGCGATGTTGAACTTGTACTGTAAACGAGGTTCTTGTAAACAGAGGCGTCCCAAACTTTGGGGTGGCTGTGTCTCTTTGATTTTAATTTCCCTAAGCTATAGGACCATAAGTGGCAGTGCCCTAGGTTCTGTTGCTTTGTTTTTTAGATGTTTCAGGAAACACCATACACTTCTCCCGAGTGTCTGTTGGCAATTTACATCCCGCCCATCAGCATAACAAGGCTCCCAGTTCTCCATGGCCTGTCCTGCCTTTCTGGATTTTACACTTTTTTCAGATGGCCCTTTTGACCAGGGGGAAGTGAGACTTCATTGTAGTGCAGATTTCCTTTGCAAGCTTGCTTGGTTGGCCAAAAAGGGCGTATGCGTTTTTTCCTGAATATATTCAGGAAAAAACGCATACGCCCTTTTTGGCCAAGTGCATCATTGTGGACGTTCTGCCTCTTTTCCTATGCTTTCAATGCAATTCCAGTCAACTCCTGAAATCGGTTTCCTGCAATTCTGCCCCGCTTTCAAGTCCTCTTGGCAGCCTTACTTCAGTCTATTTTTGGACGATAGCTGTCATTTATAACTCTGCAGGTTTGTGAATTACAGTGCCCCTGAGCTCCTTTCTTCAACTCGCTTTCTTTTGAGCTGGGCGCAACACCACAGGATGGCTTCAAGCCCTAATCTGGTTCCGGTACGGCACGCTGAGCCTTTGGTTATTTCCTCTTCCTGGTGGGAAATGAGAGTTAAATTTGCCCGTCCAGACACCTCCAGCTAGCCTCTCATTGGTTCTCGCTATTCCTGTTCATCTTCCGCAGAAATTGCAAACTGGGCCAAACAGGAGGTTAAAGGCGCTGACTCTCCAAGTGGGGAGAGTGTTAGTAAAGCGTCTGGAATGTTGCACCCGAGTACCAGGGGAGGAAAACTGAGACATATTTGAACACGTCTCCCGTTCACATGGTTGATCATACTTGGGTTCCACATGCATGTTTTAGCTGAAGGAAGAATACCTTAAACCTGGAGAGTTGAGACCCGTGGAATGGGTACCATGCAATATGACTTCAAAGGGTCTTCATTTGCTCACCGAACCTCTCCAATCCTATCACTGCTGCGTTCATTCCCCTGTACACATGCTTGATTCTCTTTTGGAGACATAGCAATCCATAGGTTTTACGATACTTACTAGTCAGGTACATTCTTAGGCGTTTAATATGCGGTGTTGAGTCCATTTCGTTGAGCAAGGAGTAGCTCTTGTCTATTCCATATTTGACTTAAGGAACTTTATCTGTGCTCATTTCAATCTCTGGTTTTATGCAGCACCCCAACTCACCTTTACCCTTAAGCAAGCATAAGTTGGTTTTCTAAATTTGAGACCCTGTTCTGTTCTGTAATTCAGTTCCTGTGTAGCCAAGTTTACATTCCGTGTATTACTGATATCTTATGATGTTTCTTTTTCTGTGTGACTTATTTCAGTTAGAATCATCATACCTGAATCCACTCATTGTGATGCTAAGGGCCTGATGACACAGATTTCATTGCTGAGTGATATTGCTTTGTAAGTAAATACCACAACTTCTTTATCCATTTTTCACTTTCTGCGATGTTGAACTTGTACTGTAAACGAGGTTCTTGTAAACAGAGGCGTCCCAAACTTTGGGGTGGCTGTGTCTCTTTGATTTTAATTTCCCTAAGCTATAGGACCATAAGTGGCAGTGCCCTAGGCTCTGTTGCTTTGTTTTTTAGATGTTTCAGGAAACACCATACACTTCTCCCGAGTGTCTGTTGGCAATTTACATCCCGCCCATCAGCATAACAAGGCTCCCAGTTCTCCATGGCCTGTCCTGCCTTTCTGGATTTTACACTTTTTTCAGATGGCCCTTTTGACCGGGGGGAAGTGAGACTTCATTGTAGTGCAGATTTCCTTTGCAAGCTTGCTTGGTTGGCCAAAAAGGGCGTATGCGTTTTTTCCTGAATATATTCAGGAAAAAACGCATACGCCCTTTTTGGCCAAGTGCATCATTGTGGACGTTCTGCCTCTTTTCCTATGCTTTCAATGCAATTCCAGTCTACCTCCTGAAATCGGTTTCCTGCAATTCTGCCCCGCTTTCAAGTCCTCTTGGCAGCCTTACTTCAGTCTATTTTTGGACGATAGCTGTCATTTATAACTCTGCAGGTTTGTGAATTACAGTGCCCCTGAGCTCCTTTCTTCAACTCGCTTTCTTGTGACCTGGCCGCAACACCGCAGGATGGCTTCAGGCCCTAATCTGGTTCCGGCCCGGCATGCTGAGCCTTTGGTTAATTCCTCTTCCTGGTGGGAAATGAGAGTTAAATTTGCCCGTCCAGACACCTCCAGCTAGCCTCTCATTGGTTCTCGCTATTCCTGTTCATCTTCCGCAGAAATTGCAAACTGGGCCAAACAGGAGGTTAAAGGGACTGACTCTCCAAGTGGGGAGAGTGTTAGTAAAGCATCTGGAATGTTGCACCCGAGTACCAGGGGAGGAAAACTGAGACATATTTGAACACGTCTCCCGATCACATGGTTGATCATACTCTAGGTTCCACATGCATGTTTTAGCTGAAGGAAGAATACCTTAAACCTGGGTAGTTGAAACCCGTGGAATGGGTACCATGCAATATGACTTCAAAGGGTCTTCATTTGCTCACCGAACCTCTCCAATCCTATCACTGCTGCGTTTATGCCCCTGTACACATGCTTGATTCTCTTTCGGAGAAATAGCAATCCATAGGTTTTAAGATACTTACTAGTCAGGTACATTCTTAGGCGTTTAATATGGGGTGTTGAGTCCATTTCGTTGAGCAAGGAGTAGCTCTTGTCTATTCCATATTTGGCTTAAGGAACTTTATCTGTGCTCATTTCAATCTTTGGTTTTATGCAGCACCCCAACTCACCTTTACCCTTAAGCAAGAATAAGTTGGTTTTCTAAATTTGAGACCTTGTTCTGTTCTGTAATTCAGTTCCTGTGTAGCCAAGTTTACATTCCGTGTAGTACTGATATCTTATGATGTTTCTTTTTCTGTGTGACTTATTTCAGTTAGAATCATCATACCTGAATCCACTCATTGTGCTGCTAAGGGCCTGATGACACAGATTTCATTGCTGAGTGATATTGCTTTGTAAGTAAATACCACAACTTCTTTATCCATTTTTCACTTTCTGCGATGTTGAACTTGTACTGTAAACGAGGTTCTTGTAAACAGAGCCGTTCCAAACTTTGGGGTGGCTGTGTCTTTTTGATTTTAATTTCCCTAAGCTATAGGACCATAAGTGGAAGTGCCCTAGGTTCTGTTGCTTTGTTTTTTAGATGTTTCAGGAAACACCATACACTTCTCCCGAGTGGTTGTTGGCAATTTACATCCCGCCCATCAGCATAACAAGGCTCCCAGTTCTCCATGGCCTGTCCTGCCTTTCTGGATTTTACACTTTTTTCAGATGGCCCTTTTGACCGGGGGGAAGTGAGACTTCATTGTAGTGCAGATTTCCTTTGCAAGCTCGCTTGGTTGGCCAAAAAGGGCGTATGCGTTTTTTCCTGAATATATTCAGGAAAAAACGCATACGCCCTTTTTGGCCAAGTGCATCATTGTGGACGTTCTGCCTCTTTTCCTATGCTTTCAATGCAATTCCAGTCAACTCCTGAAATCGGTTTCCTGCAATTCTGCCCCGCTTTCAAGTCCTCTTGGCAGCCTTACTTCAGTCTATTTTTGGACGATAGCTGTCATTTATAACTCTGCAGGTTTGTGAATTACAGTGCCCCTGAGCTCCTTTCTTCAACTCGCTTTCTTTTGAGCTGGGCGCAACACCACAGGATGGCTTCAAGCCCTAATCTGGTTCCGGTACGGCACGCTGAGCCTTTGGTTATTTCCTCTTCCTGGTGGGAAATGAGAGTTAAATTTGCCCGTCCAGACACCTCCAGCTAGCCTCTCATTGGTTCTCGCTATTCCTGTTCATCTTCCGCAGAAATTGCAAACTGGGCCATCAGGAGGTTAAAGGCGCTGACTCTCCAAGTGGGGAGAGTGTTAGTAAAGCGTCTGGAATGTTGCACCCGAGTACCAGGGGAGGAAAACTGAGACATATTTGAACACGTCTCCCGTTCACATGGTTGATCATACTTGGGTTCCACATGCATGTTTTAGCTGAAGGAAGAATACCTTAAACCTGGAGAGTTGAGACCCGTGGAATGGGTACCATGCAATATGACTTCAAAGGGTCTTCATTTGCTCACCGAACCTCTCCAATCCTATCACTGCTGCGTTTATGCCCCTGTACACATGCTTGATTCTCTTTTGGAGACATAGCAATCCATAGGTTTTACGATACTTACTAGTCAGGTACATTCTTAGGCGTTTAATATGCGGTGTTGAGTCCATTTCGTTGAGCAAGGAGTAGCTCTTGTCTATTCCATATTTGACTTAAGGAACTTTATCTGTGCTCATTTCAATCTCTGGTTTTATGCAGCACCCCAACTCACCTTTACCCTTAAGCAAGCATAAGTTGGTTTTCTAAATTTGAGACCCTGTTCTGTTCTGTAATTCAGTTCCTGTGTAGCCAAGTTTACATTCCGTGTATTACTGATATCTTATGATGTTTCTTTTTCTGTGTGACTTATTTCAGTTAGAATCATCATACCTGAATCCACTCATTGTGATGCTAAGGGCCTGATGACACAGATTTCATTGCTGAGTGATATTGCTTTGTAAGTAAATACCACAACTTCTTTATCCATTTTTCACTTTCTGCGATGTTGAACTTGTACTGTAAACGAGGTTCTTGTAAACAGAGGCGTCCCAAACTTTGGGGTGGCTGTGTCTCTTTGATTTTAATTTCCCTAAGCTATAGGACCATAAGTGGCAGTGCCCTAGGCTCTGTTGCTTTGTTTTTTAGATGTTTCAGGAAACACCATACACTTCTCCCGAGTGTCTGTTGGCAATTTACATCCCGCCCATCAGCATAACAAGGCTCCCAGTTCTCCATGGCCTGTCCTGCCTTTCTGGATTTTACACTTTTTTCAGATGGCCCTTTTGACCGGGGGGAAGTGAGACTTCTTGTAGTGCAGATTTCCTTTGCAAGCTTGCTTGGTTGGCCAAAAAGGGCGTATGCGTTTTTTCCTGAATATATTCAGGAAAAAACGCATACGCCCTTTTTGGCCAAGTGCATCATTGTGGACGTTCTGCCTCTTTTCCTATGCTTTCAATGCAATTCCAGTCTACCTCCTGAAATCGGTTTCCTGCAATTCTGCCCCGCTTTCAAGTCCTCTTGGCAGCCTTACTTCAGTCTATTTTTGGACGATAGCTGTCATTTATAACTCTGCAGGTTTGTGAATTACAGTGCCCCTGAGCTCCTTTCTTCAACTCGCTTTCTTGTGACCTGGCCGCAACACCGCAGGATGGCTTCAGGCCCTAATCTGGTTCCGGCCCGGCATGCTGAGCCTTTGGTTAATTCCTCTTCCTGGTGGGAAATGAGAGTTAAATTTGCCCGTCCAGACACCTCCAGCTAGCCTCTCATTGGTTCTCGCTATTCCTGTTCATCTTCCGCAGAAATTGCAAACTGGGCCAAACAGGAGGTTAAAGGGACTGACTCTCCAAGTGGGGAGAGTGTTAGTAAAGCGTCTGGAATGTTGCACCCGAGTACCAGGGGAGGAAAACTGAGACATATTTGAACACGTCTCCCGATCACATGGTTGATCATACTCTAGGTTCCACATGCATGTTTTAGCTGAAGGAAGAATACCTTAAACCTGGGTAGTTGAAACCCGTGGAATGGGTACCATGCAATATGACTTCAAAGGGTCTTCATTTGCTCACCGAACTTCTCCAATCCTATCACTGCTGCGTTTATGCCCCTGTACACATGCTTGATTCTCTTTCGGAGACATAGCAATCCATAGGTTTTAAGATACTTACTAGTCAGGTACATTCTTAGGTGTTTAATATGGGGTGTTGAGTCCATTTCGTTGAGCAAGGAGTAGCTCTTGTCTATTCCATATTTGGCTTAAGGAACTTTATCTGTGCTCATTTCAATCTCTGGTTTTATGCAGCACCCCAACTCACCTTTACCCTTAAGCAAGCATAAGTTGGTTTTCTAAATTTGAGACCCTGTTCTGTTCTGTAATTCAGTTCCTGTGTAGCCAAGTTTACATTCCGTGTATTACTGATATCTTATGATGTTTCTTTTTCTGTGTGACTTACTTCAGTTAGAATCATCATACCTGAATCCACTCATTGTGCTGCTAAGGGCCTGATGACACAGATTTCATTGCTGAGTGATATTGCTTTGTAAGTAAATACCACAACTTCTTTATCCATTTTTCACTTTCTGCGATGTTGAACTTGTACCGTAAACGAGGTTCTTGTAAACAGAGCCGTTCCAAACTTTGGGGTGGCTGTGTCTTTTTGATTTTAATTTCCCTAAGCTATAGGACCATAAGTGGAAGTGCCCTAGGTTCTGTTGCTTTGTTTTTTAGATGTTTCAGGAAACACCATACACTTCTCCCGAGTGGTTGTTGGCAATTTACATCCCGCCCATCAGCATAACAAGGCTCCCAGTTCTCCATGGCCTGTCCTGCCTTTCTGGATTTTACACTTTTTTCAGATGGCCCTTTTGACCGGGAAGAAGTGAGACTTCATTGTAGTGCAGATTTCCTTTGCAAGTTTGCTTGGTTGGCCAAAAAGGGCGTATGCGTTTTTTCCTGAATATATTCAGGAAAAAACGCATACGCCCTTTTTGGCCAAGTGCATCATTGTGGACGTTCTGCCTCTTTTCCTATGCTTTCAATGCAATTCCAGTCTACCTCCTGAAATCGGTTTCCTGCAATTCTGCCCCGCTTTCAAGTCCTCTTGGCAGCCTTACTTCAGTCTATTTTTGGACGATAGCTGTCATTTATAACTCTGCAGGTTTGTGAATTACAGTGCCCCTGAGCTCCTTTCTTCAACTCGGTTTCTTTTGAGCTGGCCGCAACACCGCAGGATGGCTTCAGGCCCTAATCTGGTTCCGGCACGGCACGCTGAGCCTTTCGTTATTTCCTCTTCCTGGTGGGAAATGAGAGTTAAATTTGCCCGTCCAGACACCTCCAGCTAGTCTCTCATTGGTTCTCGCTATTCCTGTTCATCTTCCGCAGAAATTGCAAACTGGGCCAAACAGGAGGTTAAAGGCGCTGACTCTCCAAGTGGGGAGAGTGTTAGTAAAGCGTCTGGAATGTTGCACCCGAGTACCAGGGGAGGAAAACTGAGACATATTTGAACACGTCTCCCGATCACATGGTTGATCATACTTGGGTTCCACATGCATGTTTTAGCTGAAGGAAGAATACCTTAAACCTGGAGAGTTGAGACCCGTGGAATGGGTACCATGCAATATGACTTCAAAGGGTCTTCATTTGCTCACCGAACCTCTCCAATCCTATCACTGCTGCGTTTATGCCCCTGTACACATGCTTGATTCCCTTTCGGAGACATAGCAATCCATAGGTTTTAAGATACTTACTACTCAGGTACATTCTTAGGCGTTTAATATGCGGTGTTGAGTCCATTTCGTTGAGCAAGGAGTAGCTCTTGTCTATTCCATATTTGGCTTAAGGAACTTTATCTGTGCTCATTTCAATCTCTGGTTTTATGCAGCACCCCAACTCACCTTTACCCTTAAGCAAGCATAAGTTGGTTTTCTAAATTTGAGACCCTGTTCTGTTCTGTAATTCAGTTCCTGTGTAGCCAAGTTTCCATTCCGTGTATTACTGATATCTTATGATGTTTCTTTTTCTGTGTGACTTACTTCAGTTAGAATCATCATACCTGAATCCACTCATTGTGCTGCTAAGTGTCTGATGACACAGATTTCATTGCTGAGTGATATTGCTTTGTAAGTAAATACCACAACTTCTTTATCCATTTTTCACTTTCTGCGATGTTGAACTTGTACTGTAAACGAGGTTCTTGTAAACAGAGCCGTTCCAAACTTTGGGGTGGCTGTGTCTTTTTGATTTTAATTTCCCTAAGCTATAGGACCATAAGTGGAAGTGCCCTAGGTTCTGTTGCTTTGTTTTTTAGATGTTTCAGGAAACACCATACACTTCTCCCGAGTGGTTGTTGGCAATTTCCATCCCGCTCATCAGCATAACAAGGCTCCCAGTTCTCCATGGCCTGTCCTGCCTTTCTGGATTTTACACTTTTTTCAGATGGCCCTTTTGACCGGTGGGAAGTGAGACTTCATTGTAGTGCAGATTTCCTTTGCAAGCTTGCTTGGTTGGCCAAAAAGGGCGTATGCGTTTTTTCCTGAATATATTCAGGAAAAAACGCATATGCCCTTTTTGGCCAAGTGCATCATTGTGGACGTTCTGCCTCTTTTCCTATGCTTTCAATGCAATTCCAGTCTACCTCCTGAAATCAGTTTCCTGCAATTCTGCCCCGCTTTCAAGTCCTCTTGGCAGCCTTAATTCAGTCTATTTTTGGACGATAGCTGTCATTTATAACTCTGCAGGTTTGTGAATTACAGTGCCCCTGAGCTCCTTTCTTCAACTCGCTTTCTTTTGAGCTGGCCGCAACACCGCAGGATGGCTTCAGGCCCTAATCTGGTTCCGGTATGGCACGCTGAGCCTTTGGTTATTTCCTCTTCCTGGTGGGAAATGAGAGTTAAATTTGCCCGTCCAGACACCTCCAGCTAGCCTCTCATTGGTTCTCGCTATTCCTGTTCATCTTCCGCAGAAATTGCAAACTGGGCCAAACAGGAGGTTAAAGGGACTGACTCTCCAAGTGGGGAGAGTGTTAGTAAAGCGTCTGGAATGTTGCACCCGAGTACCAGGGGAGGAAAACTGAGACATATTTGAACACGTCTCCCGATCACATGGTTGATCATACTCTAGGTTCCACATGCATGTTTTAGCTGAAGGAAGAATACCTTAAACCTGGGTAGTTGAAACCCGTGGAATGGGTACCATGCAATATGACTTCAAAGGGTCTTCATTTGCTCACCGAACTTCTCCAATCCTATCACTGCTGCGTTTATGCCCCTGTACACATGCTTGATTCTCTTTCGGAGACATAGCAATCCATAGGTTTTAAGATACTTACTAGTCAGGTACATTCTTAGGTGTTTAATATGGGGTGTTGAGTCCATTTCGTTGAGCAAGGAGTAGCTCTTGTCTATTCCATATTTGGCTTAAGGAACTTTATCTGTGCTCATTTCAATCTCTGGTTTTATGCAGCACCCCAACTCACCTTTACCCTTAAGCAAGAATAAGTTGGTTTTCTAAATTTGAGACCTTGTTCTGTTCTGTAATTCAGTTCCTGTGTAGCCAAGTTTACATTCCGTGTATTACTGATATCTTATGATGTTTCTTTTTCTGTGTGACTTATTTCAGTTAGAATCATCATACCTGAATCCACTCATTGTGCTGCTAAGGGCCTGATGACACAGATTTCATTGCTGAGTAATATTGCTTTGTAAGTAAATACCACAACTTCTTTATCCATTTTTCACTTTCTGCGATGTTGAACTTGTACTGTAAACGAGGTTCTTGTAAACAGAGCCGTTCCAAACTTTGGGGTGGCTGTGTCTTTTTGATTTTAATTTCCCTAAGCTATAGGACCATAAGTGGAAGTGCCCTAGGTTCTGTTGCTTTGTTTTTTAGATGTTTCAGGAAACACCATACACTTCTCCCGAGTGGTTGTTGGCAATTTACATCCCGCCCATCAGCATAACAAGGCTCCCAGTTCTCCATGGCCTGTCCTGCCTTTCTGGATTTTACACATTTTTCAGATGGCCCTTTTGACCGGGGGGAAGTGAGACTTCATTGTAGTGCAGATTTCCTTTGCAAGCTTGCTTGGTTGGCCAAAAAGGGCGTATGCGTTTTTTCCTGAATATATTCAGGAGAAAACGCATACGCCCTTTTGGGCCAAGTGCATCATTGTGGACGTTCTGCCTCTTTTCCTATGCTTTCAATGCAATTCCAGTCTACCTCCTGAAATCGGTTTCCTGCAATTCTGCCCCGCTTTCAAGTCCTCTTGGCAGCCTTACTTCAGTCTATTTTTGGACGAAAGCTGTCATTTATAACTCTGCAGGTTTGTGAATTACAGTGCCCCTGAGCTCCTTTCTTCAACTTGCTTTCTTGTGACCTGGCGGCAACACCGCAGGATGGCTTCAGGCCCTAATCTGGTTCCGGCATGGCACGCTGAGCCTTTCGTTATTTCCTCTTCCTGGTGGGAAATGAGAGTTAAATTTGCCCGTCCAGACACCTCCAGCTAGTCTCTCATTGGTTCTCGCTATTCCTGTTCATCTTCCGCAGAAATTGCAAACTGGGCCAAACAGGAGGTTAAAGGCGCTGACTCTCCAAGTGGGGAGAGTGTTAGTAAAGCGTCTGGAATGTTGCACCCGAGTACCAGGGGAGGAAAACTGAGACATATTTGAACACGTCTCCCGATCACATGGTTGATCATACTCTAGGTTCCACATGCATGTTTTAGCTGAAGGAAGAATACCTTAAACCTGGAGAGTTAAGACCCGTGTAATGGGTACCATGCAACATGACTTCTAAGGGTCTTCATTTGCTCACCAAACATCTCCAATCCTATCACTGCTGCGTTTATGCCCCTGTACACATGCTTGATTCTCTTTCGGAGACATAGCAATCCATAGGTTTTACGATACTTACTAGTCAGGTACATTCTTAGGGGTTTAATATACGGTGTTGAGTCCATTTCGTTGAGCAAGGAGTAGCTCTTGTCTATTCCATATTTGACTTAAGGAACTTTATCTGTGCTCATTTCAATCTCTGGTTTTATGCAGCACCCCAACTCACCTTTACCCTTAAGCAAGCATAAGTTGGTTTTCTAAATTTGAGACCCTGTTCTGTTCTGTAATTCAGTTCCTGTGTAGCCAAGTTTACATTCCGTGTATTACTGATATCTTATGATGTTTCTTTTTCTGTGTGACTTACTTCAGTTAGAATCATCATACCTGAATCCACTCATTGTGCTGCTAAGGGCCTGATGACACAGATTTCATTGCTGAGTGATATTGCTTTGTAAGTAAATACCACAACTTCTTTATCCATTTTTCACTTTCTGCGATGTTGAACTTGTACCGTAAACGAGGTTCTTGTAAACAGAGGCGTCCCAAACTTTGGGGTGGCTGTGTCTTTTTGATTTTAATTTCCCTAAGCTATAGGACCATAAGTGGAAGTGCCCTAGGTTCTGTTGCTTTGTTTTTTAGATGTTTCAGGAAACACCATACACTTCTCCCGAGTGGTTGTTGGCAATTTACATCCCGCCCATCAGCATAACAAGGCTCCCAGTTCTCCATGGCCTGTCCTGCCTTTCTGGATTTTACACTTTTTTCAGATGGCCCTTTTGACCGGGAAGAAGTGAGACTTCATTGTAGTGCAGATTTCCTTTGCAAGTTTGCTTGGTTGGCCAAAAAGGGCGTATGCGTTTTTTCCTGAATATATTCAGGAAAAAACGCATACGCCCTTTTTGGCCAAGTGCATCACTGTGGACGTTCTGCCTCTTTTCCTATGCTTTCAATGCAATTCCAGTCTACCTCCTGAAATCGGTTTCCTGCAATTCTGCCCCGCTTTCAAGTCCTCTTGGCAGCCTTACTTCAGTCTATTTTTGGACGATAGCTGTCATTTATAACTCTGCAGGTTTGTGAATTACAGTGCCCCTGAGCTCCTTTCTTCAACTCGGTTTCTTTTGAGCTGGCCGCAACACCGCAGGATGGCTTCAGGCCCTAATCTGGTTCCGGCACGGCACGCTGAGCCTTTCGTTATTTCCTCTTCCTGGTGGGAAATGAGAGTTAAATTTGCCCGTCCAGACACCTCCAGCTAGTCTCTCATTGGTTCTCGCTATTCCTGTTCATCTTCCGCAGAAATTGCAAACTGGGCCAAACAGGAGGTTAAAGGCGCTGACTCTCCAAGTGGGGAGAGTGTTAGTAAAGCGTCTGGAATGTTGCACCCGAGTACCAGGGGAGGAAAACTGAGACATATTTGAACACGTCTCCCGATCACATGGTTGATCATACTTGGGTTCCACATGCATGTTTTAGCTGAAGGAAGAATACCTTAAACCTGGAGAGTTAAGACCCGTGGAATGGGTACCATGCAATATGACTTCAAAGGGTCTTCATTTGCTCACCGAACCTCTCCAATCCTATCACTGCTGCGTTTATGCCCCTGTACACATGCTTGATTCCCTTTCGGAGACATAGCAATCCATAGGTTTTAAGATACTTACTAGTCAGGTACATTCTTAGGCGTTTAATATGCGGTGTTGAGTCCATTTCGTTGAGCAAGGAGTAGCTCTTGTCTATTCCATATTTGGCTTAAGGAACTTTATCTGTGCTCATTTCAATCTCTGGTTTTATGCAGCACCCCAACTCATCTTTCCCCTTAAGCAAGCATAAGTTAGTTTTCTAAATTTGAGACCCTGTTCTGTTCTGTAATTCAGTTCCTGTGTAGCCAAGTTTACATTCCGTGTATTACTGATATCTTATGATGTTTCTTTTTCTGTGTGACTTATTTCAGTTAGAATCATCATACCTGAATCCACTCATTGTGCTGCTAAGGGCCTGATGACACAGATTTCATTGCTGAGTGATATTGCTTTGTAAGTAAATACCACAACTTCTTTATCCATTTTTCACTTTCTGCGATGTTGAACTTGTACTGTAAACGAGGTTCTTGTAAACAGAGCCGTTCCAAACTTTGGGGTGGCTGTGTCTTTTTCATTTTAATTTCCCTAAGCTATAGGACCATAAGTGGCAGTGCCCTAGGCTCTGTTGCTTTGTTTTTTAGATGTTTCAGGAAACACCATACACTTCTCCTGAGTGTCTGTTGGCAATTTACATCCCGCCCATCAGCATAACAAGGCTCCCAGTTCTCCATGGCCTGTCCTGCCTTTCTGTATTTTACACTTTATTCAGATGGCCCTTTTGACCGGGGGGAAGTGAGACTTCATTGTAGTGCAGATTTCCTTTGCAAGCTTGCTTGGTTGGCCAAAAAGGGCGTATGCGTTTTTTCCTGAATATATTCAGGAAAAAACGCATACGCCCTTTTTGGCCAAGTGCATCATTGTGGACGTTCTGCCTCTTTTCCTATGCTTTCAATGCAATTCCAGTCTACCTCCTGAAATCGGTTTCCTGCAATTCTGCCCCGCTTTCAAGTCCTCTTGGCAGCCTTACTTCAGTCTATTTTTGGACGATAGCTGTCATTTATAACTCTGCAGGTTTGTGAATTACAGTGCCCCTGAGCTCCTTTCTTCAACTCGCTTTCTTGTGACCTGGCCGCAACACCGCAGGATGGCTTCAGGCCCTAATCTGGTTCCGGCCCGGATGCTGAGCCTTTGGTTAATTCCTCTTCCTGGTGGGAAATGAGAGTTAAATTTGCCCGTCCAGACACCTCCAGCTAGCCTCTCATTGGTTCTCGCTATTCCTGTTCATCTTCCGCAGAAATTGCAAACTGGGCCAAACAGGAGGTTAAAGGGACTGACTCTCCAAGTGGGGAGAGTGTTAGTAAAGCGTCTGGAATGTTGCACCCGAGTACCAGGGGAGGAAAACTGAGACATATTTGAACACGTCTCCTGATCACATGGTTGATCATACTCTAGGTTCCACATGCATGTTTTAGCTGAAGGAAGAATACCTTAAACCTGGGTAGTTGAAACCCGTGGAATGGGTACCATGCAATATGACTTCAAAGGGTCTTCATTTGCTCACCGAACCTCTCCAATCCTATCACTGCTGCGTTTATGCCCCTGTACACATGCTTGATTCTCTTTCGGAGACATAGCAATCCATAGGTTTTAAGATACTTACAAGTCAGGTACATTCTTAGGCGTTTAATATGGGGTGTTGAGTCCATTTCGTTGAGCAAGGAGTAGCTCTTGTCTATTCCATATTTGGCTTAAGGAACTTTATCTGTGCTCATTTCAATCTCTCATTTTATGCAGCACCCCAACTCACCTTTACCCTTAAGCAAGAATAAGTTGGTTTTCGAAATTTGAGACCCTGTTCTGTTCTGTAATTCAGTTCCTGTGTAGCCAAGTTTACATTCCGTGTATTACTGATATCTTATGATGTTTCTTTTTCTGTGTGACTTATTTCAGTTAGAATCATCATACCTGAATCCACTCATTGTGCTGCTAAGGGCCTGATGACACAGATTTCATTGCTGTGTGATATTGCTTTGTAAGTAAATACCACAACTTCTTTATCCATTTTTCACTTTCTGCGATGTTGAACTTGTACTGTAAACGAGGTTCTTGTAAACAGAGCCGTTCCAAACTTTGGGGTGGCTGTGTCTTTTTGATTTTAATTTCCCTAAACTATAGGACCATAAGTGGAAGTGCCCTAGGTTCTGTTGCTTTGTTTTTTAGATGTTTCAGGAAACACCATACACTTCTCCCTAGTGGTTGTTGGCAATTTACATCCCGCCCATCAGCATAACAAGGCTCCCAGTTCTCCATGGCCTGTCCTGCCTTTCTGGATTTTACACTTTTTTCAGATGGCCCTTTTGACCGGGGGGAAGTGAGACTTCATTGTAGTGCAGATTTCCTTTGCAAGCTTGCTTGGTTGGCCAAAAAGGGCGTATGCGTTTTTTCCTGAATATATTCAGGAAAAAACGCATACGCCCTTTTTGGCCAAGTGCATCATTGTGGACGTTCTGCCTCTTTTCCTATGCTTTCAATGCAATTCCAGTCTACCTCCTGAAATCGGTTTCCTGCAATTCTGCCCCGCTTTGAAGTCCTCTTGGCAGCCTTACTTCAGTCTATTTTTGGACGATAGCTGTCATTTATAACTCTGCAGGTTTGTGAATTACAGTGCCCCTGAGCTCCTTTCTTCAACTCGCTTTCTTTTGAGCTGGCCGCAACACCGCAGGATGGCTTCAGGCCCTAATCTGGTTCCGGCACGGCACGCTGAGCCTTTGGTTATTTCCTCTTCCTGTTGGGAAATGAGAGTTAAATTTGCCCATCCAGACACCTCCAGCTAGCCACTCATTGGTTCTCGCTATTCCTGTTCATCTTCCGCAGAAATTGCAAACTGGGCCAAACAGGAGGTTAAAGGCGCTGACTCTCCAAGTGGGGAGAGTGTTAGTAAAGCGTCTGGAATGTTGCACCCGAGTACCAGGGGAGGAAAACTGAGACATATTTGAACACGTCTCCCGATCACATGGTTGATCATACTCTAGGTTCCACATGCATGTTTTAGCTGAAGGAAGAATACCTTAAAACTGGGTAGTTGAAACCCGTGGAATGGGTACCATGCAATATGACTTCAAAGGGTCTTCATTTGCTCACCGAACCTCTCCAATCCTATCACTGCTGCGTTTATGCCCCTGTACACATGCTTGATTCTCTTTCGGAGACATAGCAATCCATAGGTTTTAAGATACTTACTAGTCAGGTACATTCTTAGGCGTTTAATATGCGGTGTTGAGTCCATTTTGTTGAACAAGGAGTAGCTCTTGTCTATTCCATATTTGGCTTAAGGAACTTTATCTGTGCTCATTTCAATCTCTGGTTTTATGCAGCACCCCAACTCACCTTTCCCCTTAAGCAAGCATAAGTTGGTTTTCTAAATTTGAGAACCTGTTCTGTTTTGGAATT
Source organism: Stenella coeruleoalba (assembly GCF_951394435.1). Classification (NCBI taxonomy): domain Eukaryota; kingdom Metazoa; phylum Chordata; class Mammalia; order Artiodactyla; family Delphinidae; genus Stenella; species Stenella coeruleoalba. The sequence goes on along the minus strand of NW_027646015.1, from coordinate 893,492 downwards.
CAGTTCCTGTGTAGCCAAGTTTACATTCCGTGTATTACTGATATCTTATGATGTTTCTTTTTCTGTGTGACTTATTTCAGTTAGAATCATCGTACCTGAATCCACTCATTGTGCTGCTAAGGGCCTGATGACATAGATTTCATTGCTGAGTGATACTGCATTGTACGTAAGTACCACAAGTTCTTTATCCATTTTTCACTTTCTGCGATGTTGAACTTGTACTGTAAACGAGGTTCTTGTAAACAGAGCCGTTCCAAACTTTGGGGTGGCTGTGTCTTTTTGATTTTAATTTCCCTAAGCTATAGGACCATAAGTGGAAGTGCCCTAGGCTCTGTTGCTTTGTTTTTTAGATGTTTCAGGAAACACCATACACTTCTCCCGAGTGTCTGTTGGCAATTTACATCCCGCCCATCAGCATAACAAGGCTCCCAGTTCTCAATGGCCTGTTGCCTTTCTGGATTTTACACTTTTTTCAGATGGCCCTTTTGACCGGGGGGAAGTGAGACTTTATTGTAGTGCAGATTTCCTTTGCAAGCTTGCTTGGTTGGCCAAAAAGGGCGTATGCGTTTTTTCCTGAATATATTCAGGAAAAAACGCATACGCCCTTTTTGGCCAAGTGCATCACTGTGGACGTTCTGCCTCTTTTCCTATGCTTTCAATGCAATTCCAGTCTACGTCCTGAAATCGTTTTCCTGCAATTCTGCCCCGCTTTCAAGTCCTCTTGGCAGCCTTACTTCAGTCTATTTTTGGACGATAGCTGTCATTTATAACTCTGCAGGTTTGTGAATTACAGTGCCCCTGAGCTCCTTTCTTCAACTCGCTTTCTTTTGAGCTGGCCGCAACACCGCAGGATGGCTTCAGGCCCTAATCTGGTTCCGGTATGGCACGCTGAGCCTTTGGTTATTTCCTCTTCCTGGTGGGAAATGAGAGTTAAATTTGCCCGTCCAGACACCTCCAGCTAGCCTCTCATTGGTTCTCGCTATTCCTGTTCATCTTCCGCAGAAATTGCAAACTGGGCCAAACAGGAGGTTAAAGGCGCTGACTCTCCAAGTGGGGAGAGTGTTAGTAAAGTGTCTGGAATGTTGCACCCGAGTACCAGGGGAGGAAAACTGAGACATATTTGAACACGTCTCCCTTTCACATGGTTGATCATACTTGGGTTCCACATGCATGTTTTAGCTGAAGGAAGAATACCTTAAACCTGGAGAGTTGAGACCCGTGGAATGGGTACCATGCAACATGACTTCAAAGGGTCTTCATTTGCTCACCGAACCTCTCCAATCCTATCACTGCTGCGTTTATGCCCCTGTACACATGCTTGATTCTCTTTTGGAGACATAGCAATCCATAGGTTTTACGATACTTACTAGTCAGGTACATTCTTAGGCGTTTAATATGCGGTGTTGAGTCCATTTCGTTGAGCAAGGAGTAGCTCTTGTCTATTCCATATTTGACTTAAGGAACTTTATCTGTGCTCATTTCAATCTCTGGTTTTATGCAGCACCCCAACTCACCTTTACCCTTAAGCAAGCATAAGTTGGTTTTCTAAATTTGAGACCCTGTTCTGTTCTGTAATTCAGTTCCTGTGTAGCCAAGTTTACATTCCGTGTATTACTGATATCTTATGATGTTTCTTTTTCTGTGTGACTTATTTCAGTTAGAATCATCATACCTGAATCCACTCATTGTGATGCTAAGGGCCTGATGACACAGATTTCATTGCTGAGTGATACTGCATTGTACGTAAGTACCACAACTTCTTTATCCATTTTTCACTTTCTGCGATGTTGAACTTGTACTGTAAACGAGGTTCTTGTAAACAGAGCCGTCCCAAACTTTGGGGTGGCTGTGTCTTTTTGATTTTAATTTCCCTAAGCTATAGGACCATAAGTGGCAGTGCCCTAGGCTCTGTTGCTTTGTTTTTTAGATGTTTCAGGAAACACCATACACTTCTCCGGAGTGTCTGTTGGCAATTTACATCCCGCCTATCAGCATAACAAGGCTCCCAGTTCTCCATGGCCTGTCCTGCCTTTCTGGATTTTACACTTTTTTCAGATTGCCCTTTTGACCGGGGGGAAGTGAGACTTCATTGTAGTGCAGATTTCCTTTGCAAGCTTGCTTGGTTGGCCAAAAAGGGCGTATGCGTTTTTTCCTGAATATATTCAGGAAAAAACGCATACGCCCTTTTTGGCCAAGTGCATCATTGTGGACGTTCTGCCTCTTTTCCTATGCTTTCAATGCAATTCCAGTCTACCTCCTGAAATCGGTTTCCTGCAATTCTGCCCCGCTTTCAAGTCCTCTTGGCAGCCTTACTTCAGTCTATTTTTGGACGATAGCTGTCATTTATAACTCTGCAGGTTTGTGAATTACAGTGCCCCTGAGCTCCTTTCTTCAACTCGCTTTCTTGTGACCTGGCCGCAACACCGCAGGATGGCTTCAGGCCCTAATCTGGTTCCGGCACAGCACGCTGAGCCTTTGGTTAATTCCTCTTCCTGGGGGGAAATGAGAGTTAAATTTGCCCGTCCAGACACCTCCAGCTAGTCTCTCATTGGTTCTCGCTATTCCTGTTCATCTTCCGCAGAAATTGCAAACTGGGCCAAACAGGAGGTTAAAGGGACTGACTCTCCAAGTCGGGAGAGTGTTAGTAAAGCGTCTGGAATGTTGCACCCGAGTACCAGGGGAGGAAAACTGAGACATATTTGAACACGTCTCCCGATCACATGGTTGATCATACTCTAGGTTCCACATGCATGTTTTAGCTGAAGGAAGAATACCTTAAACCTGGGTAGTTGAAACCCGTGGAATGGGTACCATGCAATATGACTTCAAAGGGTCTTCATTTGCTCACCGAACCTCTCCAATCCTATCACTGCTGCGTTTATGCCCCTGTACACATGCTTGATTCTCTTTCGGAGACATAGCAATCCATAGGTTTTAAGATACTTACTAGTCAGGAACATTCTTAGGCGTTTAATATGGGGTGTTGAGTCCATTTCGTTGAGCAAGGAGTAGCTCTTGTCTATTCCATATTTGGCTTAAGGAACTTTATCTGTGCTCATTTCAATCTCTGGTTTTATGCAGCACCCCAACTCACCTTTACCCTTAAGCAAGAATAAGTTGGTTTTCTAAATTTGAGACCCTGTTCTGTTCTGTAATTCAGTTCCTGTGTAGCCAAGTTTACATTCCGTGTATTACTGATATCTTATGATGTTTCTTTTTCTGTGTGACTTATTTCAGTTAGAATCATCATACCTGAATCCACTCATTGTGCTGCTAAGGGCCTGATGACACAGATTTCATTGCTGAGTGATATTGCTTTGTAAGTAAATACCACAACTTCTTTATCCATTTTTCAATTTCTGCGATGTTGAACTTGTACTATAAACGAGGTTCTTGTAAACAGAGCCGTTCCAAACTTTGGGGTGGCTGTGTCTTTTTGATTTTAATTTCCCTAAGCTATAGGACCATAAGTGGAAGTGCCCTAGGTTCTGTTGCTTTGTTTTTTAGATGTTTCAGGAAACACCATACACTTCTCCCGAGTGGTTGTTGGCAATTTACATCCCGCCCATCAGCATAACAAGGCTCCCAGTTCTCCATGGCCTGTCCTGCCTTTCTGGATTTTACACTTTTTTCAGATGGTCCTTTTGACCAGGGGGAAGTGAGACTTCATTGTAGTGCAGATTTCCTTTGCAAGCTTGCTTGGTTGGCCAAAAAGGGCGTATGCGTTTTTTCCTGAATATATTCAGGAAAAAACGCATACGCACTTTTTGGCCAAGTGCATCATTGTGGACGTTCTGCCTCTTTTCCTATGCTTTCAATGCAATTCCAGTCTACCTACTGAAATCGGTTTCCTGCAATTCTGCCCCGCTTTCAAGTCCTCTTGGCAGCCTTACTTCAGTCTATTTTTGGACGATAGCTGTCATTTATAACTCTGCAGGTTTGTGAATTACAGTGCCCCTGAGCTCCTTTCTTCAACTTGCTTTCTTGTGACCTGGCCGGAACACTGCAGGATGGCTTCAGGCCCTAATCTGGTTCCGGCACGTCACGCTGAGCCTTTGGTTATTTCCTTTTCCTGGAGGGAAATGAGATTTAAATTTGCCCGCCCAGACACCTCCAGCTAGTCTCTCATTGGTTCTCGCTATTCCTGTTCATCTTCCGCAGAAATTGCAAACTGGGCCAAACAGGAGGTTAAAGGCGCTGACTCTCCAAGTGTGGAGAGTGTTAGTAAAGCATCTGGAATGTTGCACCCGAGTACCAGGGGAGGAAAACTGAGACATATTTGAACACGTCTCCCGTTCACATGGTTCATCATACTTGGGTTCCACATGCATGTTTTAGCTGAAGGAAGAATACCTTAAACCTGGAGAGTTAAGACCCGTGTAATGGGTACCATGCAATATGACTTCAAAGGGTCTTCATTTGCTCACCGAACCTCTCCAATCCTATCACTGCTGCGTTTATGTCCCTGTACACATGCTTGATTCTCTTTCGGAGACATAGCAATCCATAGGTTTTAAGATACTTACTAGTCAGGTACATTCTTAGGCGTTTAATATGCGGTGTTGAGTCCATTTCGTTGAGCAAGGAGTAGCTCTAGTCTATTCCATATTTGACTTAAGGAACTTTATCTGTGCTCATTTCAATCTCTGGTTTTATGCAGCACCCCAACTCACCTTTACCCTTAAGCAAGCATAAGTTGGTTTTCTAAATTTGAGACCCTGTTCTGTTCTGTAATTCAGTTCCTGTGTAGCCAAGTTTCCATTCCGTGTATTACTGATATCTTATGATGTTTCTTTTTCTGTGTGACTTACTTCAGTTAGAATCATCATACCTGAATCCACTCATTGTGCTGCTAAGGGCCTGATGACACAGATTTCATTGCTGAGTGATATTGCTTTGTAAGTAAATACCACAACTTCTTTATCCATTTTTCACTTTCTGCGATGTTGAACTTGTACTGTAAACGAGGTTCTTGTAAACAGAGCCGTTCCAATCTTTGGGGTGGCTGTGTCTTTTTGATTTTAATTTCCCTAAGCTATAGGACCATAAGTGGAAGTGCCCTAGGTTCTGTTGCTTTGTTTTTTAGATGTTTCAGGAAACACCATACACTTCTCCCGAGTGGTTCTTGGCAATTTACATCCCGCCCATCAGCATAACAAGGCTCCCAGTTCTCCATGGCCTGTCCTGCCTTTCTGGATTTTACACTTTTTTCAGATGGCCCTTTTGACCGGGGGGAAGTGAGACTTCATTGTAGTGCAGATTTCCTTTGCAAGCTTGCTTGGTTGGCCAAAAAGGGCGTATGCGTTTTTTCCTGAATATATTCAGGAAAAACCGCATACGCCCTTTTTGGCCAAGTGCATCATTGTGGACGTTCTGCCTCTTTTCCTGTGCTTTCAATGCAATTCCAGTCTACCTCCTGAAATCGGTTTCCTGCAATTCTGCCCCGCTTTCAAGTCCTCTTGGCAGCCTTACTTCAGTCTATTTTTGGACGATAGCTGTCATTTATAACTCTGCAGGTTTGTGAATTACAGTGCCCCTGAGCTCCTTTCTTCAACTCGGTTTCTTTTGAGCTGGCCGCAACACCGCAGGATGACTTCAGGCCCTAATCTGGTTCCGGTACGGCACGCTGAGCCTTTGGTTATTTCCTCTTCCTGGTGGGAAATGAGAGTTAAATTTGCCCGTCCAGACACCTCCAGCTAGTCTCTCATTGGTTCTCGCTATTCCTGTTCATCTTCCGCAGAAATTGCAAACTGGGCCAAACAGGAGGTTAAAGGCGCTGACTCTCCAAGTGGGGAGAGTGTTAGTAAAGCGTCTGGAATGTTGCACCCGAGTACCAGGGGAGGAAAACTGAGACATATTTGAACACGTCTCCCGTTCACATGGTTGATCATACTTGGGTTCCACATGCATGTTTTAGCTGAAGGAAGAATACCTTAAACCTGGAGAGTTGAGACCCGTGGAATGGGTACCATGCAATATGACTTCAAACGGTCTTCATTTGCTCACCGAACCTCTCCAATCCTATCACTGCTGCGTTTATGCCCCTGTACACATGCTTGATTCTCTTTCGGAGACATAGCAATCCATAGGTTTTAAGATACTTACTAGTCAGGTACATTCTTAGGCGTTTAATATGCGGTGTTGAGTCCATTTCGTTGAGCAAGGAGTAGCTCTTGTCTATTCCATATTTGACTTAAGGAACTTTATCTGTGCTCATTTCAATCTCTGGTTTTATGCAGCACCCCAACTCACCTTTAACCTTAAGCAAGCATAAGTTGGTTTTCTAAATTTGAGACCCTGTTCTGTTCTGTAATTCAGTTCCTGTGTAGCCAAGTTTACATTCCGTGTATTACTGATATCTTATGATGTTTCTTTTTCTGTGTGACTTATTTCAGTTAGAATCATCGTACCTGAATCTACTCATTATGCTGCTACGGGCCTGATGACATAGATTTCATTGCTGAGTGATACTGCATTGTACGTAAGTACCACAAGTTCTTTATCCATTTTTCACTTTCTGCGATGTTGAACTTGTACTGTAAACGAGGTTCTTGTAAACAGAGCCGTTCCAAACTTTGGGGTGGCTGTGTCTTTTTGATTTTAATTTCCCTAAGCTATAGGACCATAAGTGGAAGTGCCCTAGGCTCTGTTGCTTTGTTTTTTAGATGTTTCAGGAAACACCATACACTTCTCCCGAGTGTCTGTTGGCAATTTACATCCTGCCCATCAGCATAACAAGGCTCCCAGTTCTCCATGGCCTGTCCTGCCTTTCTGGATTTTACACTTTTTTCAGATGGCCCTTTTGACCGGGGGGAAGTGAGACTTCATTGTAGTGCAGATTTCCTTTGCAAGCTTGCTTGGTTGGCCAAAAAGGGCGTATGCGTTTTTTCCTGAATATATTCAGGAAAAAACGCATACGCCCTTTTTGGCCAAGTGCGTCATTGCGGACGTTCTGCCTCTTTTCCTATGCTTTCAATGCAATTCCAGTCTACCTCCTGAAATCGGTTTCCTGCAATTCTGCCCCGCTTTCAAGTCCTCTTGGCAGCCTTACTTCAGTCTATTTTTGGACGATAGCTGTCATTTATAACTCTGCAGGTTTGTGAATTACAGTGCCCCTGAGCTCCTTTCTTCAACTCGCTTTCTTGTGACCTGGCCGCAACACCACAGGATGGCTTCAGGCCCTAATCTGGTTCCGGCCCGGCATGCTGAGCCTTTGGTTAATTCCTCTTCCTGGTGGGAAATGAGAGTTAAATTTGCCCGTCCAGACACCTCCAGCTAGCCTCTCATTGGTTCTCGCTATTCCTGTTCATCTTCCGCAGAAATTGCAAACTGGGCCAAACAGGAGGTTAAAGGGACTGACTCTCCAAGTGGGGAGAGTGTTAGTAAAGCGTCTGGAATGTTGCACCCGAGTACCAGGGGAGGAAAACTGAGACATATTTGAACACGTCTCCTGATCACATGGTTGATCATACTCTAGGTTCCACATGCATGTTTTAGCTGAAGGAAGAATACCTTAAACCTGGGTAGTTGAAACCCGTGGAATGGGTACCATGCAATATGACTTCAAAGGGTCTTCATTTGCTCACTGAACCTCTCCAATCCTATCACTGCTGCGTTTATGCCCCTGTACACATGCTTGATTCTCTTTCGTAGACATAGCAATCCATAGGTTTTAAGATACTTACAAGTCAGGTACATTCTTAGGCGTTTAATATGGGGTGTTGAGTCCATTTCGTTGAGCAAGGACTAGCTCTTGTCTATTCCATATTTGGCTTAAGGAACTTTATCTGTGCTCATTTCAATCTCTGGTTTTATGCAGCACCCCAACTCACCTTTACCCTTAAGCAAGCATAAGTTGGTTTTCTAAATTTGAGACCCTGTTCTGTTCTGTAATTCAGTTCCTGTGTAGCCAAGTTTACATTCCGTGTATTACTGATATCTTATGATGTTTCTTTTTCTGTGTGACTTATTTCAGTTAGAATCATCATACCTGAATCCACTCATTGTGCTGCTAAGGGCCTGATGACACAGATTTCATTGCTGTGTGATATTGCTTTGTAAGTAAATACCACAACTTCTTTATCCATTTTTCACTTTCTGCGATGTTGAACTTGTACTGTAAACGAGGTTCTTGTAAACAGAGCCGTTCCAAACTTTGGGGTGGCTGTGTCTTTTTGATTTTAATTTCCCTAAGCTATAGGACCATAAGTGGCAGTGCCCTAGGCTCTGTTGCTTTGTTTTTTAGATGTTTCAGGAAACACCATACACTTCTCCCGAGTGTCTGTTGGCAATTTACATCCTGCCCATCAGCATAACAAGGCTCCCAGTTCTCCATGGCCTGTCCTGCCTTTCTGGATTTTACACTTTTTTCAGATGGCCCTTTTGACCGGGGGGAAGTGAGACTTCATTGTAGTGCAGATTTCCTTTGCAAGCTTGCTTGGTTGGCCAAAAAGGGCGTATGCGTTTTTTCCTGAATATATTCAGGAAAAAACGCATACGCCCTTTTGGGCCAAGTGCATCATTGTGGACGTTCTGCCTCTTTTCCTATGCTTTCAATGCAATTCCAGTCTACCTCCTGAAATCGGTTTCCTGCAATTCTGCCCCGCTTTCAAGTCCTCTTGGCAGCCTTACTTCAGTCTATTTTTGGACGATAGCTGTCATTTATAACTCTGCAGGTTTGTGAATTACAGTGCCCCTGAGCTCCTTTCTTCAACTCGCTTTCTTTTGAGCTGGCCGCAACACCGCAGGATGGCTTCAGGCCCTAATCTGGTTCCAGTACAGCACGCTGAGCCTTTGGTTATTTCCTCTTCCTGTTGGGAAATGAGAGTTAAATTTGCCCGTCCAGACACCTCCAGCTAGTCCATTGGTTCTCGCTATTCCTGTTCATCTTCCGCAGAAATTGCAAACTGGGCCAAACAGGAGGTTAAAGGGACTGACTCTCCAAGTCGGGAGAGTGTTAGTAAAGCGTCTGGAATGTTGCACCCGAGTACCAGGGTACGAAAACTGAGACATATTTGAACACGTCTCCCGTTCACATGGTTGATCATACTTGGGTTCCACATGCATGTTTTAGCTGAAGGAAGAATACCTTAAACCTGGAGAGTTGAGACCCGTGTAATGGGTACCATGCAATATGACTTCAAAGGGTCTTCATTTGCTCACCGAACCTCTCCAATCCTATCACTGCTGCGTTTATGCCCCTGTACACATGCTTGATTCTCTTTCGGAGACATAGCAATCCATAGGTTTTAAGATACTTACTAGTCAGGTACATTCTTAGGCGTTTAATATGGGGTGTTGAGTCCATTTCGTTGAGCAAGGAGTAGCTCTTGTCTATTCCATATTTGACTTAAGGAACTTTATCTGTGCTCATTTCAATCTCTGGTTTTATGCAGCACCCCAACTCACCTTTCCCCTTAAGCAAGCATAAGTTGGTTTTCTAAATTTGAGACCCTGTTCTGTTCTGTAATTCAGCTCCTGTGTAGCCAAGTTTCCATTCCGTGTATTACTGATATCTTATGATGTTTCTTTTTCTGTGTGACTTATTTCAGTTAGAATCATCATACCTGAATCCACTCATTGTGCTGCTAAGGGCCTGATGACATAGATTTCATTGCTGAGTGATATTGCTTTGTAAGTGAATACCACAACTTCTTTATCCATTTTTCACTTTCTGCGATGTTGAACTTGTACTGTAAACGAGGTTCTTGTAAACAGAGCCGTTCCAAACTTTGGGGTGGCTGTGTCTTTTTGATTTTAATTTCCCTAAGCTATAGGACCATAAGTGGAAGTGCCCTAGGTTCTGTTGCTTTGTTTTTTAGATGTTTCAGGAAACACCATACACTTCTCCCGAGTGGTTGTTGGCAATTTACATCCCGCCCATCAGCATAACAAGGCTCCCAGTTCTCCATGGCCTGTCCTGCCTTTCTGGATTTTACACTTTTTTCAGATGGCCCTTTTGACCGGGGGGAAGTGAGACTTCATTGTAGTGCAGATTTCCTTTGCAAGCTTGCTTGGTTGGCCAAAGAGGGCGTATGCGTTTTTTCCTGAATATATTCAGGAAAAAACGCATACGCCCTCTTTGGCCAAGTGCATCATTGTGGACGTTCTGCCTCTTTTCCTATGCTTTCAATGCAATTCCAGTCTACCTCCTGAAATCGGTTTCCTGCAATTCTGCCCCGCTTTCAAGTCCTCTTGGCAGCCTTACTTCAGTCTATTTTTGGACGATAGCTGTCATTTATAACTCTGCAGGTTTGTGAATTACAGTGCCCCTGAGCTCCTTTCTTCAACTCGCTTTCTTGTGACCTGGCCGCAACACCGCAGGATGGCTTCAGGCCCTAATCTGGTTCCGGTACGGCACGCTGAGCCTTTGGTTATTTCCTCTTCCTGGTGGGAAATGAGAGTTAAATTTGCCCGTCCAGACACCTCCAGCTAGCCTCTCATTGGTTCTCACTATTCCTGTTCATCTTCCGCAGAAATTGCAAACTGGGCCAAACAGGAGGTTAAAGGGACTGACTCTCCAAGTCGGGAGAGTGTTAGTAAAGCGTCTGGAATGTTGCACCCGAGTACCAGGGTACGAAAACTGAGACATATTTGAACACGTCTCCCGTTCACATGGTTGATCATACTCTGGGTTCCACATGCATGTTTTAGCTGAAGGAAGAATAACTTAAACCTGGAGAGTTGAGACCCGTGTAATGGGTACCATGCAATATGACTTCAAAGGGTCTTCATTTGCTCACCGAACCTCTCCAATCCTATCACTGCTGCGTTTATGCCCCTGTATACATGCTTGATTCTCTTTCGGAGACATAGCAATCCATAGGTTTTAAGATACTTACTAGTCAGGTACATTCTTAGGCGTTTAATATGCGGTGTTGAGTCCATTTCGTTGAGCAAGGAGTAGCTCTTGTCTATTCCATATTTGGCTTAAGGAACTTTATCTGTGCTCATTTCAATCTCTGGTTTTATGCAGCACCCCAACTCACCTTTCCCCTTAAGCAAGCATAAGTTAGTTTTCTAAATTTGAGACCCTGTTCTGTTCTGTAATTCAGTTCCTGTGTAGCCAAGTTTACATTCCGTGTATTACTGATATCTTATGATGTTTCTTTTTCTGTGTGACTTACTTCAGTTAGAATCATCATACCTGAATCCACTCATTGTGCTGCTAAGGGCCTGATGACACAGATTTCATTGCTGAGTGATATTGCTTTGTAAGTAAATACCACAACTTCTTTATCCATTTTTCACTTTCTGCGATGTTGAACTTGTACTGTAAACGAGGTTCTTGTAAACAGAGCCGTTCCAAACTTTGGGGTGGCTGTGTCTTTTTCATTTTAATTTCCCTAAGCTATAGGACCATAAGTGGAAGTGCCCTAGGTTCTGTTGCTTTGTTTTTTAGTTGTTTCAGGAAACACCATACACTTCTCCCAAGTGGTTCTTGGCAATTTACATCCCGCCCATCAGCATAACAAGGCTCCCTGTTCTCCATGGCCTGTCCTGCCTTTCTGGATTTTACACTTTTTTCAGATGGCCCTTTTGACAGGGGAAAAGTGAGACTTCATTGTAGTGCAGATTTCCTTGGCAAGTTTGCTTGGTTGGCCAAAAAGGGCGTATGCGTTTTTTCCTGAATATATTCAGGAAAAAACGCATACGCCCTTTTTGGCCAAATGCATCATTGTGGACGTTCTGCCTCTTTTCCTATGCTTTCAATGCAATTCCAGTCTACCTCCTGAAATCGGTTTCCTGCAATTCTGCCCCGCTTTCAAGTCCTCTTGGCAACCTTACTTCAGTCTATTTTTGGACGATAGCTGTCATTTATAACTCTGCAGGTTTGTGAATTACAGCGCCCCTGAGCTCCTTTCTTCAACTCGCTTTCTTGTGACCTGGCCGCAACACCGCAGGATGTCTTCAGGCCCTAATCTGGTTCTGGAACGGCACGCTGAGCCTTTGGTTAATTCCTCTTCCTGGTGGGAAATGAGAGTTAAATTTGCCCATCCAGACACCTCCAGCTAGCCTCTCATTGGTTCTCGCTATTCCTGTTCATCTTCCACAGAAATTGCAAACTGGGCCAAACAGGAGGTTAAAGGGACTGACTCTCCAAGTGGGGAGAGTGTTAGTAAAGCATCTGGAATGTTGCACCCGAGTACCAGGGTACAAAAACTGAGACATATTTGAACACATCACCCGATCACATGGTTGATCATACTCTAGGTTCCACATGCATGTTTTAGCTGAAGGAAGAATACCTTAAACCTGGGTAGTTGAAACCCGTGGAATGGGTACCATGCAATATGACTTCAAAGGGTCTTCATTTGCTCACCGAACCTCTCCAATCCTATCACTGCTGCGTTTATGCCCCTGTATACATGCTTGATTCTCTTTCGGAGACATAGCAATCCATAGGTTTTAAGATACTTACTAGTCAGGTACATTCTTAGGCGTTTAATATGCGGTGTTGAGTCCATTTCGTTGAGCAAGGAGTAGCTCTTGTCTATTCCATATTTGGCTTAAGGAACTTTATCTGTGCTCATTTCAATCTCTGGTTTTATGCAGCACCCCAACTCACCTTTCCCCTTAAGCAAGCATAAGTTAGTTTTCTAAATTTGAGACCCTGTTCTGTTCTGTAATTCAGTTCCTGTGTAGCCAAGTTTACATTCCGTGTATTACTGATATCTTATGATGTTTCTTTTTCTGTGTGACTTATTTCAGTTAGAATCATCATACCTGAATCCACTCATTGTGCTGCCAAGGGCCTGATGACACAGATTTCATTGCTGAGTGATATTGCTTTGTAAGTAAATACCACAACTTCTTTATCCATTTTTCACTTTCTGCGATGTTGAACTTGTACTGTAAACGAGGTTCTTGTAAACAGAGCCGTTCCAAACTTTGGGGTGGCTGTGTCTTTTTCATTTTAATTTCCCTAAGCTATAGGACCATAAGTGGCAGTGCCCTAGGCTCTGTTGCTTTGTTTTTTAGATGTTTCAGGAAACACCATACACTTCTCCTGAGTGTCTGTTGGCAATTTACATCCCGCCCATCAGCATAACAAGGCTCCCAGTTCTCCATGGCCTGTCCTGCCTTTCTGTATTTTACACTTTATTCAGATGGCCCTTTTGACCGGGGGGAAGTGAGACTTCATTGTAGTGCAGATTTCCTTTGCAAGCTTGCTTGGTTGGCCAAAAAGGGCGTATGCGTTTTTTCCTGAATATATTCAGGAAAAAACGCATACGCCCTTTTTGGCCAAGTGCATCATTGTGGACGTTCTGCCTCTTTTCCTATGCTTTCAATGCAATTCCAGTCTACCTCCTGAAATCGGTTTCCTGCAATTCTGCCCCGCTTTCAAGTCCTCTTGGCAGCCTTACTTCAGTCTATTTTTGGACGATAGCTGTCATTTATAACTCTGCAGGTTTGTGAATTACAGTGCCCCTGAGCTCCTTTCTTCAACTCGCTTTCTTGTGACCTGGCCGCAACACCGCAGGATGGCTTCAGGCCCTAATCTGGTTCCGGCCCGGATGCTGAGCCTTTGGTTAATTCCTCTTCCTGGTGGGAAATGAGAGTTAAATTTGCCCGTCCAGACACCTCCAGCTAGCCTCTCATTGGTTCTCGCTATTCCTGTTCATCTTCCGCAGAAATTGCAAACTGGGCCAAACAGGAGGTTAAAGGCGCTGACTCTCCAAGTGGGGAGAGTGTTAGTAAAGCGTCTGGAATGTTGCACCCGAGTACCAGGGGAGGAAAACTGAGACATATTTGAACACGTCTCCCGATCACATGGTTGATCATACTCTGGGTTCCACATGCATGTTTTAGCTGAAGGAAGAATACCTAAAACCTGGGTAGTTGAAACCCGTGGAATGGGTACCATGCAATATGACTTCAAAGGGTCTTCATTTGCTCACCGAACCTCTCCAATCCTATCACTGCTGCGTTTATGCCCCTGTACACATGCTTGATTCTCTTTCGGAGACATAGCAATCCATAGGTTTTAAGATACTTACTAGTCAGGTACATTCTTAGGCGTTTAATATGCGGTGTTGAGTCCATTTTGTTGAACAAGGAGTAGCTCTTGTCTATTCCATATTTGGCTTAAGGAACTTTATCTGTGCTCATTTCAATCTCTGGTTTTATGCAGCACCCCAACTCACCTTTCCCCTTAAGCAAGCATAAGTTGGTTTTCTAAATTTGAGAACCTGTTCTGTTTTGGAATTCAGTTCCTGTGTAGCCAAGTTTACATTCCGTGTATTACTGATATCTTATGATGTTTCTTTTTCTGTGTGACTTATTTCAGTTAGAATCATCGTACCTGAATCCACTCATTGTGCTGCTAAGGGCCTGATGACATAGATTTCATTGCTGAGTGATACTGCATTGTACGTAAGTACCACAAGTTCTTTATCCATTTTTCACTTTCTGCGATGTTGAACTTGTACTGTAAACGAGGTTCTTGTAAACAGAGCCGTTCCAAACTTTGGGGTGGCTGTGTCTTTTTGATTTTAATTTCCCTAAGCTATAGGACCATAAGTGGAAGTGCCCTAGGCTCTGTTGCTTTGTTTTTTAGATGTTTCAGGAAACACCATACACTTCTCCCGAGTGTCTGTTGGCAATTTACATCCCGCCCATCAGCATAACAAGGCTCCCAGTTCTCAATGGCCTGTTGCCTTTCTGGATTTTACACTTTTTTCAGATGGCCCTTTTGACCGGGGGGAAGTGAGACTTTATTGTAGTGCAGATTTCCTTTGCAAGCTTGCTTGGTTGGCCAAAAAGGGCGTATGCGTTTTTTCCTGAATATATTCAGGAAAAAACGCATACGCCCTTTTTGGCCAAGTGCATCACTGTGGACGTTCTGCCTCTTTTCCTATGCTTTCAATGCAATTCCAGTCTACGTCCTGAAATCGGTTTCCTGCAATTCTGCCCCGCTTTCAAGTCCTCTTGGCAGCCTTACTTCAGTCTATTTTTGGACGATAGCTGTCATTTATAACTCTGCAGGTTTGTGAATTACAGTGCCCCTGAGCTCCTTTCTTCAACTAGCTTTCTTGTGACCTGGCCGCAACACCGCAGAATGGCTTCAGGCCCTAATCTGGTTCCGGCCCGGCATGCTGAGCCTTTGGTTAATTCCTATTCCTGGTGGAAATGAGAGTTAAATTTGCCCGTTCAGACACCTCCAGCTAGTCTCTCATTGGTTCTCGCTATTCCTGTTCATCTTCCGCAGAAATTGCAAACTGGGCCAAACAGGAGGTTAAAGGGACTGACTCTCCAAGTGGGGAGAGTGTTAGTAAAGCATCTGGAATGTTGCACCCGAGTACCAGGGTACGAAAACTGAGACATATTTGAACACATCTCCCGATCACATGGTTGATCATACTCTAGGTTCCACATGCATGTTTTAGCTGAAGGAAGAATACCTTAAACCTGGGTAGTTGAAACCCGTGGAATGGGTACCATGCAATATGACTTCAAAGGGTCTTCATTTGCTCACCGAACCTCTCCAATCCTATCACTGCTGCGTTTATGCCCCTGTATACATGCTTGATTCTCTTTCGGAGACATAGCAATCCATAGGTTTTAAGATACTTACTAGTCAGGTACATTCTTAGGCGTTTAATATGCGGTGTTGAGTCCATTTCGTTGAGCAAGGAGTAGCTCTTGTCTATTCCATATTTGGCTTAAGGAACTTTATCTGTGCTCATTTCAATCTCTGGTTTTATGCAGCACCCCAACTCACCTTTCCCCTTAAGCAAGCATAAGTTAGTTTTCTAAATTTGAGACCCTGTTCTGTTCTGTAATTCAGTTCCTGTGTAGCCAAGTTTACATTCCGTGTATTACTGATATCTTATGATGTTTCTTTTTCTGTGTGACTTATTTCAGTTAGAATCATCATACCTGAATCCACTCATTGTGCTGCTAAGGGCCTGATGACACAGATTTCATTGCTGAGTGATACTGCATTGTACGTAAGTACCACAACTTCTTTATCCATTTTTCACTTTCTGCGATGTTGAACTTGTACTGTAAACGAGGTTCTTGTAAACAGAGGCGTCCCAAACTTTGGGGTGGCTGTGTCTTTTTGATTTTAATTTCCCTAAGCTATAGGACCATAAGTGGCAGTGCCCTAGGCTCTGTTGCTTTGTTTTTTAGATGTTTCAGGAAACACCATACACTTCTCCGGAGTGTCTGTTGGCAATTTACATCCCGCCTATCAGCATAACAAGGCTCCCAGTTCTCCATGGCCTGTCCTGCCTTTCTGGATTTTACACTTTTTTCAGATTGCCCTTTTGACCGGGGGGAAGTGAGACTTCATTGTAGTGCAGATTTCCTTTGCAAGCTTGCTTGGTTGGCCAAAAAGGGCGTATGCGTTTTTTCCTGAATATATTCAGGAAAAAACGCATACGCCCTTTTTGGCCAAGTGCATCATTGTGGACGTTCTGCCTCTTTTCCTATGCTTTCAATGCAATTCCAGTCTACCTCCTGAAATCGGTTTCCTGCAATTCTGCCCCGCTTTCAAGTCCTCTTGGCAGCCTTACTTCAGTCTATTTTTGGACGATAGCTGTCATTTATAACTCTGCAGGTTTGTGAATTACAGTGCCCCTGAGCTCCTTTCTTCAACTCGCTTTCTTGTGACCTGGCCGCAACACCGCAGGATGGCTTCAGGCCCTAATCTGGTTCCGGCACAGCACGCTGAGCCTTTGGTTAATTCCTCTTCCTGGGGGGAAATGAGAGTTAAATTTGCCCGTCCAGACACCTCCAGCTAGTCTCTCATTGGTTCTCGCTATTCCTGTTCATCTTCCGCAGAAATTGCAAACTGGGCCAAACAGGAGGTTAAAGGGACTGACTCTCCAAGTCGGGAGAGTGTTAGTAAAGCGTCTGGAATGTTGCACCCGAGTACCAGGGGAGGAAAACTGAGACATATTTGAACACGTCTCCCGATCACATGGTTGATCATACTCTAGGTTCCACATGCATGTTTTAGCTGAAGGAAGAATACCTTAAACCTGGGTAGTTGAAACCCGTGGAATGGGTACCATGCAATATGACTTCAAAGGGTCTTCATTTGCTCACCGAACCTCTCCAATCCTATCACTGCTGCGTTTATGCCCCTGTACACATGCTTGATTCTCTTTCGGAGACATAGCAATCCATAGGTTTTAAGATACTTACTAGTCAGGAACATTCTTAGGCGTTTAATATGGGGTGTTGAGTCCATTTCGTTGAGCAAGGAGTAGCTCTTGTCTATTCCATATTTGGCTTAAGGAACTTTATCTGTGCTCATTTCAATCTCTGGTTTTATGCAGCACCCCAACTCACCTTTACCCTTAAGCAAGAATAAGTTGGTTTTCTAAATTTGAGACCCTGTTCTGTTCTGTAATTCAGTTCCTGTGTAGCCAAGTTTACATTCCGTGTATTACTGATATCTTATGATGTTTCTTTTTCTGTGTGACTTATTTCAGTTAGAATCATCATACCTGAATCCACTCATTGTGCTGCTAAGGGCCTGATGACACAGATTTCATTGCTGAGTGATATTGCTTTGTAAGTAAATACCACAACTTCTTTATCCATTTTTCAATTTCTGCGATGTTGAACTTGTACTATAAACGAGGTTCTTGTAAACAGAGCCGTTCCAAACTTTGGGGTGGCTGTGTCTTTTTGATTTTAATTTCCCTAAGCTATAGGACCATAAGTGGAAGTGCCCTAGGTTCTGTTGCTTTGTTTTTTAGATGTTTCAGGAAACACCATACACTTCTCCCGAGTGGTTGTTGGCAATTTACATCCCGCCCATCAGCATAACAAGGCTCCCAGTTCTCCATGGCCTGTCCTGCCTTTCTGGATTTTACACTTTTTTCAGATGGTCCTTTTGACCAGGGGGAAGTGAGACTTCATTGTAGTGCAGATTTCCTTTGCAAGCTTGCTTGGTTGGCCAAAAAGGGCGTATGCGTTTTTTCCTGAATATATTCAGGAAAAAACGCATACGCACTTTTTGGCCAAGTGCATCATTGTGGACGTTCTGCCTCTTTTCCTATGCTTTCAATGCAATTCCAGTCTACCTACTGAAATCGGTTTCCTGCAATTCTGCCCCGCTTTCAAGTCCTCTTGGCAGCCTTACTTCAGTCTATTTTTGGACGATAGCTGTCATTTATAACTCTGCAGGTTTGTGAATTACAGTGCCCCTGAGCTCCTTTCTTCAACTTGCTTTCTTGTGACCTGGCCGCAACACTGCAGGATGGCTTCAGGCCCTAATCTGGTTCCGGCACGTCACGCTGAGCCTTTGGTTATTTCCTTTTCCTGGAGGGAAATGAGATTTAAATTTGCCCGCCCAGACACCTCCAGCTAGTCTCTCATTGGTTCTCGCTATTCCTGTTCATCTTCCGCAGAAATTGCAAACTGGGCCAAACAGGAGGTTAAAGGCGCTGACTCTCCAAGTGTGGAGAGTGTTAGTAAAGCATCTGGAATGTTGCACCCGAGTACCAGGGGAGGAAAACTGAGACATATTTGAACACGTCTCCCGTTCACATGGTTCATCATACTTGGGTTCCACATGCATGTTTTAGCTGAAGGAAGAATACCTTAAACCTGGAGAGTTAAGACCCGTGTAATGGGTACCATGCAATATGACTTCAAAGGGTCTTCATTTGCTCACCGAACCTCTCCAATCCTATCACTGCTGCGTTTATGTCCCTGTACACATGCTTGATTCTCTTTCGGAGACATAGCAATCCATAGGTTTTAAGATACTTACTAGTCAGGTACATTCTTAGGCGTTTAATATGCGGTGTTGAGTCCATTTCGTTGAGCAAGGAGTAGCTCTAGTCTATTCCATATTTGACTTAAGGAACTTTATCTGTGCTCATTTCAATCTCTGGTTTTATGCAGCACCCCAACTCACCTTTACCCTTAAGCAAGCATAAGTTGGTTTTCTAAATTTGAGACCCTGTTCTGTTCTGTAATTCAGTTCCTGTGTAGCCAAGTTTCCATTCCGTGTATTACTGATATCTTATGATGTTTCTTTTTCTGTGTGACTTACTTCAGTTAGAATCATCATACCTGAATCCACTCATTGTGCTGCTAAGGGCCTGATGACACAGATTTCATTGCTGAGTGATATTGCTTTGTAAGTAAATACCACAACTTCTTTATCCATTTTTCACTTTCTGCGATGTTGAACTTGTACTGTAAACGAGGTTCTTGTAAACAGAGCCGTTCCAATCTTTGGGGTGGCTGTGTCTTTTTGATTTTAATTTCCCTAAGCTATAGGACCATAAGTGGAAGTGCCCTAGGTTCTGTTGCTTTGTTTTTTAGATGTTTCAGGAAACACCATACACTTCTCCCGAGTGGTTCTTGGCAATTTACATCCCGCCCATCAGCATAACAAGGCTCCCAGTTCTCCATGGCCTGTCCTGCCTTTCTGGATTTTACACTTTTTTCAGATGGCCCTTTTGACCGGGGGGAAGTGAGACTTCATTGTAGTGCAGATTTCCTTTGCAAGCTTGCTTGGTTGGCCAAAAAGGGCGTATGCGTTTTTTCCTGAATATATTCAGGAAAAACCGCATACGCCCTTTTTGGCCAAGTGCATCATTGTGGACGTTCTGCCTCTTTTCCTATGCTTTCAATGCAATTCCAGTCTACCTCCTGAAATCGGTTTCCTGCAATTCTGCCCCGCTTTCAAGTCCTCTTGGCAGCCTTACTTCAGTCTATTTTTGGACGATAGCTGTCATTTATAACTCTGCAGGTTTGTGAATTACAGTGCCCCTGAGCTCCTTTCTTCAACTCGGTTTCTTTTGAGCTGGCCGCAACACCGCAGGATGGCTTCAGGCCCTAATCTGGTTCCGGTACGGCACGCTGAGCCTTTGGTTATTTCCTCTTCCTGGTGGGAAATGAGAGTTAAATTTGCCCGTCCAGACACCTCCAGCTAGTCTCTCATTGGTTCTCGCTATTCCTGTTCATCTTCCGCAGAAATTGCAAACTGGGCCAAACAGGAGGTTAAAGGCGCTGACTCTCCAAGTGGGGAGAGTGTTAGTAAAGCGTCTGGAATGTTGCACCCGAGTACCAGGGGAGGAAAACTGAGACATATTTGAACACGTCTCCCGTTCACATGGTTGATCATACTTGGGTTCCACATGCATGTTTTAGCTGAAGGAAGAATACCTTAAACCTGGAGAGTTGAGACCCGTGGAATGGGTACCATGCAATATGACTTCAAACGGTCTTCATTTGCTCACCGAACCTCTCCAATCCTATCACTGCTGCGTTTATGCCCCTGTACACATGCTTGATTCTCTTTCGGAGACATAGCAATCCATAGGTTTTAAGATACTTACTAGTCAGGTACATTCTTAGGCGTTTAATATGCGGTGTTGAGTCCATTTCGTTGAGCAAGGAGTAGCTCTTGTCTATTCCATATTTGACTTAAGGAACTTTATCTGTGCTCATTTCAATCTCTGGTTTTATGCAGCACCCCAACTCACCTTTAACCTTAAGCAAGCATAAGTTGGTTTTCTAAATTTGAGACCCTGTTCTGTTCTGTAATTCAGTTCCTGTGTAGCCAAGTTTACATTCCGTGTATTACTGATATCTTATGATGTTTCTTTTTCTGTGTGACTTATTTCAGTTAGAATCATCGTACCTGAATCTACTCATTATGCTGCTACGGGCCTGATGACATAGATTTCATTGCTGAGTGATACTGCATTGTACGTAAGTACCACAAGTTCTTTATCCATTTTTCACTTTCTGCGATGTTGAACTTGTACTGTAAACGAGGTTCTTGTAAACAGAGCCGTTCCAAACTTTGGGGTGGCTGTGTCTTTTTGATTTTAATTTCCCTAAGCTATAGGACCATAAGTGGAAGTGCCCTAGGCTCTGTTGCTTTGTTTTTTAGATGTTTCAGGAAACACCATACACTTCTCCCGAGTGTCTGTTGGCAATTTACATCCTGCCCATCAGCATAACAAGGCTCCCAGTTCTCCATGGCCTGTCCTGCCTTTCTGGATTTTACACTTTTTTCAGATGGCCCTTTTGACCGGGGGGAAGTGAGACTTCATTGTAGTGCAGATTTCCTTTGCAAGCTTGCTTGGTTGGCCAAAAAGGGCGTATGCGTTTTTTCCTGAATATATTCAGGAAAAAACGCATACGCCCTTTTTGGCCAAGTGCGTCATTGCGGACGTTCTGCCTCTTTTCCTATGCTTTCAATGCAATTCCAGTCTACCTCCTGAAATCGGTTTCCTGCAATTCTGCCCCGCTTTCAAGTCCTCTTGGCAGCCTTACTTCAGTCTATTTTTGGACGATAGCTGTCATTTATAACTCTGCAGGTTTGTGAATTACAGTGCCCCTGAGCTCCTTTCTTCAACTCGCTTTCTTGTGACCTGGCCGCAACACCACAGGATGGCTTCAGGCCCTAATCTGGTTCCGGCCCGGCATGCTGAGCCTTTGGTTAATTCCTCTTCCTGGTGGGAAATGAGAGTTAAATTTGCCCGTCCAGACACCTCCAGCTAGCCTCTCATTGGTTCTCGCTATTCCTGTTCATCTTCCGCAGAAATTGCAAACTGGGCCAAACAGGAGGTTAAAGGGACTGACTCTCCAAGTGGGGAGAGTGTTAGTAAAGCGTCTGGAATGTTGCACCCGAGTACCAGGGGAGGAAAACTGAGACATATTTGAACACGTCTCCTGATCACATGGTTGATCATACTCTAGGTTCCACATGCATGTTTTAGCTGAAGGAAGAATACCTTAAACCTGGGTAGTTGAAACCCGTGGAATGGGTACCATGCAATATGACTTCAAAGGGTCTTCATTTGCTCACTGAACCTCTCCAATCCTATCACTGCTGCGTTTATGCCCCTGTACACATGCTTGATTCTCTTTCGTAGACATAGCAATCCATAGGTTTTAAGATACTTACAAGTCAGGTACATTCTTAGGCGTTTAATATGGGGTGTTGAGTCCATTTCGTTGAGCAAGGACTAGCTCTTGTCTATTCCATATTTGGCTTAAGGAACTTTATCTGTGCTCATTTCAATCTCTGGTTTTATGCAGCACCCCAACTCACCTTTACCCTTAAGCAAGCATAAGTTGGTTTTCTAAATTTGAGACCCTGTTCTGTTCTGTAATTCAGTTCCTGTGTAGCCAAGTTTACATTCCGTGTATTACTGATATCTTATGATGTTTCTTTTTCTGTGTGACTTATTTCAGTTAGAATCATCATACCTGAATCCACTCATTGTGCTGCTAAGGGCCTGATGACACAGATTTCATTGCTGTGTGATATTGCTTTGTAAGTAAATACCACAACTTCTTTATCCATTTTTCACTTTCTGCGATGTTGAACTTGTACTGTAAACGAGGTTCTTGTAAACAGAGCCGTTCCAAACTTTGGGGTGGCTGTGTCTTTTTGATTTTAATTTCCCTAAGCTATAGGACCATAAGTGGCAGTGCCCTAGGCTCTGTTGCTTTGTTTTTTAGATGTTTCAGGAAACACCATACACTTCTCCCGAGTGTCTGTTGGCAATTTACATCCTGCCCATCAGCATAACAAGGCTCCCAGTTCTCCATGGCCTGTCCTGCCTTTCTGGATTTTACACTTTTTTCAGATGGCCCTTTTGACCGGGGGGAAGTGAGACTTCATTGTAGTGCAGATTTCCTTTGCAAGCTTGCTTGGTTGGCCAAAAAGGGCGTATGCGTTTTTTCCTGAATATATTCAGGAAAAAACGCATACGCCCTTTTTGGCCAAGTGCATCATTGTGGACGTTCTGCCTCTTTTCCTATGCTTTCAATGCAATTCCAGTCTACCTCCTGAAATCGGTTTCCTGCAATTCTGCCCCGCTTTCAAGTCCTCTTGGCAGCCTTACTTCAGTCTATTTTTGGACGATAGCTGTCATTTATAACTCTGCAGGTTTGTGAATTACAGTGCCCCTGAGCTCCTTTCTTCAACTCGCTTTCTTTTGAGCTGGCCGCAACACCGCAGGATGGCTTCAGGCCCTAATCTGGTTCTGGCATGGCACGCTGAGCCTTTGGTTAATTCCTCTTCCTGGTAGGAAATGAGAGTTAAATTTGCCCGTCCAGACACCTCCAGCTAGTCCATTGGTTCTCGCTATTCCTGTTCATCTTCCGCAGAAATTGCAAACTGGGCCAAACAGGAGGTTAAAGGGACTGACTCTCCAAGTCGGGAGAGTGTTAGTAAAGCGTCTGGAATGTTGCACCCGAGTACCAGGGTACGAAAACTGAGACATATTTGAACACGTCTCCCGTTCACATGGTTGATCATACTTGGGTTCCACATGCATGTTTTAGCTGAAGGAAGAATACCTTAAACCTGGAGAGTTGAGACCCGTGTAATGGGTACCATGCAATATGACTTCAAAGGGTCTTCATTTGCTCACCGAACCTCTCCAATCCTATCACTGCTGCGTTTATGCCCCTGTACACATGCTTGATTCTCTTTCGGAGACATAGCAATCCATAGGTTTTAAGATACTTACTAGTCAGGTACATTCTTAGGCGTTTAATATGGGGTGTTGAGTCCATTTCGTTGAGCAAGGAGTAGCTCTTGTCTATTCCATATTTGACTTAAGGAACTTTATCTGTGCTCATTTCAATCTCTGGTTTTATGCAGCACCCCAACTCACCTTTCCCCTTAAGCAAGCATAAGTTGGTTTTCTAAATTTGAGACCCTGTTCTGTTCTGTAATTCAGTTCCTGTGTAGCCAAGTTTCCATTCCGTGTATTACTGATATCTTATGATGTTTCTTTTTCTGTGTGACTTATTTCAGTTAGAATCATCATACCTGAATCCACTCATTGTGCTGCTAAGGGCCTGATGACATAGATTTCATTGCTGAGTGATATTGCTTTGTAAGTGAATACCACAACTTCTTTATCCATTTTTCACTTTCTGCGATGTTGAACTTGTACTGTAAACGAGGTTCTTGTAAACAGAGCCGTTCCAAACTTTGGGGTGGCTGTGTCTTTTTGATTTTAATTTCCCTAAGCTATAGGACCATAAGTGGAAGTGCCCTAGGTTCTGTTGCTTTGTTTTTTAGATGTTTCAGGAAACACCATACACTTCTCCCGAGTGGTTGTTGGCAATTTACATCCCGCCCATCAGCATAACAAGGCTCCCAGTTCTCCATGGCCTGTCCTGCCTTTCTGGATTTTACACTTTTTTCAGATGGCCCTTTTGACCGGGGGGAAGTGAGACTTCATTGTAGTGCAGATTTCCTTTGCAAGCTTGCTTGGTTGGCCAAAAAGGGCGTATGCGTTTTTTCCTGAATATATTCAGGAAAAAACGCATACGCCCTCTTTGGCCAAGTGCATCATTGTGGACGTTCTGCCTCTTTTCCTATGCTTTCAATGCAATTCCAGTCTACCTCCTGAAATCGGTTTCCTGCAATTCTGCCCCGCTTTCAAGTCCTCTTGGCAGCCTTACTTCAGTCTATTTTTGGACGATAGCTGTCATTTATAACTCTGCAGGTTTGTGAATTACAGTGCCCCTGAGCTCCTTTCTTCAACTCGCTTTCTTGTGACCTGGCCGCAACACCGCAGGATGGCTTCAGGCCCTAATCTGGTTCCGGTACGGCACGCTGAGCCTTTGGTTATTTCCTCTTCCTGGTGGGAAATGAGAGTTAAATTTGCCCGTCCAGACACCTCCAGCTAGCCTCTCATTGGTTCTCACTATTCCTGTTCATCTTCCGCAGAAATTGCAAACTGGGCCAAACAGGAGGTTAAAGGGACTGACTCTCCAAGTCGGGAGAGTGTTAGTAAAGCGTCTGGAATGTTGCACCCGAGTACCAGGGTACGAAAACTGAGACATATTTGAACACGTCTCCCGTTCACATGGTTGATCATACTCTGGGTTCCACATGCATGTTTTAGCTGAAGGAAGAATAACTTAAACCTGGAGAGTTGAGACCCGTGTAATGGGTACCATGCAATATGACTTCAAAGGGTCTTCATTTGCTCACCGAACCTCTCCAATCCTATCACTGCTGCGTTTATGCCCCTGTACACATGCTTGATTCTCTTTCGGAGACATAGCAATCCATAGGTTTTAAGATACTTACTAGTCAGGTACATTCTTAGGCGTTTAATATGCGGTGTTGAGTCCATTTCGTTGAGCAAGGAGTAGCTCTTGTCTATTCCATATTTGGCTTAAGGAACTTTATCTGTGCTCATTTCAATCTCTGGTTTTATGCAGCACCCCAACTCACCTTTCCCCTTAAGCAAGCATAAGTTAGTTTTCTAAATTTGAGACCCTGTTCTGTTCTGTAATTCAGTTCCTGTGTAGCCAAGTTTACATTCCGTGTATTACTGATATCTTATGATGTTTCTTTTTCTGTGTGACTTACTTCAGTTAGAATCATCATACCTGAATCCACTCATTGTGCTGCTAAGGGCCTGATGACACAGATTTCATTGCTGAGTGATATTGCTTTGTAAGTAAATACCACAACTTCTTTATCCATTTTTCACTTTCTGCGATGTTGAACTTGTACTGTAAACGATGTTCTTGTAAACAGAGCCGTTCCAAACTTTGGGGTGGCTGTGTCTTTTTGATTTTAATTTCCCTAAGCTATAGGACCATAAGTGGAAGTGCCCTAGGTTCTGTTGCTTTGTATTTTAGATGTTTCAGGAAACACCATACACTTCTCCCGAGTGGTTGTTGGCAATTTACATCCCGCCCATCAGCATAACAAGGCTCCCAGTTCTCCATGGCCTGTCCTGCCTTTCTGGATTTTACACTTTTTTCAGATGGCCCTTTTGACCGGGGGGAAGTGAGACTTCATTGTAGTGCAGATTTCCTTTGCAAGCTTGCTTGGTTGGCCAAAAAGGGCGTATGCGTTTTTTCCTGAATATATTCAGGAAAAACCGCATACGCCCTTTTTGGCCAAGTGCATCATTGTGGACGTTCTGCCTCTTTTCCTATGCTTTCAATGCAATTCCAGTCTACCTCCTGAAATCGGTTTCCTGCAATTCTGCCCCGCTTTCAAGTCCTCTTGGCAGCCTTACTTCAGTCTATTTTTGGACGATAGCTGTCATTTATAACTCTGCAGGTTTGTGAATTACAGTGCCCCTGAGCTCCTTTCTTCAACTCGGTTTCTTTTGAGCTGGCCGCAACACCGCAGGATGGCTTCAGGCCCTAATCTGGTTCCGGTACGGCACGCTGAGCCTTTGGTTATTTCCTCTTCCTGGTGGGAAATGAGAGTTAAATTTGCCCGTCCAGACACCTCCAGCTAGTCTCTCATTGGTTCTCGCTATTCCTGTTCATCTTCCGCAGAAATTGCAAACTGGGCCAAACAGGAGGTTAAAGGCGCTGACTCTCCAAGTGGGGAGAGTGTTAGTAAAGCGTCTGGAATGTTGCACCCGAGTACCAGGGGAGGAAAACTGAGACATATTTGAACACGTCTCCCGTTCACATGGTTGATCATACTTGGGTTCCACATGCATGTTTTAGCTGAAGGAAGAATACCTTAAACCTGGAGAGTTGAGACCCGTGGAATGGGTACCATGCAATATGACTTCAAACGGTCTTCATTTGCTCACCGAACCTCTCCAATCCTATCACTGCTGCGTTTATGCCCCTGTACACATGCTTGATTCTCTTTCGGAGACATAGCAATCCATAGGTTTTAAGATACTTACTAGTCAGGTACATTCTTAGGCGTTTAATATGCGGTGTTGAGTCCATTTCGTTGAGCAAGGAGTAGCTCTTGTCTATTCCATATTTGACTTAAGGAACTTTATCTGTGCTCATTTCAATCTCTGGTTTTATGCAGCACCCCAACTCACCTTTAACCTTAAGCAAGCATAAGTTGGTTTTCTAAATTTGAGACCCTGTTCTGTTCTGTAATTCAGTTCCTGTGTAGCCAAGTTTACATTCCGTGTATTACTGATATCTTATGATGTTTCTTTTTCTGTGTGACTTATTTCAGTTAGAATCATCGTACCTGAATCTACTCATTATGCTGCTACGGGCCTGATGACATAGATTTCATTGCTGAGTGATACTGCATTGTACGTAAGTACCACAAGTTCTTTATCCATTTTTCACTTTCTGCGATGTTGAACTTGTACTGTAAACGAGGTTCTTGTAAACAGAGCCGTTCCAAACTTTGGGGTGGCTGTGTCTTTTTGATTTTAATTTCCCTAAGCTATAGGACCATAAGTGGAAGTGCCCTAGGCTCTGTTGCTTTGTTTTTTAGATGTTTCAGGAAACACCATACACTTCTCCCGAGTGTCTGTTGGCAATTTACATCCTGCCCATCAGCATAACAAGGCTCCCAGTTCTCCATGGCCTGTCCTGCCTTTCTGGATTTTACACTTTTTTCAGATGGCCCTTTTGACCGGGGGGAAGTGAGACTTCATTGTAGTGCAGATTTCCTTTGCAAGCTTGCTTGGTTGGCCAAAAAGGGCGTATGCGTTTTTTCCTGAATATATTCAGGAAAAAACGCATACGCCCTTTTTGGCCAAGTGCGTCATTGCGGACGTTCTGCCTCTTTTCCTATGCTTTCAATGCAATTCCAGTCTACCTCCTGAAATCGGTTTCCTGCAATTCTGCCCCGCTTTCAAGTCCTCTTGGCAGCCTTACTTCAGTCTATTTTTGGACGATAGCTGTCATTTATAACTCTGCAGGTTTGTGAATTACAGTGCCCCTGAGCTCCTTTCTTCAACTCGCTTTCTTGTGACCTGGCCGCAACACCACAGGATGGCTTCAGGCCCTAATCTGGTTCCGGCCCGGCATGCTGAGCCTTTGGTTAATTCCTCTTCCTGGTGGGAAATGAGAGTTAAATTTGCCCGTCCAGACACCTCCAGCTAGCCTCTCATTGGTTCTCGCTATTCCTGTTCATCTTCCGCAGAAATTGCAAACTGGGCCAAACAGGAGGTTAAAGGGACTGACTCTCCAAGTGGGGAGAGTGTTAGTAAAGCGTCTGGAATGTTGCACCCGAGTACCAGGGGAGGAAAACTGAGACATATTTGAACACGTCTCCTGATCACATGGTTGATCATACTCTAGGTTCCACATGCATGTTTTAGCTGAAGGAAGAATACCTTAAACCTGGGTAGTTGAAACCCGTGGAATGGGTACCATGCAATATGACTTCAAAGGGTCTTCATTTGCTCACTGAACCTCTCCAATCCTATCACTGCTGCGTTTATGCCCCTGTATACATGCTTGATTCTCTTTCGTAGACATAGCAATCCATAGGTTTTAAGATACTTACAAGTCAGGTACATTCTTAGGCGTTTAATATGGGGTGTTGAGTCCATTTCGTTGAGCAAGGCCTAGCTCTTGTCTATTCCATATTTGGCTTAAGGAACTTTATCTGTGCTCATTTCAATCTCTGGTTTTATGCAGCACCCCAACTCACCTTTACCCTTAAGCAAGCATAAGTTGGTTTTCTAAATTTGAGACCCTGTTCTGTTCTGTAATTCAGTTCCTGTGTAGCCAAGTTTACATTCCGTGTATTACTGATATCTTATGATGTTTCTTTTTCTGTGTGACTTATTTCAGTTAGAATCATCATACCTGAATCCACTCATTGTGCTGCTAAGGGCCTGATGACACAGATTTCATTGCTGTGTGATATTGCTTTGTAAGTAAATACCACAACTTCTTTATCCATTTTTCACTTTCTGCGATGTTGAACTTGTACTGTAAACGAGGTTCTTGTAAACAGAGCCGTTCCAAACTTTGGGGTGGCTGTGTCTTTTTGATTTTAATTTCCCTAAGCTATAGGACCATAAGTGGCAGTGCCCTAGGCTCTGTTGCTTTGTTTTTTAGATGTTTCAGGAAACACCATACACTTCTCCCGAGTGTCTGTTGGCAATTTACATCCTGCCCATCAGCATAACAAGGCTCCCAGTTCTCCATGGCCTGTCCTGCCTTTCTGGATTTTACACTTTTTTCAGATGGCCCTTTTGACCGGGGGGAAGTGAGACTTCATTGTAGTGCAGATTTCCTTTGCAAGCTTGCTTGGTTGGCCAAAAAGGGCGTATGCGTTTTTTCCTGAATATATTCAGGAAAAAACGCATACGCCCTTTTTGGCCAAGTGCATCATTGTGGACGTTCTGCCTCTTTTCCTATGCTTTCAATGCAATTCCAGTCTACCTCCTGAAATCGGTTTCCTGCAATTCTGCCCCGCTTTCAAGTCCTCTTGGCAGCCTTACTTCAGTCTATTTTTGGACGATAGCTGTCATTTATAACTCTGCAGGTTTGTGAATTACAGTGCCCCTGAGCTCCTTTCTTCAACTCGCTTTCTTTTGAGCTGGCCGCAACACCGCAGGATGGCTTCAGGCCCTAATCTGGTTCTGGCATGGCACGCTGAGCCTTTGGTTAATTCCTCTTCCTGGTAGGAAATGAGAGTTAAATTTGCCCGTCCAGACACCTCCAGCTAGTCCATTGGTTCTCGCTATTCCTGTTCATCTTCCGCAGAAATTGCAAACTGGGCCAAACAGGAGGTTAAAGGGACTGACTCTCCAAGTCGGGAGAGTGTTAGTAAAGCGTCTGGAATGTTGCACCCGAGTACCAGGGTACGAAAACTGAGACATATTTGAACACGTCTCCCGTTCACATGGTTGATCATACTTGGGTTCCACATGCATGTTTTAGCTGAAGGAAGAATACCTTAAACCTGGAGAGTTGAGACCCGTGTAATGGGTACCATGCAATATGACTTCAAAGGGTCTTCATTTGCTCACCGAACCTCTCCAATCCTATCACTGCTGCGTTTATGCCCCTGTACACATGCTTGATTCTCTTTCGGAGACATAGCAATCCATAGGTTTTAAGATACTTACTAGTCAGGTACATTCTTAGGCGTTTAATATGGGGTGTTGAGTCCATTTCGTTGAGCAAGGAGTAGCTCTTGTCTATTCCATATTTGACTTAAGGAACTTTATCTGTGCTCATTTCAATCTCTGGTTTTATGCAGCACCCCAACTCACCTTTCCCCTTAAGCAAGCATAAGTTGGTTTTCTAAATTTGAGACCCTGTTCTGTTCTGTAATTCAGTTCCTGTGTAGCCAAGTTTCCATTCCGTGTATTACTGATATCTTATGATGTTTCTTTTTCTGTGTGACTTATTTCAGTTAGAATCATCATACCTGAATCCACTCATTGTGCTGCTAAGGGCCTGATGACATAGATTTCATTGCTGAGTGATATTGCTTTGTAAGTGAATACCACAACTTCTTTATCCATTTTTCACTTTCTGCGATGTTGAACTTGTACTGTAAACGAGGTTCTTGTAAACAGAGCCGTTCCAAACTTTGGGGTGGCTGTGTCTTTTTGATTTTAATTTCCCTAAGCTATAGGACCATAAGTGGAAGTGCCCTAGGTTCTGTTGCTTTGTTTTTTAGATGTTTCAGGAAACACCATACACTTCTCCCGAGTGGTTGTTGGCAATTTACATCCCGCCCATCAGCATAACAAGGCTCCCAGTTCTCCATGGCCTGTCCTGCCTTTCTGGATTTTACACTTTTTTCAGATGGCCCTTTTGACCGGGGGGAAGTGAGACTTCATTGTAGTGCAGATTTCCTTTGCAAGCTTGCTTGGTTGGCCAAAAAGGGCGTATGCGTTTTTTCCTGAATATATTCAGGAAAAAACGCATACGCCCTCTTTGGCCAAGTGCATCATTGTGGACGTTCTGCCTCTTTTCCTATGCTTTCAATGCAATTCCAGTCTACCTCCTGAAATCGGTTTCCTGCAATTCTGCCCCGCTTTCAAGTCCTCTTGGCAGCCTTACTTCAGTCTATTTTTGGACGATAGCTGTCATTTATAACTCTGCAGGTTTGTGAATTACAGTGCCCCTGAGCTCCTTTCTTCAACTCGCTTTCTTGTGACCTGGCCGCAACACCGCAGGATGGCTTCAGGCCCTAATCTGGTTCCGGTACGGCACGCTGAGCCTTTGGTTATTTCCTCTTCCTGGTGGGAAATGAGAGTTAAATTTGCCCGTCCAGACACCTCCAGCTAGCCTCTCATTGGTTCTCACTATTCCTGTTCATCTTCCGCAGAAATTGCAAACTGGGCCAAACAGGAGGTTAAAGGGACTGACTCTCCAAGTCGGGAGAGTGTTAGTAAAGCGTCTGGAATGTTGCACCCGAGTACCAGGGTACGAAAACTGAGACATATTTGAACACGTCTCCCGTTCACATGGTTGATCATACTCTGGGTTCCACATGCATGTTTTAGCTGAAGGAAGAATAACTTAAACCTGGAGAGTTGAGACCCGTGTAATGGGTACCATGCAATATGACTTCAAAGGGTCTTCATTTGCTCACCGAACCTCTCCAATCCTATCACTGCTGCGTTTATGCCCCTGTATACATGCTTGATTCTCTTTCGGAGACATAGCAATCCATAGGTTTTAAGATACTTACTAGTCAGGTACATTCTTAGGCGTTTAATATGCGGTGTTGAGTCCATTTCGTTGAGCAAGGAGTAGCTCTTGTCTATTCCATATTTGGCTTAAGGAACTTTATCTGTGCTCATTTCAATCTCTGGTTTTATGCAGCACCCCAACTCACCTTTCCCCTTAAGCAAGCATAAGTTAGTTTTCTAAATTTGAGACCCTGTTCTGTTCTGTAATTCAGTTCCTGTGTAGCCAAGTTTACATTCCGTGTATTACTGATATCTTATGATGTTTCTTTTTCTGTGTGACTTACTTCAGTTAGAATCATCATACCTGAATCCACTCATTGTGCTGCTAAGGGCCTGATGACACAGATTTCATTGCTGAGTGATATTGCTTTGTAAGTAAATACCACAACTTCTTTATCCATTTTTCACTTTCTGCGATGTTGAACTTGTACTGTAAACGAGGTTCTTGTAAACAGAGCCGTTCCAAACTTTGGGGTGGCTGTGTCTTTTTCATTTTAATTTCCCTAAGCTATAGGACCATAAGTGGAAGTGCCCTAGGTTCTGTTGCTTTGTTTTTTAGTTGTTTCAGGAAACACCATACACTTCTCCCAAGTGGTTCTTGGCAATTTACATCCCGCCCATCAGCATAACAAGGCTCCCTGTTCTCCATGGCCTGTCCTGCCTTTCTGGATTTTACACTTTTTTCAGATGGCCCTTTTGACAGGGGAGAAGTGAGACTTCATTGTAGTGCAGATTTCCTTTGCAAGTTTGCTTGGTTGGCCAAAAAGGGCGTATGCGTTTTTTCCTGAATATATTCAGGAAAAAACGCATACGCCCTTTTTGGCCAAATGCATCATTGTGGACGTTCTGCCTCTTTTCCTATGCTTTCAATGCAATTCCAGTCTACCTCCTGAAATCGGTTTCCTGCAATTCTGCCCCGCTTTCAAGTCCTCTTGGCAACCTTACTTCAGTCTATTTTTGGACGATAGCTGTCATTTATAACTCTGCAGGTTTGTGAATTACAGCGCCCCTGAGCTCCTTTCTTCAACTCGCTTTCTTGTGACCTGGCCGCAACACCGCAGGATGTCTTCAGGCCCTAATCTGGTTCTGGAACGGCACGCTGAGCCTTTGGTTAATTCCTCTTCCTGGTGGGAAATGAGAGTTAAATTTGCCCATCCAGACACCTCCAGCTAGCCTCTCATTGGTTCTCGCTATTCCTGTTCATCTTCCACAGAAATTGCAAACTGGGCCAAACAGGAGGTTAAAGGGACTGACTCTCCAAGTGGGGAGAGTGTTAGTAAAGCATCTGGAATGTTGCACCCGAGTACCAGGGTACAAAAACTGAGACATATTTGAACACATCTCCCGATCACATGGTTGATCATACTCTAGGTTCCACATGCATGTTTTAGCTGAAGGAAGAATACCTTAAACCTGGGTAGTTGAAACCCGTGGAATGGGTACCATGCAATATGACTTCAAAGGGTCTTCATTTGCTCACCGAACCTCTCCAATCCTATCACTGCTGCGTTTATGCCCCTGTATACATGCTTGATTCTCTTTCGGAGACATAGCAATCCATAGGTTTTAAGATACTTACTAGTCAGGTACATTCTTAGGCGTTTAATATGCGGTGTTGAGTCCATTTCGTTGAGCAAGGACTAGCTCTTGTCTATTCCATATTTGGCTTAAGGAACTTTATCTGTGCTCATTTCAATCTCTGGTTTTATGCAGCACCCCAACTCACCTTTCCCCTTAAGCAAGCATAAGTTAGTTTTCTAAATTTGAGACCCTGTTCTGTTCTGTAATTCAGTTCCTGTGTAGCCAAGTTTACATTCCGTGTATTACTGATATCTTATGATGTTTCTTTTTCTGTGTGACTTACTTCAGTTAGAATCATCATACCTGAATCCACTCATTGTGCTGCTAAGGGCCTGATGACACAGATTTCATTGCTGAGTGATATTGCTTTGTAAGTAAATACCACAACTTCTTTATCCATTTTTCACTTTCTGCGATGTTGAACTTGTACTGTAAACGAGGTTCTTGTAAACAGAGCCGTTCCAAACTTTGGGGTGGCTGTGTCTTTTTCATTTTAATTTCCCTAAGCTATAGGACCATAAGTGGCAGTGCCCTAGGCTCTGTTGCTTTGTTTTTTAGATGTTTCAGGAAACACCATACACTTCTCCTGAGTGTCTGTTGGCAATTTACATCCCGCCCATCAGCATAACAAGGCTCCCAGTTCTCCATGGCCTGTCCTGCCTTTCTGTATTTTACACTTTATTCAGATGGCCCTTTTGACCGGGGGGAAGTGAGACTTCATTGTAGTGCAGATTTCCTTTGCAAGCTTGCTTGGTTGGCCAAAAAGGGCGTATGCGTTTTTTCCTGAATATATTCAGGAAAAAACGCATACGCCCTTTTTGGCCAAGTGCATCATTGTGGACGTTCTGCCTCTTTTCCTATGCTTTCAATGCAATTCCAGTCTACCTCCTGAAATCGGTTTCCTGCAATTCTGCCCCGCTTTCAAGTCCTCTTGGCAGCCTTACTTCAGTCTATTTTTGGACGATAGCTGTCATTTATAACTCTGCAGGTTTGTGAATTACAGTGCCCCTGAGCTCCTTTCTTCAACTCGCTTTCTTGTGACCTGGCCGCAACACCGCAGGATGGCTTCAGGCCCTAATCTGGTTCCGGCCCGGATGCTGAGCCTTTGGTTAATTCCTCTTCCTGGTGGGAAATGAGAGTTAAATTTGCCCGTCCAGACACCTCCAGCTAGCCTCTCATTGGTTCTCGCTATTCCTGTTCATCTTCCGCAGAAATTGCAAACTGGGCCAAACAGGAGGTTAAAGGCGCTGACTCTCCAAGTGGGGAGAGTGTTAGTAAAGCGTCTGGAATGTTGCACCCGAGTACCAGGGGAGGAAAACTGAGACATATTTGAACACGTCTCCCGATCACATGGTTGATCATACTCTGGGTTCCACATGCATGTTTTAGCTGAAGGAAGAATACCTAAAACCTGGGTAGTTGAAACCCGTGGAATGGGTACCATGCAATATGACTTCAAAGGGTCTTCATTTGCTCACCGAACCTCTCCAATCCTATCACTGCTGCGTTTATGCCCCTGTACACATGCTTGATTCTCTTTCGGAGACATAGCAATCCATAGGTTTTAAGATACTTACTAGTCAGGTACATTCTTAGGCGTTTAATATGCGGTGTTGAGTCCATTTTGTTGAACAAGGAGTAGCTCTTGTCTATTCCATATTTGGCTTAAGGAACTTTATCTGTGCTCATTTCAATCTCTGGTTTTATGCAGCACCCCAACTCACCTTTCCCCTTAAGCAAGCATAAGTTGGTTTTCTAAATTTGAGAACCTGTTCTGTTTTGGAATTCAGTTCCTGTGTAGCCAAGTTTACATTCCGTGTATTACTGATATCTTATGATGTTTCTTTTTCTGTGTGACTTATTTCAGTTAGAATCATCGTACCTGAATCCACTCATTGTGCTGCTAAGGGCCTGATGACATAGATTTCATTGCTGAGTGATACTGCATTGTACGTAAGTACCACAAGTTCTTTATCCATTTTTCACTTTCTGCGATGTTGAACTTGTACTGTAAACGAGGTTCTTGTAAACAGAGCCGTTCCAAACTTTGGGGTGGCTGTGTCTTTTTGATTTTAATTTCCCTAAGCTATAGGACCATAAGTGGAAGTGCCCTAGGCTCTGTTGCTTTGTTTTTTAGATGTTTCAGGAAACACCATACACTTCTCCCGAGTGTCTGTTGGCAATTTACATCCCGCCCATCAGCATAACAAGGCTCCCAGTTCTCAATGGCCTGTTGCCTTTCTGGATTTTACACTTTTTTCAGATGGCCCTTTTGACCGGGGGGAAGTGAGACTTTATTGTAGTGCAGATTTCCTTTGCAAGCTTGCTTGGTTGGCCAAAAAGGGCGTATGCGTTTTTTCCTGAATATATTCAGGAAAAAACGCATACGCCCTTTTTGGCCAAGTGCATCACTGTGGACGTTCTGCCTCTTTTCCTATGCTTTCAATGCAATTCCAGTCTACGTCCTGAAATCGGTTTCCTGCAATTCTGCCCCGCTTTCAAGTCCTCTTGGCAGCCTTACTTCAGTCTATTTTTGGACGATAGCTGTCATTTATAACTCTGCAGGTTTGTGAATTACAGTGCCCCTGAGCTCCTTTCTTCAACTAGCTTTCTTGTGACCTGGCCGCAACACCGCAGAATGGCTTCAGGCCCTAATCTGGTTCCGGCCCGGCATGCTGAGCCTTTGGTTAATTCCTATTCCTGGTGGAAATGAGAGTTAAATTTGCCCGTTCAGACACCTCCAGCTAGTCTCTCATTGGTTCTCGCTATTCCTGTTCATCTTCCGCAGAAATTGCAAACTGGGCCAAACAGGAGGTTAAAGGGACTGACTCTCCAAGTGGGGAGAGTGTTAGTAAAGCATCTGGAATGTTGCACCCGAGTACCAGGGTACGAAAACTGAGACATATTTGAACACATCTCCCGATCACATGGTTGATCATACTCTAGGTTCCACATGCATGTTTTAGCTGAAGGAAGAATACCTTAAACCTGGGTAGTTGAAACCCGTGGAATGGGTACCATGCAATATGACTTCAAAGGGTCTTCATTTGCTCACCGAACCTCTCCAATCCTATCACTGCTGCGTTTATGCCCCTGTATACATGCTTGATTCTCTTTCGGAGACATAGCAATCCATAGGTTTTAAGATACTTACTAGTCAGGTACATTCTTAGGCGTTTAATATGCGGTGTTGAGTCCATTTCGTTGAGCAAGGAGTAGCTCTTGTCTATTCCATATTTGGCTTAAGGAACTTTATCTGTGCTCATTTCAATCTCTGGTTTTATGCAGCACCCCAACTCACCTTTCCCCTTAAGCAAGCATAAGTTAGTTTTCTAAATTTGAGACCCTGTTCTGTTCTGTAATTCAGTTCCTGTGTAGCCAAGTTTACATTCCGTGTATTACTGATATCTTATGATGTTTCTTTTTCTGTGTGACTTATTTCAGTTAGAATCATCATACCTGAATCCACTCATTGTGCTGCTAAGGGCCTGATGACACAGATTTCATTGCTGAGTGATATTGCTTTGTAAGTAAATACCACAACTTCTTTATCCATTTTTCACTTTCTGCGATGTTGAACTTGTACTGTAAACGAGGTTCTTGTAAACAGAGCCGTTCCAAACTTTGGGGTGGCTGTGTCTTTTTGATTTTAATTTCCCTAAGCTATAGGACCATAAGTGGCAGTGCCCTAGGCTCTGTTGCTTTGTTTTTTAGATGTTTCAGGAAACACCATACA
Organism: Stenella coeruleoalba; assembly: GCF_951394435.1. Taxonomy (NCBI): domain Eukaryota; kingdom Metazoa; phylum Chordata; class Mammalia; order Artiodactyla; family Delphinidae; genus Stenella; species Stenella coeruleoalba. Next base: position 856,808 of record NW_027646015.1, on the reverse strand, counting down.
CTTCTCCTGAGTGTCTGTTGGCAATTTACATCCCGCCCATCAGCATAACAAGGCTCCCAGTTCTCCATGGCCTGTCCTGCCTTTCTGTATTTTACACTTTATTCAGATGGCCCTTTTGACCGGGGGGAAGTGAGACTTCATTGTAGTGCAGATTTCCTTTGCAAGCTTGCTTGGTTGGCCAAAAAGGGCGTATGCGTTTTTTCCTGAATATATTCAGGAAAAAACGCATACGCCCTTTTTGGCCAAGTGCATCATTGTGGACGTTCTGCCTCTTTTCCTATGCTTTCAATGCAATTCCAGTCTACCTCCTGAAATCGGTTTCCTGCAATTCTGCCCCGCTTTCAAGTCCTCTTGGCAGCCTTACTTCAGTCTATTTTTGGACGATAGCTGTCATTTATAACTCTGCAGGTTTGTGAATTACAGTGCCCCTGAGCTCCTTTCTTCAACTCGCTTTCTTGTGACCTGGCCGCAACACCGCAGGATGGCTTCAGGCCCTAATCTGGTTCCGGCCCGGATGCTGAGCCTTTGGTTAATTCCTCTTCCTGGTGGGAAATGAGAGTTAAATTTGCCCGTCCAGACACCTCCAGCTAGCCTCTCATTGGTTCTCGCTATTCCTGTTCATCTTCCGCAGAAATTGCAAACTGGGCCAAACAGGAGGTTAAAGGGACTGACTCTCCAAGTGGGGAGAGTGTTAGTAAAGCGTCTGGAATGTTGCACCCGAGTACCAGGGGAGGAAAACTGAGACATATTTGAACACGTCTCCTGATCACATGGTTGATCATACTCTAGGTTCCACATGCATGTTTTAGCTGAAGGAAGAATACCTTAAACCTGGGTAGTTGAAACCCGTGGAATGGGTACCATGCAATATGACTTCAAAGGGTCTTCATTTGCTCACCGAACCTCTCCAATCCTATCACTGCTGCGTTTATGCCCCTGTACACATGCTTGATTCTCTTTCGGAGACATAGCAATCCATAGGTTTTAAGATACTTACAAGTCAGGTACATTCTTAGGCGTTTAATATGGGGTGTTGAGTCCATTTCGTTGAGCAAGGAGTAGCTCTTGTCTATTCCATATTTGGCTTAAGGAACTTTATCTGTGCTCATTTCAATCTCTCATTTTATGCAGCACCCCAACTCACCTTTACCCTTAAGCAAGAATAAGTTGGTTTTCGAAATTTGAGACCCTGTTCTGTTCTGTAATTCAGTTCCTGTGTAGCCAAGTTTACATTCCGTGTATTACTGATATCTTATGATGTTTCTTTTTCTGTGTGACTTATTTCAGTTAGAATCATCATACCTGAATCCACTCATTGTGCTGCTAAGGGCCTGATGACACAGATTTCATTGCTGTGTGATATTGCTTTGTAAGTAAATACCACAACTTCTTTATCCATTTTTCACTTTCTGCGATGTTGAACTTGTACTGTAAACGAGGTTCTTGTAAACAGAGCCGTTCCAAACTTTGGGGTGGCTGTGTCTTTTTGATTTTAATTTCCCTAAACTATAGGACCATAAGTGGAAGTTCCCTAGGTTCTGTTGCTTTGTTTTTTAGATGTTTCAGGAAACACCATACACTTCTCCCTAGTGGTTGTTGGCAATTTACATCCCGCCCATCAGCATAACAAGGCTCCCAGTTCTCCATGGCCTGTCCTGCCTTTCTGGATTTTACACTTTTTTCAGATGGCCCTTTTGACCGGGGGGAAGTGAGACTTCATTGTAGTGCAGATTTCCTTTGCAAGCTTGCTTGGTTGGCCAAAAAGGGCGTATGCGTTTTTTCCTGAATATATTCAGGAAAAAACGCATACGCCCTTTTTGGCCAAGTGCATCATTGTGGACGTTCTGCCTCTTTTCCTATGCTTTCAATGCAATTCCAGTCTACCTCCTGAAATCGGTTTCCTGCAATTCTGCCCCGCTTTGAAGTCCTCTTGGCAGCCTTACTTCAGTCTATTTTTGGACGATAGCTGTCATTTATAACTCTGCAGGTTTGTGAATTACAGTGCCCCTGAGCTCCTTTCTTCAACTCGCTTTCTTTTGAGCTGGCCGCAACACCGCAGGATGGCTTCAGGCCCTAATCTGGTTCCGGCACGGCACGCTGAGCCTTTGGTTATTTCCTCTTCCTGTTGGGAAATGAGAGTTAAATTTGCCCATCCAGACACCTCCAGCTAGCCACTCATTGGTTCTCGCTATTCCTGTTCATCTTCCGCAGAAATTGCAAACTGGGCCAAACAGGAGGTTAAAGGCGCTGACTCTCCAAGTGGGGAGAGTGTTAGTAAAGCGTCTGGAATGTTGCACCCGAGTACCAGGGGAGGAAAACTGAGACATATTTGAACACGTCTCCCGATCACATGGTTGATCATACTCTGGGTTCCACATGCATGTTTTAGCTGAAGGAAGAATACCTAAAACCTGGGTAGTTGAAACCCGTGGAATGGGTACCATGCAATATGACTTCAAAGGGTCTTCATTTGCTCACCGAACCTCTCCAATCCTATCACTGCTGCGTTTATGTCCCTGTACACATGCTTGATTCTCTTTCGGAGACATAGCAATCCATAGGTTTTAAGATACTTACTAGTCAGGTACATTCTTAGGCGTTTAATATGCGGTGTTGAGTCCATTTTGTTGAACAAGGAGTAGCTCTTGTCTATTCCATATTTGGCTTAAGGAACTTTATCTGTGCTCATTTCAATCTCTGGTTTTATGCAGCACCCCAACTCACTTTTCCCCTTAAGCAAGCATAAGTTGGTTTTCTAAATTTGAGAACCTGTTCTGTTTTGGAATTCAGTTCCTGTGTAGCCAAGTTTACATTCCGTGTATTACTGATATCTTATGATGTTTCTTTTTCTGTGTGACTTATTTCAGTTAGAATCATCGTACCTGAATCCACTCATTGTGCTGCTAAGGGCCTGATGACATAGATTTCATTGCTGAGTGATACTGCATTGTACGTAAGTACCACAAGTTCTTTATCCATTTTTCACTTTCTGCGATGTTGAACTTGTACTGTAAACGAGGTTCTTGTAAACAGAGCCGTTCCAAACTTTGGGGTGGCTGTGTCTTTTTGATTTTAATTTCCCTAAGCTATAGGACCATAAGTGGAAGTGCCCTAGGCTCTGTTGCTTTGTTTTTTAGATGTTTCAGGAAACACCATACACTTCTCCCGAGTGTCTGTTGGCAATTTACATCCCGCCCATCAGCATAACAAGGCTCCCAGTTCTCAATGGCCTGTTGCCTTTCTGGATTTTACACTTTTTTCAGATGGCCCTTTTGACCGGGGGGAAGTGAGACTTTATTGTAGTGCAGATTTCCTTTGCAAGCTTGCTTGGTTGGCCAAAAAGGGCGTATGCGTTTTTTCCTGAATATATTCAGGAAAAAACGCATACGCCCTTTTTGGCCAAGTGCATCACTGTGGACGTTCTGCCTCTTTTCCTATGCTTTCAATGCAATTCCAGTCTACGTCCTGAAATCGGTTTCCTGCAATTCTGCCCCGCTTTCAAGTCCTCTTGGCAGCCTTACTTCAGTCTATTTTTGGACGATAGCTGTCATTTATAACTCTGCAGGTTTGTGAATTACAGTGCCCCTGAGCTCCTTTCTTCAACTAGCTTTCTTGTGACCTGGCCGCAACACCGCAGAATGGCTTCAGGCCCTAATCTGGTTCCGGCCCGGCATGCTGAGCCTTTGGTTAATTCCTATTCCTGGTGGAAATGAGAGTTAAATTTGCCCGTTCAGACACCTCCAGCTAGTCTCTCATTGGTTCTCGCTATTCCTGTTCATCTTCCGCAGAAATTGCAAACTGGGCCAAACAGGAGGTTAAAGGGACTGACTCTCCAAGTCGGGAGAGTGTTAGTAAAGCGTCTGGAATGTTGCACCCGAGTACCAGGGGAGGAAAACTGAGACATATTTGAACACGTCTCCCGTTCCCATGCTTGATCATACTCTGGGTTCCACATGAATGTTTTAGCTGAAGGAAGAATACCTTAAACAAGGAGAGTTGAGACCCGTGGAATGGGTACCATGCAATATGACTTCAAAGGGTCTTCATTTGCTCACCGAACCTCTCCAATCCTATCACTGCTGCGTTTATGCCCCTGTACACACGCTTGATTCTCTTTTGGAGACATAGCAATCCATAGGTTTTAAGATACTTACTAGTCAGGTACATTCTTAGGCGTTTAATATGGGGTGTTGAGTCCATTTCATTGAGCAAGGAGTAGCTCTTGTCTAGTCCATATTTGGCTTAAGGAACTTTATCTGTGCTCATTTCAATCTCTGGTTTTATGCAGCACCCCAACTTACCTTTCCCCTTAAGCAAGCATAAGTTGGTTTTCTAAATTTGAGACCCTCTTCTATTTTGGAATGCAGTTCCTGTGTAGCCAAGTTTACATTCCGTGTATTAGTGATATCTTATGATGTTTCTTTTTCTGTGTGACTTATTTCAGTTAGAATCATCGTACCTGAATCTACTCATTATCCTGCTACGGGCCTGATGACATAGATTTCATTGCTGAGTGATACTGCATTGTACGTAAGTACCACAAGTTCTTTATCCATTTTTCACTTTCTGCGATGTTGAACTTGTACTGTAAATGAGGTTCTTGTAAACAGAGGTGTCCCAAACTTTGGGGTGGCTGTGTCTTTTTGATTTTAATTTCCCTAAGCTATAGGACCATAAGTGGCAGTGCCCTAGGCTCTGTTGCTTTGTTTTTTAGATGTTTCAGGAAACACCATACACTTCTCCCGAGTGTCTGTTGGCAATTTACATCCCGCCCATCAGCATAACAAGGCTCCCAGTTCTCCATGGCCTGTCCTGCCTTTCTGTATTTTACACTTTATTCAGATGGCCCTTTTGACCGGGGGGAAGTGAGACTTCATTGTAGTGCAGATTTCCTTTGCAAGCTTGCTTGGTTGGCCAAAAAGGGCGTATGCGTTTTTTCCTGAATATATTCAGGAAAAAACGCATACGCCCTTTTTGGCCAAGTGCATCATTGTGGACGTTCTGCCTCTTTTCCTATGCTTTCAATGCAATTCCAGTCTACCTCCTGAAATCGGTTTCCTGCAATTCTGCCCCGCTTTCAAGTCCTCTTGGCAGCCTTACTTCAGTCTATTTTTGGACGATAGCTGTCATTTATAACTCTGCAGGTTTGTGAATTACAGTGCCCCTGAGCTCCTTTCTTCAACTAGCTTTCTTGTGACCTGGCCGCAACACCGCAGGATGGCTTCAGGCCCTAATCTGGTTCCGGTACGGCACGCTGAGCCTTTGGTTAATTCCTCTTCCTGGTGGGAAATGAGAGTTACATTTGCCCGTCCAGACACCTCTAGCTAGCCTCTCATTGGTTCTCGCTATTCCTGTTCATCTTCCGCAGAAATTGCAAACTGGGCCAAACAGGAGGTTAAAGGGACTGACTCTCCAAGTGGGGAGAGTGTTAGTAAAGCGTCTGGAATGTTGCACCCGAGTACCAGGGGAGGAAAACTGAGACATATTTGAACACGTCTCCCATTCACATGGTTGATCATACTTGGGTTCCACATGCATGTTTTAGCTGAAGGAAGAATACCTTAAATCTGGGTAGTTGAAACCCGTGGAATGGGTACCATGCAATATGACTTCAAAGGGTCTTCATTTGCTCACCGAACCTCTCCAATCCTATCACTGCTGCGTTTATGCCCCTGTACACATGCTTGATTCTCTTTCAGAGACATAGCAATCCATAGGTTTTAAGATACTTACTAGTCAGGTACATTCTTAGGCGTTTAATATGGGGTGTTGAGTCCATTTCGTTGAGCAAGGAGTAGCTCTTGTCTATTCCATATTTGGCTTAAGGAACTTTATCTGTGCTCATTTCAATCTCTGGTTTTATGCAGCACCCCAACTCACCTTTACCCTTAAGCAAGCATAAGTTGTTTTTCTAAATTTGAAACACTGTTCTGTTCTGTAATTCAGTTCCTGTGTAGCCAAGTTTACATTCCGTGTATTACTGATATCTTATGATGTTTCTTTTTCTGTGTGACTTATTTCAGTTAGAATCATCATACCTGAATCCACTCATTGTGCTGCTAAGGGCCTGATGACACAGATTTCATTGCTGAGTGATATTGCTTTGTAAGTAAATACCACAACTTCTTTATCCATTTTTCACTTTCTGCGATGTTGAACTTGTACTGTAAACGAGGTTCTTGTAAACAGAGCCGTTCCAAACTTTGGGGTGGCTGTGTCTTTTTGATTTTAATTTCCCTAAGCTATAGGACCATAAGTGGAAGTGCCCTTGGCTCTGTTGCTTTGTTTTTTAGATGTTTCAGGAAACACCATACACTTCTCCCAAGTGTCTGTTGGCAATTTACATCCCGCCCATCAGCATAACAAGGCTCCCAGTTCTCAATGGCCTGTTGCCTTTCTGGATTTTACACTTTTTTCAGATGGCCCTTTTGACCGGGGGGAAGTGAGACTTCATTGTAGTGCAGATTTCCTTTGCAAGCTTGCTTGGTTGGCCAAAAAGGGCGTATGCGTTTTTTCCTGAATATATTCAGGAAAAAACGCATACGCCCTTTTTGGCCAAGTGCATCATTGTGGACGTTCTGCCTCTTTTCCTATGCTTTCAATGCAATTCCAGTCTACCTCCTGAAATCGGTTTCCTGCAATTCTGCCCCGCTTTCAAGTCCTCTTGGCAGCCTTACTTCAGTCTATTTTTGGACGATAGCTGTCATTTATAACTCTGCAGGTTTGTGAATTACAGTGCCCCTGAGCTCCTTTCTTCAACTCGCTTTCTTTTGAGCTGGCCGCAACACCGCAGGATGGCTTCAGGCCCTAATCTGGTTCCGGTACGGCACGCTGAGCCTTTGGTTATTTCCTCTTCCTGGTGGGAAATGAGAGTTAAATTTGCCCGTCCAGACACCTCCAGCTAGCCTCTCATTGGTTCTCGCTATTCCTGTTCATCTTCCGCAGAAATTGCAAACTGGGCCAAACAGGAGGTTAAAGGCGCTGACTCTCCAAGTGGGGAGAGTGTTAGTAAAGCGTCTGGAATGTTGCACCCGAGTACCAGGGCAGGAAAACTGAGACATATTTGAACACGTCTCCCGTTCACATGGTTGATCATACTTGGGTTCCACATGCATGTTTTAGCTGAAGGAAGAATACCTTAAACCTGGAGAGTTGAGACCCGTGTAATGGGTACCATGCAATATGACTTCAAAGGGTCTTCATTTGCTCACCGAACCTCTCCAATCCTATCACTGCTGCGTTTATGCCCCTGTACACATGCTTGATTCTCTTTTGGAGACATAGCAATCCATAGGTTTTACGATACTTACTAGTCAGGTACATTCTTAGGCGTTTCATATGCGGTGTTGAGTCCATTTCGTTGAGCAAGGAGTAGCTCTTGTCTATTCCATATTTGACTTAAGGAACTTTATCTGTGCTCATTTCAATCTCTGGTTTTATGCAGCACCCCAACTCACCTTTCCCCTTAAGCAAGCATAAGTTGGTTTTCTAAATTTGAGACCCTGTTCTGTTCTGTAATTCAGTTCCTGTGTAGCCAAGTTTACATTCCGTGTATTACTGATATCTTATGATGTTTCTTTTTCTGTGTGACTTATTTCAGTTAGAATCATCATACCTGAAGCCACTCATTGTGATGCTAAGGGCCTGATGACACAGATTTCATTGCTGAGTGATATTGCTTTGTAAGTAAATACCACAACTTCTTTATCCATTTTTCACTTTCTGCGATGTTGAACTTGTACTGTAAACGAGGTTCTTGTAAACAGAGGCGTCCCAAACTTTGGGGTGGCTGTGTCTTTTTGATTTTAATTTCCCTAAGCTATAGGACCATAAGTGGCAGTGCCCTAGGCTCTGTTGCTTTGTTTTTTAGATGTTTCAGGAAACACCATACACTTCTCCCGAGTGGTTGTTGGCAATTTACATCCCGCCCATTAGCATAACAAGGCTCCTAGTTCTCCATGGCCTGTCCTGCCTTTCTGGATTTTACACTTTTTTCAGATGGCCCTTTTGACCGGGGGGAAGTGAGACTTCATTGTAGTGCAGATTTCCTTTGCAAGCTTGCTTGGTTGGCCAAAAAGGGCGTATGCGTTTTTTCCTGAATATATTCAGGAAAAAACGCATACGCCCTTTTTGGCCAAGTGCATCATTGTGGACGTTCTGCCTCTTTTCCTATGCTTTCAATGCAATTCCAGTCTACCTCCTGAAATCGGTTTCCTGCAATTCTGCCCCGCTTTCAAGTCCTCTTGGCAGCCTTACTTCAGTCTATTTTTGGACGATAGCTGTCATTTATAACTCTGCAGGTTTGTGAATTACAGTGTCCCTGAGCTCCTTTCCTCAACTCTCTTTCTTGTGACCTGGCCACAACACCGCAGGATGGCCTCAGGCCCTAATCTGGTTCCGGCCCGGCATGCTGAGCCTTTGGTTAATTCCTCTTCCTGGTGGGAAATGAGAGTTAAATTTGCCCGTCCAGACACCTCCAGCTAGCCTCTCATTGGTTCTCGCTATTCCTGTTCATCTTCCACAGAAATTGCAAACTGGGACAAACAGGAGGTTAAAGGGACTGACTCTCCAAGTGGGGAGAGTGTTAGTAAAGCGTCTGGAATGTTGCACCCGAGTACCAGGGGAGGAAAACTGAGACATATTTGAACACGTCTCCCGATCACATGGTTGATCATACTCTAGGTTCCACATGCATGTTTTAGCTGAAGGAAGAATACCTTAAACCTGGGTAGTTGAAACCCGTGGAATGGGTACCATGCAATATGACTTCAAAGGGTCTTCATTTGCTCACCGAACCTCTCCAATCCTATCACTGCTGCGTTTATGCCCCTGTACACATGCTTGATTCTCTTTCGGAGACATAGCAATCCATAGGTTTTAAGATAGTTACTAGTCAGGTACATTCTTAGGCGTTTAATATGGGGTGTTGAGTCCATTTCGTTGAGCAAGGAGTAGCTCTTGTCTATTCCATATTTGGCTTAAGGAACTTTATCTGTGCTCATTTCAATCTCTGGTTTTATGCAGCACCCCAACTCACCTTTACCCTTAAGCAAGAATAAGTTGGTTTTCTAAATTTGAGACCCTGTTCTGTTCTGTAATTCAGTTCCTGTGTAGCCAAGTTTACATTCTGTGTATTACTGATATCTTATGATGTTTCTTTTTCTGTGTGACTTATTTCAGTTAGAATCATCATACCTGAATCCACTCATTGTGCTGCTAAGGGCCTGATGACACAGATTTCATTGCTGAGTGATATTGCTTTGTAAGTAAATACCACAAGTTCTTTATCCATTTTTCACTTTCTGCGATGTTGAACTTGTACTGTAAACGAGGTTCTTGTAAACAGAGCCGTTCCAAACTTTGGGGTGGCTGTGTCTTTTTGATTTTAATTTCCCTAAGCTATAGGACCATAAGTGGAAGTGCCCTAGGCTCTGTTGCTTTGTTTTTTAGATGTTTCAGGAAACACCATACACTTCTCCCGAGTGGTTGTTGGCAATTTACATCCCGCCCATCAGCATAACAAGGCTCCCAGTTGTCCATGGCCTGTCCTGCCTTTCTGGATTTTACACTTTTTTCAGATGGCCCTTTTGACCGGGGGGAAGTGAGACTTCATTGTAGTGCAGATTTCCTTTGCAAGCTTGCTTGGTTGGCCAAAAAGGGCGTATGCGTTTTTTCCTGAATATATTCAGGAAAAAACGCATACGCCCTTTTTGGCCAAGTGCATCATTGTGGACGTTCTGCCTCTTCTCCTGTGCTTTCAATGCAATTCCAGTCTACCTCCTGAAATCGGTTTCCTGCAATTCTGCCCCGCTTTCAAGTCCTCTTGGCAGCCTTACTTCAGTCTATTTTTGGACGATAGCTGTCATTTATAACTCTGCAGGTTTGTGAATTACAGTGCCCCTGAGCTCCTTTCTTCAACTCGCTTTCTTTTGAGCTGGCCGCAACACCGCAGGATGGCTTCAGGCCCTAATCTGGTTCCGGTACGGCACGCTGAGCCTTTGGTTATTTCCTCTTCCTGGTGGGAAATGAGAGTTAAATTTGCCCGTCCAGACACCTCCAGCTAGCCTCTCATTGGTTCTCGCTATTCCTGTTCATCTTCCGCAGAAATTGCAAACTGGGCCAAACAGGAGGTTAAAGGCGCTGACTCTCCAAGTGGGGAGAGTGTTAGTAAAGCGTCTGGAATGTTGCACCCGAGTACCAGGGCAGGAAAACTGAGACATATTTGAACACGTCTCCCGTTCACATGGTTGATCATACTTGGGTTCCACATGCATGTTTTAGCTGAAGGAAGAATACCTTAAACCTGGAGAGTTGAGACCCGTGTAATGGGTACCATGCAATATGACTTCAAAGGGTCTTCATTTGCTCACCGAACCTCTCCAATCCTATCACTGCTGCGTTTATGCCCCTGTACACATGCTTGATTCTCTTTTGGAGACATAGCAATCCATAGGTTTTACGATACTTACTAGTCAGGTACATTCTTAGGCGTTTCATATGCGGTGTTGAGTCCATTTCGTTGAGCAAGGAGTAGCTCTTGTCTATTCCATATTTGACTTAAGGAACTTTATCTGTGCTCATTTCAATCTCTGGTTTTATGCAGCACCCCAACTCACCTTTCCCCTTAAGCAAGCATAAGTTGGTTTTCTAAATTTGAGACCCTGTTCTGTTCTGTAATTCAGTTCCTGTGTAGCCAAGTTTACATTCCGTGTATTACTGATATCTTATGATGTTTCTTTTTCTGTGTGACTTATTTCAGTTAGAATCATCATACCTGAAGCCACTCATTGTGATGCTAAGGGCCTGATGACACAGATTTCATTGCTGAGTGATATTGCTTTGTAAGTAAATACCACAACTTCTTTATCCATTTTTCACTTTCTGCGATGTTGAACTTGTACTGTAAACGAGGTTCTTGTAAACAGAGGCGTCCCAAACTTTGGGGTGGCTGTGTCTTTTTGATTTTAATTTCCCTAAGCTATAGGACCATAAGTGGCAGTGCCCTAGGCTCTGTTGCTTTGTTTTTTAGATGTTTCAGGAAACACCATACACTTCTCCCGAGTGGTTGTTGGCAATTTACATCCCGCCCATCAGCATAACAAGGCTCCTAGTTCTCCATGGCCTGTCCTGCCTTTCTGGATTTTACACTTTTTTCAGATGGCCCTTTTGACCGGGGGGAAGTGAGACTTCATTGTAGTGCAGATTTCCTTTGCAAGCTTGCTTGGTTGGCCAAAAAGTGCGTATGCGTTTTTTCCTGAATATATTCAGGAAAAAACGCATACGCCCTTTTTGGCCAAGTGCATCATTGTGGACGTTCTGCCTCTTTTCCTATGCTTTCAATGCAATTCCAGTCTACCTCCTGAAATCGGTTTCCTGCAATTCTGCCCCGCTTTCAAGTCCTCTTGGCAGCCTTACTTCAGTCTATTTTTGGACGATAGCTGTCATTTATAACTCTGCAGGTTTGTGAATTACAGTGTCCCTGAGCTCCTTTCCTCAACTCTCTTTCTTGTGACCTGGCCACAACACCGCAGGATGGCCTCAGGCCCTAATCTGGTTCCGGCCCGGCATGCTGAGCCTTTGGTTAATTCCTCTTCCTGGTGGGAAATGAGAGTTAAATTTGCCCGTCCAGACACCTCCAGCTAGCCTCTCATTGGTTCTCGCTATTCCTGTTCATCTTCCACAGAAATTGCAAACTGGGACAAACAGGAGGTTAAAGGGACTGACTCTCCAAGTGGGGAGAGTGTTAGTAAAGCGTCTGGAATGTTGCACCCGAGTACCAGGGGAGGAAAACTGAGACATATTTGAACACGTCTCCCGATCACATGGTTGATCATACTCTAGGTTCCACATGCATGTTTTAGCTGAAGGAAGAATACCTTAAACCTGGGTAGTTGAAACCCGTGGAATGGGTACCATGCAATATGACTTCAAAGGGTCTTCATTTGCTCACCGAACCTCTCCAATCCTATCACTGCTGCGTTTATGCCCCTGTACACATGCTTGATTCTCTTTCGGAGACATAGCAATCCATAGGTTTTAAGATAGTTACTAGTCAGGTACATTCTTAGGCGTTTAATATGGGGTGTTGAGTCCATTTCGTTGAGCAAGGAGTAGCTCTTGTCTATTCCATATTTGGCTTAAGGAACTTTATCTGTGCTCATTTCAATCTCTGGTTTTATGCAGCACCCCAACTCACCTTTACCCTTAAGCAAGAATAAGTTGGTTTTCTAAATTTGAGACCCTGTTCTGTTCTGTAATTCAGTTCCTGTGTAGCCAAGTTTACATTCTGTGTATTACTGATATCTTATGATGTTTCTTTTTCTGTGTGACTTATTTCAGTTAGAATCATCATACCTGAATCCACTCATTGTGCTGCTAAGGGCCTGATGACACAGATTTCATTGCTGAGTGATATTGCTTTGTAAGTAAATACCACAAGTTCTTTATCCATTTTTCACTTTCTGCGATGTTGAACTTGTACTGTAAACGAGGTTCTTGTAAACAGAGCCGTTCCAAACTTTGGGGTGGCTGTGTCTTTTTGATTTTAATTTCCCTAAGCTATAGGACCATAAGTGGAAGTGCCCTAGGCTCTGTTGCTTTGTTTTTTAGATGTTTCAGGAAACACCATACACTTCTCCCGAGTGGTTGTTGGCAATTTACATCCCGCCCATCAGCATAACAAGGCTCCCAGTTGTCCATGGCCTGTCCTGCCTTTCTGGATTTTACACTTTTTTCAGATGGCCCTTTTGACCGGGGGGAAGTGAGACTTCATTGTAGTGCAGATTTCCTTTGCAAGCTTGCTTGGTTGGCCAAAAAGGGCGTATGCGTTTTTTCCTGAATATATTCAGGAAAAAACGCATACGCCCTTTTTGGCCAAGTGCATCATTGTGGACGTTCTGCCTCTTCTCCTGTGCTTTCAATGCAATTCCAGTCTACCTCCTGAAATCGGTTTCCTGCAATTCTGCCCCGCTTTCAAGTCCTCTTGGCAGCCTTACTTCAGTCTATTTTTGGACGATAGCTGTCATTTATAACTCTGCAGGTTTGTGAACTACAGTGCCCCTGAGCTCCTTTCTTCAACTCGCTTTCTTGTGACCTGGCCGCAACACCGCAGGATGGCTTCAGGCCCTAATCTGGTTCTGGCACGGCACGCTGAGCCTTTGGTTATTTCCTCCTCCTGGTGGGAAATGAGAGTTAAATTTGCCCGTCCAGACACCTCCAGCTAGCCTCTCATTGGTTCTCGCTATTCCTGTTCATCTTCCGCAGAAATTGCAAACTGGACCAAACAGGAGGTTAAAGGGACTGACTCTCCAAGTGGGGAGAGTGTTAGTAAAGCGTCTGGAATGTTGCACCCGAGTACCAGGGGAGGAAAACTGAGACATATTTGAACACATCTCCCGATCACATGGTTGATCATACTCTAGGTTCCACATGCATGTTTTAGCTGAAGGAAGAATACCTTAAACCTGGGTAGTTGAAACCCGTGGAATGGGTACCATGCAATATGACTTCAAAGGGTCTTCATTTGCTCACCGAACCTCTCCAATCCTATCACTGCTGTGTTTATGCCCCTGTACACATGCTTGATTCTCTTTCGGGGACATAGCAATCCATAGGTTTTAAGATACTTACTAGTCAGGTACATTCTTAGGCGTTTAATATGGGGTGTTGAGTCCATTTCGTTGAGCAAGGAGTAGCTCTTGTCTATTCCATATTTGGCTTAAGGAACTTTATCTGTGCTCATTTCAATCTCTGGTTTTATGCAGCACCCCAACTCACCTTTCCCCTTAAGCAAGCATAAGTTGGTTTTCTAAATTTGAGACCCTGTTCTGTTCTGTAATTCAGTTCCTGTGTAGCCAAGTTTACATTCTGTGTATTACTGATATCTTATGATGTTTCTTTTTCTGTGTGACTTATTTCAGTTAGAATCATCATACCTGAATCCACTCATTGTGCTGCTAAGGGCCTGATGACACAGATTTCATTGCTGAGTGATATTGCTTTGTAAGTAAATACCACAACTTCTTTATCCATTTTTCACTTTCTGCGATGTTGAACTTGTACTGTAAATGAGGTTCTTGTAAACAGAGCCGTTCCAAACTTTGGGGTGGCTGTGTCTTTTTGATTTTAATTTCCCTAAGCTATAGGACCATAAGTGGAAGTGCCCTAGGCTCTGTTGCTTTGTTTTTTAGATGTTTCAGGAAACACCATACACTTCTCCCGAGTGTCTGTTGGCAATTTACATCCCGCCCATCAGCATAACAAGGCTCCCAGTTCTCCATGGCCTGTCCTGCCTTTCTGGATTTTACACTTTTTTCAGATGGCCCTTTTGACCAGGGGGAAGTGAGACTTCATTGTAGTGCAGATTTCCTTTGCAAGCTTGCTTGGTTGGCCAAAAAGGGCGTATGCGTTTTTTCCTGAATATATTCAGGAAAAAACGCATACGCCCTTTTTGGCCAAGTGCATCATTGTGGACGTTCTGCCTCTTCTCCTGTGCTTTCAATGCAATTCCAGTCTACCTCCTGAAATCGGTTTCCTGCAATTCTGCCCCGCTTTCAAGTCCTCTTGGCATCCTTACTTCAGTCTATTTTTGGACGATAGCTGTCATTTATAACTCTGCAGGTTTGTGAATTACAGTGCCCCTGAGCTCCTTTCTTCAACTCGCTTTCTTGTGACCTGGCCGCAACACCGCAGGATGGCTTCAGGCCCTAATCTGGTTCTGGCACGGCACGCTGAGCCTTTGGTTGTTTCCTCCTCCTGGTGGGAAATGAGAGTTAAATTTGCCCGTCCAGACACCTCCAGCTAGCCTCTCATTGGTTCTCGCTATTCCTGTTCATCTTCCGCAGAAATTGCAAACTGGGCCAAACAGGAGGTTAAAGGGACTGACTCTCCAAGTGGGGAGAGTGTTAGTAAAGCGTCTGGAATGTTGCACCCGAGTACCAGGGGAGGAAAACTGAGACATATTTGAACACGTCTCCCGATCACATGGTTGATCATACTCTGGGTTCCACATGCATGATTTAGCTGAAGGAAGAATACCTAAAACATGGGTAGTTGAAACCCGTGGAATGGGTACCATGCAATATGACTTCAAAGGGTCTTCATTTGCTCACCGAACCTCTCCAATCCTATCACTGCTGCGTTTATGCCCCTGTACACATGCTTGATTCTCTTTTGGAGACATAGCAATCTATAGGTTTTAAGATACTTACTAGTCAGGTACATTCTTAGGCGTTTAATATGCGGTGTTGAGTCCATTTCGTTGAGCAAGGAGTAGCTCTTGTCTATTCCATATTTGGCTTAAGGAACTTTATCTGTGCTCATTTCAATCTCTGGTTTTATGCAGCACCCCAACTCACCTTTCCCCTTAAGCAAGCATAAGTTGGTTTTCTAAATTTGAGACCCTGTTCTGTTCTGTAATTCAGTTCCTGTGTAGCCAAGTTTACATTCCGTGTATTACTGATATCTTATGATGTTTCTTTTTCTGTGTGACTTACTTCAGTTAGAATCATCATACCTGAATCCACTCATTGTGCTGCTAAGGGCCTGATGACACAGATTTCATTGCTGAGTGATATTGCTTTGTAAGTAAATACCACAAATTCTTTATCCATTTTTCACTTTCTGCGATGTTGAACTTGTACTGTAAACGAGGTTCTTGTAAACAGAGCTGTTCCAAACTTTGGGGTGGCTGTGTCTTTTTGATTTTAATTTCCCTAAGCTATAGGACCATAAGTGGAAGTGCCCTAGGCTCTGTTGCTTTGTTTTTTAGATGTTTCAGGAAACACCATACACTTCTCCCGAGTGGTTGTTGGCAATTTACATCCCGCCCATCAGCATAACAAGGCTCCCAGTTCTCCATGGCCTGTCCTGCCTTTCTGGATTTTACACTTTTTTCAGATGGCCCTTTTGACCGGGGGGAAGTGAGACTTCATTGTAGTGCAGATTTCCTTTGCAAGCTTGCTTGGTTGGCCAAAAAGGGCGTATGCGTTTTTTCCTGAATATATTCAGGAAAAAACGCATACGCCCTTTTTGGCCAAGTGCATCATTGTGGACGTTCTGCCTCTTTTCCTATGCTTTCAATGCAATTCCAGTCTACCTCCTGAAATCGGTTTCCTGCAATTCTGCCCCGCTTTCAAGTCCTCTTGGCAGCCTTACTTCAGTCTATTTTTGGACGATAGCTGTCATTTATAACTCTGCAGGTTTGTGAATTACAGTGCCCCTGAGCTCCTTTCTTCAACTCGCTTTCTTGTGACCTGGCCGCAACACCGCAGGATGGCTTCAGGCCCTAATCTGGTTCTGGCACGGCACGCTGAGCCTTTGGTTATTTCCTCCTCCTGGTGGGAAATGAGAGTTAAATTTGCCCGTCCAGACACCTCCAGCTAGCCTCTCATTGGTTCTCGCTATTCCTGTTCATCTTCCGCAGAAATTGCAAACTGGACCAAACAGGAGGTTAAAGGGACTGACTCTCCAAGTGGGGAGAGTGTTAGTAAAGCGTCTGGAATGTTGCACCCGAGTACCAGGGGAGGAAAACTGAGACATATTTGAACACATCTCCCGATCACATGGTTGATCATACTCTAGGTTCCACATGCATGTTTTAGCTGAAGGAAGAATACCTTAAACCTGGGTAGTTGAAACCCGTGGAATGGGTACCATGCAATATGACTTCAAAGGGTCTTCATTTGCTCACCGAACCTCTCCAATCCTATCACTGCTGTGTTTATGCCCCTGTACACATGCTTGATTCTCTTTCGGGGACATAGCAATCCATAGGTTTTAAGATACTTACTAGTCAGGTACATTCTTAGGCGTTTAATATGGGGTGTTGAGTCCATTTCGTTGAGCAAGGAGTAGCTCTTGTCTATTCCATATTTGGCTTAAGGAACTTTATCTGTGCTCATTTCAATCTCTGGTTTTATGCAGCACCCCAACTCACCTTTCCCCTTAAGCAAGCATAAGTTGGTTTTCTAAATTTGAGACCCTGTTCTGTTCTGTAATTCAGTTCCTGTGTAGCCAAGTTTACATTCTGTGTATTACTGATATCTTATGATGTTTCTTTTTCTGTGTGACTTATTTCAGTTAGAATCATCATACCTGAATCCACTCATTGTGCTGCTAAGGGCCTGATGACACAGATTTCATTGCTGAGTGATATTGCTTTGTAAGTAAATACCACAACTTCTTTATCCATTTTTCACTTTCTGCGATGTTGAACTTGTACTGTAAATGAGGTTCTTGTAAACAGAGCCGTTCCAAACTTTGGGGTGGCTGTGTCTTTTTGATTTTAATTTCCCTAAGCTATAGGACCATAAGTGGAAGTGCCCTAGGCTCTGTTGCTTTGTTTTTTAGATGTTTCAGGAAACACCATACACTTCTCCCGAGTGTCTGTTGGCAATTTACATCCCGCCCATCAGCATAACAAGGCTCCCAGTTCTCCATGGCCTGTCCTGCCTTTCTGGATTTTACACTTTTTTCAGATGGCCCTTTTGACCAGGGGGAAGTGAGACTTCATTGTAGTGCAGATTTCCTTTGCAAGCTTGCTTGGTTGGCCAAAAAGGGCGTATGCGTTTTTTCCTGAATATATTCAGGAAAAAACGCATACGCCCTTTTTGGCCAAGTGCATCATTGTGGACGTTCTGCCTCTTCTCCTGTGCTTTCAATGCAATTCCAGTCTACCTCCTGAAATCGGTTTCCTGCAATTCTGCCCCGCTTTCAAGTCCTCTTGGCATCCTTACTTCAGTCTATTTTTGGACGATAGCTGTCATTTATAACTCTGCAGGTTTGTGAATTACAGTGCCCCTGAGCTCCTTTCTTCAACTCGCTTTCTTGTGACCTGGCCGCAACACCGCAGGATGGCTTCAGGCCCTAATCTGGTTCTGGCACGGCACGCTGAGCCTTTGGTTGTTTCCTCCTCCTGGTGGGAAATGAGAGTTAAATTTGCCCGTCCAGACACCTCCAGCTAGCCTCTCATTGGTTCTCGCTATTCCTGTTCATCTTCCGCAGAAATTGCAAACTGTGCCAAACAGGAGGTTAAAGGGACTGACTCTCCAAGTGGGGAGAGTGTTAGTAAAGCGTCTGGAATGTTGCACCCGAGTACCAGGGGAGGAAAACTGAGACATATTTGAACACGTCTCCCGATCACATGGTTGATCATACTCTGGGTTCCACATGCATGATTTAGCTGAAGGAAGAATACCTAAAACATGGGTAGTTGAAACCCGTGGAATGGGTACCATGCAATATGACTTCAAAGGGTCTTCATTTGCTCACCGAACCTCTCCAATCCTATCACTGCTGCGTTTATGCCCCTGTACACATGCTTGATTCTCTTTTGGAGACATAGCAATCTATAGGTTTTAAGATACTTACTAGTCAGGTACATTCTTAGGCGTTTAATATGCGGTGTTGAGTCCATTTCGTTGAGCAAGGAGTAGCTCTTGTCTATTCCATATTTGGCTTAAGGAACTTTATCTGTGCTCATTTCAATCTCTGGTTTTATGCAGCACCCCAACTCACCTTTCCCCTTAAGCAAGCATAAGTTGGTTTTCTAAATTTGAGACCCTGTTCTGTTCTGTAATTCAGTTCCTGTGTAGCCAAGTTTACATTCCGTGTATTACTGATATCTTATGATGTTTCTTTTTCTGTGTGACTTACTTCAGTTAGAATCATCATACCTGAATCCACTCATTGTGCTGCTAAGGGCCTGATGACACAGATTTCATTGCTGAGTGATATTGCTTTGTAAGTAAATACCACAAATTCTTTATCCATTTTTCACTTTCTGCGATGTTGAACTTGTACTGTAAACGAGGTTCTTGTAAACAGAGCTGTTCCAAACTTTGGGGTGGCTGTGTCTTTTTGATTTTAATTTCCCTAAGCTATAGGACCATAAGTGGAAGTGCCCTAGGCTCTGTTGCTTTGTTTTTTAGATGTTTCAGGAAACACCATACACTTCTCCCGAGTGGTTGTTGGCAATTTACATCCCGCCCATCAGCATAACAAGGCTCCCAGTTCTCCATGGCCTGTCCTGCCTTTCTGGATTTTACACTTTTTTCAGATGGCCCTTTTGACCGGGGGGAAGTGAGACTTCATTGTAGTGCAGATTTCCTTTGCAAGCTTGCTTGGTTGGCCAAAAAGGGCGTATGCGTTTTTTCCTGAATATATTCAGGAAAAAACGCATACGCCCTTTTTGGCCAAGTGCATCATTGTGGACGTTCTGCCTCTTTTCCTATGCTTTCAATGCAATTCCAGTCTACCTCCTGAAATCGGTTTCCTGCAATTCTGCCCCGCTTTCAAGTCCTCTTGGCAGCCTTACTTCAGTCTATTTTTGGACGATAGCTGTCATTTATAACTCTGCAGGTTTGTGAATTACAGTGCCCCTGAGCTCCTTTCTTCAACTCGCTTTCTTGTGACCTGGCCGCAACACCGCAGGATGGCTTCAGGCCCTAATCTGGTTCCGGCACGGCACGCTGAGCCTTTGGTTAATTCCTCTTCCTGGTGGGAAATGAGAGTTAAATTTGCCCGTCCAGACACCTCCAGCTAGTCTCTCATTGGTTCTCGCTATTCCTGTTCATCTTCCGCAGAAATTGCAAACTGGGCCAAACAGGAGGTTAAAGGGACTGACTCTCCAAGTCGGGAGAGTGTTAGTAAAGCGTCTGGAATGTTGCACCCGAGTAGCAGGGTACGAAAACTGAGACATATTTGAACACGTCTCCCGATCACATGGTTGATCATACTCTAGGTTCCACATGCATGTTTTAGCTGAAGGAAGAATACCTTAAACCTGGGTAGTTGAAACCCGTGGAATGGGTACCATGCAATATGACTTCAAAGGGTCTTCATTTGCTCACCGAACCTCTCCAATCCTATCACTGCTGCGTTTATGCCCCTGTACACATGCTTGATTCTCTTTCGGAGACATAGCAATCCATAGGTTTTAAGATACTTACTAGTCAGGAACATTCTTAGGCGTTTAATATGCGGTGTTGAGTCCATTTCGTTGAGCAAGGAGTAGCTCTTGTCTGTTCCATATTTGGCTTAAGGAACTTTATCTGTGCTCATTGCAATCTCTGGTTTTATGCAGCACCCCAACTCACCTTTACCCTTAAGCAAGAATAAGTTGGTTTTCTAAATTTGAGACCCTGTTCTGTTCTGTAATTCAGTTCCTGTGTAGCCAAGTTTACATTCCGTGTATTACTGATATCTTATGATGTTTCTTTTTCTGTGTGACTTACTTCAGTTAGAATCATCATACCTGAATCCACTCATTGTGCTGCTAAGGGCCTGATGACACAGATTTCATTGCTGAGTGATATTGCTTTGTAAGTAAATACCACAACTTCTTTATCCATTTTTCACTTTCTACAATGTTGAAGTTGTACTGTAAACGAGGTTCTTGTAAACAGAGCCGTTCCAAACTTTGGGGTGGCTGTGTCTTTTTGATTTTAATTTCCCTAAGCTATAGGACCATAAGTGGAAGTGCCCTAGGTTCTGTTGCTTTGTTTTTTAGATGTTTCAGGAAACACCATACACTTCTCCCGAGTGGTTGTTGGCAATTTACATCCCGCCCATCAACATAACAAGGCTCCCAGTTCTCCATGGCCTGTCCTGCCTTTCTGGATTTTACACTTTTTTCAGATGGCCCTTTTGACCGGAGGGAAGTGAGACTTCATTGTAGTGCAGATTTCCTTTGCAAGCTTGCTTGGTTGGCCAAAAAGGGCGTATGCGTTTTTTCCTGAATATATTCAGGAAAAAACGCATACGCCCTTTTTGGCCAAGTGCATCATTGTGGACGTTCTGCCTCTTTTCCTATGCTTTCAATGCAATTCCAGTCTACCTCCTGAAATCGGTTTCCTGCAATTCTGACCCGCTTTCAAGTCCTCTTGGCAGCCTTACTTCAGTCTATTTTTGGACGATAGCTGTCATTTATAACTCTGCAGGTTTGTGAATTACAGTGCCCCTGAGCTCCTTTCTTCAACTCGCTTTCTTTTGAGCTGGCCGCAACACCGCAGGATGGCTTCAGGCCCTAATCTGGTTCCGGCACGGCACGCTGAGCCTTTGGTTAATTCCTCTTCCTGGTGGGAAATGAGAGTTAAATTTGCCCGTCCAGACACCTCCAGCTAGCCTCTCATTGGTTCTCGCTATTCCTGTTCATCTTCCGCAGAAATTGCAAACTGGGCCAAACAGGAGGTTAAAGGGACTGACTCTCCAAGTCGGGAGAGTGTTAGTAAAGCGTCTGGAATGTTGCACCCGAGTAGCAGGGTACGAAAACTGAGACATATTTGAACACATCTCCCGATCACATGGTTGATCATACTCTAGGTTCCACATGCATGTTTTAGCTGAAGGAAGAATACCTTAAACCTGGGTAGTTGAAACCCGTGGAATGGGTACCATGCAATATGACTTCAAAGGGTCTTCATTTGCTCACCGAACCTCTCCAATCCTATCACTGCTGCGTTTATGCCCCTGTACACATGCTTGATTCTCTTTCGGAGACATAGCAATCCATAGGTTTTAAGATACTTACTAGTCAGGAACATTCTTAGGCGTTTAATATGCGGTGTTGAGTCCATTTCGTTGAGCAAGGAGTAGCTCTTGTCTGTTCCATATTTGGCTTAAGGAACTTTATCTGTGCTCATTGCAATCTCTGGTTGTATGCAGCACCCCAACTCACCTTTACCCTTAAGCAAGAATAAGTTGGTTTTCTAAATTTGAGACCCTGTTCTGTTCTGTAATTCAGTTCCTGTGTAGCCAAGTTTACATTCCGTGTATTACTGATATCTTATGATGTTTCTTTTTCTGTGTGACTTACTTCAGTTAGAATCATCATACCTGAATCCACTCATTGTGCTGCTAAGGGCCTGATGACACAGATTTCATTGCTGAGTGATATTGCTTTGTAAGTAAATACCACAACTTCTTTATCCATTTTTCACTTTCTACAATGTTGAAGTTGTACTGTAAACGAGGTTCTTGTAAACAGAGCCGTTCCAAACTTTGGGGTGGCTGTGTCTTTTTGATTTTAATTTCCCTAAGCTATAGGACCATAAGTGGAAGTGCCCTAGGTTCTGTTGCTTTGTTTTTTAGATGTTTCAGGAAACACCATACACTTCTCCCGAGTGGTTGTTGGCAATTTACATCCCGCCCATCAACATAACAAGGCTCCCAGTTCTCCATGGCCTGTCCTGCCTTTCTGGATTTTACACTTTTTTCAGATGGCCCTTTTGACCGGAGGGAAGTGAGACTTCATTGTAGTGCAGATTTCCTTTGCAAGCTTGCTTGGTTGGCCAAAAAGGGCGTATGCGTTTTTTCCTGAATATATTCAGGAAAAAACGCATACGCCCTTTTTGGCCAAGTGCATCATTGTGGACGTTCTGCCTCTTTTCCTATGCTTTCAATGCAATTCCAGTCTACCTCCTGAAATCGGTTTCCTGCAATTCTGCCCCGCTTTCAAGTCCTCTTGGCAGCCTTACTTCAGTCTATTTTTGGACGATAGCTGTCATTTATAACTCTGCAGGTTTGTGAATTACAGTGCCCCTGAGCTCCTTTCTTCAACTCGCTTTCTTGTGACCTGGCCGCAACACTGCAAGATGGCTTCAGGCCCTAATCTGGTTCCGGTACGGCACGCTGAGCCTTTGGTTATTTCCTCTTCCTGGTGGGAAATGAGAGTTAAATTTGCCCGTCCAGACACCTCCAGCTAGCCTCTCATTGGTTCTCGCTATTCCTGTTCATCTTCCGCAGAAATTGCAAACTGTGCAAACAGGAGGTTAAAGGCGCTGACTCTCCAAGTGGGGAGAGTGTTAGTAAAGCGTCTGGAATGTTGCACCCGAGTACCAGGGGAGGAAAACTGAGACATATTTGAACACGTCTCCCGATCACATGGTTGATCATACTCTGGGTTCCACATGCATGTTTTAGCTGAAGGAAGAATACCTAAAACCTGGGTAGTTGAAACCCGTGGAATGGGTACCATGCAGTATGACTTCAAAGAGTCTTCATTTGCTCACCAAACCTCTCCAATGCTATCACTGCTGCGTTTATGCCCCTGTACACATGCTTGATTCTCTTTCGGAGACATAGCAATCCATAGGTTTTAAGATACTTACTAGTCAGGTACATTCTTAGGCGTTTAATATGCGGTGTTGAGTCCATTTCGTTGAGCAAGGAGTAGCTCTTGTCTATTCCATATTTGGCTTAAGGAACTTTATCTGTGCTCATTTCAATCTCTGGTTTTATGCAGCAACCCAACTCACCTTTCCCCTTAAGCAAGCATAAGTTGGTTTTCTAAATTTGAGAACCTGTTCTGTTTTGGAATTCAGTTCTTGTGTAGCCAAGTTTACATTCCGTGTATTAGTGATATCTTATGATGTTTCTTTTTCTGTGTGACTTATTTCAGTTAGAATCATCGTACCTGAATCTACTCATTATGCTGCTATGGGCCTGATGACATAGATTTCATTGTTGAGTGATACTGCATTGTACGTAAGTACAACAAGTTCTTTATCCATTTTTCACTTTCTGCGATGTTGAACTTGTACTGTAAACGAGGTTCTTGTAAACAGAGCCATTCCATACTTTGGGGTGGCTGTGTCTTTTTGATTTATTTTCCCTAAGCTATAGGACCATAAGTGGAAGTGCCCTAGGCTCTGTTGCTTTGTTTTTTAGATGTTTCAGGAAACACCATACACTTCTCCCAAGTGTCTGTTGGCAATTTACATCCCGCCCATCAGCATAACAAGGCTCCCAGTTCTCAATGGCCTGTTGCCTTTCTGGATTTTACACTTTTTTCGGATGGCCCTTTTGACCAGGGGGAAGTGAGACTTCATTGTAGTGCAGATTTCCTTTGCAAGCTTGCTTGGTTGGCCAAAAAGGGCGTATGCGTTTTTTCCTGAATATATTCAGGAAAAAACGCATACGCCCTTTTTGGCCAAGTGCATCATTGTGGACGTTCTGCCTCTTTTCCTATGCTTTCAATGCAATTCCAGTCTACCTCCTGAAATCGGTTTCCTGCAATTCTGCCCCGCTTTCAAGTCCTCTTGGCAGCCTTACTTCAGTCTATTTTTGGACGATAGCTGTCATTTATAACTCTGCAGGTTTGTGAATTACAGTACCCCTGAGCTCCTTTCTTCAACTCGCTTTCTTGTGACCTGGCCGCAACACCGCAGGATGGCTTCAGGCCCTAATCTGGTTCCGGCACGGCACGCTGAGCCTTTGGTTAATTCCTCTTCCTGGTGGGAAATGAGAGTTAAATTTGCCCGTCCAGACACCTCCAGCTAGCCTCTCATTGGTTCTCGCTATTCCTGTTCATCTTCCGCAGAAATTGCAAACTGTGCCAAACAGGAGGTTAAAGGGACTGACTCTCCAAGTGGGGAGAGTGTTAGTAAAGCGTCTGGAATGTTGCACCCGAGTACCAGGGGAGGAAAACTGAGACATATTTGAACACGTCTCCCGATCACATGGTTGATCATACTCTAGGTTCCACATGCATGTTTTAGCTGAAGGAAGAATACCTTAAACCTGGGTAGTTGAAACCCGTGGAATGGGTACTATGCAATAGAACTTCAAAGGGTCTTCATTTGCTCACCGAACCTCTCCAATCCTATCACTGCTGCGTTTATGCCCCTGTACACATGCTTGATTCTCTTTCAGAGACATAGCAATCCATAGGTTTTAAGATACTTACTAGTCAGGTACATTCTTAGGTGTTTAATATGGGGTGTTGAGTCCATTTCGTTGAGCAAGGAGTAGCTCTTGTCTATTCCATATTTGGCTTAAGGAACTTTATCTGTGCTCATTTCAATCTCTGGTTTTATGCAGCACCCCAACTCACCTTTACCCTTAAGCAAGAATAAGTTGGTTTTCTAAATTTGAGACCCTGTTCTGTTCTGTAATTCAGTTCCTGTGTAGCCAAGTTTACATTCTGTGTATTACTGATATCTTATGATGTTTCTTTTTCTGTGTGACTTATTTCAGTTAGAATCATCATACCTGAATCCACTCATTGTGCTGCTAAGGGCCTGATGACACAGATTTCATTGCTGAGTGATATTGCTTTGTAAGTAAATACCACAACTTCTTTATCCATTTTTCACTTTCTGCGATGTTGAACTTGTACTGTAAACGAGGTTCTTGTAAACAGAGCCGTTCCAAACTTTGGGGTGGCTGTGTCTTTTTGATTTTAATTTCCCTAAGCTATAGGACCATAAGTGGAAGTGCCCTAGGCTCTGTTGCTTTGTTTTTTAGATGTTTCAGGAAACACCATACACTTCTCCCGAGTGGTTGTTGGCAATTTACATCCCGCCCATCAGCATAACAAGGCTCCCAGTTCTCCATGGCCTGTCCTGCCTTTCTGGATTTTACACTTTTTTCAGATGGCCCTTTTGACCGGGGGGAAGTGAGACTTCATTGTAGTGCAGATTTCCTTTGCAAGCTTGCTTGGTTGGCCAAAAAGGGCGTATGCGTTTTTTCCTGAATATATTCAGGAAAAAACGCATACGCCCTTTTTGGCCAAGTGCATCATTGTGGACGTTCTGCCTCTTCTCCTGTGCTTTCAATGCAATTCCAGTCTACCTCCTGAAATCGGTTTCCTGCAATTCTGCCCCGCTTTCAAGTCCTCTTGGCAGCCTTACTTCAGTCTATTTTTGGACGATAGCTGTCATTTATAACTCTGCAGGTTTGTGAATTACAGTGCCCCTGAGCTCCTTTCTTCAACTCGCTTTCTTGTGACCTGGCCGCAACACCGCAGGATGGCTTCAGGCCCTAATCTGGTTCCGGTACGGCACGCAGAGCCTTTGGTTATTTCCTCTTCCTGGTGGGAAATGAGAGTTAAATTTGCCCGTCCAGACACCTCCAGCTAGCCTCTCATTGGTTCTCGCTATTCCTGTTCATCTTCCGCAGAAATTGCAAACTGGGCCAAACAGGAGGTTAAAGGCGCTGACTCTCCAAGTGGGGAGAGTGTTAGTAAAGCGTCTGGAATGTTGCACCCGAGTACCAGGGGAGGAAAACTGAGACATATTTGAACACGTCTCCCGTTCACATGGTTGATCATACTTGGGTTCCACATGCATGTTTTAGCTGAAGGAAGAATACCTTAAACCTGGAGAGTTGAGACCCGTGTAATGGGTACCATGCAATATGACTTCAAAGGGTCTTCATTTGCTCACCGAACCTCTCCAATCCTATCACTGCTGCGTTTATGCCCCTGTACACATGCTTGATTCTCTTTTGGAGACATAGCAATCCATAGGTTTTACGATACTTACTAGTCAGGTACATTCTTAGGCGTTTAATATGCGGTGTTGAGTCCATTTCGTTGAGCAAGGAGTAGCTCTTGTCTATTCCATATTTGACTTAAGGAACTTTATCTGTGCTCATTTCAATCTCTGGTTTTATGCAGCACCCCAACTCACCTTTCCCCTTAAGCAAGCATAAGTTGGTTTTCTAAATTTGAGACCCTGTTCTGTTCTGTAATTCAGTTCCTGTGTAGCCAAGTTTACATTCCGTGTATTACTGATATCTTATGATGTTTCTTTTTCTGTGTGACTTATTTCAGTTAGAATCATCATACCTGAAGCCACTCATTGTGATGCTAAGGGCCTGATGACACAGATTTCATTGCTGAGTGATATTGCTTTGTAAGTAAATACCACAACTTCTTTATCCATTTTTCACTTTCTGCGATGTTGAACTTGTACTGTAAACGAGGTTCTTGTAAACAGAGGCGTCCCAAACTTTGGGGTGGCTGTGTCTTTTTGATTTTAATTTCCCTAAGCTATAGGACCATAAGTGGAAGTGCCCTAGGCTCTGTTGCTTTGTTTTTTAGATGTTTCAGGAAACACCATACACTTCTCCCAAGTGGTTGTTGGCAATTTACATCCCGCCCATCAGCATAACAAGGCTCCCAGTTCTCCATGGCCTGTCCTGCCTTTCTGGATTTTACACTTTTTTCAGATGGCCCTTTTGACCGGGGGGAAGTGAGACTTCATTGTAGTGCAGATTTCCTTTGCAAGCTTGCTTGGTTGGCCAAAAAGGGCGTATGCGTTTTTTCCTGAATATATTCAGGAAAAAACGCATACGCCCTTTTTGGCCAAGTGCATCATTGTGGACGTTCTGCCTCTTTTCCTATGCTTTCAATGCAATTCCAGTCTACCTCCTGAAATCGGTTTCCTGCAATTCTGCCCCGCTTTCAAGTCCTCTTGGCTGCCTTACTTCAGTCTATTTTTGGACGATAGCTGTCATTTATAACTCTGCAGGTTTGTGAATTACAGTGTCCCTGAGCTCCTTTCCTCAACTCTCTTTCTTGTGACCTGGCCGCAACACCGCAGGATGGCTTCAGGCCTTAATCTGGTTCCGGCCCGGCATGCTGAGCCTTTGGTTAATTCCTCTTCCTGGTGGGAAATGAGAGTTAAATTTGCCCGTCCAGACACCTCCAGCTAGCCTCTCATTGGTTCTCGCTATTCCTGTTCATCTTCCGCAGAAATTGCAAACTGGGAGAAACAGGAGGTTAAAGGGACTGACTCTCCAAGTGGGGAGAGTGTTAGTAAAGCGTCTGGAATGTTGCACCCGAGTACCAGGGGAGGAAAACTGAGACATATTTGAACACGTTTCCCGATCACATGGTTGATCATACTCTAGGTTCCACATGCATGTTTTAGCTGAAGGAAGAATACCTTAAACCTGGGTAGTTGAAACCCGTGGAATGGGTACCATGCAATATGACTTCAAAGGGTCTTTATTTGCTCACCGAACCTCTCCAATCCTATCACTGCTGCGTTTATGCCCCTGTACACATGCTTGATTCTCTTTTGGAGACATAGCAATCCATAGGTTTTAAGATAGTTAGTAGTCAGGTACATTCTTAGGCGTTTAATATGTGGTGTTGAGTCCATTTCGTTGAGCAAGGAGTAGCTCTTGTCTATTCCATATTTGGCTTAAGGAACTTTATCTGTGCTCATTTCAATCTCTGGTTTTATGCAGCACCCAAACTCACCTTTACCCTTAAGCAAGAATAAGTTGGTTTTCTAAATTTGAGACCCTGTTCTGTTCTGTAATTCAGTTCCTGTGTAGCCAAGTTTACATTCTGTGTATTACTGATATCTTATGATGTTTCTTTTTCTGTGTGACTTATTTCAGTTAGAATCATCATACCTGAATCCACTCATTGTGCTGCTAAGGGCCTGATGACACAGATTTCATTGCTGAGTGATATTGCTTTGTAAGTAAATACCACAACTTCTTTATCCATTTTTCACTTTCTGCGATGTTGAACTTGTACTGTAAACGAGGTTCTTGTAAACAGAGCCGTTCCAAACTTTGGGGTGGCTGTGTCTTTTTGATTTTAATTTCCCTAAGCTATAGGACCATAAGTGGAAGTGCCCTAGGCTCTGTTGCTTTGTTTTTTAGATGTTTCAGGAAACACCATACACTTCTCCCGAGTGGTTGTTGGCAATTTACATCCCGCCCATCAGCATAACAAGGCTCCCAGTTCTCCATGGCCTGTCCTGCCTTTCTGGATTTTACACTTTTTTCAGATGGCCCTTTTGACCGGGGGGAAGTGAGACTTCATTGTAGTGCAGATTTCCTTTGCAAGCTTGCTTGGTTGGCCAAAAAGGGCGTATGCGTTTTTTCCTGAATATATTCAGGAAAAAACGCATACGCCCTTTTTGGCCAAGTGCATCATTGTGGACGTTCTGCCTCTTCTCCTGTGCTTTCAATGCAATTCCAGTCTACCTCCTGAAATCGGTTTCCTGCAATTCTGACCCGCTTTCAAGTCCTCTTGGCAGCCTTACTTCAGTCTATTTTCGGACGATAGCTGTCATTTATAACTCTGCAGGTTTGTGAATTACAGTGCCCCTGAGCTCCTTTCTTCAACTCGCTTTCTTGTGACCTGGCCGCAACACCGCAGGATGGCTTCAGGCCCTAATCTGGTTCTGGCACGGCACGCTGAGCCTTTGGTTATTTCCTCCTCCTGGTGGGAAATGAGAGTTAAATTTGCCCGTCCAGACACCTCCAGCTAGCCTCTCATTGGTTCTCGCTATTCCTGTTCATCTTCCGCAGAAATTGCAAACTGTGCCAAACAGGAGGTTAAAGGGACTGACTCTCCAAGTGGGGAGAGTGTTAGTAAAGCGTCTGGAATGTTGCACCCGAGTACCAGGGGAGGAAAACTGAGACATATTTGAACACATCTCCCGATCACATGGTTGATCATACTCTGGGTTCCACATGCATGTTTTAGCTGAAGGAAGAATACCTAAAACATGGGTAGTTGAAACCCGTGGAATGGGTACCATGCAATATGACTTCAAAGGGTCTTCATTTGCTCACCGAACCTCTCCAATCCTATCACTGCTGCGTTTATGCCCCTGTACACATGCTTGATTCTCTTTTGGAGACATAGCAATCTATAGGTTTTAAGATACTTACTAGTCAGGTACATTCTTAGGCGTTTAATATGCGGTGTTGAGTCCATTTCGTTGAGCAAGGAGTAGCTCTTGTCTATTCCATATTTGGCTTAAGGAACTTTATCTGTGCTCATTTCAATCTCTGGTTTTATGCAGCACCCCAACTCACCTTTCCCCTTAAGCAAGCATAAGTTGGTTTTCTAAATTTGAGACCCTGTTCTGTTCTGTAATTCAGTTCCTGTGTAGCCAAGTTTACATTCCGTGTATTACTGATATCTTATGATGTTTCTTTTTCTGTGTGACTTACTTCAGTTAGAATCATCATACCTGAATCCACTCATTGTGCTGCTAAGGGCCTGATGACACAGATTTCATTGCTGAGTGATATTGCTTTGTAAGTAAATACCACAAATTCTTTATCCATTTTTCACTTTCTGCGATGTTGAACTTGTACTGTAAACGAGGTTCTTGTAAACAGAGCTGTTCCAAACTTTGGGGTGGCTGTGTCTTTTTGATTTTAATTTCCCTAAGCTATAGGACCATAAGTGGAAGTGCCCTAGGCTCTGTTGCTTTGTTTTTTAGATGTTTCAGGAAACACCATACACTTCTCCCGAGTGGTTGTTGGCAATTTACATCCCGACCATCAGCATAACAAGGCTCCCAGTTCTCCATGGCCTGTCCTGCCTTTCTGGATTTTACACTTTTTTCAGATGGCCCTTTTGACCGGGGGGAAGTGAGACTTCATTGTAGTGCAGATTTCCTTTGCAAGCTTGCTTGGTTGGCCAAAAAGGGCGTATGCGTTTTTTCCTGAATATATTCAGTAAAAAATGCATACGCCCTTTTTGGCCAAGTGCATCATTGTGGACGTTCTGCCTCTTTTCCTATGCTTTCAATGCAATTCCAGTCTACCTCCTGAAATCGGTTTCCTGCAATTCTGCCCCGCTTTCAAGTCCTCTTGGCAGCCTTACTTCAGTCTATTTTTGGACGATAGCTGTCATTTATAACTCTGCAGGTTTGTGAATTACAGTGCCCCTGAGCTCCTTTCTTCAACTCGCTTTCTTGTGACCTGGCCGCAACACCGCAGGATGGCTTCAGGCCCTAATCTGGTTCCGGCACGGCACGCTGAGCCTTTGGTTAATTCCTCTTCCTGGTGGGAAATGAGAGTTAAATTTGCCCGTCCAGACACCTCCAGCTAGTCTCTCATTGGTTCTCGCTATTCCTGTTCATCTTCCGCAGAAATTGCAAACTGGGCCAAACAGGAGGTTAAAGGGACTGACTCTCCAAGTCGGGAGAGTGTTAGTAAAGCGTCTGGAATGTTGCACCCGAGTAGCAGGGTACGAAAACTGAGACATATTTGAACACGTCTCCCGATCACATGGTTGATCATACTCTAGGTTCCACATGCATGTTTTAGCTGAAGGAAGAATACCTTAAACCTGGGTAGTTGAAACCCGTGGAATGGGTACCATGCAATATGACTTCAAAGGGTCTTCATTTGCTCACCGAACCTCTCCAATCCTATCACTGCTGCGTTTATGCCCCTGTACACATGCTTGATTCTCTTTCGGAGACATAGCAATCCATAGGTTTTAAGATACTTACTAGTCAGGAACATTCTTAGGCGTTTAATATGCGGTGTTGAGTCCATTTCGTTGAGCAAGGAGTAGCTCTTGTCTGTTCCATATTTGGCTTAAGGAACTTTATCTGTGCTCATTGCAATCTCTGGTTTTATGCAGCACCCCAACTCACCTTTACCCTTAAGCAAGAATAAGTTGGTTTTCTAAATTTGAGACCCTGTTCTGTTCTGTAATTCAGTTCCTGTGTAGCCAAGTTTACATTCCGTGTATTACTGATATCTTATGATGTTTCTTTTTCTGTGTGACTTACTTCAGTTAGAATCATCATACCTGAATCCACTCATTGTGCTGCTAAGGGCCTGATGACACAGATTTCATTGCTGAGTGATATTGCTTTGTAAGTAAATACCACAACTTCTTTATCCATTTTTCACTTTCTGCAATGTTGAAGTTGTACTGTAAACGAGGTTCTTGTAAACAGAGCCGTTCCAAACTTTGGGGTGGCTGTGTCTTTTTGATTTTAATTTCCCTAAGCTATAGGACCATAAGTGGAAGTGCCCTAGGTTCTGTTGCTTTGTTTTTTAGATGTTTCAGGAAACACCATACACTTCTCCCGAGTGGTTGTTGGCAAATTACATCCCGCCCATCAACATAACAAGGCTCCCAGTTCTCCATGGCCTGTCCTGCCTTTTGGATTTTACACTTTTTTCAGATGGCCCTTTTGACCGGAGGGAAGTGAGACTTCATTGTAGTGCAGATTTCCTTTGCAAGCTTGCTTGGTTGGCCAAAAAGGGCGTATGCGTTTTTTCCTGAATATATTCAGGAAAAAACGCATACGCCCTTTTTGGCCAAGTGCATCATTGTGGACGTTCTGCCTCTTTTCCTATGCTTTCAATGCAATTCCAGTCTACCTCCTGAAATCGGTTTCCTGCAATTCTGCCCCGCTTTCAAGTCCTCTTGGCAGCCTTACTTCAGTCTATTTTTGGACGATAGCTGTCATTTATAACTCTGCAGGTTTGTGAATTACAGTGCCCCTGAGCTCCTTTCTTCAACTCGCTTTCTTGTGACCTGGCCGCAACACCGCAGGATGGCTTCAGGCCCTAATCTGGTTCCGGCACGGCACGCTGAGCCTTTGGTTAATTCCTCTTCCTGGTGGGAAATGAGAGTTAAATTTGCCCGTCCAGACACCTCCAGCTAGTCTCTCATTGGTTCTCGCTATTCCTGTTCATCTTCCGCAGAAATTGCAAACTGGGCCAAACAGGAGGTTAAAGGGACTGACTCTCCAAGTCGGGAGAGTGTTAGTAAAGCGTCTGGAATGTTGCACCCGAGTACCAGGGTACGAAAACTGAGACATATTTGAACACGTCTCCCGATCACATGGTTGATCATACTCTAGGTTCCACATGCATGTTTTAGCTGAAGGAAGAATACCTTAAACCTGGGTAGTTGAAACCCGTGGAATGGGTACCATGCAATATGACTTCAAAGGGTCTTCATTTGCTCACCGAACCTCTCCAATCCTATCACTGCTGCGTTTATGCCCCTGTACACATGCTTGATTCTCTTTCGGAGACATAGCAATCCATAGGTTTTAAGATACTTACTAGTCAGGAACATTCTTAGGCGTTTAATATGCGGTGTTGAGTCCATTTCGTTGAGCAAGGAGTAGCTCTTGTCTGTTCCATATTTGGCTTAAGGAACTTTATCTGTGCTCATTGCAATCTCTGGTTTTATGCAGCACCCCAACTCACCTTTACCCTTAAGCAAGAATAAGTTGGTTTTCTAAATTTGAGACCCTGTTCTGTTCTGTAATTCAGTTCCTGTGTAGCCAAGTTTACATTCCGTGTATTACTGATATCTTATGATGTTTCTTTTTCTGTGTGACTTACTTCAGTTAGAATCATCATACCTGAATCCACTCATTGTGCTGCTAAGGGCCTGATGACACAGATTTCATTGCTGAGTGATATTGCTTTGTAAGTAAATACCACAACTTCTTTATCCATTTTTCACTTTCTGCAATGTTGAACTTGTACTGTAAACGAGGTTCTTGTAAACAGAGCCGTTCCAAACTTTGGGGTGGCTGTGTCTTTTTGATTTTAATTTCCCTAAGCTATAGGACCATAAGTGGAAGTGCCCTAGGTTCTGTTGCTTTGTTTTTTAGATGTTTCAGGAAACACCATACACTTCTCCCAAGTGGTTGTTGGCAATTTACACCCCGCCCATCAACATAACAAGGCTCCCAGTTCTCCATGGCCTGTCCTGCCTTTCTGGATTTTACACTTTTTTCAGATGGCCCTTTTGACTGGAGGGAAGTGAGACTTCATTGTAGTGCAGATTTCCTTTGCAAGCTTGCTTGGTTGGCCAAAAAGGGCGTATGCGTTTTTTCCTGAATATATTCAGGAAAAAACGCATACGCCCTTTTTGGCCAAGTGCATCATTGTGGACGTTCTGCCTCTTTTCCTATGCTTTCAATGCAATTCCAGTCTACCTCCTGAAATCGGTTTCCTGCAATTCTGCCCCGCTTTCAAGTCCTCTTGGCAGCCTTACTTCAGTCTATTTTTGGACGATAGCTGTCATTTATAACTCTGCAGGTTTGTGAATTACAGTGCCCCTGAGCTCCTTTCTTCAACTCGCTTTCTTGTGACCTGGCCGCAACACTGCAAGATGGCTTCAGGCCCTAATCTGGTTCCGGTACGGCACGCTGAGCCTTTGGTTATTTCCTCTTCCTGGTGGGAAATGAGAGTTAAATTTGCCCGTCCAGACACCTCCAGCTAGCCTCTCATTGGTTCTCGCTATTCCTGTTCATCTTCCGCAGAAATTGCAAACTGTGCCAAACAGGAGGTTAAAGGCGCTGACTCTCCAAGTGGGGAGAGTGTTAGTAAAGCGTCTGGAATGTTGCACCCGAGTACCAGGGGAGGAAAACTGAGACATATTTGAACACGTCTCCCGATCACATGGTTGATCATACTCTGGGTTCCACATGCATGTTTTAGCTGAAGGAAGAATACCTAAAACCTGGGTAGTTGAAACCCGTGGAATGGGTACCATGCAGTATGACTGCAAAGAGTCTTCATTTGCTCACCAAACCTCTCCAATCCTATCACTGCTGCGTTTATGCCCCTGTACACATGCTTGATTCTCTTTCGGAGACATAGCAATCCATAGGTTTTAAGATACTTACTAGTCAGGTACATTCTTAGGCGTTTAATATGCGGTGTTGAGTCCATTTCGTTGAGCAAGGAGTAGCTCTTGTCTATTCCATATTTGGCTTAAGGAACTTTATCTGTGCTCATTTCAATCTCTGGTTTTATGCAGCAACCCAACTCACCTTTCCCCTTAAGCAAGCATAAGTTGGTTTTCTAAATTTGAGAACCTGTTCTGTTTTGGAATTCAGTTCTTGTGTAGCCAAGTTTACATTCCGTGTATTAGTGATATCTTATGATGTTTCTTTTTCTGTGTGACTTATTTCAGTTAGAATCATCGTACCTGAATCTACTCATTATGCTGCTACGGGCCTTATGACATAGATTTCATTGCTGAGTGATACTGCATTGTACGTAAGTACCACAAGTTCTTTATCCATTTTTCACTTTCTGCGATGTTGAACTTGTACTGTAAACGAGGTTCTTGTAAACAGAGGCGTCCCAAACTTTGGGGTGGCTGTGTCTTTTTGATTTTAATTTCCCTAAGCTATAAGACCATAAGTGGAAGAGCCCTAGGTTCTGTTGCTTTGTTTTTTAGATGTTTCAGGAAACACCATACACTTCTCCCCAGTGGTTGTTGGCAATTTACATCCCGCCCATCAGCATAACAAGGCTCCCAGTTCTCCATGGCCTGTCCTGCCTTTCTGGATTTTACACTTTTTTCAGATGGCCCTTTTGACCGGGGGGAAGTGAGACTTCATTGTAGTGCAGATTTCCTTTGCAAGCTTGCTTGGTTGGCCAAAAAGGGCGTATGCGTTTTTTCCTGAATATATTCAGGAAAAAACGCATACGCCCTTTTTGGCCAAGTGCATCATTGTGGACGTTCTCCCTCTTCTCCTGTGCTTTCAATGCAATTCCAGTCTACCTCCTGAAATCGGTTTCCTGCAATTCTGCCCCGCTTTCAAGTCCTCTTGGCAGCCTTACTTCAGTCTATTTTTGGACGATAGCTGTCATTTATAACTCTGCAGGTTTGTGAATTACAGTGCCCCTGAGCTCCTTTCTTCAACTTGCTTTCTTTTGAGCTGGCCGCAACACCGCAGGATGGCTTCAGGCCCTAATCTGGTTCCGGTACGGCACGCTGAGCCTTTGGTTATTTCCTCTTCCTGGTAGGAAATGAGAGTTAAATTTGCCCGTCCAGACACCTCCAGCTAGCCTCTCATTGGTTCTCGCTATTCCTGTTCATCTTCCGCAGAAATTGCAAACTGGGCCAAACAGGAGGTTAAAGGCGCTGACTCTCCAAGTGGGGAGAGTGTTAGTAAAGCGTCTGGAATGTTGCACCCGAGTACCAGGGGAGGAAAACTGAGACATATTTGAACACGTCTCCCGTTCACATGGTTGATCATACTTGGGTTCCACATGCATGTTTTAGCTGAAGGAAGAATACCTTAAACCTGGAGAGTTGAGACCCGTGTAATGGGTACCATGCAATATGACTTCAAAGGGTCTTCATTTGCTCACCGAACCTCTCCAATCCTATCACTGCTGCGTTTATGCCCCTGTACACATGCTTGATTCTCTTTTGGAGACATAGCAATCCATAGGTTTTACGATACTTACTAGTCAGGTACATTCTTAGGCATTTAATATGCGGTGTTGAGTCCATTTCGTTGAGCAAGGAGTAGCTCTTGTCTATTCCATATTTGACTTAAGGAACTTTATCTGTGCTCATTTCAATCTCTGGTTTTATGCAGCACCCCAACTCACCTTTCCCTTTAAGCAAGCATAAGTTGGTTTTCTAAATTTGAGACCCTGTTCTGTTCTGTAATTCAGTTCCTGTGTAGCCAAGTTTACATTCCGTGTATTACTGATATCTTATGATGTTTCTTTTTCTGTGTGACTTATTTCAGTTAGAATCATCATACCTGAAGCCACTCATTGTGATGCTAAGGGCCTGATGACACAGATTTCATTGCTGAGTGATATTGCTTTGTAAGTAAATACCACAACTTCTTTATCCATTTTTCACTTTCTGCGATGTTGAACTTGTACTGTAAACGAGGTTCTTATAAACAGAGGCGTCCCAAACTTTGGGGTGGCTGTGTCTTTTTGATTTTAATTTCCCTAAGCTATAGGACCATAAGTGGCAGTGCCCTAGGCTCTGTTGCTTTGTTTTTTAGATGTTTCAGGAAACACCATACACTTCTCCCGAGTGGTTGTTGGCAATTTACATCCCGCCCATCAGCATAACAAGGCTCCCAGTTCTCCATGGCCTGTCCTGCCTTTCTGGATTTTACACTTTTTTCAGATGGCCCTTTTGACCGGGGGGAAGTGAGACTTCATTGTAGTGCAGATTTCCTTTGCAAGCTTGCTTGGTTGGCCAAAAAGGGCGTATGCGTTTTTTCCTGAATATATTCAGGAAAAAACGCATACGCCCTTTTTGGCCAAGTGCATCATTGTGGACGTTCTGCCTCTTTTCCTATGCTTTCAATGCAATTCCAGTCTACCTCCTGAAATCGGTTTCCTGCAATTCTGCCCCGCTTTCAAGTCCTCTTGGCAGCCTTACTTCAGTCTATTTTTGGACGATAGCTGTCATTTATAACTCTGCAGGTTTGTGAATTACAGTGCCCCTGAGCTCCTTTCTTCAACTCTCTTTCTTGTGACCTGGCCGCAACACCGCAGGATGGCTTCAGGCCCTAATCTGGTTCCGGTACGGCACGCTGAGCCTTTGGTTATTTCCTCTTCCTGGTGGGAAATGAGAGTTAAATTTGCCCGTCCAGACACCTCCAGCTAGCCTCTCATTGATTCTCGCTATTCCTGTTCATCTTCCGCAGAAATTGCAAACTGTGCCAAACAGGAGGTTAAAGGCGCTGACTCTCCAAGTGGGGAGAGTGTTAGTAAAGCGTCTGGAATGTTGCACCCGAGTACCAGGGGAGGAAAACTGAGACATATTTGAACACGTCTCCCGTTCACATGGTTGATCATACTTGGGTTGCACATGCATGTTTTAGCTGAAGGAAGAATACCTTAAACCTGGAGAGTTGAGACCCGTGTAATGGGTTCCATGCAATATGACTTCAAAGGGTCTTCATTTGCTCACCGAACCTCTCCAATCCTATCACTGCTGCGTTTATGCCCCTGTACACATGCTTGATTCTCTTTTGGAGACATAGCAATCCATAGGTTTTACGATACTTACTAGTCAGGTACATTCTTAGGCGTTTAATATGCGGTGTTGAGTCCATTTCGTTGAGCAAGGAGTAGCTCTTGTCTATTCCATATTTGACTTAAGGAACTTTATCTGTGCTCATTTCAATCTCTGGTTTTATGCAGCACCCCAACTCACCTTTCCCCTTAAGCAAGCATAAGTTGGTTTTCTAAATTTGAGACCCTGTTCTGTTCTGTAATTCAGTTCCTGTGTAGCCAAGTTTACATTCCGTGTATTAGTGATATCTTATGATGTTTCTTTTTCTGTGTGACTTATTTCAGTTAGAATCATCATACCTGAAGCCACTCATTGTGATGCTAAGGGCCTGATGACACAGATTTCATTGCTGAGTGATATTGCTTTGTAAGTAAATACCACAACTTCTTTATCCATTTTTCACTTTCTGCGATGTTGAACTTGTACTGTAAACGAGGTTCTTGTAAACAGAGGCGTCCCAAACTTTGGGGTGGCTGTGTCTTTTTGATTTTAATTTCCCTAAGCTATAGGACCATAAGTGGCAGTGCCCTAGGCTCTGTTGCTTTGTTTTTTAGATGTTTCAGGAAACACCATACACTTCTCCCGAGTGGTTGTTGGCAATTTACATCCCGCCCATCAGCATAACAAGGCTCCCAGTTCTCCATGGCCTGTCCTGCCTTTCTGGATTTTACACTTTTTTCAGATGGCCCTTTTGACCGGGGGGAAGTGAGACTTCATTGTAGTGCAGATTTCCTTTGCAAGCTTGCTTGGTTGGCCAAAAAGGGCGTATGCGTTTTTTACTGAATATATTCAGGAAAAAACGCATACGCCCTTTTTGGCCAAGTGCATCATTGTGGACGTTCTGCCTCTTTTCCTATGCTTTCAATGCAATTCCAGTCTACCTCCTGAAATCGGTTTCCTGCAATTCTGCCCCGCTTTCAAGTCCTCTTGGCAGCCTTACTTCAGTCTATTTTTGGACGATAGCTGTCATTTATAACTCTGCAGGTTTGTGAATTACAGTGCCCCTGAGCTCCTTTCTTCAACTCGCTTTCTTGTGACCTGGCCGCAACACCGCAGGATGGCTTCAGGCCCTAATCTGGTTCCGGCACTGCACGCTGAGCCTTTGGTTATTTCCTTTTCCTGGTGGGAAATGAGAGTTAAATTTGCCCGTCCAGACACCTCCAGCTAGTCTCTCAATGGTTCTCGCTATTCCTGTTCATCTTCCGCAGAAATTGCAAACTGGGCCAAACAGGAGGTTAAAGGCGCTGACTCTCCAAGTGGGGAGAGTGTTAGTAAAGCGTCTGGAATGTTGCACCCGAGTACCAGGGGAGGAAAACTGAGACATATTTGAACACGTCTCCCGTTCACATGGTTGATCATACTTGGGTTCCACATGCATGTTTTAGCTGAAGGAAGAATACCTTAAACCTGGAGAGTTAAGACCCGTGTAATGGGTACCATGCAATATGACTTCAAAGGGTCTTCATTTGCTCACCGAACCTCTCCAATCCTATCACTGCTGCGTTTATGCCCCTGTACAAACGCTTGATTCTCTTTCGGAGACATAGCAATCCATAGGTTTTAAGATACTTACTAGTCAGGTACATTCTTAG
The DNA here is from genome assembly GCF_951394435.1 of Stenella coeruleoalba. NCBI lineage: Eukaryota > Metazoa > Chordata > Mammalia > Artiodactyla > Delphinidae > Stenella > Stenella coeruleoalba. The sequence goes on along the minus strand of NW_027646015.1, from coordinate 817,889 downwards.
GCGTTTAATATGCGGTGTTGAGTCCATTTCGTTGAGCAAGGAGTAGCTCTTGTCTATTCCATATTTGACTTAAGGAACTTTATCTGTGCTCATTTCAATCTCTGGTTTTATGCAGCACCCCAACTCACCTTTACCCTTAAGCAAGCATAAGTTGGTTTTCTAAATTTGAGACCCTGTTCTGTTCTGTAATTCAGTTCCTGTGTAGCCAAGTTTACATTCCGTGTATTACTGATATCTTATGATGTTTCTTTTTCTGTGTGACTTACTTCAGTTAGAATCATCATACCTGAATCCACTCATTGTGCTGCTAAGGGCCTGATGACACAGATTTCATTGCTGAGTGATATTGCTTTGTAAGTAAATACCACAACTTCTTTATCCATTTTTCACTTTCTGCGATGTTGAACTTGTACTGTAAACGAGGTTCTTGTAATCAGAGCCGTTCCAAACTTTGGTGTGGCTGTGTCTTTTTGATTTTAATTTCCCTAAGCTATAGGACCATAAGTGGAAGTGCCTTAGGTTCTGTTGCTTTGTTTTTTAGATGTTTCAGGAAACACCATACACTTCTCCCGAGTGGTTGTTGGCAATTTACATCCCGCCCATCAGCATAACAAGGCTCCCAGTTCTCCATGGCCTGTCCTGCCTTTCTGGATTTTACACTTTTTTCAGATGGCCCTTTTGACCGGAGGGAATTGAGACTTCATTGTAGTGCAGATTTCCTTTGCAAGCTTGCTTGGTTGGCCAAAAAGGGCGTATGCGTTTTTTCCTGAATATATTCAGGAAAAAACGCATACGCCCTTTTTGGCCAAGTGCATCATTGTGGACGTTCTGCCTCTTTTCCTATGCTTTCAATGCAATTCCAGTGTACCTCCTGAAATCGGTTTCCTGCAATTCTGCCCCGCTTTCAAGTCCTCTTGGCAGCCTTACTTCAGTCTATTTTTGGACGATAGCTGTCATTTATAACTCTGCAGGTTTGTGAATTACAGTGCCCCTGAGCTCCTTTCTTCAACTCGCTTTCTTGTGACCTGGCCGCAACACCGCAGGATGGCTTCAGGCCCTAATCTGGTTCCGGTACGGCACGCTGAGCCTTTGGTTATTTCCTCTTCCTGGTGGGAAATGAGAGTTAAATTTGCCCGTCCAGACACCTCCAGCTAGCCTCTCATTGTTTCTCGCTATTCCTGTTCATCTTCCGCAGAAATTGCAAACTGGGCCAAACAGGAGGTTAAAGGCGCTGACTCTCCAAGTGGGGAGAGTGTTAGTAAAGCGTCTGGAATGTTGCACCCGAGTACCAGGGGAGGAAAACTGAGACATATTTGAACACGTCTCCCGTTCACATGGTTGATCATACTTGGGTTGCACATGCATGTTTTAGCTGAAGGAAGAATACCTTAAACCTGGAGAGTTGAGACCCGTGTAATGGGTACCATGCAATATGACTTCAAAGGGTCTTCATTTGCTCACCGAACCTCTCCAATCCTATCACTGCTGCGTTTATGCCCCTGTACACATGCTTGATTCTCTTTTGGAGACATAGCAATCCATAGGTTTTACGATACTTACTAGTCAGGTACATTCTTAGGCGTTTAATATGCGGTGTTGAGTCCATTTCGTTGAGCAAGGAGTAGCTCTTGTCTATTCCATATTTGACTTAAGGAACTTTATCTGTGCTCATTTCAATCTCTGGTTTTATGCAGCACCCCAACTCACCTTTCCCCTTAAGCAAGCATAAGTTGGTTTTCTAAATTTGAGACCCTGTTCTGTTCTGTAATTCAGTTCCTGTGTAGCCAAGTTTACATTCCGTGTATTACTGATATCTTATGATGTTTCTTTTTCTGTGTGACTTATTTCAGTTAGAATCATCATACCTGAAGCCACTCATTGTGATGCTAAGGGCCTGATGACACAGATTTCATTGCTGAGTGATATTGCTTTGTAAGTAAATACCACAACTTCTTTATCCATTTTTCACTTTCTGCGATGTTGAACTTGTACTGTAAACGAGGTTCTTGTAAACAGAGGCGTCCCAAACTTTGGGGTGGCTGTGTCTTTTTGATTTTAATTTCCCTAAGCTATAGGACCATAAGTGGCAGTGCCCTAGGCTCTGTTGCTTTGTTTTTTAGATGTTTCAGGAAACACCATACACTTCTCCCGAGTGGTTGTTGGCAATTTACATCCCGCCCATCAGCATAACAAGGCTCCCAGTTGTCCATGGCCTGTCCTGCCTTTCTGGATTTTACACTTTTTTCAGATGGCCCTTTTGACCGGGGGGAAGTGAGACTTCATTGTAGTGCAGATTTCCTTTGCAAGCTTGCTTGGTTGGCCAAAAAGGGCGTATGCGTTTTTTCCTGAATATATTCAGGAAAAAACGCATACGCCCTTTTTGGCCAAGTGCATCATTGTGGACGTTCTGCCTCTTTTCCTATGCTTTCAATGCAACTCCAGTCTACCTCCTGAAATCGGTTTCCTGCAATTCTGCCCCGCTTTCAAGTCCTCTTGGCAACCTTACTTCAGTCTATTTTTGGACGATAGCTGTCATTTATAACTCTGCAGGTTTGTGAATTACAGTGCCCCTGAGCTCCTTTCTTCAACTCGCTTTCTTGTGACCTGGCCGCAACACCGCAGGATGGCTTCAGGCCCTAATCTGGTTCCGGCCCGGCATGCTGAGCCTTTGGTTAATTCCTCTTCCTGGTGGGAAATGAGAGTTAAATTTGCCCGTCCAGACACCTCCAGCTAGCCTCTCATTGGTTCTCGCTATTCCTGTTCATCTTCCGCAGAAATTGCAAACTGGGCCAAACAGGAGGTTAAAGGGACTGACTCTCCAAGTGGGGAGAGTGTTAGTAAAGCGTCTGGAATGTTGCACCCGAGTACCAGGGGAGGAAAACTGAGACATATTTGAACACGTCTCCCGATCACATGGTTGATCATATTCTAGGTTCCACATGCATGTTTTAGCTGAAGGAAGAATACCTTAAACCTGGGTAGTTGAAACCCGTGGAATGGGTACCATGCAATATGACTTCAAAGGGTCTTCATTTGCTCACCGAACCTCTCCAATCCTATCACTGCTGCGTTTATGCCCCTGTACACATGCTTGATTCTCTTTTGGAGATATAGCAATCCATAGGTTTTAAGATACTTACTAGTCAGGTACATTCTTAGGCGTTTAATATGGGGTGTTGAGTCCATTTCGTTGAGCAAGGAGTAGCTCTTGTCTATTCCATATTTGGCTTAAGGAACTTTATCTGTGCTCATTTCAATCTCTGGTTTTATGCAGCACCCCAACTCACCTTTCCCCTTAAGCAAGCATAAGTTGGTTTTCTAAATTTGAGACCCTGTTCTGTTCTGTAATTCAGTTCCTGTGTAGCCAAGTTTACATTCTGTGTATTACTGATATCTTATGTTTCTTTTTCTGTGTGACTTATTTCAGTTAGAATCATCATACCTGAATCCACTCATTGTGCTGCTAAGGGCCTGATGACACAGATTTCATTGCTGAGTGATATTGCTTTGTAAGTAAATACCACAACTTCTTTATCCATTTTTCACTTTCTGCGATGTTGAACTTGTACTGTAAACGAAGTTCTTGTAAACAGAGCCGTTCAAAACTTTGGGGTGGCTGTGTCTTTTTGATTTTAATTTCCCTAAGCTATAGGACCATAAGTGGAAGTGCCCTAGGTTCTGTTGCTTTGTTTTTTAGATGTTTCAGGAAACAGCATACACTTCTCCCCAGTGGTTGTTGGCAATTTACATCCCGCCCATCAGCATAACAAGGCTCCCAGTTCTCCATGGCCTGTCCTGCCTTTCTGGATTTTACACTTTTTTCAGATGGCCCTTTTGACCGGGGGGAAGTGAGACTTCATTGTAGTGCAGATTTCCTTTGCAAGCTTGCTTGGTTGGCCAAAAAGTGCGTATGCGTTTTTTCCTGAATATATTCAGGAAAAAACGCATACGCCCTTTTTGGCCAAGTGCATCATTTTGGACGTTCTGCCTCTTCTCCTATGCTTTCAATGCAATTCCAGTCTACCTCCTGAAATCGGTTTCCTGCAATTCTGCCCCGCTTTCAAGTCCTCTTGGCAGCCTTACTTCAGTCTATTTTTGGACGATAGCTGTCATTTATAACTCTGCAGGTTTGTGAATTACAGTGCCCCTGAGCTCCTTTCTTCAACTCGCTTTCTTGTGACCTGGCCGCAACACCGCAGGATGGCTTCAGGCCCTAATCTGGTTCTGGCACGGCACGCTGAGCCTTTGGTTATTTCCTCCTCCTGGTGGGAAATGAGAGTTAAATTTGCCCGTCCAGACACCTCCAGCTAGCCTCTCATTGGTTCTCGCTATTCCTGTTCATCTTCCGCAGAAATTGCAAACTGTGCCAAACAGGAGGTTAAAGGGACTGACTCTCCAAGTGGGGAGAGTGTTAGTAAAGCGTCTGGAATGTTGCACCCGAGTACCAGGGGAGGAAAACTGAGACATATTTGAACACGTCTCCCATTCACATGGTTGATCATACTTGGGTTCCACATGCATGTTTTAGCTGAAGGAAGAATACCTTAAACCTGGAGAGTTGAGACCCGTGTAATGGGTACCATGCAATATGACTTCAAAGGGTCTTCATTTGCTCACCGAACCTCTCCAATCCTATCACTGCTGCGTTTATGCCCCTGTACACATGCTTGATTCTCTTTTGGAGACATAGCATTCCATAGGTTTTACGATACTTACTACTCAGGTACATTCTTAGGCGTTTAATATGCGGTGTTGAGTCCATTTCGTTGAGCAAGGAGTAGCTCTTGTCTATTCCATATTTGACTTAAGGAACTTTATCTGTGCTCATTTCAATCTCTGGTTTTATGCAGCACCCCAACTCACCTTTACCCTTAAGCAAGCATAAGTTGGTTTTCTAAATTTGAGACCCTGTTCTGTTCTGTAATTCAGTTCCTGTGTAGCCAAGTTTACATTCCGTGTATTACTGATATCTTATGATGTTTCTTTTTCTGTGTGACTTATTTCAGTTAGAATCATCATACCTGAAGCCACTCATTGTGATGCTAAGGGCCTGATGACACAGATTTCATTGCTGAGTGATATTGCTTTGTAAGTAAATACCACAACTTCTTTATCCATTTTTCACTTTCTGCGATGTTGAACTTGTACTGTAAACGAGGTTCTTGTAAACAGAGGCGTCCCAAACTTTGGGGTGGCTGTGTCTTTTTGATTTTAATTTCCCTAAGCTATAGGACCATAAGTGGCAGTGCCCTAGGCTCTGTTGCTTTGTTTTTTAGATGTTTCAGGAAACACCATACACTTCTCCCGAGTGGTTGTTGGCAATTTACATCCCGCCCATCAGCATAACAAGGCTCCCAGTTCTCCATGGCCTGTCCTGCCTTTCTGGATTTTACACTTTTTTCAGATGGCCCTTTTGACCGGGGGGAAGTGAGACTTCATTGTAGTGCAGATTTCCTTTGCAAGCTTGCTTGGTTGGCCAAAAAGGGCGTATGCGTTTTTTCCTGAATATATTCAGGAAAAAACGCATACGCCCTTTTTGGCCAGTGCATCATTGTGGACGTTCTGCCTCTTTTCCTATGCTTTCAATGCAATTCCAGTCTACCTCCTGAAATCGGTTTCCTGCAATTCTGCCCCGCTTTCAAGTCCTCTTGGCAGCCTTACTTCAGTCTATTTTTGGACGATAGCTGTCATTTATAACTCTGCAGGTTTGTGAATTACAGTGCCCCTGAGCTCCTTTCTTCATCTCGCTTTCTTGTGAGCTGGCCGCAACAGCGCAGGATGGCTTCAGGCCCTAATCTGGTTCCGGCACGGCACGCTGAGCCTTTGGTTATTTCCTCTTCCTGTTGGGAAATGAGAGTTAAATTTGCCCGTCCAGACACCTCCAGCTAGCCTCTCATTGGTTCTCGCTATTCCTGTTCATCTTCCACAGAAATTGCAAACTGTGCCAAACAGGAGGTTAAAGGCGCTGACTCTCCAAGTGGGGAGAGTGTTAGTAAAGCGTCTGGAATGTTGCACCCGAGTACCAGGGGAGGAAAACTGAGACATATTTGAACACGTCTCCCGATCACATGGTTGATCATACTCTGGGTTCCACCTGCATGTTTTAGCTGAAGGAAGAATACCTAAAACCTGGGTAGTTGAAACCCATGGAATGGGTACCATGCAATATGACTTCAAAGGGTCTTCATTTGCTCACCGAACCTCTCCAATCCTATCACTGCTGCGTTTATGCCCCTGTACACATGCTTGCTTCTCTTTCGGAGACATAGCAATCTATAGGTTTTAAGATACTTACTAGTCAGGTACATTCTTAGGCGTTTAATATGCGATGTTGAGTCCATTTCGTTGAGCAAGGAGTAGCTCTTGTCTATTCCATATTTGGCTTAAGGAACTTTATCTGTGCTCATTGCAATCTCTGGTTTTATGCAGCACCCCAACTCACCTTTACCCTTAAGCAAGCATAAGTTGGTTTTCTAAATTTGAGACCCTGTTCTGTTCTGTAATTCAGTTCCTGTGTAGCCAAGTTTACATTCCGTGTATTAGTGATATCTTATGATGTTTCTTTTTCTGTGTGACTTACTTCAGTTAGAATCATCATACCTGAATCCACTCATTGTGCTGCTAAGGGCCTGATGACACAGATTTCATTGCTGAGTGATATTGCTTTGTAAGTAAATACCACAACTTCTTTATCCATTTTTCACTTTCTGCGATGTTGAACTTGTACTGTAAACGAGGTTCTTGTAAACAGAGCCGATCCAAACTTTGGGGTGGCTGTGTCTTTTTGATTTTAATTTCCCTAAGCTATAGGACCATAAGTGGAAGTGCCCTAGGCTCTGTTGCTTTGTTTTTTAGATGTTTCAGGAAACACCATACACTTCTCCCGAGTGGTTGTTGGCGATTTACATCCCGCCCATCAGCATAACAAGGCTCCCAGTTCTCCATGGCCTGTCCTGCCTTTCTGGATTTTACACTTTTTTCAGATGGCCCTTTTGACCGGGGGGAAGTGAGACTTCATTGTAGTGCAGATTTCCTTTGCAAGCTTGCTTGGTTGGCCAAAAAGTGCGTATGCGTTTTTTCCTGAATATATTCAGGAAAAAACGCATACGCCCCTTTTGGCCAAGTGCATCATTGTGGACGTTCTGCCTCTTTTCCTATGCTTTCAATGCAATTCCAGTGTACCTCCTGAAATCGGTTTCCTGCAATTCTGCCCCGCTTTCAAGTCCTCTTGGCAGCCTTACTTCAGTCTATTTTTGGACGATAGCTGTCATTTATAACTCTGCAGGTTTGTGAATTACAGTGCCCCTGAGCTCCTTTCTTCAACTCGCTTTCTTGTGACCTGGCCGCAACACCGCAGGATGGCTTCAGGCCCTAATCTGGTTTCGGTACGGCACGCTGAGCCTTTGGTTATTTCCTCTTCCTGGTGGGAAATGAGAGTTAAATTTGCCCGTCCAGACACCTGCAGCTAGCCTCTCATTGGTTCTCGCTATTCCTGTTCATCTTCCGCAGAAATTGCAAACTGTGCCAAACAGGAGGTTAAAGGCGCTGACTCTCCAAGTGGGGAGAGTGTTAGTAAAGCGTCTGGAATGTTGCACCCGAGTACCAGGGGAGGAAAACTGAGACATATTTGAACACGTCTCCCGATCACATGGTTGATCATACTCTGGGTTCCACATGCATGTTTTAGCTGAAGGAAGAATACCTAAAACCTGGGTAGTTGAAACCCGTGGAATGGGTACCATGCAATATGACTTCAAAGGGTCTTCATTTGCTCACCGAACCTCTCCAATCCTATCACTGCTGCGTTTATGCCCCTGTACACATGCTTGATTCTCTTTTGGAGACATAGCAATCCATACGTTTTAAGATACTTACTAGTCAGGTACATTCTTAGGCGTTAAATATGCGGTGTTGAGTCCATTTCGTTGAGCAAGGAGTAGCTCTTGTCTATTCCATATTTGGCTTAAGGAACTTTATCTGTGCTCATTTCAATCTCTGGTTTTATGCAGCAACCCAACTCACCTTTCCCCTTAAGCAAGCATAAGTTGGTTTTCTAAATTTGAGAACCTGTTCTGTTTTGGAATTCAGTTCCTTTGTAGCCAAGTTTACATTCCGTGTATTAGTGATATCTTATGATATTTCTTTTTCTGTGTGACTTATTTCAGTTAGAATCATCGTACCTGAATCTACTCATTATGCTGCTATGGGCCTGATGACATAGATTTCATTGCTGAGTGATACTGCATTGTACGTAAGTACCACAAGTTCTTTATCCATTTTTCACTTTCTGCGATGTTGAATTTGTACTGTAAACGAGGTTCTTGTAAACAGAGACGTTCCAAACTTTGGGGTGGCTGTGTCTTTTTGATTTATTTTCCCTAAGCTATAGGACCATAAGTGGAAGTGCCCTAGGCTCTGTTGCTTTGTTTTTCAGATGTTTCAGGAAACACCATACACTTCTCCCAAGTGTCTGTTGGCAATTTACATCCCGCCCATCAGCATAACAAGGCTCCCAGTTGTCCATGGCCTGTCCTGCCTTTCTGGATTTTACACTTTTTTCAGATGGCCCTTTTGACCGGGGGGAAGTGAGACTTCATTGTAGTGCAGATTTCCTTTGCAAGCTTGCTTGGTTGGCCAAAAAGGGCGTATGCGTTTTTTCCTGAATATATTCAGGAAAAAACGCATACGCCCTTTTTGGCCAAGTGCATCATTGTGGACGTTCTGCCTCTTTTCCTATGCTTTCAATGCAATTCCAGTCTACCTCCTGAAATCGGTTTCCTGCAATTCTGCCCCGCTTTCAAGTCCTCTTGGCAGCCTTACTTCAGTCTATTTTTGGACGATAGCTGTCATTTATAACTCTGCAGGTTTGTGAATTACAGTGCCCCTGAGCTCCTTTCTTCAACTCGCTTTCTTGTGACCTGGCCGCAACACCGCAGGATGGCTTCAGGCCCTAATCTGGTTCCGGCACGGCTCGCTGAGCCTTTGGTTAATTCCTCTTCCTGGTGGGAAATGAGAGTTAAATTTGCCCGTCCAGACACCTCCAGCTAGTCTCTCATTGGTTCTCGCTATTGCTGTTCATCTTCCGCAGAAATTGCAAACTGGGCCAAACAGGAGGTTAAAGGGACTGACTCTCCAAGTGGGGAGAGTGTTAGTAAAGCGTCTGGAATGTTGCACCCGAGTACCAGGGGAGGAAAACTGAGACATATGTGAACACGTCTCCCGATCACATGGTTGATCATACTCTAGGTTCCACATGCATGTTTTAGCTGAAGGAAGAATACCTTAAACCTGGGTAGTTGAAACCCGTGGAATGGGTACCATGCAATATGACTTCAAAGGGTCTTCATTTGCTCACCGAACCTCTCCAATCCTATCACTGCTGCGTTTATGCCCCTGTACACATGCTTGATAATCTTTTGGAGACATAGCAATCCATAGGTTTTACGATACTTACTAGTCAGGTACATTCTTAGGCGTTTAATATGCGGTGTTGAGTCCATTTCGTTGAGCAAGGAGTAGCTCTTGTCTATTCCATATTTGACTTAAGGAACTTTATCTGTGCTCATTTCAATCTCTGGTTTTATGCAGCACCCCAACTCACCTTTCCCCTTAAGCAAGCATAAGTTGGTTTTCTAAATTTGAGACCCTGTTCTGTTCTGTAATTCAGTTCCTGTGTAGCCAAGTTTACATTCCGTGTATTACTGATATCTTATGATGTTTCTTTTTCTGTGTGACTTATTTCAGTTAGAATCATCATACCTGAATCCACTCATTGTGATGCTAAGGGCCTGATGACATAGATTTCATTGCTGAGTGATATTGCTTTGTAAGTAAATACCACAACTTCTTTATCCATTTTTCACTTTCTGCGATGTTGAACTTGTACTGTAAACGAGGTTCTTGTAAACAGAGGCGTCCCAAACTTTGAGGTGGCTGTGTCTTTTTGATTTTAATTTCCCTAAGCTATAGGACCATAAGTGGCAGTGCCCTAGGCTCTGTTGCTTTGTTTTTTAGATGTTTCAGGAAACACCATACATTTCTCCCGAGTGTCTGTTGGCAATTTACATCCCGCCCATCAGCATAACAAGGCTCCCAGTTCTCCATGGCCTGTCCTGCCTTTCTGGATTTTACACTTTTTTCAGATGGCCCTTTTGCCCGGGGGGAAGTGAGACTTCATTGTAGTGCAGATTTCCTTTGCAAGCTTGCTTGGTTGGCCAAAAAGGGCGTATGCGTTTTTTCCTGAATATATTCAGGAAAAAACGCATACGCCCTTTTTGGCCAAGTGCATCACTGTGGACGTTCTGCCTCTTTTCCTATGCTTTCAATGCAATTCCAGTCTACCTCCTGAAATCGGTTTCCTGCAATTCTGCCCCGCTTTCAAGTCCTCTTGGCAGCCTTACTTCAGTCTATTTTTGGACGATAGCTGTCATTTATAACTCTGCAGGTTTGTGAATTACAGTGCCCCTGAGCTCCTTTCTTCAACTCGCTTTCTTGTGAACTGGCCGCAACACCGCAGGATGGCTTCAGGCCCTAATCTGTTTCCGGCCCGGCATGCTGAGCCTTTGGTTAATTCCTCTTCCTGGTGGGAAATGAGAGTTAAATTTGCCCGTCCAGACACCTCCAGCTAGCCTCTCATTGGTTCTCGCTATTCCTGTTCATCTTCCGCAGAAATTGCAAACTGGGCCAAACAGGAGGTTAAAGGCGCTGACTCTCCAAGTGGGGAGAGTGTTAGTAAAGCGTCTGGAGTGTTGCACCCGAGTACCAGGGGAGGAAAACTGAGACATATTTGAACACGTCTCCCGTTCACATGGTTGATCATACTTGGGTTCCACATGCATGTTTTAGCTGAAGGAAGAATACCTTAAACCTGGAGAGTTAAGACCCGTGTAATGGGTACCATGCAATATGACTTCAAAGGGTCTTCATTTGCTCACCGAACCTCTCCAATCCTATCACTGCTGCGTTTATGCCCCTGTACACATGCTTGATTCTCTTTCGGAGACATAGCAATCCATAGGTTTTAAGATACTTACTAGTCAGGTACATTCTTAGGCATTTAATATGCGGTGTTGAGTCCATTTCGTTGAGCAAGGAGTAGCTCTTGTCTATTCCATATTTGACTTAATGAACTTTATCTGTGCTCATTTCAATCTCTGGTTTTATGCAGCACCCCAACTCACCTTTACCCTTAAGCAAGCATAAGTTGGTTTTCTAAATTTGAGACCCTGTTCTGTTCTGTAATTCAGTTCCTGTGTAGCCAAGTTTACATTCCGTGTATTACTGATATCTTATGATGTTTCTTTTTCTGTGTGACTTATTTCAGTTAGAATCATCATACCTGAATCCACTCATTGTGATGCTAAGGGCCTGATGACATAGATTTCATTGCTGAGTGATATTGCTTTGTAAGTAAATACCACAACTTCTTTATCCATTTTTCACTTTCTGCGATGTTGAACTTGTACTGTAAACGAGGTTCTTGTAAACAGAGGCGTCCCAAACTTTGGGGTGGCTGTGTCTTTTTGATTTTAATTTCCCTAAGCTATAGGACCATAAGTGGAAGTGCCCTAGGCTCTGTTGCTTTGTTTTTTAGATGTTTCAGGAAACACCATACACTTCTCCCGAGTGGTTGTTGGCGATTTACATCCCGCCCATCAGCATAACAAGGCTCCCAGTTGTCCATGGCCTGTCCTGCCTTTCTGGATTTTACACTTTTTTCAGATGGCCCTTTTGCCCGGGGGGAAGTGAGACTTCATTGTAGTGCAGATTTCCTTTGCAAGCTTGCTTGGTTGGCCAAAAAGGGCGTATGCGTTTTTTCCTGAATATATTCAGGAAAAAACGCATACGCCCTTTTTGGCCAAGTGCATCATTGTGGACGTTCTGCCTCTTTTCCTATGCTTTCAATGCAATTCCAGTCTACCTCCTGAAATCGGTTTCCTGCAATTCTGCCCCGCTTTCAAGTCCTCTTGGCAGCCTTACTTCAGTCTATTTTTGGACGATAGCTGTCATTTATAACTCTGCAGGTTTGTGAATTACAGTGCCCCTGAGCTCCTTTCTTCAACTCGCTTTCTTGTGAACTGGCCGCAACACCGCAGGATGGCTTCAGGCCCTAATCTGTTTCCGGCCCGGCATGCTGAGCCTTTGGTTAATTCCTCTTCCTGGTGGGAAATGAGAGTTAAATTTGCCCGTCCAGACACCTCCAGCTAGCCTCTCATTGGTTCTCGCTATTCCTGTTCATCTTCCGCAGAAATTGCAAACTGGGCCAAACAGGAGGTTAAAGGCGCTGACTCTCCAAGTGGGGAGAGTGTTAGTAAAGCGTCTGGAGTGTTGCACCCGAGTACCAGGGGAGGAAAACTGAGACATATTTGAACACGTCTCCCGTTCACATGGTTGATCATACTTGGGTTCCACATGCATGTTTTAGCTGAAGGAAGAATACCTTAAACCTGGAGAGTTAAGACCCGTGTAATGGGTACCATGCAATATGACTTCAAAGGGTCTTCATTTGCTCACCGAACCTCTCCAATCCTATCACTGCTGCGTTTATGCCCCTGTACACATGCTTGATTCTCTTTCGGAGACATAGCAATCCATAGGTTTTAAGATACTTACTAGTCAGGTACATTCTTAGGCATTTAATATGCGGTGTTGAGTCCATTTCGTTGAGCAAGGAGTAGCTCTTGTCTATTCCATATTTGACTTAAGGAACTTTATCTGTGCTCATTTCAATCTCTGGTTTTATGCAGCACCCCAACTCACCTTTACCCTTAAGCAAGCATAAGTTGGTTTTCTAAATTTGAGACCCTGTTCTGTTCTGTAATTCAGTTCCTGTGTAGCCAAGTTTACATTCCGTGTATTACTGATATCTTATGATGTTTCTTTTTCTGTGTGACTTACTTCAGTTAGAATCATCATACCTGAATCCACTCATTGTGCTGCTAAGGGCCTGATGACACAGATTTCATTGCTGAGTGATATTGCTTTGTAAGTAAATACCACAACTTCTTTATCCATTTTTCACTTTCTGCGATGTTGAACTTGTACTGTAAATGAGGTTCTTGTAAACAGAGCCGTTCCAAACTTTGGGGTGGCTGTGTCTTTTTGATTTTAATTTCCCTAAGCTATAGGACCATAAGTGGAAGTGCCCTAGGTTCTGTTGCTTTGTTTTTTAGATGTTTCAGGAAACACCATACACTTCTCCCGAGTGGTTGTTGGCAATTTACATCCCGCCCATCAGCATAACAAGGCTCCCAGTTGTCCATGGCCTGTCCTGCCTTTCTGGATTTTACACTTTTTTCAGATGGCCCTTTTGACCGGGGGGAAGTGAGACTTCATTGTAGTGCAGATTTCCTTTGCAAGCTTGCTTGGTTGGCCAAAAAGGGCGTATGCGTTTTTTCCTGAATATATTCAGGAAAAAACGCATACGCCCTTTTTGGCCAAGTGCATCATTGTGGACGTTCTGCCTCTTTTCCTATGCTTTCAATGCAATTCCAGTCTACCTCCTGAAATCGGTTTCCTGCAATTCTGCCCCGCTTTCAAGTCCTCTTGGCAGCCTTACTTCAGTCTATTTTTGGACGATAGCTGTCATTTATAACTCTGCAGGTTTGTGAATTACAGTGCCCCTGAACTCCTTTCTTCAACTCGCTTTCTTTTGAGCTGGCCGCAACACCGCAGGATGGCTTCAGGCCCTAATCTGGTTCCGGTACGGCACGCTGAGCCTTTGGTTATTTCCTCTTCCTGGTGGGAAATGAGAGTTAAATTTGCCCGTCCAGACACCTCCAGCTAGCCTCTCATTGGTTCTCGCTATTCCTGTTCATCTTCCGCAGAAATTGCAAACTGGGCCAAACAGGAGGTAAAAGGCGCTGACTCTCCAAGTGGGGAGAGTGTTAGTAAAGCATCTGGAATGTTGCACCCGAGTACCAGGGGAGGAAAACTGAGACATATTTGAACACGTCTCCCGTTCACATGGTTGATCATACTTGGGTTCCACATGCATGTTTTAGCTGAAGGAAGAATACCTTAAACCTGGAGAGTTGAGACCCGTGTAATGGGTACCATGCAATATGACTTCAAAGGGTCTTCATTTGCTCACCGAACCTCTCCAATCCTATCACTGCTGCGTTTATGCCCCTGTACACATGCTTGATTCTCTTTTGGAGACATAGCAATCCATAGGTTTTACGATACTTACTAGTCAGGTACATTCTTAGGCGTTTAATATGCGGTGTTGAGTCCATTTCGTTGAGCAAGGAGTAGCTCTTGTCTATTCCATATTTGACTTAAGGAACTTTATCTGTGCTCATTTCAATCTCTGGTTTTATGCAGCACCCCAACTCACCTTTACCCTTAAGCAAGCATAAGTTGGTTTTCTAAATTTGAGACCCTGTTCTGTTCTGTAATTCAGTTCCTGTGTAGCCAAGTTTACATTCCGTGTATTAGTGATATCTTATGATGTTTCTTTTTCTGTGTGACTTATTTCAGTTAGAATCATCATACCTGAATCCACTCATTGTGATGCTAAGGGCCTGATGACATAGATTTCATTGCTGAGTGATATTGCTTTGTAAGTAAATACCGCAAATTCTTTATCCATTTTCCACTTTCTGCGATGTTGAAATTGTACTGTAAACGAGGTTCTTGTAAACAGAGGCGTCCCAAACTTTGGGGTGGCTGTGTCTTTTTGATTTTAATTTCCCTAAGCTATAGGACCATAAGTGGCAGTGCCCTAGGCTCTGTTGCTTTGTTTTTTCGATGTTTCAGGAAACACCATACACTTCTCCCGAGTGGTTGTTGGCAATTTACATCCCGCCCATCAGCATAACAAGGCTCCCAGTTCTCCGTGACCTGTCCTGCCTTTCTGGATTTTACACTTTTTCAAGATGGCCCTTTTGACCGGGGGGAAGTGAGACTTCATTGTAGTGCAGATTTCCTTTGCAAGCTTGCTTGGTTGGCCAAAAAGGGCGTATGCGTTTTTTCCTGAATATATTCAGGAAAAAACGCATACGCCCTTTTTGGCCAAGTGCATCATTGTGGACGTTCTGCCTCTTTTCCTATGCTTTCAATGCAATTCCAGTGTACCTCCTGAAATCGGTTTCCTGCAATTCTGCCCCGCTTTCAAGTCCTCTTGGCAGCCTTACTTCAGTCTATTTTTGGACGATAGCTGTCATTTATAACTCTGCAGGTTTGTGAATTACAGTGCCCCTGAGCTCCTTTCTTCAACTCGCTTTCTTTTGAGCTGGCCGCAACACCGCAGGATGGCTTCAGGCCCTAATCTGGTTCCGGTACGGCACGCTGAGCCTTTGGTTATTTCCTCTTCCTGGTGGGAAATGAGAGTTAAATTTGCCCGTCCAGACACCTCCAGCTAGCCTCTCATTGGTTCTCGCTATTCCTGTTCATCTTCCGCAGAAATTGCAAACTGGGCCAAACAGGAGGTTAAAGGCGCTGACTCTCCAAGAGGGGAGAGTGTTAGTAAAGCGTCTGGAATGTTGCACCCGAGTACCAGGGGAGGAAAACTGAGACATATTTGAACACGTCTCCCATTCACATGGTTGATCATACTTGGGTTCCACATGCCTGTTTTAGCTGAAGGAAGAATACCTTAAACCTGGGTAGTTGAAACCCGTGGAATGGGTACCATGCAATATGACTTCAAAGGGTCTTCATTTGCTCACCGAACCTCTCCAATCCTATCACTGCTGCGTTTATGCCCCTGTACACATGCTTGATTCTCTTTTGGAGACATAGCAATCCATAGGTTTTACGATACTTACTAGTCAGGTACATTCTTAGGCGTTTAATATGCGGTGTTGAGTCCATTTCGTTGAGCAAGAGTAGCTCTTGTCTATTCCATATTTGACTTAAGGAACTTTATCTGTGCTCATTTCAATCTCTGGTTTTATGCAGCACCCCAACTCACCTTTACCCTTAAGCAAGCATAAGTTGGTTTTCTAAATTTGAGACCCTGTTCTGTTCTGTAATTCAGTTCCTGTGTAGCCAAGTTTACATTCCGTGTATTAGTGATATCTTATGATGTTTCTTTTTCTGTGTGACTTATTTCAGTTAGAATCATCATACCTGAATCCACTCATTGTGATGCTAAGGGCCTGATGACATAGATTTCATTGCTGAGTGATATTGCTTTGTAAGTAAATACCACAACTTCTTTATCCATTTTTCACTTTCTGCGATGTTGAACTTGTACTGTAAATGAGGTTCTTGTAAACAGAGGCGTCCCAAACTTTGGGGTGGCTGTGTCTTTTTGATTTTAATTTCCCTAAGCTATAGGACCATAAGTGGCAGTGCCCTAGGCTCTGTTGCTTTGTTTTTTCGATGTTTCAGGAAACACCATACACTTCTCCCGAGTGGTTGTTGGCAATTTACATCCCGCCCATCAGCATAACAAGGCTCCCAGTTCTCCATGGCCTGTCCTGCCTTTCTGGATTTTACACTTTTTTCAGATGGCCCTTTTGACCGGGGGGAAGTGAGACTTCATTGTAGTGCAGATTTCCTTTGCAAGCTTGCTTGGTTGGCCAAAAAGGGCGTATGCGTTTTTTCCTGAATATATTCAGGAAAAAACGCAAACACCCTTTTTGGCCAAGTGCATCATTGTGGACGTTCTGCCTCTTTTCCTATGCTTTCAATGCAATTCCAGTCTACCTCCTGAAATCGGTTTCCTGCAATTCTGACCCGCTTTCAAGTCCTCTTGGCAGCCTTACTTCAGTGTATTTTTGGACGATAGCTGTCATTTATAACTCTGCAGGTTTGTGAATTACAGTGCCCCTGAGCTCCTTTCTTCAACTCGCTTTCTTTTGAGCTGGCCGAAACACCGCAGGATGGCTTCAGGCCCTAATCTGGTTCCGGCCCGGCATGCTGAGCCTTTGGTTAATTCCTCTTCCTGGTGGGAAATGAGAGTTAAATTTGCCCGTCCAGACACCTCCAGCTAGCCTCTCATTGGTTCTCGCTATTCCTGTTCATCTTCCGCAGAAATTGCAAACTGGGCCAAAGAGGAGGTTAAAGGGACTGACTCTCCAAGTGGGGAGAGTGTTAGTAAAGCGTCTGGAATGTTGCACCCGAGTACCAGGGGAGGAAAACTGAGACATATTTGAACACGTCTCCCGTTCACATGGTTGATCATACTTGGGTTCCTCATGTATGATTTAGCTGAAGGAAGAATACCTTAAACCTGGAGAGTTAAGACCCATGTAATGGGTACCATGCAATATGACTTCAAAGGGTCTTCATTTGCTCACCGAACCTCTCCAATCCTATCACTGCTGCCTTTATGCCCCTGTACACATGCTTGATTCTCTTTCGGAGACATAGCAATCCATAGGTTTTAAGATACTTACTAGTCAGGTACATTCTTAGGCGTTTAATATGCGGTGTTGAGTCCATTTCGTTGAGCAAGGAGTAGCTCTTGTCTATTCCATATTTGACTTAAGGAACTTTATCTGTGCTCATTTCAATCTCTGGTTTTATGCAGCACCCCAACTCACCTTTACCCTTAAGCAAGCATAAGTTGGTTTTCGAAATTTGAGACCCTGTTCTGTTCTGTAATTCAGTTCCTGTGTAACCAAGTTTACATTCCGTGTATTACTGATATCTTATGATGTTTCTTTTTCTGTGTGACTTACTTCAGTTAGAATCATCATACCTGAATCCACTCATTGTGCTGCTAAGGGCCTGATGACATAGATTTCATTGCTGAGTGATATTGCTTTGTAAGTGAATACCACAACTTCTTTATCCATTTTTCACTTTCTGCGATGTTGAACTTGTACTGTAAACGAGGTTCTTGTAAACAGAGCCGTTCCAAACTTTGGGGTGGCTGTGTCTTTTTGATTTTAATTTCCCTAAGCTATAGGACCATAAGTGGAAGTGCCCTAGGTTCTGTTGCTTTGTTTTTTAGATGTTTCAGGAAACACCATACACTTCTCCCGAGTGTCTGTTGGCAATTTACATCCCGCCCATCAGCATAACAAGGCTCCCAGTTCTCCATGGCCTGTCCTGCCTTTCTGGATTTTACACTTTTTTCAGATGGCCCTTTTGACCGGGGGGAAGTGAGACTTCATTGTAGTGCAGATTTTCTTTGCAAGCTTGCTTGGTTGGCCAAAAAGGGCGTATGCTTTTTTTCCTGAATATATTCAGGAAAAAAAGCATACGCCCTTTTTGGCCAAGTGCATCATTGTGGACGTTCTGCCTCTTTTCCTATGCTTTCAATGCAATTCCAGTCTACCTCCTGAAATCGGTTTCCTGCAATTCTGCCCCGCTTTCAAGTCCTCTTGGCAGCCTTACTTCAGTCTATTTTTGGACGATAGCTGTCATTTATAACTCTGCAGGTTTGTGAATTACAGTGCCCCTGAGCTCCTTTCTTCAACTCGCTTTCTTGTGACCTGGCCGCAACACCGCAGGATGGCTTCAGGCCCTAATCTGGTTCCGGCACGGCACGCTGAGCCTTTGGTTAATTCCTCTTCCTGGTGGGAAATGAGAGTTAAATTTGCCCGTCCAGACACCTCCAGCTAGTCTCTCATTGGTTCTCGCTATTCCTGTTCATCTTCCGCAGAAATTGCAAACTGGGGCAAACAGGAGGTTAAAGGCACTGACTCTCCAAGTAGGGAGAGTGTTAGTAAAGCGTCTGGAATGTTGCACCCGAGTACCAGGGTACGAAAACTGAGACATATTTGAACACGTCTCCCGATCACATGGTTGATCATACTCTAGGTTCCACATGCATGTTTTAGCTGAAGGAAGAATACCTTAAACCTGGGTAGTTGAAACCCGTGGAATGGGTACCATGCAATATGACTTCAAAGGGTCTTCATTTGCTCACTGAACCTATCCAATCCTATCACTGCTGCGTTTATGCCCCTGTACAAATGCTTGATTCTCTTTTGGAGACATAGCAATCCATAGGTTTTAAGATACTTACTAGTCAGGTACATTCTTAAGCGTTTAATATGCGGTGTTGAGTCCATTTCGTTGAGCAAGGAGTAGCTCTTGTCTATTCCATATTTGACTTAAGGAACTTTATCTGTGCTCATTTCAATCTCTGGTTTTATGCAGCACCCCAACTCACCTTCCCCCTTAAGCAAGCATAAGTTGGTTTTCTAAACTTGAGACACTGTTCTGTTTTGTAATTCAGTTCATGTGTAGCCAAGTTCACATTCTCTGTATTAGTGATACCTTATGATGTTTCTTTTCTGTGTGACTTATTTCAGTTCGAATCATCATACCTGAATCCACTCATTATGCTGCTACGGGCCTGATGACATAGATTTCATTGCTGAGTGATATTGCATTGTACGTAAGTACCACAAGTTCTTTATCCATTTTTCACTTTCTGCGATATTGAACTTGTACTGTAAACGAGGTTCTTGTAAACAGAGCCGTCCCAAACTTTGGGGTGGCTGTGTCTTTTTGATTTTAATTTCCCTAAGCTATAGGACCATAAGTGGAAGTGCCCTAGGCTCTGTTGCTTTGTTTTTTAGATGTTTCAGGAAACACCATACACTTCTCCAGAGTGGCTGTTGGCAATTTACATCCCGCCCATCAGCATAAGAAGGCTCCCAGTTCTCCATGGCCTGTCGTGCCTTTCTGGATTTTACACTTTTTTCAGATGGCCCTTTTGACCAGGTGGAAGTGAGACTTCATTGTAGTGCAGATTTCCTTTGCAAGCTTGCTTGGTTGGCCAAAAAGTGCGTATGCGTTTTTTCCTGAATATATTCAGGAAAAAACACATATGCCCTTTTTGGCCAAGTGCATCATTGTCGAGTTTCTGACTCTCTTCATATGCTTTCAATGCAATTCCAGTCTACCTCCTGAAATCGGTTTCCTGCAATTCTGCCTTGCTTTCAATGCCTCTTCATAGCCTTACCTCAATATATTTTTTAAAAATAGTTGGCCTTTATAACTCTGCAGGTTTTTGAATTGCAGTGGCCCTTAGCTCGATTTTTTAGCTCTTATTTTTGTGGTATTGCCCCATAACCACACGATTCCTTGAAGCCCTATTTTTCTTCTGGGGCACCTGCTGTGCCTTTGGTTAATTCTTCTTACTGATGTGATATTAGAGTGACATGTGCCCATTGAAACCGCTACAGCTAGTTTCTCACTGGTTCCCCCTATTCCCATTCATCCTCTGCACTAACTGCAGACTGTGCGATACCAGAACTTAAAGGCATTGACTCCATGTGGGGATGTTGTTAGTAAAGCGGCTGGAATGTCGATCCGGAGCCCCAGGAGAGGAAAAATGAGGTGCGTTTTAGAAACCTTTCCCGATCATATGGTATACCAGTCGCTGGGTTTCCCAAGCATGGTTTAGCTGTAGGAAGATTCCCTTCAACCTGGAGTGTTGGGACCCTTGGAATGAGTAGCATGAAGTATTGCATTAAACTTTCGGCAGTTGCTCACCAAAGCTCACCAATCCTGTCAGCCCCAAGTGTCCAGCCTTATGTCTTATCCAGCTGTGGGTTTATATGTGGTCAATCCAGGTTGCATCACAGCCCCTGAGCGAATTTTGTAAGAATTTTTCTCTCTTTCATTGTTTCAGCGTTTTGTTTTTAAAATTTATTTCTATAATGGGGTTTAGCTCCTTTTCACTGCTGTGTTTGTGCCGCTCTGCACACACTTGATTCCCTTATGGAGATATATCAATACATGGGTTTTAAGATTCTTATTCCTCAGATATATTTCTCTGCGGTGTATAGGGTGTGTTGAGGCCTGTTCATTGAGCAAGGTGTAGATCTTGTCTAATACCTATTTGGTTTATTGAACGGTATCTGTGCTAATTTCAAACTCTGGTTTTATGCATCACCCCACCTCTCCTTTCCCCTTAAGCTGACATAAGTGTGTTTTCTAAATGTGAGACACTGTTCTGTTCTGTAATTCATTTCTTGTGCAGCCATATTTACCCTCCCTCTATAAGTGATATCTTATGATATGTTTCTTTTTCTGTTTGACTTATTTCAAGTAGTATTATCGGACCTAAATCCACTCTTTATCCTTCTACTAGCCTTATTACATTGATTTCATGGTGAAGAGATATTCCATTGTACATAAGTACCACATCTTCTTTATCCATTGTTCTCTTTCCTGGGATATTTAAGGTGTACTGAAGTTGAGGTTCTTGTAAACAGAGTAGCCCTAAACTGTGGTGTGCTTGTGTCTTGTTGATTTTTAGACTTCCCTAGATATACTCCCATGATTGGAAGTGTCCTATGCTCTGTAGCTCTGTTTTTTAGATGATTTAGGAACCACCATACACTTCTCCAGAGTGGCTCTCGGCAGTTCACACACTGCCCATCAGCGTATAAAGGCTCCCTGTTCTCCATGGCCTGTCCTGCATTTCTGGTTTTTACAATTTTTTAGGATGGCCCTTTTGACCGGTGGGAAGTGAGACTTCTTTGTTGTGCACATTTGCATTGCTTGCTTGCTTCGTTGCCCATAAAGTGCGTATGCGTTTTTTCCTGGATATAATCAGGAAAAAACGCATACGCCCTTTTGGGCCAACTGCATCATTGTCGAAATTCTGCCGCTTTTCATGTGCGTTAAAGACGAGTCCAATCTATCTCTTGAAATCTGTTTCTTGCAATTCTGTCTTGCATTCAGATCCTCTTCTTTGCCTTACCTCAACATATTTTTGGACGTTAGTTTTCATTTATAACTCTGCAGGTTTGTGAATTGCAGTGACCCTGAGCTCCATTTTTTAAGTTGCTCTTTTGTGAGCTGGCCTCAAACCCGCAGGATTGCTTCAGGCCCTATTTTGGCTCCGGCGAGGCAGGCTGAGCCTTTCTTTAATTCTTACTCTTAATGGGAAATTAGAGTGATATGTGCCCGTCCAAACCCCTACAACTCTTCTCTCATTGGTTCCCCCTCTTCCCGTTCATCCTCCTCACAATTTGCAAAATGTGTGAAACAGAAGTTTAAATGTGCTGATTCTCCAAGTGGGGAGATTCTAAGTAGCGTGGCTGGAATGGTGAACAGGAGCACCAGGAGAGGATAAATGAGGTGCATATTAGACACATCTCCCGATCACATGGTGTACAGTCCTCTGGGTTTTCCATGCATGTTTTAGCTATAGGAAGATCCCTTGAACCTGCAGATTTGGGACCCATTGAATGGGTACCAGGTAGTATTACTTTAAAGGGTGTGCATTTCCTCACCCAACCTCACATTTCTCTTAGCGCAAACAGTTTCCAGCCTTATGTCTCATCCTGCTGTGGGTCTAGATGTGTTCAATCCATGTTGCATCACCGTCCCTGAGGAAAAGTTGTAAGAGGTTTTCTCTGTCTCTCTGTCATTTATTTTTTTCAATTTATTACTATATTGGTTACAGCTGATTTTCAAAGCTCTGTTTCTTGCTGCTGTACATCCACTTGATTCGCGTACAGAGAGACATCAATAAATTCTTTTTCAGATTCTTACCAGTCGTATATATTCTTTTCCGGTGACTTGAGTGTGCTGAGTGCAGTTCTTTTAGCTACCGTGTAGGCCTTGTTGATTATCAGTTTGGTATTTGGAATGGTATCTTTGCTAATTTCAACCTCCTGGATGATGCCTCACCCCTCCCCACCTTTCCCGTTTAGCAGCCTTATGCGTGTTTTCTACATATTTGACTATGTTTTTGTTTTGTAATTTATTTCATGTGTAGCCATTTTGGATTCCACCTTTAAGTGATATCTTATGATATGTGTCTTTTTCTTTTTGAATTCTGTCACTTAGAATGATCATACGTAACTCCTCCGGAGTTGTTACAACTGGCCATATTTCATTGATTTCCAGGCTGAATAATATTCCACTCTACCTAAGTACCACATCTCTATCCATTTTTTCCCTCCAGAGACATTTAAGTTATATCCTAGTCGAGGATCTTTTAAACAGAGAGGGGGTAAACATTGGGGTGCCTGTGTCCTCTCGATTTTTGTTTTTCCCAAGATATACGCCCATGAGTGCAAGTGCCCTATGCTCTGTAGCTCATTTTTTAGATGCTTTAGTAAACACAATACACTTCTCCAGAATGGCCGTTGGCAATATACATTTCCACTATAAGTCTCACAGGGCTCCCTCTTCTCATTGCCCTGTCCTGCATTTCTGTTGTTTACGCTTTATGAGGATGGCTCTTCTGACTGATGCGAAGTGATATCTTTTGTAGTATTGACTTCCAGTGCCCACCTGTTTGGTTGGCTAAAAAAGTGTATGCCCTTTTCTTGAATATATACAGAAAAGAACGCATACACCCTTTTTGGCCAACTGCAATGTTGGCAATGTTGGCAATGTTCAGCTCCTTTTCTTGTGCTTAATGGCGAGTCCTTTCTACCTCCTCAAATCCCTTTCCTGCCATTCTCCCTTGCTTACAAGTCCTTTTCTCTGACTTTCCTCAAGACATTTTTCAGTGATGGATATTTTCAACTCTGCAGTTTTGTGAATTTTACTGCCCCTGAGTTCCATTGTTCAACTCATGTTTATGGGAACTGGCCACAAAGCAGCGGGATTTCCTCAAGCCCTATACTGTTTCCATGGGCAACCCTAGCCTTTGGTCAATTCGTCTTCCTGATTGGAAATTAGAGTGACATGTGCCTGTCTGAACACCTAGGACTTGTCTCTCATTGTTCCTCATCCTTCCGCTTCATCCTCTGGACAAATTCCAAACTGTACGCAACAGGATGTTGACAGTGCTGACATCTCCAAGTGGGGAGACTGTTAGTAAAGACGCTGGAGGGGTGAACCCGAGCACCAGGAGATGAGGAGATGAGA
Source organism: Stenella coeruleoalba (assembly GCF_951394435.1). Classification (NCBI taxonomy): domain Eukaryota; kingdom Metazoa; phylum Chordata; class Mammalia; order Artiodactyla; family Delphinidae; genus Stenella; species Stenella coeruleoalba. The sequence continues at coordinate 794,141 of NW_027646015.1, read as the reverse complement.
TGCCTTTTCCAAACTCTTCCCGATCAGACGGTATACCATCCTCTGGGTGTGACAGACATGTTTTAGCAGTAGGAAGAGTCCCATTCATGTAAGGAGAACACCAGGGCTTTTTCAAAATCAGTGTCTCCCCGAAACCCAAACTGGGGAAGTTTTTAAGCTACGGCTACACATATGTTCATTAAGGGCCTTGGGAAGTAGGCAGAGTCCAAACTTTAGATGATTGAAGTCTTCAGGGTCAGAAGCACTCACCACCAGCTTCCCTTAGGCTACACTTTAACTGTCATTGATAGATGATGTCAATAAAAATATCTATTCTTTTTCAGATTATTTCCCCTTATAGGTTATTGCAAAATGTTGAGTGTAGTTCCCTGTGCTATACAGTAGTTCCTTGTTGATGATCTATTTTATACATAGCAGTGTGTATGTGTTCATTCCAAACTGTTAATTTATCCCTCCTCCCACCTTTCCCCTTTGGTAATAATAAATTATAAGATTTTATACTTCTCAGAAATGGGGGAGCTGAAAGAGAGGTATCATTTTCAATGGAAAAGCATTTAAAACAAGATTGAAGGTTTAACCAAGATTATTAGCTGTACATCCTTGGAAAGAAATCACTTCGTTTCTCTAATATTGACCTGACAAATAAGACAAACCTTTTCACTGAACTTGCTTATAAAAAGTGATGGAAATATCAAATGGAAGTGTTAAAAACATCTTATTTTACCCGAGCCTTATACACTGTTCTATGTTAACTACAGTTTGGCTCACACATCTGTTCATTGAGGTTACAATAGTCTCAATTTCTGTTACTGATCCTCCAGAGTGGACCCCAACAAGTGTCCCCCTGCCCAGTGTCATTGGGGCCAACAGATCGAGACTGAGTTTGGTTCACAAGCAAAGGAAACTTTATATTTTGATCAGAGAATGGAGAGGTGAGAGCATGCACTACCCCGTGGGCTGTGGGCTGGGCTGCTGTGTAGAGATCCTGTCAGAGTCAGTGGGAGGGAGGGAGGCGGCGGAGCTCTCGAGGGCCGGGTTGGCTGTAGCTCAGGCTCTATATCATGGAGTCTGCACTGGGCCCCAGGAGCTGAGGTGTCGACCCAGCCATTCTGCACTAGGAAATCTGGTCTGAAGTGCCGGGTGTGGAACCTCTGCATGCGGGACCCTAGGAGCACGTGAAATTAGACAAAGCACAAAGGATAAAAAAGGTTAGACTTGACTTTATTGCCCAGATTCTATTTTTATCTCCCAGGGATTTTTAATGGGCTTTGCTGGGGACAAACCCCTCCTCTGCCTTTTGTCCCGTTCCTCATTCTTGGAGTGCTGAGGGTGCAGACCCTTCTTCTGTAACTGCTGAGTGCTGAGTTGGGAGCCCTCATACCCTGGGGCGAGGGTCAGAGCTTCTCCCCAGCAGCCTCCCGGTGACGTTGATTGTCCCCAGGACCCCTGCCTCCCTGCTCGTCCACCTGAGCACCAGCATTGGAAGTGTTATAGATTCTAATGACCTTTAAGGGTCCAGGAAAGAGATGTGCAGAGACGCTGTGGGGGCCGGTTTCACCCCGCCCCACATTTGTTCGGCCACCTTAGGCTGACCGTCTCTGCCAGCCTAGATGCTCTGACCAGTAGTCTGCGCTTTCTTCAATTAGGCCCCTGAATTAACGTACAAACAGCACCAGGTGTCAGAGCCCTGCCCGCTCAACTCCCAGACAGTCCAGGGTCAGTGGTGACCAAGGACCATGATGGCTACTGAGTCAACAGCCTTTTGAAGTAAACAGGAGTCCAGCCGGTCTTATTGGCCACCATCATCACGGTGTCTGTAGGCTCTTCTATGGTGACAGTGTGGTATACTGTTCCCCCGCCAAGATTATTAGCTCCCCTCTGGGTGCAGTAAGTCCTGCAAGCAGTAGTCTACTCTTTTGGGACACACTCTTGTTGTTTTATGAGAGAAACTCCAGGTCAAGTGATGTTCACACGAGTCGTCATGGTGCCCTGTTGCCCCCGGTTATCTCTCTGGATGTTGGAGTTGGAGGGCCTCCTCACTCGAGGTCGGTGTGCCCACGGAGCGAACCCTGCAACTTCAGGGCATGGTTGGTGGTTAGGATCACCACGTGGGGTCCTTTTCCCTTAGGAGGGAGGTGGCCTTTTGGGCTGCTGATTTCCAGGTTTTTAGATACCGCCAGTATCTTGGCCAGATGTGGCAGTGGGCCAAGCCCCTTAGTGACCGTAGTTTATCCTACCTGGATGGCATTCTTGCATTGTTCCATTTCAAGCGGTCCCAGTTTTTGCACTAATTCTCCAATGGCGATTCACCTTTCACCGGGAATGTAAAGGTCAAAGGGTTTAGCTAAATTAGGGAGTTCCAGGGCAAGGGTCTGAATTGACTGCTCTTTCCATTCTTGAAAGGCCACTTCTGGATTCTATTCAAAAGGATCATCATCTTTTCCTTTCAGTGTTTCATATAGAGGCCCAGCTAGTAGACTGTAGTTAGGGATCCAGAAGCAGCAAACCCTGGCCTCCCCAGGAACCCCTAAGCTGTCTTCTAGTTTTAGAAAGGGGTAAGGCTGAAAATGGTTTCTTCCCTTTCCTGGGATGGGCTTCTCTGACCTTCTGTGAGAATGAAGCCCAGGCAGGTCACCGCAGTCTGTGATATTTGAGCTTTTTCTTGGACAACTTCTATCCTTTATTGGCTTGGTAGTTCAGAGGCCTCCTTAGTAGGGCTGGTGATCAGAATGTCGTCTGCATATTGAAGGAGGGTTTCCTTTTCCAGAGGTAGAACTTTTAGGTCTTTAGCTAAGCTTTCCCCAAAGATGGTGTGGGAATTTTTGCACCCTTGGGGCCAGACGGCCCGGAAGTATTGTTTTAGTTGTATGTGGAGTCCTGCCACTCACAAGCCAAAATTTCTTGTGACTCTGGGACTAATGGAATACAAAAGAAGGCATCATTGAAGACTAATACAGAATACCATGTCCTGGTGGTTGGTAGAATGACCAGCAGGGTGTAGGAATTAGGAGCAACTGGAGGTATATCCTCGGTGGCTTCACTGACTGTCCTGACATCCTTTACCAGGTCCCCAGCAGCCCATGGGGCTCTCGTGGTCAGACCAATCCCAGAATATGGAGCTCACCTGGGCAGGTACCCCACCCCCACCCCAGCCCACGGGGCTCTCGTGGTCAGGCCCCTCCCAGGATACAGAGCTACCCTTGCAGGTACCGTGGCAGGGCTGGGCACACAGGAACCGTGCACATAGCCCTCATTGCAGAGCACCCCCAGCTCACCTGTCGCTCAGAGCTGACACAGAGCACCTCAGAGCAGGACTTGAACTAACAAACAGCAGCTGCGACAGGTCTGTGACCCTGGGCATCACTCCGTGAGGCCTCCCTCCACCTGGTCTTCCAGAGACTTCCACTGCACCCGGGGCACCAGGCCTCTATCTCCAACCACCACCCACCCCTCCTCTGCCTGACTCCTGGGTTCCTCTCATTAGGAGAGGGTTTTCTTGAAGTTGTCTCCCACTCATGGGCCAGATAAAATGATTAGAAAACAAGCCAAAGCTGCAGCCCCTTGTCTATCCTGACTCTCAGGAGCCCACACCTGTTCCTTGGACCTGGCCGGTTCAGCAAGTTCCATTTTCTGCAACTGTGAGCCCCTGAGGGGTGATGATTGGCTGACCTGGGCAGCCTTACCGTGCCGGCCAGCCCTCCCCAGGTGTGCCTGGGTTGAGATCAATATAAATACCACTCCAGGCAGCAAGAGCCCCTGCAGCCGTGCCTGACGCCATTTTCTCTGCCCTGTCAGCAGTCTCGGGGCTGGGCTGGTGGGAGGGAGTGAGAGGCCACGGCTTTGTGGGTGGCCCAGTGTGAGTGGGGCTCTGCTGGACTTTCTGCAGCAGTTGCCAGGCTGCCACCTGCTAAAGAAGAGGATGTGTCACCCATACCTGCTGCTGGAATTTCTCCCTGGGCAGAGGTGAGGAAGGAAAAAAGCAGTGGGGGCAGGGACAGGACGGGTATCTCAGGCAGGGAAATGGAAATCTTCCAGAAGAGCACCCAGGGCCAGGACCATCCTGGCTGGCCTGCAGGCACCAAGTCGGCCGGCATGCTGTCACTCGTGTGGCTCTATGGCCCTTCCTCTAGGCTTTCAAGTCCTTGTATATATTCAGGTGTTTTACCTGGGACGGGTGGGAATAGTTCAGCAGCAACTGGCCTGGGGCTCAGCTCACGTTTACTCACAGATGCCTCGGCACGGTGCCCCAGCTTTGCAATGAGGACGCTTGTTGCGTGGGGGCTGCTGGCTGAATGGGAGACGATTCCCCACCACTGACCAACTTCAGAATTGTTTACAACTGGAGCAAGTGCCCTGATACGGTTTTCCTCTGTGTAACTGGTGGGTTCTGTGTTTTTTTTCTCTTTTTCGTTTTTGGTTCAAGGTAGATTTTATTCCTCTTTTTTGTATTTACAGATATAAGCATGGAAATAATTTATTCATATAAATACATGTATGTGCAGGGAATAATTGTTTTTTCTGTTTTATTTTTTAAATTTTACTTCTTTTTAATTTTGAATTTTATTTTATATTTTTATACAGCAGGTTCTTATTGGTTATCTATTTTATACATATAAATGTATACATGCCAATCCCAGTCTCTCAACCCCTCCCACCACCACCCCCCCAACAGCTTTCCCCCCTTGTTGTCCATACGTTTGTTGTCTACATCTGTTGCTCTATTTATGCCTTGCAAAATGGTTAATCTGTACAGTTTTTCTAGGTTCCACATATATGCATGAATATACAAGATTTGTTTTTCTCTTTCTGACTTACTTCACTCTGTATGACAGTCTCTAGATCCATCGACGTCTCTACAAATGACCCAATTTCATTCCTTTTCATGGCTTAGTAATATTCCATTTTATATATGTACCACAGCTTTATGCATTCGTCTGTCTGTGGGCATTTAGGTTGCTTCCATTACCTCGATATTGTAAATAGTGATGCAATGAACATTGCGGTGAATGACTCTTTTTGATTTATGGTTTTGTCTGGGTATATGTCCAGTACTGGGATTGCTGTATCATATGGAAATTCTATTGTTAGTTTCTTAAGAAATTCCATATTGTTCTCCATAATGACTGTATCAATTTATATTCCCAACAATAGTGGAAGAGGGTTCCTTTTCTCCACACCCTTTCCAGCATTTTTTCTTTGTAGATTTTCAATGATGCCTATTCTACCAGGTGTGAGGTGATACCTCATTGTTGAATCCATTTCGTTGAGCAAGGGGTAGCTCTTGTCTATTACATATTTGGCTTATGGAACGGTATCTGTGCTAATTTCAAACTCTGCTTTTATGCAGCACCCCAACTCACCTTCCCCTTAAGCAGGCATAAGTTGGTTTTCTAAACTTGAGACCCTGTTCTGTTTTGTAATTCAGTTCATGTGTAGCCAAGTTCACATTCCGTGTATTAGTGATACCTTATGATGTTTCTTTTTCTGTGTGACTTATTTCACTTAGAATCATCGTGCCTCAATGCACTCATTATGCTGGTACGGGCCTGGTGACATAGATTTCATTGCTGAGTGGTATTCTGTTGTACAGAAGTACCGCAACTTCTTTATCCATTATTTGCTCTCTGGGATATTTAACTTGTGCCGTAGAAGAGATTCCTGTAAAAAGAGCCGTCCCAAATTTTGGGGTTGCTGTGTCTTTTTGATATTAATTTCCCTAAGCTATAGGACCATAAGTGGAAGTGCCCTAGGCTCTGTTGCTTTGTTTTTTAGATGTTTCAGGAAACACCATACACTTCTCCCGAGTGTCTGTTGGCAATTTACATCCCGCCCATCAGCATAACAAGGCTCCCAGTTCTCCATGGCCTGTCCTGCCTTTCTGGATTTTACACTTTATTCTGATGGCCCTTTTGACCGGGGGGAAGTGAGACTTCATTGTAGTGCAGATTTCCTTTGCAAGCTTGCTTGGTTGGCCAAAAAGGGCGTATGCGTTTTTTCCTGAATATATTCAGGAAAAAACGCATATGCCCTTTTGGCAAAGTGCATCATTGTGGACGTTCTGCCTCTTTTCCTACGCTTTCAATGCAATTCCAGTCTACCTCCTGAAATCGGTATCCTGCAATTCTGCCCCACTTTCAAGTCCTCTTGGAAGCCTTACTTCAGTCTATTTTTGGACGATAGCTGTCATTTATAACTCTGCAGGTTTGTGAATTACAGTGCCCCTGAGCTCCTTTCTTCAACTCGCTTTCTTTTGAGCTGGCCGCAACACCGCAGGATGGCTTCAGGCCCTAATCTGGTTCCGGCACGGCACGCTGAGCCTTTGGTTATTTGCTCTTCCTGGTGGGAAATGAGAGTTAAATTTGCCCGTCCAGACACCTCCAGCTAGTCTCTCATTGGTTCTCCCTATTCCTGTTCATCTTCCGCAGAAATTGCAAACTGGGCCAAACAGGAGGTTAAAGGCAGTGACTCTCCAAGTTGGGAGAGTGTTAGTAAAGGGTCTGGAATGTTGCACCCGAATACCAGGGGAGGAAAACTGAGACCTATTTGAACACGTCTCCCGTTCACACGGATGATCATACTCGGGGTTCCACATGCATGTTTTAGCTGAAGGAAGAATACCTTAAACCTGGAGAGTTGAGACCCGTGGAATGGGTACCATGCAATATGACTTCTAAGGGTCTTCATTTGCTCACCGAACCTCTCCAATCCTATCACTGCTGCGTTTATGCCCCTGTACACACGCTTGATTCTCTTTCGGAGACATAGCAATCCATAGGTTTTAAGATACTAGTCAGGTACATTCTTAGGCGTTTAATATGGGGTGTTGAGTCCATTTCGTTGAGCAAGGAGTAGCTCTTGTCTATTCCATATTTGGCTTAAGGAACTTTATCTGTGCTCATTTCAATCTCTGCTTTTATGCAGCACCCCAACTCACCTTCCCCCTTAAGCAAGCGTAAGTGGGTTTTCTAAACTTGAGACACTGTTCTGTTTTGTAATTCAGTTCATGTGTAGCCAAGTTCACATTCTGTGTATTAGTGATACCTTATGATGTTTCTTTTCTGTGTGACTTATTTCAGTTCGAATCATCATACCTGAATCCACTCATTATGCTGCTACAGGCCTGATGACATAGATTTCATTGCTGAGTGATATTGCATTGTACGTAAGTACCACAAGTTCTTTATCCATTTTTCACTTTCTGCGATATTGAACTTGTACCGTAAACGAGGTTCTTGTAAACAGAGGCGTCCCAAACTTTGGGGTGGCTGTGTCTTTTTGATTTTAATTTCCCTAAGCTATAGGACCATAAGTGGAAGTGCCCTAGGCTCTGTTGCTTTGTTTTTTAGATGTTTCAGGAAACACCATACACTTCTCCAGAATGGCTGTTGGCAATTTACATCCCGCCCATCAGCATAAGAAGGCTCCCAGTTCTCCATGGCCTGTCGTGCCTTTATGGATTTTACACTTTTTTCAGATGGCCCTTTTGACCGGGTGGAAGTGAGACTTCATTGTAGTGCAGATTTCCTTTGGAAGCTTGCTTGGTTGGCCAAAAAGGGCGTATGCGTTTTTTCCTGAATATATTCAGGAAAAAACGCATACGCCCTTTTTGGCCAAGTGCATCATTGTCGAGTTTCTGACTCTCTTCATATGCTTTCAATGCAATTCCAGTCTACCTCCTGAAATCGGTTTCCTGCAATTCTGCCTTGCTTTCAATGCCTCTTCATAGCCTTACTTCTGTATATTTTTGGATGATAGCTGTCATTTATAACTCTGCAGGTTTTTGAATTGCAGTGGCCCTTAGCTCCATTTTTTAGCTCTTATTTTTGTGGTCTTTCCCCATAACCACAGGATTCCTTGAAGCCCTATTTTTCTTCTGGGGCACCTTGCTGTGCCTTTGGTTAATTCTTCTTACTGATGTGATATTAGAGTGACATGTGCCCATTGAAACCGCTACAGCTAGTTTCTCACTGGTTCCCCCTATTCCCATTCATCCTCTGCACTAACTGCAGACTGTGCGATACCAGAACTTAAAGGCATTGACTCCATGTGGGGATGTTGTTAGTAAAGCGGCTGGAATGTCGATCCGGAGCCCCAGGAGAGGAAAAATGAGGTGCGTTTTAGAAACCTTTCCCGATCATATGGTATACCAGTCGCTGGGTTTCCCAAGCATGGTTTAGCTGTAGGAAGATTCCCTTCAACCTGGAGTGTTGGGACCCTTGGACTGAGTAGCATGAAGTATTGCATTAAACTTTCGGCAGTTGCTCACCAAAGCTCACCAATCCTGTCAGCCCCAAGTGTCCAGCCTTATGTCTTATCCAGCTGTGGGTTTATATGTGGTCAATCCAGGTTGCATCACAGCCCCTGAGCGAATTTTGTAAGAATTTTTCTCTCTTTCATTGTTTCAGCGTTTTGTTTTTAAAATTTATTTCTATAATGGGGTTTAGCTCCTTTTCACTGCTGTGTTTGTGCCGCTCTGCACACACTTGATTCCCTTATGGAGATATATCAATACATGGGTTTTAAGATTCTTATTCCTCAGATATATTTCTCTGCGGTGTATAGGGTGTGTTGAGGCCTGTTCATTGAGCAAGGTGTAGATCTTGTCTAATACCTATTTGGTTTATTGAACGGTATCTGTGCTAATTTCAAACTCTGGTTTTATGCATCACCCCACCTCTCCTTTCCCCTTAAGCTGACATAAGTGTGTTTTCTAAATGTGAGACACTGTTCTGTTCTGTAATTCATTTCTTGTGCAGCCATATTTACCCTCCCTCTATAAGTGATATCTTATGATATGTTTCTTTTTCTGTTTGACTTATTTCAAGTAGTATTATCGGACCTAAATCCACTCTTTATCCTTCTACTAGCCTTATTACATTGATTTCATGGTGAAGAGATATTCCATTGTACATAAGTACCACATCTTCTTTATCCATTGTTCTCTTTCCTGGGATATTTAAGGTGTACTGAAGTTGAGGTTCTTGTAAACAGAGTAGCCCTAAACTGTGGTGTGCTTGTGTCTTGTTGATTTTTAGACTTCCCTAGATATACTCCCATGATTGGAAGTGTCCTATGCTCTGTAGCTCTGTTTTTTAGATGATTTAGGAACCACCATACACTTCTCCAGAGTGGCTCTCGGCAGTTCACACACTGCCCATCAGCGTATAAAGGCTCCCTGTTCTCCATGGCCTGTCCTGCATTTCTGGTTTTTACAATTTTTTAGGATGGCCCTTTTGACCGGTGGGAAGTGAGACTTCTTTGTTGTGCACATTTGCATTGCTTGCTTGCTTCGTTGCCCATAAAGTGCGTATGCGTTTTTTCCTGGATATAATCAGGAAAAAACGCATACGCCCTTTTGGGCCAACTGCATCATTGTCGAAATTCTGCCGCTTTTCATGTGCGTTAAAGACGAGTCCAATCTATCTCTTGAAATCTGTTTCTTGCAATTCTGTCTTGCATTCAGATCCTCTTCTTTGCCTTACCTCAACATATTTTTGGACGTTAGTTTTCATTTATAACTCTGCAGGTTTGTGAATTGCAGTGACCCTGAGCTCCATTTTTTAAGTTGCTCTTTTGTGAGCTGGCCTCAAACCCGCAGGATTGCTTCAGGCCCTATTTTGGCTCCAGTGAGGCAGGCTGAGCCTTTCTTTAATTCTTACTCTTAATGGGAAATTAGAGTGATATGTGCCCATCCAAACCCCTACAACTCTTCTCTCATTGGTTCCCCCTCTTCCCGTTCATCCTCCTCACAATTTGCAAAATGTGTGAAACAGAAGTTTAAATGTGCTGATTCTCCAAGTGGGGAGATTCTAAGTAGCGTGGCTGGAATGGTGAACAGGAGCACCAGGAGAGGATAAATGAGGTGCATTTTAGACACATCTCCCGATCACATGGTGTACAGTCCTCTGGGTTTTCCATGCATGTTTTAGCTGTAGGAAGATCCCTTGAACCTGCAGATTTGGGACCCATTGAATGGGTACCAGGTAGTATTACTTTAAAGGGTGTGCATTTCCTCACCCAACCTCACATTTCTCTTAGCGCAAACAGTTTCCAGCCTTATGTCTCATCCTGCTGTGGGTCTAGATGTGTTCAATCCATGTTGCATCACCGTCCCTGAGGAAAAGTTGTAAGAGGTTTTCTCTGTCTCTCTGTCGTTTATTTTTTTCAATTTATTACTATATTGGTTACAGCTGATTTTCAAAGCTCTGTTTCTTGCTGCTGTACATCCACTTGATTCGCGTACAGAGAGACATCAATAAATTCTTTTTCAGATTCTTACCAGTCGTATATATTCTTTTCCGGTGACTTGAGTGTGCTGAGTGCAGTTCTTTTAGCTACCGTGTAGGCCTTGTTGATTATCAGTTTGGTATTTGGAATGGTATCTTTGCTAATTTCAACCTCCTGGATGATGCCTCACCCCTCCCCACCTTTCCCGTTTAGCAGCCTTATGCGTGTTTTCTACATATTTGACTATGTTTTTGTTTTGTAATTTATTTCATGTGTAGCCATTTTGGATTCCACCTTTAAGTGATATCTTATGATATGTGTCTTTTTCTTTTTGAATTCTGTCACTTAGAATGATCATACGTAACTCCTCCGGAGTTGTTACAACTGGCCATATTTCATTGATTTCCAGGCTGAATAATATTCCACTCTACCTAAGTACCACATCTCTATCCATTTTTTCCCTCCAGAGACATTTAAGTTATATCCTAGTCGAGGATCTTTTAAACAGAGAGGGGGTAAACATTGGGGTGCCTGTGTCCTCTCGATTTTTGTTTTTCCCAAGATATACGCCCATGAGTGCAAGTGCCCTATGCTCTGTAGCTCATTTTTTAGATGCTTTAGTAAACACAATACACTTCTCCAGAATGGCCGTTGGCAATATACATTTCCACTATAAGTCTCACAGGGCTCCCTCTTCTCGTTGCCCTGTCCTGCATTTCTGTTGTTTACGCTTTATGAGGATGGCTCTTCTGACTGATGCGAAGTGATATCTTTTGTAGTATTGACTTCCAGTGCCCACCTGTTTGGTTGGCTAAAAAAGTGTATGCCCTTTTCTTGAATATATACAGAAAAGAACGCATACACCCTTTTTGGCCAACTGCAATGTTGGCAATGTTGGCAATGTTCAGCTCCTTTTCTTGTGCTTAATGGCGAGTCCTTTCTACCTCCTCAAATCCCTTTCCTGCCATTCTCCCTTGCTTACAAGTCCTTTTCTCTGACTTTCCTCAAGACATTTTTCAGTGATGGATATTTTCAACTCTGCAGTTTTGTGAATTTTACTGCCCCTGAGTTCCATTGTTCAACTCATGTTTATGGGAACTGGCCACAAAGCAGCGGGATTTCCTCAAGCCCTATACTGTTTCCATGGGCAACCCTAGCCTTTGGTCAATTCGTCTTCCTGATTGGAAATTAGAGTGACATGTGCCTGTCTGAACACCTAGGACTTGTCTCTCATTGTTCCTCATCCTTCCGCTTCATCCTCTGGACAAATTCCAAACTGTACGCAACAGGATGTTGACAGTGCTGACATCTCCAAGTGGGGAGACTGTTAGTAAAGACGCTGGAGGGGTGAACCCGAGCACCAGGAGATGAGGAGATGAGATGCCTTTTCCAAACTCTTCCCGATCAGACGGTATACCATCCTCTGGGTGTGACAGACATGTTTTAGCAGTAGGAAGAGTCCCATTCATGTAAGGAGAACACCAGGGCTTTTTCAAAATCAGTGTCTCCCCGAAACCCAAACTGGGGAAGTTTTTAAGCTACGGCTACACATATGTTCATTAAGGGCCTTGGGAAGTAGGCAGAGTCCAAACTTTAGATGATTGAAGTCTTCAGGGTCAGAAGCACTCACCACCAGCTTCCCTTAGGCTACACTTTAACTGTCATTGATAGATGATGTCAATAAAAATATCTATTCTTTTTCAGATTATTTCCCCTTATAGGTTATTGCAAAATGTTGAGTGTAGTTCCCTGTGCTATACAGTAGTTCCTTGTTGATGATCTATTTTATACATAGCAGTGTGTATGTGTTCATTCCAAACTGTTAATTTATCCCTCCTCCCACCTTTCCCCTTTGGTAATAATAAATTATAAGATTTTATACTTCTCAGAAATGGGGGAGCTGAAAGAGAGGTATCATTTTCAATGGAAAAGCATTTAAAACAAGATTGAAGGTTTAACCAAGATTATTAGCTGTACATCCTTGGAAAGAAATCACTTCGTTTCTCTAATATTGACCTGACAAATAAGACAAACCTTTTCACTGAACTTGCTTATAAAAAGTGATGGAAATATCAAATGGAAGTGTTAAAAACATCTTATTTTACCCGAGCCTTATACACTGTTCTATGTTAACTACAGTTTGGCTCACACATCTGTTCATTGAGGTTACAATAGTCTCAATTTCTGTTACTGATCCTCCAGAGTGGACCCCAACAAGTGTCCCCCTGCCCAGTGTCATTGGGGCCAACAGATCGAGACTGAGTTTGGTTCACAAGCAAAGGAAACTTTATATTTTGATCAGAGAATGGAGAGGTGAGAGCATGCACTACCCCGTGGGCTGTGGGCTGGGCTGCTGTGTAGAGATCCTGTCAGAGTCAGTGGGAGGGAGGGAGGCGGCGGAGCTCTCGAGGGCCGGGTTGGCTGTAGCTCAGGCTCTATATCGTGGAGTCTGCACTGGGCCCCAGGAGCTGAGGTGTCGACCCAGCCATTCTGCACTAGGAAATCTGGTCTGAAGTGCCGGGTGTGGAACCTCTGCATGCGGGACCCTAGGAGCACGTGAAATTAGACAAAGCACAAAGGATAAAAAAGGTTAGACTTGACTTTATTGCCCAGATTCTATTTTTATCTCCCAGGGATTTTTAATGGGCTTTGCTGGGGACAAACCCCTCCTCTGCCTTTTGTCCCGTTCCTCATTCTTGGAGTGCTGAGGGTGCAGACCCTTCTTCTGTAACTGCTGAGTGCTGAGTTGGGAGCCCTCATACCCTGGGGCGAGGGTCAGAGCTTCTCCCCAGCAGCCTCCCGGTGACGTTGATTGTCCCCAGGACCCCTGCCTCCCTGCTCGTCCACCTGAGCACCAGCATTGGAAGTGTTATAGATTCTAATGACCTTTAAGGGTCCAGGAAAGAGATGTGCAGAGACGCTGTGGGGGCCGGTTTCACCCCGCCCCACATTTGTTCGGCCACCTTAGGCTGACCGTCTCTGCCAGCCTAGATGCTCTGACCAGTAGTCTGCGCTTTCTTCAATTAGGCCCCTGAATTAACGTACAAACAGCACCAGGTGTCAGAGCCCTGCCCGCTCAACTCCCAGACAGTCCAGGGTCAGTGGTGACCAAGGACCATGATGGCTACTGAGTCAACAGCCTTTTGAAGTAAACAGGAGTCCAGCCGGTCTTATTGGCCACCATCATCACGGTGTCTGTAGGCTCTTCTATGGTGACAGTGTGGTATACTGTTCCCCCGCCAAGATTATTAGCTCCCCTCTGGGTGCAGTAAGTCCTGCAAGCAGTAGTCTACTCTTTTGGGACACACTCTTGTTGTTTTATGAGAGAAACTCCAGGTCAAGTGATGTTCACACGAGTCGTCATGGTGCCCTGTTGCCCCCGGTTATCTCTCTGGATGTTGGAGTTGGAGGGCCTCCTCACTCGAGGTCGGTGTGCCCACGGAGCGAACCCTGCAACTTCAGGGCATGGTTGGTGGTTAGGATCACCACGTGGGGTCCTTTTCCCTTAGGAGGGAGGTGGCCTTTTGGGCTGCTGATTTCCAGGTTTTTAGATACCGCCAGTATCTTGGCCAGATGTGGCAGTGGGCCAAGCCCCTTAGTGACCGTAGTTTATCCTACCTGGATGGCATTCTTGCATTGTTCCATTTCAAGCGGTCCCAGTTTTTGCACTAATTCTCCAATGGCGATTCACCTTTCACCGGGAATGTAAAGGTCAAAGGGTTTAGCTAAATTAGGGAGTTCCAGGGCAAGGGTCTGAATTGACTGCTCTTTCCATTCTTGAAAGGCCACTTCTGGATTCTATTCAAAAGGATCATCATCTTTTCCTTTCAGTGTTTCATATAGAGGCCCAGCTAGTAGACTGTAGTTAGGGATCCAGAAGCAGCAAACCCTGGCCTCCCCAGGAACCCCTAAGCTGTCTTCTAGTTTTAGAAAGGGGTAAGGCTGAAAATGGTTTCTTCCCTTTCCTGGGATGGGCTTCTCTGACCTTCTGTGAGAATGAAGCCCAGGCAGGTCACCGCAGTCTGTGATATTTGAGCTTTTTCTTGGACAACTTCTATCCTTTATTGGCTTGGTAGTTCAGAGGCCTCCTTAGTAGGGCTGGTGATCAGAATGTCGTCTGCATATTGAAGGAGGGTTTCCTTTTCCAGAGGTAGAACTTTTAGGTCTTTAGCTAAGCTTTCCCCAAAGATGGTGTGGGAATTTTTGCACCCTTGGGGCCAGACGGCCCGGAAGTATTGTTTTAGTTGTATGTGGAGTCCTGCCACTCACAAGCCAAAATTTCTTGTGACTCTGGGACTAATGGAATACAAAAGAAGGCATCATTGAAGACTAATACAGAATACCATGTCCTGGTGGTTGGTAGAATGACCAGCAGGGTGTAGGAATTAGGAGCAACTGGAGGTATATCCTCGGTGGCTTCACTGACTGTCCTGACATCCTTTACCAGGTCCCCAGCAGCCCATGGGGCTCTCGTGGTCAGACCAATCCCAGAATATGGAGCTCACCTGGGCAGGTACCCCACCCCCACCCCAGCCCACGGGGCTCTCGTGGTCAGGCCCCTCCCAGGATACAGAGCTACCCTTGCAGGTACCGTGGCAGGGCTGGGCACACAGGAACCGTGCACATAGCCCTCATTGCAGAGCACCCCCAGCTCACCTGTCGCTCAGAGCTGACACAGAGCACCTCAGAGCAGGACTTGAACTAACAAACAGCAGCTGCGACAGGTCTGTGACCCTGGGCATCACTCCGTGAGGCCTCCCTCCACCTGGTCTTCCAGAGACTTCCACTGCACCCGGGGCACCAGGCCTCTGTCTCCAACCACCACCCACCCCTCCTCTGCCTGACTCCTGGGTTCCTCTCATTAGGAGAGGGTTTTCTTGAAGTTGTCTCCCACTCATGGGCCAGATAAAATGATTAGAAAACAAGCCAAAGCTGCAGCCCCTTGTCTATCCTGACTCTCAGGAGCCCACACCTGTTCCTTGGACCTGGCCGGTTCAGCAAGTTCCATTTTCTGCAACTGTGAGCCCCTGAGGGGTGATGATTGGCTGACCTGGGCAGCCTTACCGTGCCGGCCAGCCCTCCCCAGGTGTGCCTGGGTTGAGATCAATATAAATACCACTCCAGGCAGCAAGAGCCCCTGCAGCCGTGCCTGACGCCATTTTCTCTGCCCTGTCAGCAGTCTCGGGGCTGGGCTGGTGGGAGGGGGTGAGAGGCCACGGCTTTGTGGGTGGCCCAGTGTGAGTGGGGCTCTGCTGGACTTTCTGCAGCAGTTGCCAGGCTGCCACCTGCTAAAGAAGAGGATGTGTCACCCATACCTGCTGCTGGAATTTCTCCCTGGGCAGAGGTGAGGAAGGAAAAAAGCAGTGGGGGCAGGGACAGGACGGGTATCTCAGGCAGGGAAATGGAAATCTTCCAGAAGAGCACCCAGGGCCAGGACCATCCTGGCTGGCCTGCAGGCACCAAGTCGGCCGGCATGCTGTCACTCGTGTGGCTCTATGGCCCTTCCTCTAGGCTTTCAAGTCCTTGTATATATTCAGGTGTTTTACCTGGGACGGGTGGGAATAGTTCAGCAGCAACTGGCCTGGGGCTCAGCTCACGTTTACTCACAGATGCCTCGGCACGGTGCCCCAGCTTTGCAATGAGGACGCTTGTTGCGTGGGGGCTGCTGGCTGAATGGGAGACGATTCCCCACCACTGACCAACTTCAGAATTGTTTACAACTGGAGCAAGTGCCCTGATACGGTTTTCCTCTGTGTAACTGGTGGGTTCTGTGTTTTTTTTCTCTTTTTCGTTTTTGGTTCAAGGTAGATTTTATTCCTCTTTTTTGTATTTACAGATATAAGCATGGAAATAATTTATTCATATAAATACATGTATGTGCAGGGAATAATTGTTTTTTCTGTTTTATTTTTTAAATTTTACTTCTTTTTAATTTTGAATTTTATTTTATATTTTTATACAGCAGGTTCTTATTGGTTATCTATTTTATACATATAAATGTATACATGCCAATCCCAGTCTCTCAACTCCTCCCACCACCACCCCCCCAACAGCTTTCCCCCCTTGTTGTCCATACGTTTGTTGTCTACATCTGTTGCTCTATTTATGCCTTGCAAAATGGTTAATCTGTACAGTTTTTCTAGGTTCCACATATATGCATGAATATACAAGATTTGTTTTTCTCTTTCTGACTTACTTCACTCTGTATGACAGTCTCTAGATCCATCGACGTCTCTACAAATGACCCAATTTCATTCCTTTTCATGGCTTAGTAATATTCCGTTTTATATATGTACCACAGCTTTATGCATTCGTCTGTCTGTGGGCATTTAGGTTGCTTCCATTACCTCGATATTGTAAATAGGGATGCAATGAACATTGCGGTGAATGACTCTTTTTGATTTATGGTTTTGTCTGGGTATATGTCCAGTACTGGGATTGCTGTATCATATGGTAATTCTATTGTTAGTTTCTTAAGAAATTCCATATTGTTCTCCATAATGACTGTATCAATTTATATTCCCAACAATAGTGGAAGAGGGTTCCTTTTCTCCACACCCTTTCCAGCATTTTTTGTTTGTAGATTTTCAATGATACCTATTCTACCAGGTGTGAGGTGATACCTCATTGTTGAATCCATTTCGTTGAGCAAGGGGTAGCTCTTGTCTATTACATATTTGGCTTATGGAACGGTATCTGTGCTAATTTCAAACTCTGCTTTTATGCAGCACCCCAACTCACCTTCCCCCTTAAGCAGGCATAAGTTGGTTTTCTAAACTTGAGACCCTGTTCTGTTTTGTAATTCAGTTCATGTGTAGCCAAGTTCACATTCCGTGTATTAGTGATACCTTATGATGTTTCTTTTTCTGTGTGACTTACTTCACTTAGAATCATCGTGCCTCAATCCACTCATTATGCTGGAACGGGCCTGGTGACATAGATTTCATTGCTGAGTGGTATTCTGTTGTACAGAAGTACCGCAACTTCTTTATCCATTATTTGCTCTCTGGGATATTTAACTTGTGCCGTAGAAGAGATTTCTGTAAAAAGAGCCGTCCCAAATTTTGGGGTTGCTGTGTCTTTTTGATATTAATTTCCCTAAGCTATAGGACCATAAGTGGAAGTGCCCTAGGCTCTGTTGCTTTGTTTTTTAGATGTTTCAGGAAACACCATACACATCTCCCGAGTGTCTGTTGGCAATTTACATCCCGCCCATCAGCATAACAAGGCTCCCAGTTCTCCATGGCCTGTCCTGCCTTTCTGGGTTTTACACATTTTTCAGATGGCCCTTTTGACCGGGGGGAAGTGAGACTTCATTGTAGTGCAGATTTCCTTTGCAAGCTTGCTTGGTTGGCCAAAAAGGGCATAGGCGTTTTTCCCTGAATATATTCAGGAAAAAACGCATACGCCCTTTTTGGCCAAGTGCATCATTGTGGACGTTCTGCCTCTTTTCCTATGCTTTCAGTGCAATTCCAGTCTACCTCCTGAAATCGGTATCCTGCAATTCTGCCCCGCTTTCAAGTCCTCTTGGCAGGCTTACTTCAGTATATTTTTGGACGATAGCTGTCATTTATAACTCTGCAGGTTTGTGAATTACAGAGACCCTGAGCTCCTTTCTTCAATTTGCTTTTCTTGAGCTTGCAGCAACACCGCATGATGGCTTCAGGCCCTAATCTGGTTCCGGCACGGCACGCTGAGCCTTTGGTTATTTCCTCTTCCTGGTGGGAAATGAGAGTTAAATTTGCCCGTCCAGACACCTCCAGCTAGTCTCTCATTGGTTCTCCCTATTTCTGTTCATCTTCCACAGAAATTGCAAACTGGGCCAAACAGGAGGTTAAAGGCACTGACTCTCCAAGTCGGGAGAGTGTTAGTAAAGGGTCTGGAATGTTGCACCCGAGTACCAGGGGAGGAAAACTGAGACATATTTGAACACGTCTCCCGTTCACACGGTTGATCATACTCGGGGTTCCACATGCATGTTTTAGCTGAAGGAAGAATACCTTAAACCTGGAGAGTTGAAACCCGTGGAATGGGTACCATGCAATATGACTTCAAAGGGTCTTCATTTGCTCACCGAACCTCTCCAATCCTATCACTGCTGCGTTCATGCCCCTGTACACATGCTTGATTCTCTTTCGGAGACATAGCAATCCATAGGTTTTAAGATACTTACTAGTCAGGTACATTCTTAGGCGTTTAATATGCGGTGTTGAGTCCATTTCGTTGAGCAAGGAGTAGCTCTTGTCTATTCCATATTTGGCTTAAGGAACTTTATCTGTGCTCATTTCAATCTCTGGTTTTATGCAGCACCCCAACTCACCTTTCCCCTTAAGCAAGCATAAGTTGGTTTTCTAAATTTGAGACCCTGTTCTGTTCTGTAATTCAGTTCCTGTGTAGCCAAGTTTACATTCCGTGTATTAGTGATATCTTATGATGTTTCTTTTTCTGTGTGACTTATTTCAGTTAGAATCATTGTACCTGAATCCACTCATTATGCTGCTACGGGCCTGATGACATAGATTTCATTGCTGAGTGATACTGCATTGTACGTAAGTACCACAAGTTCTTTATCCATTTTTCACTTTCTGTGATATTGAACTTGTACGGTAAACGAGGTTCTTGTAAACGGAGGCGTCCCGAACTTTGGGGTGGCTGTGTCTTTTTGATTTTAATTTCCGTAAGCTATAGGACCATAAGTGGAAGTGCCCTAGGCTCTGTTGCTTTGTTTTTTAGATGTTTCAGGAAACACCATACACTTCTCCCTAGTGTCTGTTGGCAATTTACATCCCACCCATCAGCATAACAAGGCTCCCAGTTCTCCATGGCCTGTCCTGCCTTTCTGGATTTTACACTTTTTTCAGATGGCCCTTTTGACTGGGGGGAAGTGAGACTTCATTGTAGTGCAGATTTCCTTTGCAAGCTTGCTTGGTTGGCCAAAAAGGGCGTATGCGTTTTTTCCTGAATATATTCAGGAAAAAACGCATACGCCCTTTTTGGCCAAGTGCATCATTGTGGACGTTCTGCCTCTTTTCCTATGCTTTCAATGCAATTCCAGTCTATCTCCTGAAATCGGTTTCCTGCAATTCTGCCCCGCTTTCAAGTCCTCTTGGCAGCCTTACTTCAGTCTATTTTTGGACGATTGCTGTCATTTATAACTCTGCAGGTTTGTGAATTACAGTGCCCCTGAGCTCCTTTCTTCAACTCGCTTTCTTGTGAGCTGGCCGCAACACCGCAGGATGGCTTCAGGCCCTAATCTGGTTCCGGCCCGGATGCTGAGCCTTTGGTTAATTCCTCTTCCTGGTGGGAAATGAGAGTTAAATTTGCCCGTCCAGACACCTCCAGCTAGCCTCTCATTGGTTCTCGCTATTCCTGTTCATCTTCCGCAGAAATTGCAAACTGGGCCAAACAGGAGGTTAAAGGTGCTGACTCTCCAAGTGGGGAGAGTGTTAGTAAAGCGTCTGGAATGTTGCACCCGAGTACCAGGGGAGGAAAACTGAGACATATTTGAACACGTCTCCCGATCACATGGTTGATCATACTCTGGGTTCCACATGCATGTTTTAGCTGAAGGAAGAATACCTAAAACCTGGGTAGTTGAAACCCGTGGAATGGGTACCATGCAATATGACTTCAAAGGGTCTTCATTTGCTCACAGAACCTCTCCAATCCTATCACTGCTGCGTTTATGCCCCTGTACACATGCTTGATTCTCTTTCGGAGACATAGCAATCCGTAGGTTTTAAGATACTTACTAGTCAGGTACATTCTTAGGCGTTTAATATGCGGTGTTGAGTCCATTTCGTTGAGCAAGGAGTAGCTCTTGTCTATTCCATATTTGACTTAAGGAACTTTATCTGTGCTCATTTCAATCTCTAATTTTATGCAGCACCCCAACTCACCTTTACCCTTAAGCAAGCATAAGTTGGTTTTCTAAATTTGAGACCCTGTTCTGTTCTGTAATTCAGTTCCTGTGTAGCCAAGTTTACATTCCGTGTATTAGTGATATCTTATGATGTTTCTTTTTCTGTGTGACTTATTTCAGTTAGAATCATTGTACCTGAATCCACTCATTATGCTGCTACGGGCCTGATGACATAGATTTCATTGCTGAGTGATACTGCATTGTACGTAAGTACCACAAGTTCTTTATCCATTTTTCACTTTCTGTGATATTGAACTTGTACGGTAAACGAGGTTCTTGTAAACGGAGGCGTCCCGAACTTTGGGGTGGCTGTGTCTTTTTGATTTTAATTTCCGTAAGCTATAGGACCATAAGTGGAAGTGCCCTAGGCTCTGTTGCTTTGTTTTTTAGATGTTTCAGGAAACACCATACACTTCTCCCTAGTGTCTGTTGGCAATTTACATCCCGCCCATCAGCATAACAAGGCTCCCAGTTCTCCATGGCCTGTCCTGCCTTTCTGGATTTTACACTTTTTTCAGATGGCCCTTTTGACTGGGGGGAAGTGAGACTTCATTGTAGTGCAGATTTCCTTTGCAAGCTTGCTTGGTTGGCCAAAAAGGGCGTATGCGTTTTTTCCTGAATATATTCAGGAAAAAACGCATACGCCCTTTTTGGCCAAGTGCATCATTGTGGACGTTCTGCCTCTTTTCCTATGCTTTCAATGCAATTCCAGTCTATCTCCTGAAATCGGTTTCCTGCAATTCTGCCCCGCTTTCAAGTCCTCTTGGCAGCCTTACTTCAGTCTATTTTTGGACGATTGCTGTCATTTATAACTCTGCAGGTTTGTGAATTACAGTGCCCCTGAGCTCCTTTCTTCAACTCGCTTTCTTGTGAGCTGGCCGCAACACCGCAGGATGGCTTCAGGCCCTAATCTGGTTCCGGCCCGGATGCTGAGCCTTTGGTTAATTCCTCTTCCTGGTGGGAAATGAGAGTTAAATTTGCCCGTCCAGACACCTCCAGCTAGCCTCTCATTGGTTCTCGCTATTCCTGTTCATCTTCCGCAGAAATTGCAAACTGGGCCAAACAGGAGGTTAAAGGTGCTGACTCTCCAAGTGGGGAGAGTGTTAGTAAAGCGTCTGGAATGTTGCACCCGAGTACCAGGGGAGGAAAACTGAGACATATTTGAACACGTCTCCCGATCACATGGTTGATCATACTCTGGGTTCCACATGCATGTTTTAGCTGAAGGAAGAATACCTAAAACCTGGGTAGTTGAAACCCGTGGAATGGGTACCATGCAATATGACTTCAAAGGGTCTTCATTTGCTCACAGAACCTCTCCAATCCTATCACTGCTGCGTTTATGCCCCTGTACACATGCTTGATTCTCTTTCGGAGACATAGCAATCCGTAGGTTTTAAGATACTTACTAGTCAGGTACATTCTTAGGCGTTTAATATGCGGTGTTGAGTCCATTTCGTTGAGCAAGGAGTAGCTCTTGTCTATTCCATATTTGACTTAAGGAACTTTATCTGTGCTCATTTCAATCTCTGGTTTTATGCAGCACCCCAACTCACCTTTACCCTTAAGCAAGCATAAGTTGGTTTTCTAAATTTGAGACCCTGTTCTGTTCTGTAATTCAGTTCCTGTGTAGCCAAGTTTACATTCCGTGTATTACTGATATCTTATGATGTTTCTTTTTCTGTGTGACTTACTTCAGTTAGAATCATCATACCTGAATCCACTCATTGTGCTGCTAAGGGCCTGATGACACAGATTTCATTGCTGAGTGATATTGCTTTGTAAGTAAATACCACAACTTCTTTATCCATTTTTCACTTTCTGCGATGTTGAACTTGTACTGTAAACGAGGTTCTTGTAAACAGAGCCGTTCCAAACTTTGGGGTGGCTGTGTCTTTTTGATTTTAATTTCCCTAAGCTATAGGACCATAAGTGGAAGTGCCCTAGGCTCTGTTGCTTTGTTTTTTAGATGTTTCAGGAAACACCATACACTTCTCCCTAGTGTCTGTTGGCAATTTACATCCCGCCCATCAGCATAACAAGGCTCCCAGTTCTCCATGGCCTGTCCTGCCTTTCTGGATTTTACACTTTTTTCAGATGGCCCTTTTGACTGGGGGGAAGTGAGACTTCATTGTAGTGCAGATTTCCTTTGCAAGCTTGCTTGGTTGGCCAAAAAGGGCGTATGCGTTTTTTCCTGAATATATTCAGGAAAAAACGCATACGCCCTTTTTGGCCAAGTGCATCATTGTGGACGTTCTGCCTCTTTTCCTATGCTTTCAATGCAATTCCAGTCTATCTCCTGAAATCGGTTTCCTGCAATTCTGCCCCGCTTTCAAGTCCTCTTGGCAGCCTTACTTCAGTCTATTTTTGGACGATTGCTGTCATTTATAACTCTGCAGGTTTGTGAATTACAGTGCCCCTGAGCTCCTTTCTTCAACTCGCTTTCTTGTGAGCTGGCCGCAACACCGCAGGATGGCTTCAGGCCCTAATCTGGTTCCGGCCCGGATGCTGAGCCTTTGGTTAATTCCTCTTCCTGGTGGGAAATGAGAGTTAAATTTGCCCGTCCAGACACCTCCAGCTAGCCTCTCATTGGTTCTCGCTATTCCTGTTCATCTTCCGCAGAAATTGCAAACTGGGCCAAACAGGAGGTTAAAGGTGCTGACTCTCCAAGTGGGGAGAGTGTTAGTAAAGCGTCTGGAATGTTGCACCCGAGTACCAGGGGAGGAAAACTGAGACATATTTGAACACGTCTCCCGATCACATGGTTGATCATACTCTGGGTTCCACATGCATGTTTTAGCTGAAGGAAGAATACCTAAAACCTGGGTAGTTGAAACCCGTGGAATGGGTACCATGCAATATGACTTCAAAGGGTCTTCATTTGCTCACAGAACCTCTCCAATCCTATCACTGCTGCGTTTATGCCCCTGTACACATGCTTGATTCTCTTTCGGAGACATAGCAATCCGTAGGTTTTAAGATACTTACTAGTCAGGTACATTCTTAGGCGTTTAATATGCGGTGTTGAGTCCATTTCGTTGAGCAAGGAGTAGCTCTTGTCTATTCCATATTTGACTTAAGGAACTTTATCTGTGCTCATTTCAATCTCTGGTTTTATGCAGCACCCCAACTCACCTTTACCCTTAAGCAAGCATAAGTTGGTTTTCTAAATTTGAGACCCTGTTCTGTTCTGTAATTCAGTTCCTGTGTAGCCAAGTTTACATTCCGTGTATTACTGATATCTTATGATGTTTCTTTTTCTGTGTGACTTACTTCAGTTAGAATCATCATACCTGAATCCACTCATTGTGCTGCTAAGGGCCTGATGACACAGATTTCATTGCTGAGTGATATTGCTTTGTAAGTAAATACCACAACTTCTTTATCCATTTTTCACTTTCTGCGATGTTGAACTTGTACTGTAAACGAGGTTCTTGTAAACAGAGCCGTTCCAAACTTTGGGGTGGCTGTGTCTTTTTGATTTTAATTTCCCTAAGCTATAGGACCATAAGTGGAAGTGCCCTAGGTTCTGTTGCTTTGTTTTTTAGATGTTTCAGGAAACACCATACACTTCTCCCGAGTGGTTGTTGGCAATTTACATCCCGCCCATCAGCATAACAAGGCTCCCAGTTCTCCATGGCCTGTCCTGCCTTTCTGGATTTTACACTTTTTTCAGATGGCCCTTTTGACTGGGGGGAAGTGAGACTTCATTGTAGTGCAGATTTCCTTTGCAAGCTTGCTTGGTTGGCCAAAAAGGGCGTATGCGTTTTTTCCTGAATATATTCAGGAAAAAACGCATACGCCCTTTTTGGCCAAGTGCATCATTGTGGACGTTCTGCCTCTTTTCCTATGCTTTCAATGCAATTCCAGTCTACCTCCTGAAATCGGTTTCCTGCAATTCTGCCCCGCTTTCAAGTCCTCTTGGCAGCCTTACTTCAGTCTATTTTTGGACGATAGCTGTCATTTATAACTCTGCAGGTTTGTGAATTACAGTGCCCCTGAGCTCCTTTCTTCAACTCGCTTTCTTGTGAACTGGCCGCAACACCGCAGGATGGCTTCAGGCCCTAATCTGGTTCCGGCCCGGCATGCTGAGCCTTTGGTTAATTCCTCTTCCTGGTGGGAAATGAGAGTTAAATTTGCCCGTCCAGACACCTCCAGCTAGCCTCTCATTGGTTCTCGCTATTCCTGTTCATCTTCCGCAGAAATTGCAAACTGGGCCAAACAGGAGGTTAAAGGCGCTGACTCTCCAAGTGGGGAGAGTGTTAGTAAAGCGTCTGGAGTGTTGCACCCGAGTACCAGGGGAGGAAAACTGAGACATATTTGAACACGTCTCCCGTTCACATGGTTGATCATACTTGGGTTCCACATGCATGTTTTAGCTGAAGGAAGAATACCTTAAACCTGGAGAGTTAAGACCCGTGTAATGGGTACCATGCAATATGACTTCAAAGGGTCTTCATTTGCTCACCGAACCTCTCCAATCCTATCACTGCTGCGTTTATGCCCCTGTACACATGCTTGATTCTCTTTCGGAGACATAGCAATCCATAGGTTTTAAGATACTTACTAGTCAGGTACATTCTTAGGCATTTAATATGCGGTGTTGAGTCCATTTCGTTGAGCAAGGAGTAGCTCTTGTCTATTCCATATTTGACTTAAGGAACTTTATCTGTGCTCATTTCAATCTCTGGTTTTATGCAGCACCCCAACTCACCTTTACCCTTAAGCAAGCATAAGTTGGTTTTCTAAATTTGAGACCCTGTTCTGTTCTGTAATTCAGTTCCTGTGTAGCCAAGTTTACATTCCGTGTATTACTGATATCTTATGATGTTTCTTTTTCTGTGTGACTTACTTCAGTTAGAATCATCATACCTGAATCCACTCATTGTGCTGCTAAGGGCCTGATGACACAGATTTCATTGCTGAGTGATATTGCTTTGTAAGTAAATACCACAACTTCTTTATCCATTTTTCACTTTCTGCGATGTTGAACTTGTACTGTAAACGAGGTTCTTGTAAACAGAGCCGTTCCAAACTTTGGGGTGGCTGTGTCTTTTTGATTTTAATTTCCCTAAGCTATAGGACCATAAGTGGAAGTGCCCTAGGTTCTGTTGCTTTGTTTTTTAGATGTTTCAGGAAACACCATACACTTCTCCCGAGTGGTTGTTGGCAATTTACATCCCGCCCATCAGCATAACAAGGCTCCCAGTTCTCCATGGCCTGTCCTGCCTTTCTGGATTTTACACTTTTTTCAGATGGCCCTTTTGACTGGGGGGAAGTGAGACTTCATTGTAGTGCAGATTTCCTTTGCAAGCTTGCTTGGTTGGCCAAAAAGGGCGTATGCGTTTTTTCCTGAATATATTCAGGAAAAAACGCATACGCCCTTTTTGGCCAAGTGCATCATTGTGGACGTTCTGCCTCTTTTCCTATGCTTTCAATGCAATTCCAGTCTACCTCCTGAAATCGGTTTCCTGCAATTCTGCCCCGCTTTCAAGTCCTCTTGGCAGCCTTACTTCAGTCTATTTTTGGACGATAGCTGTCATTTATAACTCTGCAGGTTTGTGAATTACAGTGCCCCTGAGCTCCTTTCTTCAACTCGCTTTCTTGTGAACTGGCCGCAACACCGCAGGATGGCTTCAGGCCCTAATCTGGTTCCGGCCCGGCATGCTGAGCCTTTGGTTAATTCCTCTTCCTGGTGGGAAATGAGAGTTAAATTTGCCCGTCCAGACACCTCCAGCTAGCCTCTCATTGGTTCTCGCTATTCCTGTTCATCTTCCGCAGAAATTGCAAACTGGGCCAAACAGGAGGTTAAAGGCGCTGACTCTCCAAGTGGGGAGAGTGTTAGTAAAGCGTCTGGAGTGTTGCACCCGAGTACCAGGGGAGGAAAACTGAGACATATTTGAACACGTCTCCCGTTCACATGGTTGATCATACTTGGGTTCCACATGCATGTTTTAGCTGAAGGAAGAATACCTTAAACCTGGAGAGTTAAGACCCGTGTAATGGGTACCATGCAATATGACTTCAAAGGGTCTTCATTTGCTCACCGAACCTCTCCAATCCTATCACTGCTGCGTTTATGCCCCTGTACACATGCTTGATTCTCTTTCGGAGACATAGCAATCCATAGGTTTTAAGATACTTACTAGTCAGGTACATTCTTAGGCATTTAATATGCGGTGTTGAGTCCATTTCGTTGAGCAAGGAGTAGCTCTTGTCTATTCCATATTTGACTTAAGGAACTTTATCTGTGCTCATTTCAATCTCTGGTTTTATGCAGCACCCCAACTCACCTTTACCCTTAAGCAAGCATAAGTTGGTTTTCTAAATTTGAGACCCTGTTCTGTTCTGTAATTCAGTTCCTGTGTAGCCAAGTTTACATTCCGTGTATTACTGATATCTTATGATGTTTCTTTTTCTGTGTGACTTACTTCAGTTAGAATCATCATACCTGAATCCACTCATTGTGCTGCTAAGGGCCTGATGACACAGATTTCATTGCTGAGTGATATTGCTTTGTAAGTAAATACCACAACTTCTTTATCCATTTTTCACTTTCTGCGATGTTGAACTTGTACTGTAAACGAGGTTCTTGTAAACAGAGCCGTTCCAAACTTTGGGGTGGCTGTGTCTTTTTGATTTTAATTTCCCTAAGCTATAGGACCATAAGTGGAAGTGCCCTAGGTTCTGTTGCTTTGTTTTTTAGATGTTTCAGGAAACACCATACACTTCTCCCGAGTGGTTGTTGGCAATTTACATCCCGCCCATCAGCATAACAAGGCTCCCAGTTCTCCATGGCCTGTCCTGCCTTTCTGGATTTTACACTTTTTTCAGATGGCCCTTTTGACTGGGGGGAAGTGAGACTTCATTGTAGTGCAGATTTCCTTTGCAAGCTTGCTTGGTTGGCCAAAAAGGGCGTATGCGTTTTTTCCTGAATATATTCAGGAAAAAACGCATACGCCCTTTTTGGCCAAGTGCATCATTGTGGACGTTCTGCCTCTTTCCCTATGCTTTCAATGCAATTCCAGTCTACCTCCTGAAATCGGTTTCCTGCAATTCTGCCCCGCTTTCAAGTCCTCTTGGCAGCCTTACTTCAGTCTATTTTTGGACGATAGCTGTCATTTATAACTCTGCAGGTTTGTGAATTACAGTGCCCCTGAGCTCCTTTCTTCAACTCGCTTTCTTGTGAACTGGCCGCAACACCGCAGGATGGCTTCAGGCCCTAATCTGGTTCCGGCCCGGCATGCTGAGCCTTTGGTTAATTCCTCTTCCTGGTGGGAAATGAGAGTTAAATTTGCCCGTCCAGACACCTCCAGCTAGCCTCTCATTGGTTCTCGCTATTCCTGTTCATCTTCCGCAGAAATTGCAAACTGGGCCAAACAGGAGGTTAAAGGTGCTGACTCTCCAAGTGGGGAGAGTGTTAGTAAAGCGTCTGGAGTGTTGCACCCGAGTACCAGGGGAGGAAAACTGAGACATATTTGAACACGTCTCCCGTTCACATGGTTGATCATACTTGGGTTCCACATGCATGTTTTAGCTGAAGGAAGAATACCTTAAACCTGGAGAGTTAAGACCCGTGTAATGGGTACCATGCAATATGACTTCAAAGGGTCTTCATTTGCTCACCGAACCTCTCCAATCCTATCACTGCTGCGTTTATGCCCCTGTACACATGCTTGATTCTCTTTCAGAGACATAGCAATCCATAGGTTTTAAGATACTTACTAGTCAGGTACATTCTTAGGCATTTAATATGCGGTGTTGAGTCCATTTCGTTGAGCAAGGAGTAGCTCTTGTCTATTCCATATTTGACTTAAGGAACTTTATCTGTGCTCATTTCAATCTCTGGTTTTATGCAGCACCCCAACTCACCTTTACCCTTAAGCAAGCATAAGTTGGTTTTCGAAATTTGAGACCCTGTTCTGTTCTGTAATTCAGTTCCTGTGTAGCCAAGTTTACATTCCGTGTATTACTGATATCTTATGATGTTTCTTTTTCTGTGTGACTTACTTCAGTTAGAATCATCATACCTGAATCCACTCATTGTGCTGCTAAGGGCCTGATGACATAGATTTCATTGCTGAGTGATATTGCTTTGTAAGTGAATACCACAACTTCTTTATCCATTTTTCACTTTCTGCGATGTTGAACTTGTACTGTAAACGAGGTTCTTGTAAACAGAGCCGTTCCAAACTTTGGGGTGGCTGTGTCTTTTTTATTTTAATTTCCCTAAGCTATAGGACCATAAGTGGAAGTGCCCTAGGTTCTGTTGCTTTGTTTTTTAGATGTTTCAGGAAACACCATACACTTCTCCCAAGTGTCTGTTGGCAATTTACATCCCGCCCATCAGCATAACAAGGCTCCCAGTTCTCCATGGCCTGTCCTGCCTTTCTGGATTTTACACTTTTTTCAGATGGCCCTTTTGACCGGGGGGAAGTGAGACTTCATTGTAGTGCAGATTTTCTTTGCAAGCTTGCTTGGTTGGCCAAAAAGGGCGTATGCTTTTTTTCCTGAATATATTCAGGAAAAAAAGCATACGCCCTTTTTGGCCAAGTGCATCATTGTGGACGTTCTGCCTCTTTTCCTATGCTTTCAATGCAATTCCAGTCTACCTCCTGAAATCGGTTTCCTGCAATTCTGCCCCGCTTTCAAGTCCTCTTGGCAGCCTTACTTCAGTCTATTTTTGGACGATAGCTGTCATTTATAACTCTGCAGGTTTGTGAATTACAGTGCCCCTGAGCTCCTTTCTTCAACTCGCTTTCTTGTGACCTGGCCGCAACACCGCAGGATGGCTTCAGGCCCTAATCTGGTTCCAGCACGGCACGCTGAGCCTTTGGTTAATTCCTCTTCCTGGTGGGAAATGAGAGTTAAATTTGCCCGTCCAGACACCTCCAGCTAGTCTCTCATTGGTTCTCGCTATTCCTGTTCATCTTCCGCAGAAATTGCAAACTGGGGCAAACAGGAGGTTAAAGGCACTGACTCTCCAAGTAGGGAGAGTGTTAGTAAAGCGTCTGGAATGTTGCACCCGAGTACCAGGGTACGAAAACTGAGACATATTTGAACACGTCTCCCGATCACATGGTTGATCATACTCTAGGTTCCACATGCATGTTTTAGCTGAAGGAAGAATACCTTAAACCTGGGTAGTTGAAACCCGTGGAATGGGTACCATGCAATATGACTTCAAAGGGTCTTCATTTGCTCACTGAACCTATCCAATCCTATCACTGCTTCGTTTATGCCCCTGTACAAATGCTTGATTCTCTTTCGGAGACATAGCAATCCATAGGTTTTAAGATACTTACAAGTCAGGTACATTCTTAGGCGTTTAATATGCGGTGTTGAGTCCATTTCGTTGAGCAAGGAGTAGCTCTTGTCTATTCCATATTTGACTTAAGGAACTTTATCTGTGCTCATTTCAATCTCTGGTTTTATGCAGCACCCCAACTCACCTTCCCCCTTAAGCAAGCATAAGTTGGTTTTCTAAACTTGAGACACTGTTCTGTTTTGTAATTCAGTTCATGTGTAGCCAAGTTCACATTCTCTGTATTAGTGATACCTTATGATGTTTCTTTTCTGTGTGACTTATTTCAGTTCGAATCATCATACCTGAATCCACTCATTATGCTGCTACGGGCCTGATGACATAGATTTCATTGCTGAGTGATATTGCATTGTACGTAAGTACCACAAGTTCTTTATCCATTTTTCACTTTCTGTGATATTGAACTTGTACTGTAAACGAGGTTCTTGTAAACAGAGCCGTCCCAAACTTTGGGGTGGCTGTGTCTTTTTGATTTTAATTTCCCTAAGCTATAGGACCATAAGTGGAAGTGCCCTAGGCTCTGTTGCTTTGTTTTTTAGATGTTTCAGGAAACACCATACACTTCTCCAGAGTGGCTGTTGGCAATTTACATCCCGCCCATCAGCATAAGAAGGCTCCCAGTTCTCCATGGCCTGTCGTGCCTTTCTGGATTTTACACTTTTTTCAGATGGCCCTTTTGACCAGGTGGAAGTGAGACTTCATTGTAGTGCAGATTTCCTTTGCAAGCTTGCTTGGTTGGCCAAAAAGTGCGTATGCGTTTTTTCCTGAATATATTCAGGAAAAAACACATACGCCCTTTTTGGCCAAGTGCATCATTGTCGAGTTTCTGACTCTCTTCATATGCTTTCAATGCAATTCCAGTCTACCTCCTGAAATCGGTTTCCTGCAATTCTGCCTTGCTTTCAATGCCTCTTCATAGCCTTACCTCAATATATTTTTTAAAAATAGTTGGCCTTTATAACTCTGCAGGTTTTTGAATTGCAGTGGCCCTTAGCTCCATTTTTTAGCTCTTATTTTTGTGGTATTGCCCCATAACCACAGGATTCCTTGAAGCCCTATTTTTCTTCTGGGGCACCTGCTGTGCCTTTGGTTAATTCTTCTTACTGATGTGATATTAGAGTGACATGTGCCCATTGAAACCGCTACAGCTAGTTTCTCACTGGTTCCCCCTATTCCCATTCATCCTCTGCACTAACTGCAGACTGTGCGATACCAGAACTTAAAGGCATTGACTCCATGTGGGGATGTTGTTAGTAAAGCGGCTGGAATGTCGATCCGGAGCCCCAGGAGAGGAAAAATGAGGTGCGTTTTAGAAACCTTTCCCGATCATATGGTATACCA
This sequence comes from Stenella coeruleoalba, assembly GCF_951394435.1. Classification (NCBI taxonomy): domain Eukaryota; kingdom Metazoa; phylum Chordata; class Mammalia; order Artiodactyla; family Delphinidae; genus Stenella; species Stenella coeruleoalba. The sequence continues at coordinate 763,326 of NW_027646015.1, read as the reverse complement.
GTCGCTGGGTTTCCCAAGCATGGTTTAGCTGTAGGAAGATTCCCTTCAACCTGGAGTGTTGGGACCCTTGGAATGAGTAGCATGAAGTATTGCATTAAACTTTCGGCAGTTGCTCACCAAAGCTCACCAATCCTCTCAGCCCCAAGTGTCCAGCCTTATGTCTTATCCAGCTGTGGGTTTATATGTGGTCAATCCAGGTTGCATCACAGCCCCTGAGCGAATTTTGTAAGAATTTTTCTCTCTTTCATTGTTTCAGCGTTTTGTTTTTAAAATTTATTTCTATAATGGGGTTTAGCTCCTTTTCACTGCTGTGTTTGTGCCGCTCTGCACACACTTGATTCCCTTATGGAGATATATCAATACATGGGTTTTAAGATTCTTATTCCTCAGATATATTTCTCTGTGGTGTATAGGGTGTGTTGAGGCCTGTTCATTGAGCAAGGTGTAGATCTTGTCTAATACCTATTTGGTTTATTGAACGGTATCTGTGCTAATTTCAAACTCTGGTTTTATGCATCACCCCACCTCTCCTTTCCCCTTAAGCTGACATAAGTGTGTTTTCTAAATGTGAGACACTGTTCTGTTCTGTAATTCATTTCTTGTGCAGCCATATTTACCCTCCCTCTATAAGTGATATCTTATGATATGTTTCTTTTTCTGTTTGACTTATTTCAAGTAGTATTATCGGACCTAAATCCACTCTTTATCCTTCTACTAGCCTTATTACATTGATTTCATGGTGAAGAGATATTCCATTGTACATAAGTACCACATCTTCTTTATCCATTGTTCTCTTTCCTGGGATATTTAAGGTGTACTGAAGTTGAGGTTCTTGTAAACAGAGTAGCCCTAAACTGTGGTGTGCTTGTGTCTTGTTGATTTTTAGACTTCCCTAGATATACTCCCATGATTGGAAGTGTCCTATGCTCTGTAGCTCTGTTTTTTAGATGATTTAGGAACCACCATACACTTCTCCAGAGTGGCTCTCGGCAGTTCACACACTGCCCATCAGCGTATAAAGGCTCCCTGTTCTCCATGGCCTGTCCTGCATTTCTGGTTTTTACAATTTTTTAGGATGGCCCTTTTGACCGGTGGGAAGTGAGACTTCTTTGTTGTGCACATTTGCATTGCTTGCTTGCTTCGTTGCCCATAAAGTGCGTATGCGTTTTTTCCTGGATATAATCAGGAAAAAACGCATACGCCCTTTTGGGCCAACTGCATCATTGTCGAAATTCTGCCGCTTTTCATGTGCGTTAAAGACGAGTCCAATCTATCTCTTGAAATCTGTTTCTTGCAATTCTGTCTTGCATTCAGATCCTCTTCTTTGCCTTACCTCAACATATTTTTGGACGTTAGTTTTCATTTATAACTCTGCAGGTTTGTGAATTGCAGTGACCCTGAGCTCCATTTTTTAAGTTGCTCTTTTGTGAGCTGGCCTCAAACCCACAGGATTGCTTCAGGCCCTATTTTGGCTCCGGCGAGGCAGGCTGAGCCTTTCTTTAATTCTTACTCTTAATGGGAAATTAGAGTGATATGTGCCCGTCCAAACCCCTACAACTCTTCTCTCATTGGTTCCCCCTCTTCCCGTTCATCCTCCTCACAATTTGCAAAATGTGTGAAACAGAAGTTTAAATGTGCTGATTCTCCAAGTGGGGAGATTCTAAGTAGCGTGGCTGGAATGGTGAACAGGAGCACCAGGAGAGGATAAATGAGGTGCATATTAGACACATCTCCCGATCACATGGTGTACAGTCCTCTGGGTTTTCCATGCATGTTTTAGCTATAGGAAGATCCTTTGAACCTGCAGATTTGGGACCCATTGAATGGGTACCAGGTAGTATTACTTTAAAGGGTGTGCATTTCCTCACCCAACCTCACATTTCTCTTAGCGCAAACAGTTTCCAGCCTTATGTCTCATCCTGCTGTGGGTCTAGATGTGTTCAATCCATGTTGCATCACCGTCCCTGAGGAAAAGTTGTAAGAGGTTTTCTCTGTCTCTCTGTCGTTTATTTTTTTCAATTTATTACTATATTGGTTACAGCTGATTTTCAAAGCTCTGTTTCTTGCTGCTGTACATCCACTTGATTCGCGTACAGAGAGACATCAATAAATTCTTTTTCAGATTCTTACCAGTCGTATATATTCTTTTCCGGTGACTTGAGTGTGCTGAGTGCAGTTCTTTTAGCTACCGTGTAGGCCTTGTTGATTATCAGTTTGGTATTTGGAATGGTATCTTTGCTAATTTCAACCTCCTGGATGATGCCTCACCCCTCCCCACCTTTCCCGTTTAGCAGCCTTATGCGTGTTTTCTACATATTTGACTATGTTTTTGTTTTGTAATTTATTTCATGTGTAGCCATTTTGGATTCCACCTTTAAGTGATATCTTATGATATGTGTCTTTTTCTTTTTGAATTCTGTCACTTAGAATGATCATACGTAACTCCTCCGGAGTTGTTACAACTGGCCATATTTCATTGATTTCCAGGCTGAATAATATTCCACTCTACCTAAGTACCACATCTCTATCCATTTTTTCCCTCCAGAGACATTTAAGTTATATCCTAGTCGAGGATCTTTTAAACAGAGAGGGGGTAAACATTGGGGTGCCTGTGTCCTCTCGATTTTTGTTTTTCCCAAGATATACGCCCATGAGTGCAAGTGCCCTATGCTCTGTAGCTCATTTTTTAGATGCTTTAGTAAACACAATACACTTCTCCAGAATGGCCGTTGGCAATATACATTTCCACTATAAGTCTCACAGGGCTCCCTCTTCTCGTTGCCCTGTCCTGCATTTCTGTTGTTTACGCTTTATGAGGATGGCTCTTCTGACTGATGCGAAGTGATATCTTTTGTAGTATTGACTTCCAGTGCCCACCTGTTTGGTTGGCTAAAAAAGTGTATGCCCTTTTCTTGAATATATACAGAAAAGAACGCATACACCCTTTTTGGCCAACTGCAATGTTGGCAATGTTGGCAATGTTCAGCTCCTTTTCTTGTGCTTAATGGCGAGTCCTTTCTACCTCCTCAAATCCCTTTCCTGCCATTCTCCCTTGCTTACAAGTCCTTTTCTCTGACTTTCCTCAAGACATTTTTCAGTGATGGATATTTTCAACTCTGCAGTTTTGTGAATTTTACTGCCCCTGAGTTCCATTGTTCAACTCATGTTTATGGGAACTGGCCACAAAGCAGCGGGATTTCCTCAAGCCCTATACTGTTTCCATGGGCAACCCTAGCCTTTGGTCAATTCGTCTTCCTGATTGGAAATTAGAGTGACATGTGCCTGTCTGAACACCTAGGACTTGTCTCTCATTGTTCCTCATCCTTCCGCTTCATCCTCTGGACAAATTCCAAACTGTACGCAACAGGATGTTGACAGTGCTGACATCTCCAAGTGGGGAGACTGTTAGTAAAGACGCTGGAGGGGTGAACCCGAGCACCAGGAGATGAGGAGATGAGATGCCTTTTCCAAACTCTTCCCGATCAGACGGTATACCATCCTCTGGGTGTGACAGACATGTTTTAGCAGTAGGAAGAGTCCCATTCATGTAAGGAGAACACCAGGGCTTTTTCAAAATCAGTGTCTCCCCGAAACCCAAACTGGGGAAGTTTTTAAGCTACGGCTACACATATGTTCATTAAGGGCCTTGGGAAGTAGGCAGAGTCCAAACTTTAGATGATTGAAGTCTTCAGGGTCAGAAGCACTCACCACCAGCTTCCCTTAGGCTACACTTTAACTGTCATTGATAGATGATGTCAATAAAAATATCTATTCTTTTTCAGATTATTTCCCCTTATAGGTTATTGCAAAATGTTGAGTGTAGTTCCCTGTGCTATACAGTAGTTCCTTGTTGATGATCTATTTTATACATAGCAGTGTGTATGTGTTCATTCCAAACTGTTAATTTATCCCTCCTCCCACCTTTCCCCTTTGGTAATAATAAATTATAAGATTTTATACTTCTCAGAAATGGGGGAGCTGAAAGAGAGGTATCATTTTCAATGGAAAAGCATTTAAAACAAGATTGAAGGTTTAACCAAGATTATTAGCTGTACATCCTTGGAAAGAAATCACTTCGTTTCTCTAATATTGACCTGACAAATAAGACAAACCTTTTCACTGAACTTGCTTATAAAAAGTGATGGAAATATCAAATGGAAGTGTTAAAAACATCTTATTTTACCCGAGCCTTATACACTGTTCTATGTTAACTACAGTTTGGCTCACACATCTGTTCATTGAGGTTACAATAGTCTCAATTTCTGTTACTGATCCTCCAGAGTGGACCCCAACAAGTGTCCCCCTGCCCAGTGTCATTGGGGCCAACAGATCGAGACTGAGTTTGGTTCACAAGCAAAGGAAACTTTATATTTTGATCAGAGAATGGAGAGGTGAGAGCATGCACTACCCCGTGGGCTGTGGGCTGGGCTGCTGTGTAGAGATCCTGTCAGAGTCAGTGGGAGGGAGGGAGGCGGCGGAGCTCTCGAGGGCCGGGTTGGCTGTAGCTCAGGCTCTATATCATGGAGTCTGCACTGGGCCCCAGGAGCTGAGGTGTCGACCCAGCCATTCTGCACTAGGAAATCTGGTCTGAAGTGCCGGGTGTGGAACCTCTGCATGCGGGACCCTAGGAGCACGTGAAATTAGACAAAGCACAAAGGATAAAAAAGGTTAGACTTGACTTTATTGCCCAGATTCTATTTTTATCTCCCAGGGATTTTTAATGGGCTTTGCTGGGGACAAACCCCTCCTCTGCCTTTTGTCCCGTTCCTCATTCTTGGAGTGCTGAGGGTGCAGACCCTTCTTCTGTAACTGCTGAGTGCTGAGTTGGGAGCCCTCATACCCTGGGGCGAGGGTCAGAGCTTCTCCCCAGCAGCCTCTCGGTGACGTTGATTGTCCCCAGGACCCCTGCCTCCCTGCTCGTCCACCTGAGCACCAGCATTGGAAGTGTTATAGATTCTAATGACCTTTAAGGGTCCAGGAAAGAGATGTGCAGAGACGCTGTGGGGGCCGGTTTCACCCCGCCCCACATTTGTTCGGCCACCTTAGGCTGACCGTCTCTGCCAGCCTAGATGCTCTGACCAGTAGTCTGCGCTTTCTTCAATTAGGCCCCTGAATTAACGTACAAACAGCACCAGGTGTCAGAGCCCTGCCCGCTCAACTCCCAGACAGTCCAGGGTCAGTGGTGACCAAGGACCATGATGGCTACTGAGTCAACAGCCTTTTGAAGTAAACAGGAGTCCAGCCGGTCTTATTGGCCACCATCATCACGGTGTCTGTAGGCTCTTCTATGGTGACAGTGTGGTATACTGTTCCCCCGCCAAGATTATTAGCTCCCCTCTGGGTGCAGTAAGTCCTGCAAGCAGTAGTCTACTCTTTTGGGACACACTCTTGTTGTTTTATGAGAGAAACTCCAGGTCAAGTGATGTTCACACGAGTCGTCATGGTGCCCTGTTGCCCCCGGTTATCTCTCTGGATGTTGGAGTTGGAGGGCCTCCTCACTCGAGGTCGGTGTGCCCACGGAGCGAACCCTGCAACTTCAGGGCATGGTTGGTGGTTAGGATCACCACGTGGGGTCCTTTTCCCTTAGGAGGGAGGTGGCCTTTTGGGCTGCTGATTTCCAGGTTTTTAGATACCGCCAGTATCTTGGCCAGATGTGGCAGTGGGCCAAGCCCCTTAGTGACCGTAGTTTATCCTACCTGGATGGCATTCTTGCATTGTTCCATTTCAAGCGGTCCCAGTTTTTGCACTAATTCTCCAATGGCGATTCACCTTTCACCGGGAATGTAAAGGTCAAAGGGTTTAGCTAAATTAGGGAGTTCCAGGGCAAGGGTCTGAATTGACTGCTCTTTCCATTCTTGAAAGGCCACTTCTGGATTCTATTCAAAAGGATCATCATCTTTTCCTTTCAGTGTTTCATATAGAGGCCCAGCTAGTAGACTGTAGTTAGGGATCCAGAAGCAGCAAACCCTGGCCTCCCCAGGAACCCCTAAGCTGTCTTCTAGTTTTAGAAAGGGGTAAGGCTGAAAATGGTTTCTTCCCTTTCCTGGGATGGGCTTCTCTGACCTTCTGTGAGAATGAAGCCCAGGCAGGTCACCGCAGTCTGTGATATTTGAGCTTTTTCTTGGACAACTTCTATCCTTTATTGGCTTGGTAGTTCAGAGGCCTCCTTAGTAGGGCTGGTGATCAGAATGTCGTCTGCATATTGAAGGAGGGTTTCCTTTTCCAGAGGTAGAACTTTTAGGTCTTTAGCTAAGCTTTCCCCAAAGATGGTGTGGGAATTTTTGCACCCTTGGGGCCAGACGGCCCGGAAGTATTGTTTTAGTTGTATGTGGAGTCCTGCCACTCACAAGCCAAAATTTCTTGTGACTCTGGGACTAATGGAATACAAAAGAAGGCATCATTGAAGACTAATACAGAATACCATGTCCTGGTGGTTGGTAGAATGACCAGCAGGGTGTAGGAATTAGGAGCAACTGGAGGTATATCCTCGGTGGCTTCACTGACTGTCCTGACATCCTTTACCAGGTCCCCAGCAGCCCATGGGGCTCTCGTGGTCAGACCAATCCCAGAATATGGAGCTCACCTGGGCAGGTACCCCACCCCCACCCCAGCCCACGGGGCTCTCGTGGTCAGGCCCCTCCCAGGATACAGAGCTACCCTTGCAGGTACCGTGGCAGGGCTGGGCACACAGGAACCGTGCACATAGCCCTCATTGCAGAGCACCCCCAGCTCACCTGTCGCTCAGAGCTGACACAGAGCACCTCAGAGCAGGACTTGAACTAACAAACAGCAGCTGCGACAGGTCTGTGACCCTGGGCATCACTCCGTGAGGCCTCCCTCCACCTGGTCTTCCAGAGACTTCCACTGCACCCGGGGCACCAGGCCTCTGTCTCCAACCACCACCCACCCCTCCTCTGCCTGACTCCTGGGTTCCTCTCATTAGGAGAGGGTTTTCTTGAAGTTGTCTCCCACTCATGGGCCAGATAAAATGATTAGAAAACAAGCCAAAGCTGCAGCCCCTTGTCTATCCTGACTCTCAGGAGCCCACACCTGTTCCTTGGACCTGGCCGGTTCAGCAAGTTCCATTTTCTGCAACTGTGAGCCCCTGAGGGGTGATGATTGGCTGACCTGGGCAGCCTTACCGTGCCGGCCAGCCCTCCCCAGGTGTGCCTGGGTTGAGATCAATATAAATACCACTCCAGGCAGCAAGAGCCCCTGCAGCCGTGCCTGACGCCATTTTCTCTGCCCTGTCAGCAGTCTCGGGGCTGGGCTGGTGGGAGGGGGTGAGAGGCCACGGCTTTGTGGGTGGCCCAGTGTGAGTGGGGCTCTGCTGGACTTTCTGCAGCAGTTGCCAGGCTGCCACCTGCTAAAGAAGAGGATGTGTCACCCATACCTGCTGCTGGAATTTCTCCCTGGGCAGAGGTGAGGAAGGAAAAAAGCAGTGGGGGCAGGGACAGGACGGGTATCTCAGGCAGGGAAATGGAAATCTTCCAGAAGAGCACCCAGGGCCAGGACCATCCTGGCTGGCCTGCAGGCACCAAGTCGGCCGGCATGCTGTCACTCGTGTGGCTCTATGGCCCTTCCTCTAGGCTTTCAAGTCCTTGTATATATTCAGGTGTTTTACCTGGGACGGGTGGGAATAGTTCAGCAGCAACTGGCCTGGGGCTCAGCTCACGTTTACTCACAGATGCCTCGGCACGGTGCCCCAGCTTTGCAATGAGGACGCTTGTTGCGTGGGGGCTGCTGGCTGAATGGGAGACGATTCCCCACCACTGACCAACTTCAGAATTGTTTACAACTGGAGCAAGTGCCCTGATACGGTTTTCCTCTGTGTAACTGGTGGGTTCTGTGTTTTTTTTCTCTTTTTCGTTTTTGGTTCAAGGTAGATTTTATTCCTCTTTTTTGTATTTACAGATATAAGCATGGAAATAATTTATTCATATAAATACATGTATGTGCAGGGAATAATTGTTTTTTCTGTTTTATTTTTTAAATTTTACTTCTTTTTAATTTTGAATTTTATTTTATATTTTTATACAGCAGGTTCTTATTGGTTATCTATTTTATACATATAAATGTATACATGCCAATCCCAGTCTCTCAACCCCTCCCACCACCACCCCCCCAACAGCTTTCCCCCCTTGTTGTCCATACGTTTGTTGTCTACATCTGTTGCTCTATTTATGCCTTGCAAAATGGTTAATCTGTACAGTTTTTCTAGGTTCCACATATATGCATGAATATACAAGATTTGTTTTTCTCTTTCTGACTTACTTCACTCTGTATGACAGTCTCTAGATCCATCGACGTCTCTACAAATGACCCAATTTCATTCCTTTTCATGGCTTAGTAATATTCCATTTTATATATGTACCACAGCTTTATGCATTCGTCTGTCTGTGGGCATTTAGGTTGCTTCCATTACCTCGATATTGTAAATAGTGATGCAATGAACATTGCGGTGAATGACTCTTTTTGATTTATGGTTTTGTCTGGGTATATGTCCAGTACTGGGATTGCTGTATCATATGGAAATTCTATTGTTAGTTTCTTAAGAAATTCCATATTGTTCTCCATAATGACTGTATCAATTTATATTCCCAACAATAGTGGAAGAGGGTTCCTTTTCTCCACACCCTTTCCAGCATTTTTTGTTTGTAGATTTTCAATGATGCCTATTCTACCAGGTGTGAGGTGATACCTCATTGTTGAATCCATTTCGTTGAGCAAGGGGTAGCTCTTGTCTATTACATATTTGGCTTATGGAACGGTATCTGTGCTAATTTCAAACTCTGCTTTTATGCAGCACCCCAACTCACCTTCCCCTTAAGCAGGCATAAGTTGGTTTTCTAAACTTGAGACCCTGTTCTGTTTTGTAATTCAGTTCATGTGTAGCCAAGTTCACATTCCGTGTATTAGTGATACCTTATGATGTTTCTTTTTCTGTGTGACTTATTTCACTTAGAATCATCGTGCCTCAATGCACTCATTATGCTGGTACGGGCCTGGTGACATAGATTTCATTGCTGAGTGGTATTCTGTTGTACAGAAGTACCGCAACTTCTTTATCCATTATTTGCTCTCTGGGATATTTAACTTGTGCCGTAGAAGAGATTCCTGTAAAAAGAGCCGTCCCAAATTTTGGGGTTGCTGTGTCTTTTTGATATTAATTTCCCTAAGCTATAGGACCATAAGTGGAAGTGCCCTAGGCTCTGTTGCTTTGTTTTTTAGATGTTTCAGGAAACACCATACACTTCTCCCGAGTGTCTGTTGGCAATTTACATCCCGCCCATCAGCATAACAAGGCTCCCAGTTCTCCATGGCCTGTCCTGCCTTTCTGGATTTTACACTTTATTCTGATGGCCCTTTTGACCGGGGGGAAGTGAGACTTCATTGTAGTGCAGATTTCCTTTGCAAGCTTGCTTGGTTGGCCAAAAAGGGCGTATGCGTTTTTTCCTGAATATATTCAGGAAAAAACGCATATGCCCTTTTGGCAAAGTGCATCATTGTGGACGTTCTGCCTCTTTTCCTACGCTTTCAATGCAATTCCAGTCTACCTCCTGAAATCGGTATCCTGCAATTCTGCCCCGCTTTCAAGTCCTCTTGGAAGCCTTACTTCAGTCTATTTTTGGACGATAGCTGTCATTTATAACTCTGCAGGTTTGTGAATTACAGTGCCCCTGAGCTCCTTTCTTCAACTCGCTTTCTTTTGAGCTGGCCGCAACACCGCAGGATGGCTTCAGGCCCTAATCTGGTTCCGGCACGGCACGCTGAGCCTTTGGTTATTTCCTCTTCCTGGTGGGAAATGAGAGTTAAATTTGCCCGTCCAGACACCTCCAGCTAGTCTCTCATTGGTTCTCCCTATTCCTGTTCATCTTCCGCAGAAATTGCAAACTGGGCCAAACAGGAGGTTAAAGGCAGTGACTCTCCAAGTTGGGAGAGTGTTAGTAAAGGGTCTGGAATGTTGCACCCGAATACCAGGGGAGGAAAACTGAGACCTATTTGAACACGTCTCCCGTTCACACGGATGATCATACTCGGGGTTCCACATGCATGTTTTAGCTGAAGGAAGAATACCTTAAACCTGGAGAGTTGAGACCCGTGGAATGGGTACCATGCAATATGACTTCTAAGGGTCTTCATTTGCTCACCGAACCTCTCCAATCCTATCACTGCTGCGTTTATGCCCCTGTACACACGCTTGATTCTCTTTCGGAGACATAGCAATCCATAGGTTTTAAGATACTTACTAGTCAGGTACATTCTTAGGCGTTTAATATGGGGTGTTGAGTCCATTTCGTTGAGCAAGGAGTAGCTCTTGTCTATTCCATATTTGGCTTAAGGAACTTTATCTGTGCTCATTTCAATCTCTGCTTTTATGCAGCACCCCAACTCACCTTCCCCCTTAAGCAAGCGTAAGTGGGTTTTCTAAACTTGAGACACTGTTCTGTTTTGTAATTCAGTTCATGTGTAGCCAAGTTCACATTCTGTGTATTAGTGATACCTTATGATGTTTCTTTTCTGTGTGACTTATTTCAGTTCGAATCATCATACCTGAATCCACTCATTATGCTGCTACAGGCCTGATGACATAGATTTCATTGCTGAGTGATATTGCATTGTACGTAAGTACCACAAGTTCTTTATCCATTTTTCACTTTCTGCGATATTGAACTTGTACCGTAAACGAGGTTCTTGTAAACAGAGGCGTCCCAAACTTTGGGGTGGCTGTGTCTTTTTGATTTTAATTTCCCTAAGCTATAGGACCATAAGTGGAAGTGCCCTAGGCTCTGTTGCTTTGTTTTTTAGATGTTTCAGGAAACACCATACACTTCTCCAGAATGGCTGTTGGCAATTTACATCCCGCCCATCAGCATAAGAAGGCTCCCAGTTCTCCATGGCCTGTCGTGCCTTTATGGATTTTACACTTTTTTCAGATGGCCCTTTTGACCGGGTGGAAGTGAGACTTCATTGTAGTGCAGATTTCCTTTGCAAGCTTGCTTGGTTGGCCAAAAAGGGCGTATGCGTTTTTTCCTGAATATATTCAGGAAAAAACGCATACGCCCTTTTTGGCCAAGTGCATCATTGTCGAGTTTCTGACTCTCTTCATATGCTTTCAATGCAATTCCAGTCTACCTCCTGAAATCGGTTTCCTGCAATTCTGCCTTGCTTTCAATGCCTCTTCATAGCCTTACTTCTGTATATTTTTGGATGATAGCTGTCATTTATAACTCTGCAGGTTTTTGAATTGCAGTGGCCCTTAGCTCCATTTTTTAGCTCTTATTTTTGTGGTCTTTCCCCATAACCACAGGATTCCTTGAAGCCCTATTTTTCTTCTGGGGCACCTTGCTGTGCCTTTGGTTAATTCTTCTTACTGATGTGATATTAGAGTGACATGTGCCCATTGAAACCGCTACAGCTAGTTTCTCACTGGTTCCCCCTATTCCCATTCATCCTCTGCACTAACTGCAGACTGTGCGATACCAGAACTTAAAGGCATTGACTCCATGTGGGGATGTTGTTAGTAAAGCGGCTGGAATGTCGATCCGGAGCCCCAGGAGAGGAAAAATGAGGTGCGTTTTAGAAACCTTTCCCGATCATATGGTATACCAGTCGCTGGGTTTCCCAAGCATGGTTTAGCTGTAGGAAGATTCCCTTCAACCTGGAGTGTTGGGACCCTTGGACTGAGTAGCATGAAGTATTGCATTAAACTTTCGGCAGTTGCTCACCAAAGCTCACCAATCCTGTCAGCCCCAAGTGTCCAGCCTTATGTCTTATCCAGCTGTGGGTTTATATGTGGTCAATCCAGGTTGCATCACAGCCCCTGAGCGAATTTTGTAAGAATTTTTCTCTCTTTCATTGTTTCAGCGTTTTGTTTTTAAAATTTATTTCTATAATGGGGTTTAGCTCCTTTTCACTGCTGTGTTTGTGCCGCTCTGCACACACTTGATTCCCTTATGGAGATATATCAATACATGGGTTTTAAGATTCTTATTCCTCAGATATATTTCTCTGCGGTGTATAGGGTGTGTTGAGGCCTGTTCATTGAGCAAGGTGTAGATCTTGTCTAATACCTATTTGGTTTATTGAACGGTATCTGTGCTAATTTCAAACTCTGGTTTTATGCATCACCCCACCTCTCCTTTCCCCTTAAGCTGACATAAGTGTGTTTTCTAAATGTGAGACACTGTTCTGTTCTGTAATTCATTTCTTGTGCAGCCATATTTACCCTCCCTCTATAAGTGATATCTTATGATATGTTTCTTTTTCTGTTTGACTTATTTCAAGTAGTATTATCGGACCTAAATCCACTCTTTATCCTTCTACTAGCCTTATTACATTGATTTCATGGTGAAGAGATATTCCATTGTACATAAGTACCACATCTTCTTTATCCATTGTTCTCTTTCCTGGGATATTTAAGGTGTACTGAAGTTGAGGTTCTTGTAAACAGAGTAGCCCTAAACTGTGGTGTGCTTGTGTCTTGTTGATTTTTAGACTTCCCTAGATATACTCCCATGATTGGAAGTGTCCTATGCTCTGTAGCTCTGTTTTTTAGATGATTTAGGAACCACCATACACTTCTCCAGAGTGGCTCTCGGCAGTTCACACACTGCCCATCAGCGTATAAAGGCTCCCTGTTCTCCATGGCCTGTCCTGCATTTCTGGTTTTTACAATTTTTTAGGATGGCCCTTTTGACCGGTGGGAAGTGAGACTTCTTTGTTGTGCACATTTGCATTGCTTGCTTGCTTCGTTGCCCATAAAGTGCGTATGCGTTTTTTCCTGGATATAATCAGGAAAAAACGCATACGCCCTTTTGGGCCAACTGCATCATTGTCGAAATTCTGCCGCTTTTCATGTGCGTTAAAGACGAGTCCAATCTATCTCTTGAAATCTGTTTCTTGCAATTCTGTCTTGCATTCAGATCCTCTTCTTTGCCTTACCTCAACATATTTTTGGACGTTAGTTTTCATTTATAACTCTGCAGGTTTGTGAATTGCAGTGACCCTGAGCTCCATTTTTTAAGTTGCTCTTTTGTGAGCTGGCCTCAAACCCGCAGGATTGCTTCAGGCCCTATTTTGGCTCCGGTGAGGCAGGCTGAGCCTTTCTTTAATTCTTACTCTTAATGGGAAATTAGAGTGATATGTGCCCGTCCAAACCCCTACAACTCTTCTCTCATTGGTTCCCCCTCTTCCCGTTCATCCTCCTCACAATTTGCAAAATGTGTGAAACAGAAGTTTAAATGTGCTGATTCTCCAAGTGGGGAGATTCTAAGTAGCATGGCTGGAATGGTGAACAGGAGCACCAGGAGAGGATAAATGAGGTGCATTTTAGACACATCTCCCGATCACATGGTGTACAGTCCTCTGGGTTTTCCATGCATGTTTTAGCTGTAGGAAGATCCCTTGAACCTGCAGATTTGGGACCCATTGAATGGGTACCAGGTAGTATTACTTTAAAGGGTGTGCATTTCCTCACCCAACCTCACATTTCTCTTAGCGCAAACAGTTTCCAGCCTTATGTCTCATCCTGCTGTGGGTCTAGATGTGTTCAATCCATGTTGCATCACCGTCCCTGAGGAAAAGTTGTAAGAGGTTTTCTCTGTCTCTCTGTCGTTTATTTTTTTCAATTTATTACTATATTGGTTACAGCTGATTTTCAAAGCTCTGTTTCTTGCTGCTGTACATCCACTTGATTCGCGTACAGAGAGACATCAATAAATTCTTTTTCAGATTCTTACCAGTCGTATATATTCTTTTCCGGTGACTTGAGTGTGCTGAGTGCAGTTCTTTTAGCTACCGTGTAGGCCTTGTTGATTATCAGTTTGGTATTTGGAATGGTATCTTTGCTAATTTCAACCTCCTGGATGATGCCTCACCCCTCCCCACCTTTCCCGTTTAGCAGCCTTATGCGTGTTTTCTACATATTTGACTATGTTTTTGTTTTGTAATTTATTTCATGTGTAGCCATTTTGGATTCCACCTTTAAGTGATATCTTATGATATGTGTCTTTTTCTTTTTGAATTCTGTCACTTAGAATGATCATACGTAACTCCTCCGGAGTTGTTACAACTGGCCATATTTCATTGATTTCCAGGCTGAATAATATTCCACTCTACCTAAGTACCACATCTCTATCCATTTTTTCCCTCCAGAGACATTTAAGTTATATCCTAGTCGAGGATCTTTTAAACAGAGAGGGGGTAAACATTGGGGTGCCTGTGTCCTCTCGATTTTTGTTTTTCCCAAGATATACGCCCATGAGTGCAAGTGCCCTATGCTCTGTAGCTCATTTTTTAGATGCTTTAGTAAACACAATACACTTCTCCAGAATGGCCGTTGGCAATATACATTTCCACTATAAGTCTCACAGGGCTCCCTCTTCTCGTTGCCCTGTCCTGCATTTCTGTTGTTTACGCTTTATGAGGATGGCTCTTCTGACTGATGCGAAGTGATATCTTTTGTAGTATTGACTTCCAGTGCCCACCTGTTTGGTTGGCTAAAAAAGTGTATGCCCTTTTCTTGAATATATACAGAAAAGAACGCATACACCCTTTTTGGCCAACTGCAATGTTGGCAATGTTGGCAATGTTCAGCTCCTTTTCTTGTGCTTAATGGCGAGTCCTTTCTACCTCCTCAAATCCCTTTCCTGCCATTCTCCCTTGCTTACAAGTCCTTTTCTCTGACTTTCCTCAAGACATTTTTCAGTGATGGATATTTTCAACTCTGCAGTTTTGTGAATTTTACTGCCCCTGAGTTCCATTGTTCAACTCATGTTTATGGGAACTGGCCACAAAGCAGCGGGATTTCCTCAAGCCCTATACTGTTTCCATGGGCAACCCTAGCCTTTGGTCAATTCGTCTTCCTGATTGGAAATTAGAGTGACATGTGCCTGTCTGAACACCTAGGACTTGTCTCTCATTGTTCCTCATCCTTCCGCTTCATCCTCTGGACAAATTCCAAACTGTACGCAACAGGATGTTGACAGTGCTGACATCTCCAAGTGGGGAGACTGTTAGTAAAGACGCTGGAGGGGTGAACCCGAGCACCAGGAGATGAGGAGATGAGATGCCTTTTCCAAACTCTTCCCGATCAGACGGTATACCATCCTCTGGGTGTGACAGACATGTTTTAGCAGTAGGAAGAGTCCCATTCATGTAAGGAGAACACCAGGGCTTTTTCAAAATCAGTGTCTCCCCGAAACCCAAACTGGGGAAGTTTTTAAGCTACGGCTACACATATGTTCATTAAGGGCCTTGGGAAGTAGGCAGAGTCCAAACTTTAGATGATTGAAGTCTTCAGGGTCAGAAGCACTCACCACCAGCTTCCCTTAGGCTACACTTTAACTGTCATTGATAGATGATGTCAATAAAAATATCTATTCTTTTTCAGATTATTTCCCCTTATAGGTTATTGCAAAATGTTGAGTGTAGTTCCCTGTGCTATACAGTAGTTCCTTGTTGATGATCTATTTTATACATAGCAGTGTGTATGTGTTCATTCCAAACTGTTAATTTATCCCTCCTCCCACCTTTCCCCTTTGGTAATAATAAATTATAAGATTTTATACTTCTCAGAAATGGGGGAGCTGAAAGAGAGGTATCATTTTCAATGGAAAAGCATTTAAAACAAGATTGAAGGTTTAACCAAGATTATTAGCTGTACATCCTTGGAAAGAAATCACTTCGTTTCTCTAATATTGACCTGACAAATAAGACAAACCTTTTCACTGAACTTGCTTATAAAAAGTGATGGAAATATCAAATGGAAGTGTTAAAAACATCTTATTTTACCCGAGCCTTATACACTGTTCTATGTTAACTACAGTTTGGCTCACACATCTGTTCATTGAGGTTACAATAGTCTCAATTTCTGTTACTGATCCTCCAGAGTGGACCCCAACAAGTGTCCCCCTGCCCAGTGTCATTGGGGCCAACAGATCGAGACTGAGTTTGGTTCACAAGCAAAGGAAACTTTATATTTTGATCAGAGAATGGAGAGGTGAGAGCATGCACTACCCCGTGGGCTGTGGGCTGGGCTGCTGTGTAGAGATCCTGTCAGAGTCAGTGGGAGGGAGGGAGGCGGCGGAGCTCTCGAGGGCCGGGTTGGCTGTAGCTCAGGCTCTATATCATGGAGTCTGCACTGGGCCCCAGGAGCTGAGGTGTCGACCCAGCCATTCTGCACTAGGAAATCTGGTCTGAAGTGCCGGGTGTGGAACCTCTGCATGCGGGACCCTAGGAGCACGTGAAATTAGACAAAGCACAAAGGATAAAAAAGGTTAGACTTGACTTTATTGCCCAGATTCTATTTTTATCTCCCAGGGATTTTTAATGGGCTTTGCTGGGGACAAACCCCTCCTCTGCCTTTTGTCCCGTTCCCCATTCTTGGAGTGCTGAGGGTGCAGACCCTTCTTCTGTAACTGCTGAGTGCTGAGTTGGGAGCCCTCATACCCTGGGGCGAGGGTCAGAGCTTCTCCCCAGCAGCCTCCCGGTGACGTTGATTGTCCCCAGGACCCCTGCCTCCCTGCTCGTCCACCTGAGCACCAGCATTGGAAGTGTTATAGATTCTAATGACCTTTAAGGGTCCAGGAAAGAGATGTGCAGAGACGCTGTGGGGGCCGGTTTCACCCCGCCCCACATTTGTTCGGCCACCTTAGGCTGACCGTCTCTGCCAGCCTAGATGCTCTGACCAGTAGTCTGCGCTTTCTTCAATTAGGCCCCTGAATTAACGTACAAACAGCACCAGGTGTCAGAGCCCTGCCCGCTCAACTCCCAGACAGTCCAGGGTCAGTGGTGACCAAGGACCATGATGGCTACTGAGTCAACAGCCTTTTGAAGTAAACAGGAGTCCAGCCGGTCTTATTGGCCACCATCATCACGGTGTCTGTAGGCTCTTCTATGGTGACAGTGTGGTATACTGTTCCCCCGCCAAGATTATTAGCTCCCCTCTGGGTGCAGTAAGTCCTGCAAGCAGTAGTCTACTCTTTTGGGACACACTCTTGTTGTTTTATGAGAGAAACTCCAGGTCAAGTGATGTTCACACAAGTCGTCATGGTGCCCTGTTGCCCCCGGTTATCTCTCTGGATGTTGGAGTTGGAGGGCCTCCTCACTCGAGGTCGGTGTGCCCACGGAGCGAACCCTGCAACTTCAGGGCATGGTTGGTGGTTAGGATCACCACGTGGGGTCCTTTTCCCTTAGGAGGGAGGTGGCCTTTTGGGCTGCTGATTTCCAGGTTTTTAGATACCGCCAGTATCTTGGCCAGATGTGGCAGTGGGCCAAGCCCCTTAGTGACCGTAGTTTATCCTACCTGGATGGCATTCTTGCATTGTTCCATTTCAAGCGGTCCCAGTTTTTGCACTAATTCTCCAATGGCGATTCACCTTTCACCGGGAATGTAAAGGTCAAAGGGTTTAGCTAAATTAGGGAGTTCCAGGGCAAGGGTCTGAATTGACTGCTCTTTCCATTCTTGAAAGGCCACTTCTGGATTCTATTCAAAAGGATCATCATCTTTTCCTTTCAGTGTTTCATATAGAGGCCCAGCTAGTAGACTGTAGTTAGGGATCCAGAAGCAGCAAACCCTGGCCTCCCCAGGAACCCCTAAGCTGTCTTCTAGTTTTAGAAAGGGGTAAGGCTGAAAATGGTTTCTTCCCTTTCCTGGGATGGGCTTCTCTGACCTTCTGTGAGAATGAAGCCCAGGCAGGTCACCGCAGTCTGTGATATTTGAGCTTTTTCTTGGACAACTTCTATCCTTTATTGGCTTGGTAGTTCAGAGGCCTCCTTAGTAGGGCTGGTGATCAGAATGTCGTCTGCATATTGAAGGAGGGTTTCCTTTTCCAGAGGTAGAACTTTTAGGTCTTTAGCTAAGCTTTCCCCAAAGATGGTGTGGGAATTTTTGCACCCTTGGGGCCAGACGGCCCGGAAGTATTGTTTTAGTTGTATGTGGAGTCCTGCCACTCACAAGCCAAAATTTCTTGTGACTCTGGGACTAATGGAATACAAAAGAAGGCATCATTGAAGACTAATACAGAATACCATGTCCTGGTGGTTGGTAGAATGACCAGCAGGGTGTAGGAATTAGGAGCAACTGGAGGTATATCCTCGGTGGCTTCACTGACTGTCCTGACATCCTTTACCAGGTCCCCAGCAGCCCATGGGGCTCTCGTGGTCAGACCAATCCCAGAATATGGAGCTCACCTGGGCAGGTACCCCACCCCCACCCCAGCCCACGGGGCTCTCGTGGTCAGGCCCCTCCCAGGATACAGAGCTACCCTTGCAGGTACCGTGGCAGGGCTGGGCACACAGGAACCGTGCACATAGCCCTCATTGCAGAGCACCCCCAGCTCACCTGTCGCTCAGAGCTGACACAGAGCACCTCAGAGCAGGACTTGAACTAACAAACAGCAGCTGCGACAGGTCTGTGACCCTGGGCATCACTCCGTG
Source organism: Stenella coeruleoalba (assembly GCF_951394435.1). Taxonomy (NCBI): domain Eukaryota; kingdom Metazoa; phylum Chordata; class Mammalia; order Artiodactyla; family Delphinidae; genus Stenella; species Stenella coeruleoalba. The sequence goes on along the minus strand of NW_027646015.1, from coordinate 744,885 downwards.
AGGCCTCCCTCCACCTGGTCTTCCAGAGACTTCCACTGCACCCGGGGCACCAGGCCTCTGTCTCCAACCACCACCCACCCCTCCTCTGCCTGACTCCTGGGTTCCTCTCATTAGGAGAGGGTTTTCTTGAAGTTGTCTCCCACTCATGGGCCAGATAAAATGATTAGAAAACAAGCCAAAGCTGCAGCCCCTTGTCTATCCTGACTCTCAGGAGCCCACACCTGTTCCTTGGACCTGGCCGGTTCAGCAAGTTCCATTTTCTGCAACTGTGAGCCCCTGAGGGGTGATGATTGGCTGACCTGGGCAGCCTTACCGTGCCGGCCAGCCCTCCCCAGGTGTGCCTGGGTTGAGATCAATATAAATACCACTCCAGGCAGCAAGAGCCCCTGCAGCCGTGCCTGACGCCATTTTCTCTGCCCTGTCAGCAGTCTCGGGGCTGGGCTGGTGGGAGGGGGTGAGAGGCCACGGCTTTGTGGGTGGCCCAGTGTGAGTGGGGCTCTGCTGGACTTTCTGCAGCAGTTGCCAGGCTGCCACCTGCTAAAGAAGAGGATGTGTCACCCATACCTGCTGCTGGAATTTCTCCCTGGGCAGAGGTGAGGAAGGAAAAAAGCAGTGGGGGCAGGGACAGGACGGGTATCTCAGGCAGGGAAATGGAAATCTTCCAGAAGAGCACCCAGGGCCAGGACCATCCTGGCTGGCCTGCAGGCACCAAGTCGGCCGGCATGCTGTCACTCGTGTGGCTCTATGGCCCTTCCTCTAGGCTTTCAAGTCCTTGTATATATTCAGGTGTTTTACCTGGGACGGGTGGGAATAGTTCAGCAGCAACTGGCCTGGGGCTCAGCTCACGTTTACTCACAGATGCCTCGGCACGGTGCCCCAGCTTTGCAATGAGGACGCTTGTTGCGTGGGGGCTGCTGGCTGAATGGGAGACGATTCCCCACCACTGACCAACTTCAGAATTGTTTACAACTGGAGCAAGTGCCCTGATACGGTTTTCCTCTGTGTAACTGGTGGGTTCTGTGTTTTTTTTCTCTTTTTCGTTTTTGGTTCAAGGTAGATTTTATTCCTCTTTTTTGTATTTACAGATATAAGCATGGAAATAATTTATTCATATAAATACATGTATGTGCAGGGAATAATTGTTTTTTCTGTTTTATTTTTTAAATTTTACTTCTTTTTAATTTTGAATTTTATTTTATATTTTTATACAGCAGGTTCTTATTGGTTATCTATTTTATACATATAAATGTATACATGCCAATCCCAGTCTCTCAACTCCTCCCACCACCACCCCCCCAACAGCTTTCCCCCCTTGTTGTCCATACGTTTGTTGTCTACATCTGTTGCTCTATTTATGCCTTGCAAAATGGTTAATCTGTACAGTTTTTCTAGGTTCCACATATATGCATGAATATACAAGATTTGTTTTTCTCTTTCTGACTTACTTCACTCTGTATGACAGTCTCTAGATCCATCGACGTCTCTACAAATGACCCAATTTCATTCCTTTTCATGGCTTAGTAATATTCCATTTTATATATGTACCACAGCTTTATGCATTCGTCTGTCTGTGGGCATTTAGGTTGCTTCCATTACCTCGATATTGTAAATAGGGATGCAATGAACATTGCGGTGAATGACTCTTTTTGATTTATGGTTTTGTCTGGGTATATGTCCAGTACTGGGATTGCTGTATCATATGGTAATTCTATTGTTAGTTTCTTAAGAAATTCCATATTGTTCTCCATAATGACTGTATCAATTTATATTCCCAACAATAGTGGAAGAGGGTTCCTTTTCTCCACACCCTTTCCAGCATTTTTTGTTTGTAGATTTTCAATGATACCTATTCTACCAGGTGTGAGGTGATACCTCATTGTTGAATCCATTTCGTTGAGCAAGGGGTAGCTCTTGTCTATTCCATATTTGGCTTATGGAACGGTATCTGTGCTAATTTCAAACTCTGCTTTTATGCAGCACCCCAACTCACCTTCCCCCTTAAGCAGGCATAAGTTGGTTTTCTAAACTTGAGACCCTGTTCTGTTTTGTAATTCAGTTCATGTGTAGCCAAGTTCACATTCCGTGTATTAGTGATACCTTATGATGTTTCTTTTTCTGTGTGACTTACTTCACTTAGAATCATCGTGCCTCAATCCACTCATTATGCTGGAACGGGCCTGGTGACATAGATTTCATTGCTGAGTGGTATTCTGTTGTACAGAAGTACCGCAACTTCTTTATCCATTATTTGCTCTCTGGGATATTTAACTTGTGCCGTAGAAGAGATTTCTGTAAAAAGAGCCGTCCCAAATTTTGGGGTTGCTGTGTCTTTTTGATATTAATTTCCCTAAGCTATAGGACCATAAGTGGAAGTGCCCTAGGCTCTGTTGCTTTGTTTTTTAGATGTTTCAGGAAACACCATACACATCTCCCGAGTGTCTGTTGGCAATTTACATCCCGCCCATCAGCATAACAAGGCTCCCAGTTCTCCATGGCCTGTCCTGCCTTTCTGGATTTTACACTTTTTTCAGATGGCCCTTTTGACTGGGGGGAAGTGAGACTTCATTGTAGTGCAGATTTCCTTTGCAAGCTTGCTTGGTTGGCCAAAAAGGGCGTATGCGTTTTTTCCTGAATATATTCAGGAAAAAACGCATACGCCCTTTTTGGCCAAGTGCATCATTGTGGACGTTCTGCCTCTTTTCCTATGCTTTCAATGCAATTCCAGTCTATCTCCTGAAATCGGTTTCCTGCAATTCTGCCCCGCTTTCAAGTCCTCTTGGCAGCCTTACTTCAGTCTATTTTTGGACGACAGCTGTCATTTATGACTCTGCAGGTTTGTGAATTACAGTGCCCCTGAGCTCCTTTCTTCAACTCGGTTTCTTTTGAGCTGGCCGCAACACCGCAGGATGGCTTCAGGCCCTAATCTGGTTCCGGCACGGCACACTGAGCCTTTGGTTATTTCCTCTTCCTGGTGGGAAATGAGAGTTAAATTTGCCCGTCCAGACACCTCCAGCTAGCCTCTCATTGGTTCTCGCTATTCCTGTTCATCTTCCGCAGAAATTGCAAACTGAGCCAAACAGGAGGTTAAAGGCGCTGACTCTCCAAGTGGGGAGAGTGTTAATAAAGCGTCTGGAATGTTGCACCCTAGTACCAGGGGAGGAAAACTGAGACATATTTGAACACGTCTCCCGTTCACATGGTTGATCATACTTGGGTTCCACATGCATGTTTTAGCTGAAGGAAGAATACCTTAAACCTGGAGAGTTGAGACCCGTGGAATGGGTCCCATGCAATATGACTTCAAAGGGTCTTCATTTGCTCACCGAACCTCTCCAATCCTATCACTGCTGCGTTTATGCCCCTGTACACACGCTTGATTCTCTTTTGGAGACATAGCAATCCATAGGTTTTAAGATACTTACTAGTCAGGTACATTCTTAGGCGTTTAATATGGGGTGTTGAGTCCATTTCGTTGAGCAAGGAGTAGCTCTTGTCTATTCCATATTTGGCTTAAGGAACTTTATCTGTGCTCATTTCAATCTCTGGTTTTATGCAGCACCCCAACTCACCTTTCCCCTTAAGCAAGCATAAGTTGCTTTTCTAAATTTGAGACCCTGTTCTGTTTTGGAATTCAGTTCCTGTGTAGCCAAGTTTACATTCTGTGTATTAGTGATATCTTATGATGTTTCTTTTTCTGTGTGACTTATTTCAGTTAGAATCATCGTACCTGAATCCACTCATTATGCTGCTACGGGCCTGATGACATAGATTTCATTGCTGAGTGATACTGCATTGTACGTAAGTACCACAAGTTCTTTATCCATTTTTCACTTTCTGTGATATTGAACTTGTACGGTAAACAAGGTTCTTGTAAACAGAGGCGTCCCAAACTTTGGGGTGGCTGTGTCTTTTTTATTTTAATTTCCCTAAGCTATAGGACCATAAGTGGCAGTGCCCTAGGCTCTGTTGCTTTGTTTTTTAGATGTTTCAGGAAACACCATACACTTCTCCGGAGTGTCTGTTGGCAATTTACATCCCGCCCATCAGCATAACAAGGCTCCCAGTTCTCCATGGCCTGTCCTGCCTTTCTGGATTTTACACTTTTTTCAGATGGCCCTTTTGACCGGGGGGAAGTGAGACTTCATTGTAGTGCAGATTTCCTTTGCAAGCTTGCTTGGTTGGCCAAAAAGGGCGTATGCGTTTTTTCCTGAATATATTCAGGAAAAAACGCATACGCCCTTTTTGGCCAAGTGCATCATTGTGGACGTTCTGCCTCTTTTCCTATGCTTTCAATGCAATTCCAGTCTACCTCCTGAAATCGGTTTCCTGCAATTCTGCCCCGCTTTCAAGTCCTCTTGGCAGCCTTACTTCAGTCTATTTTTGGACGATAGCTGTCATTTATAACTCTGCAGGTTTGTGAATTACAGTGCCCCTGAGCTCCTTTCTTCAACTCGCTTTCTTGTGAGCTGGCTGCAACACCGCAGGATGGCTTCAGGCCCTAATCTGGTTCCGGCACGGCACGCTGAGCCTTTGGTTAATTCCTCTTCCTGGTGGGAAATGAGAGTTAAATTTGCCCGTCCAGACACCTCCAGCTAGTCTCTCATTGGTTCTCGCTATTCCTGTTCATCTTGCGCAGAAATTGCAAACTGGGCCAAACAGGAGGTTAAAGGCGCTGACCCTCCAAGTGGGGAGAGTGTTAGTAAAGTGTCTGGAATGTTGCACCCGAGTACCAGGGTACGAAAACTGAGACATATTTGAACACGTCTCCCGATCACATGGTTGATCATACTCTAGGTTCCACATGCATGTTTTAGCTGAAGGAAGAATACCTTAAACCTGGGTAGTTGAAACCCGTGGAATGGGTACCATGCAATATGACTTCAAAGGGTCTTCATTTGCTCACTGAACCTCTCCAATCCTATCACTGCTGCGTTTATGCCCCTGTACAAATGCTTGATTCTCTTTCAGAGACATAGCAATCCATAGGTTTTAAGATACTTACAAGTCAGGTACATTCTTAGGCGTTTAATATGCGGTGTTGAGTCCATTTCGTTGAGCAAGGAGTAGCTCTTGTCTATTCCATATTTGGCTTAAGGAACTTTATCTGTGCTCATTTCAATCTCTGGTTTTATGCAGCACCCCAACTCACCTTTACCCTTAAGCAAGCATAAGTTGGTTTTCTAAATTTGAGAACCTGTTCTGTTCTGTAATTCAGTTCCTGTGTAGCCAAGTTTCCATTCCGTGTATTACTGATATCTTATGATGTTTCTTTTTCTGTGTGACTTATTTCAGTTAGAATCATCATACCTGAATCCACTCATTGTGCTGCTAAGGGCCTGATGACACAGATTTCATTGCTGAGTGATACTGCATTGTAGGTAAATACCACAAGTTCTTTATCCATTTTTCACTTTCTGCGATGTTGAACTTGTAATGTAAACGAGGTTCTTGTAAACAGAGGCGTCCCAAACTTTGGGGTGGCTGTGTGTTTTTGATTTTAATTTCCCTAAGCTATAGGACCATAAGTGGAAGTGCCCTAGGTTCTGTTGCTTTGTTTTTTAGATGTTTCAGGAAACACCATACACTTCTCCCGAGTGGTTGTTGGCAATTTACATCCCGCCCATCAGCATAACAAGGCTCCCAGTTCTCCATGGCCTGTCCTGCCTTTCTGGATTTTACACTTTTTTCAGATGGCCCTTTTGACCAGGGGGAAGTGAGACTTCATTGTAGTGCAGATTTCCTTTGCAAGCTTGCTTGGTTGGCCAAAAAGGGCGTATGCGTTTTTTCCTGAATATATTCAGGAAAAAACGCATACGCCCTTTTTGGCCAAGTGCATCATTGTGGACGTTCTGCCTCTTTTCCTATGCTTTCAATGCAATTCCAGTCTACCTCCTGAAATCGGTTTCCTGCAATTCTGCCCCGCTTTCAAGTCCTCTTGGCAGCCTTACTTCAGTCTATTTTTGGACGATAGCTGTCATTTATAACTCTGCAGGTTTGTGAATTACAGTGCCCCTGAGCTCCTTTCTTAACTCGCCTTCTTTTGAGCTGGGCGCAACACCGCAGGATGGCTTCAGGCCCTAATCTGGTCCTGGCATGGCACGCTGAGCCTTTGGTTAATTCCTCTTCCTGGTAGGAAATGAGAGTTAAATTTGCCCGTCCAGACACCTCCAGCTAGTCTCCATTGGTTCTCGCTATTCCTGTTCATCTTCCGCAGAAATTGCAAACTGGACCAAACAGGAGGTTAAAGGGACTGACTCTCCAAGTCGGGAGAGTGTTAGTAAAGCGTCTGGAATGTTGCACCCGAGTACCAGGGTACGAGAACTGAGACATATTTGAACACGTCTCCCGATCACATGGTTGATCATACTCTAGGTTCCACATGCATGTTTTAGCTGAAGGAAGAATACCTTAAACCTGGGTAGTTGAAACCCGTGGAATGGGTACCATGCAATATGACTTCAAAGGGTCTTCATTTGCTCACCGAACCTCTCCAATCCTATCACTGCTGTGTTTATGCCCCTGTACACATGCTTGATTCTCTTTTGGAGACATAGCAATCCATAGGTTTTAAGATACTTACAAGTCAGGTACATTCTTAGGCGTTTAATATGCGGTGTTGAGTCCATTTCGTTGAGCAAGGAGTAGCTCTTGTCTATTCCATATTTGGCTTAAGGAACTTTATCTGTGCTCATTTCAATCTCTGGTTTTATGCAGCACCCCAACTCACCTTTACCCTTAAGCAAGCATAAGTTGGTTTTCTAAATTTGAGACCCTGTTCTGTTCTGTAATTCAGTTCCTGTGTAGCCAAGTTTACATTCCGTGTATTACTGATATCTTATGATGTTTCTTTTTCTGTGTGACTTATTTCAGTTAGAATCATCATACCTGAATCCACTCATTGTGCTGCTAAGGGCCTGATGACACAGATTTCATTGCTGAGTGATACTGCATTGTAAGTAAATATCACAAGTTCTTTATCCATTTTTCACTTTCTGCGATGTTGAACTTGTACTGTAAATGAGGTTCTTGTAAACAGAGGCGTCCCAAACTTTGGGGTGGCTGTGTCTTTTTGATTTTAATTTCCCTAAGCTATAGGACCATAAGTGGAAGTGCCCTAGGTTCTGTTGCTTTGTTTTTTAGATGTTTCAGGAAACACCATACACTTCTCCCGAGTGGTTGTTGGCAATTTACATCCCGCCCATCAGCATAACAAGGCTCCCAGTTCTCCATGGCCTGTCCTGCCTTTCTGGATTTTACACTTTTTTCAGATGGCCCTTTTGACCGGGGGGAAGTGAGACTTCATTGTAGTGCAGATTTCCTTTGCAAGCTTGCTTGGTTGGCCAAAAAGGGCGTATGCGTATTTTCCTGAATATATTCAGGAAAAAACGCATACGCCCTTTTTGGCCAAGTACATCATTGTGGACGTTCTGCCTCTTTTCCTATGCTTTCAATGCAATTCCAGTCTACCTCCTGAAATCGGTTTCCTGCAATTCTGCCCCGCTTTCAAGTCCTCTTGGCAGCCTTACTTCAGTCTATTTTTGGACGATAGCTGTCATTTATAACTCTGCAGGTTTGTGAATTACAGTGCCCCTGAGCTCGTTTCTTCAACTCGCCTTCTTTTGAGCTGGCCGCAAGACCGCAGGATGGCTTCAGGCCGTAATCTGGTTCTGGCATGGCACGCTGAGCCTTTGGTTAATTCCTCTTCCTGGTAGGAAATGAGAGTTAAATTTGCCTGTCCAGACACCTCCAGCTAGTCTCCATTGGTTCTCGCTATTCCTGTTCATCTTCCGCAGAAATTGCAAACTGGGCCAAACAGGAGGTTAAAGGGACTGACTCTCCAAGTCGGGAGAGTGTTAGTAAAGCGTCTGGAATGTTGCACCCTAGTACCAGGGGAGGAAAACTGAGACATATTTGAACACGTCTCCCGATCACATGGTTGATCATACTCTAGGTTCCACATGCATGTTTTAGCTGAAGGAAGAATACCTTAAACCTGGGTAGTTGAAACCCGTGGAATGGGTACCATGCAATATGACTTCAAAGGGTCTTCGTTTGCTCACCGAACCTCTCCAATCCTACCACTGCTGCATTTATGCCCCTGTACACATGCTTGATTCTCTTTTGGAGACATAGCAATCCATAGGTTTTAAGATACTTACAAATCAGGTACATTCTTAGGCATTTAATATGCGGTGTTGAGTCCATTTCGTTGAGCAAGGAGTAGCTCTTGTTTATTCCATATTTGGCTTAAGGAACTTTATCTGTGCTCATTTCAATCTCTGGTTTTATGCAGCACCCCAACTCACCTTTACCCTTAAGCAAGCATAAGTTGTTTTTCTAAATTTGAGAACCTGTTCTGTTTTGGAATTCAGTTCCTGTGTAGCCAAGTTTACATTCCGTGTATTAGTGATATCTTATGATGTTTCTTTTTCTGTGTGACTTATTTCAGTTAGAATCATCGTACCTGAATCTACTCATTATGCTGCTACGGCCCTGATGACATAGATTTCATTGCTGAGTGATACTGCATTGTACGTAAGTACCACAAGTTGTTTATCCATTTTTCACTTTCTGCGATGTTGAACTTGTACTGTAAACGAGGTTCTTGTAAACAGAGCCGTTCCAAACTTTGGGGTGGCTGTGTCTTTTTGATTTTAATTTCCCTAAGCTATAGGACCATAAGTGGAAGTGCCCTAGGCTCTTTTGCTTTGTTTTTTAGATGTTTCAGGAAACACCATACACTTCTCCCAAGTGTCTGTTGGCAATTTACATCCCGCCCATCAGCATAACAAGGCTCCCAGTTCTCCATGGCCTGTTGCCTTTCTGGATTTTACACTTTTTTCAGATGGCCCTTTTGACCGGGGGGAAGTGAGACTTCATTGTAGTGCAGATTTCCTTTGCAAGCTTGCTTGGTTGGCCAAAAAGGGCGTATGCGTTTTTTCCTGAATATATTCAGGAAAAAACGCATACGCCCTTTTTGGCCAAGTGCATCATTGTGGACGTTCTGCCTCTTTTCCTATGCTTTCAATGCAATTCCAGTCTACCTCCTGAAATCGGTTTCCTGCAATTCTGCCCCGCTTTCAAGTCCTCTTGGCAGCCTTACTTCAGTCTATTTTTGGACGATAGCTGTCATTTATAACTCTGCAGGTTTGTGAATTACAGTGCCCCTGAGCTCCTTTCTTCAACTCGCTTTCTTGTGAGCTGGCCGCAACACCGCAGGATGGCTTCAGGCCCTAATCTGGTTCCGGCACGGCACGCTGAGCCTTTGGTTAATTCCTCTTCCTGGTGGGAAATGAGAGTTAAATTTGCACGTCCAGACACCTCCAGCTAGTCTCTCATTGGTTCTGGCTATTCCTGTTCATCTTCCGCAGAAATTGCAAACTGGGCCAAACAGGAGGTTAAAGACACTGACTCTCCAAGTGGGGAGAGTGTTAGTAAAGCTTCTGGAATGTTGCACCCGAGTACCAGGGGAGGAAAACTGAGACATATTTGAACACGTCTCCCGATCACATGGTTGATCATACTCTAGGTTCCACATGCATGTTTTAGCTGAAGGAAGAATACCTAAAACCTGGGTAGTTGAAACCCGTAGAATGGGTACCATGCAATATGACTTCAAAGGGTCTTCACTTGCTCACCGAACCTCTCCAATCCTATCACTGCTGCGTTTATGCCCCTGTACACATGCTTGATTCTCTTTCGGAGATATAGCAATCCATAGGTTTTAAGATACTTACTAGTCAGGTACATTCTTAGGCGTTTAATATGCGGTGTTGAGTCCATTTCGTTGAGCAAGGAGTAGCTCTTGTCTATTCCATATTTGGCTTAAGGAACTTTATCTGTGCTCATTTCAATCTCTGGTTTTATGCAGCAACCCAACACACCTTTCCCCTTAAGCAAGCATAAGTTGGTTTTCTAAATTTGAGAACCTGTTCTGTTTTGGAATTCAGTTCCTGTGTAGCCAAGTTTACATTCCGTGTATTACTGATATCTTATGATGTTTCTTTTTCTGTGTGACTTATTTCAGTTAGAATCATCATACCTGAATCCACTCATTGTGCTGCTAAGGGCCTGATGACACAGATTTCATTGCTGAGTGATATTGCTTTGTAAGTAAATACCACAACTTCTTTATCCATTTTTCACTTTCTGCGATGTTGAACTCGTACTGTAAACGAGGTTCTTGTAAACAGAGGCGTCCCAAACTTTGGGGTGGCTGTGTCTTTTTGATTTTAATTTCCCTAAGCTATAGGACCATAAGTGGAAGTGCCCTAGGCTCTGTTGCTTTGTTTTTTAGATGTTTCAGGAAACACCATACACTTCTCCCGAGTGGTTGTTGGCAATTTACATCCCGCCCATCAGCATAACAAGGCTCCCAGTTCTCCATGGCCTGTCCTGCCTTTCTGGATTTTACACTTTTTTCAGATGGCCCTTTTGACCGGGGGGAAGTGAGACTTCATTGTAGTGCAGATTTCCTTTGCAAGCTTGCTTGGTTGGCCAAAAAGGGCGTATGCGTGTTTTCCTGAATATATTCAGGAAAAAACGCATACGCCCTTTTTGGCCAAGTGCATCATTGTGGACGTTCTGCCTCTTTTCCTATGCTTTCAATGCAATTCCAGTCTACCTCCTGAAATCGGTTTCCTGCAATTCTGCCCCGCTTTCAAGTCCTCTTGGCAGCCTAACTTCAGTCTATTTTTGGACGATAGCTGTCATTTATAACTCTGCAGGTTTGTGAATTACAGTGCCCCTGAGCTCCTTTCTTCAACTCGCTTTCTTGTGACCTGGCCGCAACACCGCAGGATGGCTTCAGGCCCTAATTTTGTTCCGGCCCGGCATGCTGAGCCTTTGGTTAATTCCTCTTCCTGGTGGGAAATGACAGTTAAATTTGCCCGTCCAGACACCTCCAGCTAGCCTCTCATTGGTTCTCCCTATTCCTGTTCATCTTCCGCAGAAATTGCAAACTGGGCCAAACAGGAGGTTAAAGGAACTGACTCTCCAAGTCGGGAGAGTGTTAGTAAAGCGTCTGGAATGTTGCACCCGAGTACCAGGGGAGGAAAACTGAGACATATTTGAACACGTCTCCCGTTCACATGGTTGATCATACTCTGGGTTCCACATGCATGTTTTAGCTGAAGGAAGAATACCTTAAACCTGGAGAGTTGAGACCCGTGTAATGGGTACCATGCAATATGACTTCAAAGGGTCTTCATTTGCTCACCGAACCTCTCCAATCCTATCACTGCTGCGTTTATGCCCCTGTACACATGCTTGATTCTCTTTCGGAGACATAGCAATCCATAGGTTTTAAGATACTTACTAGTCAGGTACATTCTTAGGTGTTTAATATGCGGTGTTGAGTCCATTTCATTGAGCAAGGAGTAGCTCTTGTCTATTCAATATTTGACTTAAGGAACTTTATCTGTGCTCATTTCAATCTCTGGTTTTATGCAGCACCCCAACTCACCTTTACCCTTAAGCAAGCATAAGTTGGTTTTCTAAATTTGAGACCCTGTTCTGTTCTGTAATTCAGTTCCTGTGTAGCCAAGTTTCCATTCCGTGTATTAGTGATATCTTATGATGTTTCTTTTTCTGTGTGACTTATTTCAGTCAGAATCATCGTACCTGAATCCACTCATTATGCTGCTACGGGCCTGATGACATAGATTTCATTGCTGAGTGATACTGCATTGTACGTAAGTACCACAAGTTCTTTATCCATTTTTCACTTTCTGTGATATTGAACATGTACGGTAAACGAGGTTCTTGTAAACGGAGGCGTCCCAAACTTTGGGGTGGCTGTGTCTTTTTGATTTTAATTTCCCTAAGCTATAGGACCATAAGTGGAAGTGCCCTAGGCTCTGTTGCTTTGTTTTTTAGATGTTTCAGGAAACACCATACACTTCTCCCGAGTGGTTGTTGGCAATTTACATCCCGCCCATCAGCATAAGAAGGCTCCCAGTTCTCCATGGCCTGTCCTGCCTTTCTGGATTTTACACTTTTTTCAGATGGCCCTTTTGACCGGGGGGAAGTGAGACTTCATTGTAGTGCAGATTTCCTTTGCAAGCTTGCTTGGTTGGCCAAAAAGGGCGTATGCGTTTTTTCCTGAATATATTCAGGAAAAAACGCATACGCCCTTTTTGGCCAAGTGCATCATTGTGGACGTTCTGCCTCTTTTCCTATGCTTTCAATGCAATTCCAGTCTACCTCCTGAAATCGGTTTCCTGCAATTCTGCCCCACTTTCAAGTCCTCTTGGCAGCCTTACTTCAGTCTATTTTTGGACGATAGCTGTCATTTATAACTCTGCAGGTTTGTGAATTACAGTGCCCCTGAGCTCCTTTCTTCAACTCGCTTTCTTGTGACCTGGCCGCAACACCGCAGGATGGCTTCAGGCCCTAATCTGGTTACGGCATGGCACGCTGAGCCTTTGGTTATTTCCTCTTCCTGGTGGGAAATGAGAGTTAAATTTGCCCGTCCAGACACCTCCAGCTAGTCTCTCATTGGTTCTCGCTATTCCTGTTCATCTTCCGCAGAAATTGCAAACTGGGCCAAACAGGAGGTTAAAGGCGCTGACTCTCCAAGTGGGGAGAGTGTTAGTAAAGCGTCTGGAATGTTGCACCCGAGTACCAGGGGAGGAAAACTGAGACATATTTGAAGACGTCTCCCGTTCACATGGTTGATCATACTTGGGTTCCACATGCATGTTTTAGCTGAAGGAAGAATACCTTAAACCTGGAGAGTTAAGACCCGTGTAATGGGTACCATGCAATATGACTTCAAAGGGTCTTCATTTGCTCACCGAACCTCTCCAATCCTATCACTGCTGCGTTTATGCCCCTGTACACACGCTTGATTCTCTTTTGGAGACATAGCAATCCATAGGTTTTAAGATACTTACTAGTCAGGTACATTCTTAGGCGTTTAATATGGGGTGTTGAGTCCATTTCGTTGAGCAAGGAGTAGCTCTTGTCTATTCCATATTTGACTTAAGGAACTTTATCTGTGCTCATTTCAATCTCTGGTTTTATGCAGCACCCCAACTCACCTTTACCCTTAAGCAAGCATAAGTTGGTTTTCTAAATTTGAGACCCTGTTCTGTTCTGTAATTCAGTTCCTGTGTAGCCAAGTTTACATTCCGTGTATTACTGATATCTTATGATGTTTCTTTTTCTGTGTGACTTACTTCAGTTAGAATCATCATACCTGAATCCACTCATTGTGCTGCTAAGGGCCTGATGACATAGATTTCATTGCTGAGTGATATTGCTTTGTAAGTAAATACCACAACTTCTTTATCCATTTTTCACTTTCTGCGATGTTGAACTTGTACTGTAAACGAGGTTCTTGTAAACAGAGCCGTTCCAAACTTTGGGGTGGCTGTGTCTTTTTGATTTTAATTTCCCTAAGCTATAGGACCATAAGTGGAAGTGCCCTAGGTTCTGTTGCTTTGTTTTTTAGATGTTTCAGGAAACACCATACACTTCTCCTGAGTGGTTGTTGGCAATTTACATCCCGCCCATCAGCATAACAAGGCTCCCAGTTCTCCATGGCCTGTCCTGCCTTTCTGGATTTTACACTTTTTTCAGATGGCCCTTTTGACCGGGGGGAAGTGAGACTTCATTGTAGTGCAGATTTCCTTTGCAAGCTTGCTTTGTTGGCCAAAAAGGGCGTATGCGTTTTTTCCTGAATATATTCAGGAAAAAACGCATACGCCCTTTTTGGCCAAGTGCATCATTGTGGACGTTCTGCCTCTTTTCCTATGCTTTCAATGCAATTTCAGTCTACCTCCTGAAATCGGTTTCCTGCAATTCTGACCCGCTTTCAAGTCCTCTTGGCAGCCTTACTTCAGTCTATTTTTGGACGATAGCTGTCATTTATAACTCTGCAGGTTTGTGAATTACAGTGCCCCTGAGCTCCTTTCCTCAACTCGCTTTCTTGTGACCTGGCCGCAACACCGCAGGATGGCTTCAGGCCCTAATCTGGTTCCGGCCCGGCATGCTGAGCCTTTGGTTAATTCCTCTTCCTGGTGGGAAATGACAGTTAAATTTGCCCGTCCAGACACCTCCAGCTAGCCTCTCATTGGTTCTCGCTATTCCTGTTCATCTTCCGCAGAAATTGCAAACTGGGCCAAACAGGAGGTTAAAGGGACTGACTCTCCAAGTGGGGAGAGTGTTAGTAAAGCGTCTGGAATGTTGCACACGAGTACCAGGGGAGGAAAACTGAGACATATTTGAACACGTCTCCCGATCACATGGTTGATCATACTCTAGGTTCCACATGCATGTTTTAGCTGAAGGAAGAATACCTGAAACCTGGGTAGTTGAAACCCTTGGAATGGGTACCATGCAATATGACTTCAAAGGGTCTTCATTTGCTCACTGAACCTCTCCAATCCTATCACTGCTGCGTTTATGCCCCTGTACACATGCTTGATTCTCTTTCGGAGACATAGCAATCCATAGGTTTTAAGATACTTACAAGTCAGGTACATTCTTAGGCGTTTAATATGCGGTGTTGAGTCCATTTCATTGAGCAAGGAGTAGCTCTTGTCTATTCCATATTTGGCTTAAGGAACTTTATCTGTGCTCATTTCAATCTCTGGTTTTATGCAGCACCCCAACTCACTTTTACCCTTAAGCAAGCATAAGTTGTTTTTCTAAATTTGAGACACTGTTCTGTTCTGTAAATCAGTTCCTGTGTAGCCAAGTTTCCATTCCGTGTATTACTGATATCTTATGATGTTTCTTTTTCTGTGTGACTTATTTCAGTTAGAATCATCATACCTGAATCCACTCATTGTGCTGCTAAGGGCCTGATGACATAGATTTCATTGCTGAGTGATATTGCTTTGTAAGTGAATACCACAACTTCTTTATCCATTTTTCACTTTCTGCGATGTTGAACTTGTACTGTAAACGAGGTTCTTGTAAACAGAGCCGTTCCAAACTTTGGGGTGGCTGTGCCTTTTTGATTTTAATTTCCCTAAGCTATAGGACCATAAGTGGAAGTGCCCTAGGCTCTGTTGCTTTGTTTTTTAGATGTTTCTGGAAACACTATACACTTCTCCGAGTGGTTGTTGGCAATTTACGTCCCGCCCATCAGCATAACAAGGCTCCCAGTTGTCCATGGCCTGTCCTGCCTTTCTGGATTTTACACTTTTTCCAGATGGCCCTTTTGACCGGGGGGACGTGAGACTTCATTGTAGTGCAGATTTCCTTTGCAAGCTTGCTTGGTTGGCCAAAAAGGGCGTATGCGTTTTTTCCTGAATATATTCAGGAAAAAACGCATACGCCCTTTTTGGCCAAGTGCATCATTGTGGACGTTCTGCCTCTTTTCCTATGCTTTCAATGCAATTCCAGTCTACCTCCTGAAATCGGTTTCCTGCAATTCTGCCCCGCTTTCAAGTCCTCTTGGCAGCCTTACTTCAGTCTATTTTTGGACGATAGCTGTCATTTATAACTCTGCAGGTTTGTGAATTACAGTGCCCCTGAGCTCCTTTCTTCAACTCGCTTTCTTGTGACCTGGCCGCAACACCGCAGGATGGCTTCAGGCCCTAATCTGGTTCCGGCCCGGCATGCTGAGCCTTTGGTTAATTCCTCTTCCTGGTGGGAAATGAGAGTTAAATTTGCCCGTCCAGACACCTCCAGCTAGCCTCTCATTGGTTCTCGCTATTCCTGTTCATCTTCCGCAGAAATTGCAAACTGGGCCAAACAGGAGGTTAAACGGACTGACTCTCCAAGTGGGGAGAGTGTTAGTAAAGCGTCTGGAATGTTGCACCCGAGTACCAGGGGAGGAAAACTGAGACATATTTGAACACGTCTCCCGATCACATGGTTGATCATACTCTAGGTTCCACATGCATGTTTTAGCTGAAGGAAGAATACCTTAAACCTGGGTAGTTGAAACCCGTGGAATGGGTACCATGCAATATGACTTCAAAGGGTCTTCATTTGCTCACCGAACCTCTCCAATCCTATCACTGCTGCGTTTATGCCCCTGTACACATGCTTGATTCTCTTTCGGAGACATAGCAATCCATAGGTTTTAAGATACTTACTAGTCAGGTACATTCTTAGGCGTTTAATATGCGGTGTTGAGTCCATTTCGTTGAGCAAGGAGTAGCTCTTGTCTATTCCATATTTGGCTTAAGGAACTTTATCTGTGCTCATTTCAATCTCTGGTTTTATGCAGCACCCCAACTCACCTTTCCCCTTTAGCAAGAATAAGTTGGTTTTCTAAATTTGAGACCCTGTTCTGTTCTGTAATTCAGTTCCTGTGTAGCCAAGTTTACATTCCGTGTATTACTGATATCTTATGATGTTTCTTTTTCTGTGTGACTTATTTCAGTTAGAATCATCATACCTGAATCCACTCATTGTGCTGCTAAGGGCCTGATGACACAGATTTCATTGCTGAGTGATATTGCTTTGTAAGTAAATACCACAACTTCTTTATCCATTTTTCACTTTCTGCGATGTTGAACTTGTACTGTAAACGAGGTTCTTGTAAACAGAGCCGTTCCAAACTTTGGGGTGGCTGTGTCTTTTTGATTTTAATTTCCCTAAGCTATAGGACCATAAGTGGAAGTGCCCTAGGTTCTGTTGCTTTGTTTTTTAGATGTTTCAGGAAACACCATACACTTCTCCCGAGTGGTTGTTGGCAATTTACATCCCGCCCATCAGCATAACAAGGCTCCCAGTTCTCCATGGCCTGTCCTGCCTTTCTGGATTTTACACTTTTTTCAGATGGCCCTTTTGACCGGGGGGAAGTGAGACTTCATTGTAGTGCAGATTTCCTTTGCAAGCTTGCTTGGTTGGCCAAAAAGGGCATATGCGTTTTTTCCTGAATATATTCAGGAAAAAACGCATACGCCCTTTTTGGCCAAGTGCATCATTGTGGACGTTCTGCCTCTTTTCCTATGCTTTCAATGCAATTCCAGTCTACCTCCTGAAATCGGTTTCCTGCAATTCTGACCCGCTTTCAAGTCCTCTTGGCAGCCTTACTTCAGTCTATTTTTGGACGATAGCTGTCATTTATAACTCTGCAGGTTTGTGAATTACAGTGCCCCTGAGCTCCTTTCTTCAACTCGCTTTCTTGTGACCTGGCCGCAACACCGCAGGATGGCTTCAGGCCCTAATTTGGTTCCGGCACGGCACGCTGAGCCTTTGGTTATTTCCTCTTCCTGGTGGGAAATGAGAGTTAAATTTGCCCGTCCAGACACCTCCAGCTAGTCTCTCATTGGTTCTCGCTATTCCTGTTCATCTTCCGCAGAAATTGCAAACTGGGCCAAACAGGAGGTTAAAGGCGCTGACTCTCCAAGTGGGGAGAGTGTTAGTAAAGGGTCTGGAATGTTGCACCCGAGTACCAGGGGAGGAAAACTGAGACATATTTGAACACGTCTCCCGTTCACATGGTTGATCATACTTGGGTTCCACATGCATGTTTTAGCTGAAGGAAGAATACCTTAAACCTGGAGAGTTGAGACCCGTGTAATGGGTACCATGCAATATGCCATCAAAGGGTCTTCATTTGCTCACCGAACCTCACCAATCCTATCACTGCTGCGTTTATGCCCCTGTACACATGCTTGATTCTCTTTCGGAGACATAGCAATCCATAGGTTTTAAGATACTTACTAGTCAGGTACATTCTTAGGCGTTTAATATGCGGTGTTGAGTCCATTTCGTTGAGCAAGGAGTAGCTCTTGTCTATTCCATATTTGGCTTAAGGAACTTTATCTGTGCTCATTTCAATCTCTGGTTTTATGCAGCACCCCAACTCACCTTTCCCCTTAAGCAAGCATAAGTTGGTTTTCTAAATTTGAGAACCTGTTCTGTTTTGGAATTCAGTTCCTGTGTAGCCACGTTTACATTCCGTGTATTACTGATATCTTATGATGTTTCTTTTTCTGTGTGACTTATTTCAGTTAGAATCATCGTACCTGAATCTACTCATTATGCTGCTACGGGCCTGATGACATAGATTTCATTGCTGAGTGATACTGCATTGTACGTAAGTACCACAAGTTCTTTATCCATTTTTCACTTTCTGCGATGTTGAACTTGTACTGTAAACGAGGTTCTTGTAAACAGAGGCGTCCCAAACTTTGGGGTGGCTGTGTCTTTTTGATTTTAATTTCCCTAAGCTATAGGACCATAAGTGGAAGTGCCCTAGGCTCTGTTGCTTTGTTTTTTAGATGTTTCAGGAAACACCATACACTTCTCCGGAGTGTCTGTTGGCAATTTACATCCCGCCCATCAGCATAACAAGGCTCCCAGTTCTCCATGGCCTGTTGCCTTTCTGGATTTTACACTTTTTTCAGATGGCCCTTTTGACCGGGGGGAAGTGAGACTTCATTGTAGTGCAGATTTCCTTTGCAAGCTTGCTTGGTTGGCCAAAAAGGGCGTATGCGTTTTTTCCTGAATATATTCAGGAAAAAACGCATACGCCCTTTTTGGCCAAGTGCATCATTGTGGACGTTCTGCCTCTTTTCCTATGCTTTCAATGCAATTCCAGTCTACCTCCTGAAATCAGTTTCCTGCAATTTTGCCCCGCTTTCAAGTCCTCTTGGCAGCCTTACTTCAGTCTATTTTTGGACGATAGCTGTCATTTATAACTCTGCAGGTTTGTGAATTACAGTGCCCCTGAGCTCCTTTCTTCTACTCGCTTTCTTGTGAGCTGGCCGCAACAGCGCAGGATGGCTTCAGGCCCTAATCTGGTTCCGGCACGGCACGCTGAGCCTTTGGTTATTTCCTCTTCCTGGTGGGAAATGAGAGTTAAATTTGCCCGTCCAGACACCTCCAGCTAGTCTCTCATTGGTTCTCGCTATTCCTGTTCATCTTCCGCAGAAATTGCAAACTGGGCCAAACAGGAGGTTAAAGACACTGACTCTCCAAGTCGGGAGAGTGTTAGTAAAGCATCTGGAATGTTGCACCCGAGTACCAGGGTACGAAAACTGAGACATATTTGAACACGTCTCCCGATCACATGGTTGATCATACTCTGGGTTCCACATGCATGTTTTAGCTGAAGGAAGAATACCTAAAACCTGGGTATTTGAAACCCGTGGAATGGGTACCATGCAATATGATTTCAAAGGGTCTTCATTTGCTCACCGAACCTCTCCAATCCTATCACTGCTGCGTTTATGCCCCTGTACACATGCTTGATTCTCTTTCAGAGACATAGCAATCCATAGGTTTTAAGATACTTACTAGTCAGGTACATTCTTACGCATTTAATATGCGGTGTTGAGTCCATTTCGTTGAGCAAGGAGTAGCTCTTGTCTATTCCATATTTGGCTTAAGGAACTTTATCTGTGCTCATTTCAATCTCTGGTTTTATGCAGCACCCCAACTCACCTTTCCCCTTAAGCAAGCATAAGTTGGTTTTCTAAATTTGAGACCCTGTCCTGTTCTGTAATTCAGTTCCTGTGTAGCCAAGTTTACATTCCGTGTATTACTGATATCTTATGATGTTTCTTTTTCTGTGTGACTTATTTCAGTTAGAATCATCATACCTGAATCCACTCATTGTGCTGCTAAGGGCCTGATGACACAGATTTCATTGCTGAGTGATATTGCTTTGTAAGTAAATACCACAACTTCTTTATCCATTTTTCACTTTCTGCGATGTTGAACTTGTACTGTAAACGAGGTTCTTGTAAACAGAGCCGTTCCAAACTTTGGGGTGGCTGTGTCTTTTTGATTTTAATTTCCCTAAGCTATAGGACCATAAGTGGAAGTGCCCTAGGTTCTGTTGCTTTGTTTTTTAGATGTTTCAGGAAACACCATACACTTCTCCTGAGTGGTTGTTGGCAATTTACATCCCGCCCATCAGCATAACAAGGCTCCCAGTTCTCCATGGCCTGTCCTGCCTTTCTGGATTTTACACTTTTTTCAGATGGCCCTTTTGACCGGGGGGAAGTGAGACTTCATTGTAGTGCAGATTTCCTTTGCAAGCTTGCTTGGTTGGCCAAAAAGGGCGTATGCGTTTTTTCCTGAATATATTCAGGAAAAAACGCATACGACCTTTTTGGCCAAGTGCATCATTGTGGACGTTCTGCCTCTTTTCCTATGCTTTCAATGCAATTCCAGTCTACCTCCTGAAATCGGTTTCCTGCAATTCTGCCCCGCTTTCAAGTCCTCTTGGCAGCCTTACTTCAGTCTATTTTTGGACGATAGCTGTCATTTATAACTCTGCAGGTTTGTGAATTACAGTGCCCCTGAGCTCCTTTCTTCAACTCGCTTTCTTGTGAGCTGGCCGCAACACCGCAGGATGGCTTCAGGCCCTAATCTGGTTCCGGCACGGCACGCTGAGCCTTTGGTTAATTCCTCTTCCTGGTGGGAAATGAGAGTTAAATTTGCCCGTCCAGACACCTCCAGCTAGTCTCTCATTGGTTCTCGCTATTCCTGTTCATCTTCCGCAGAAATTGCAAACTGGGCCAAACAGGAGGTTAAAGACACTGACTCTCCAAGTCGGGAGAGTGTTAGTAAAGCGTCTGGATTGTTGCACCCGAGTACCAGGGGAGGAAAACTGAGACATATTTGAACACGTCTCCCGATCACATGGTTGATCATACTCTGGGTTCCACATGCATGTTTTAGCTGAAGGAAGAATACCTAAAACCTGGGTAGTTGAAACCCGTGGAATGGGTACCATGCAATATGACTTCAAAGGGTCTTCATTTGCTGACCGAACCTCTCCAAACCTATCACTGCTGCGTTTATGCCCCTGTACACATGCTTGATTCTCTTTCGGAGACATAGCAATCCATAGGTTTTAAGATACTTACTAGTCAGGTACATTCTTAGGCGTTTAATATGCGGTGTTGAGTCCATTTCGTTGAGCAAGGAGTAGCTCTTGTCTATTCCATATTTGGCTTAAGGAACTTTATCTGTGCTCATTTCAATCTCTGGTTTTATGCAGCAACCCAACTCACCTTTCCCCTTAAGCAAGCATAAGTTGGTTTTCTAAATTTGAGAACCTGTTCTGTTTTGGAATTCAGTTCCTGTGTAGCCAAGTTTACATTCCGTGTATTAGTGATATCTTATGATGTTTCTTTTTCTGTGTGACTTATTTCAGTTAGAATCATCGTACCTGAATCTACTCATTATGCTGCTACGGGCCTGATGACATAGATTTCATTGCTGAGTGATACTGCATTGTATGTAAGTACAACAAGTTCTTTATCCATTTTTCACTTTCTGCGATGTTGAACTTGTACTGTAAACGAGGTTCTTGTAAACAGAGCCGTTCCAAACTTTGGGGTGGCTGTGTCTTTTTGATTTTAATTTCCCTAAGCTATAGGACCATAAGTGGAAGTGCCCTAGGCTCTGTTGCTTTGTTTTTTAGATGTTTCAGGAAACACCATACACTTCTCCCGAGTGTCTGTTGGCAATTTACATCCCGCCCATCAGCATAACAAGGCTCCCAGTTCTCCATGGCCTGTTGCTTTTCTGGATTTTACACTTTTTTCAGATGGCCCTTTTGACCGGGGGGAAGTGAGACTTCATTGTAGTGCAGATTTCCTTTGCAAGCTTGCTTGGTTGGCCAAAAAGGGCGTATGCATTTTTTCCTGAATATATTCAGGAAAAAACGCATACGCCCTTTTTGGCCAAGTGCATCATTGTGGACGTTCTGCCTCTTTTCCTATGCTTTCAATGCAATTCCAGTCTACCTCCTGAAATCGGTTTCCTGCAATTCTGCCCCGCTTTCAAGTCCTCTTGGCAGCCTTACTTCAGTCTATTTTTGGACGATAGCTGTCATTTATAACTCTGCAGGTTTGTGAATTACAGTGCCCCTGAGCTCCTTTCTTCAACTCGCTTTCTTTTGAGCTGGCCGCAACACCGCAGGATGGCTTCAGGCCCTAATCTGGTTCCGGCACGGCACACTGAGCCTTTGGTTATTTCCTCTTCCTGGTGGGAAATGAGAGTTAAATTTGCCCGTCCAGAAACCTCCAGCTAGCCTCTCATTGGTTCTCGCTATTCCTGTTCATCTTCCGCAGAAATTGCAAACTGAGCCAAACAGGAGGTTAAAGGCGCTGACTCTCCAAGTGGGGAGAGTGTTAGTAAAGCGTCTGGAATGTTGCACCTGAGTACCAGGGGAGGAAAACTGAGACATATTTGAACACGTCTCCCGTTCACATGGTTGATCATACTTGGGTTCCACATGCATGTTTTAGCTGAAGGAAGAATACCTTAAACCTGGAGAGTTGAGACCCGTGTAATGGGTACCATGCAATATGACTTCAAAGGGTCTTCATTTGCTCACCGAACCTCTCCAATCCTATCACTGCTGCGTTTATGCCCCTGTACACACGCTTGATTCTCTTTTGGAGACATAGCAATCCATAGGTTTTACGATACTTACTAGTCAGGTACATTCTTAGGCGTTTAATATGCGGTGTTGAGTCCATTTCGTTGAGCAAGGAGTAGCTCTTGTCTATTCCATATTTGACTTAAGGAACTTTATCTGTGCTCATTTCAATCTCTGGTTTTATGCAGCACCCCAACTCACCTTTACCCTTAAGCAAGCATAAGTTGGTTTTCTAAATTTGAGACCCTCTTCTGTTTTGGAATGCAGTTCCTGTGTAGCCAAGTTTACATTCCGTGTATTAGTGATATCTTATGATGTTTCTTTTTCTGTGTGACTTATTTCAGTTAGAATCATCGTACCTGAATCCACTCATTATGCTGCTACGGGCCTGATGACATAGATTTCATTGCTGAGTGATATTGCTTTGTAAGTAAATACCACAACTTCTTTATCCATTTTTCACTTTCTGCGATGTTGAACTTGTACTGTAAACGAGGTTCTTGTAAACAGAGCCGTTCCAAACTTTGGGGTGGCTGTGTCTTTTTGATTTTAATTTCCCTAAGCTATAGGACCATAAGTGGAAGTGCCCTAGGTTCTGTTGCTTTGTTTTTTAGATGTTTCAGGAAACACCATACACTTCTCCTGAGTGGTTGTTGGCAATTTACATCCCGCCCATCAGCATAACAAGGCTCCCAGTTCTCCATGGCCTGTCCTGCCTTTCTGGATTTTACACTTTTTTCAGATGGCCCTTTTGACCGGGGGGAAGTGAGACTTCATTGTAGTGCAGATTTCCTTTGCAAGCTTGCTTGGTTGGCCAAAAAGGGCGTATGCGTTTTTTCCTGAATATATTCAGGAAAAAACGCATACGCCCTTTTTGGCCAAGTGCATCATTGTGGACGTTCTGCCTCTTTTCCTATGCTTTCAATGCAATTCCAGTCTACCTCCTGAAATCGGTTTCCTGCAATTCTGACCCGCTTTCAAGTCCTCTTGGCAGCCTTACTTCAGTCTATTTTTGGACGATAGCTGTCATTTATAACTCTGCAGGTTTGTGAATTACAGTGCCCCTGAGCTCCTTTCTTCAACTCGCTTTCTTTTGAGCTGGCCGCAACACCGCAGGATGGCTTCAGGCCCTAATCTGGTTCCGGCATGGCACACTGAGCCTTTGGTTATTTCCTCTTCCTGGTGGGAAATGAGAGTTAAATTTGCCCGTCCAGACACCTCCAGCTAGCCTCTCATTGGTTCTCGCTATTCCTGTTCATCTTCCGCAGAAATTGCAAACTGAGCCAAACAGGAGGTTAAAGGCGCTGACTCTCCAAGTGGGGAGAGTGTTAGTAAAGCGTCTGGAATGTTGCACCTGAGTACCAGGGGAGGAAAACTGAGACATATTTGAACACGTCTCCCGTTCACATGGTTGATCATACTTGGGTTCCACATGCATGTTTTAGCTGAAGGAAGAATACCTTAAACCTGGAGAGTTGAGACCCGTGTAATGGGTACCATGCAATATGACTTCAAAGGGTCTTCATTTGCTCACCGAACCTCTCCAATCCTATCACTGCTGCGTTTATGCCCCTGTACACACGCTTGATTCTCTTTTGGAGACATAGCAATCCATAGGTTTTACGATACTTACTAGTCAGGTACATTCTTAGGCGTTTAATATGCGGTGTTGAGTCCATTTCGTTGAGCAAGGAGTAGCTCTTGTCTATTCCATATTTGACTTAAGGAACTTTATCTGTGCTCATTTCAATCTCTGGTTTTATGCAGCACCCCAACTCACCTTTCCCCTTAAGCAAGCATAAGTTGGTTTTCTAAATTTGAGACCCTGTCCTGTTCTGTAATTCAGTTCCTGTGTAGCCAAGTTTACATTCCGTGTATTACTGATATCTTATGATGTTTCTTTTTCTGTGTGACTTATTTCAGTTAGAATCATCATACCTGAATCCACTCATTGTGCTGCTAAGGGCCTGATGACACAGATTTCATTGCTGAGTGATATTGCTTTGTAAGTAAATACCACAACTTCTTTATCCATTTTTCACTTTCTGCGATGTTGAACTTGTACTGTAAACGAGGTTCTTGTAAACAGAGCCATTCCAAACTTTGGGGTGGCTGTGTCTTTTTGATTTTAATTTCCCTAAGCTATAGGACCATAAGTGGAAGTGCCCTAGGTTCTGTTGCTTTGTTTTTTAGATGTTTCAGGAAACACCATACACTTCTCCTGAGTGGTTGTTGGCAATTTACATCCCGCCCATCAGCATAACAAGGCTCCCAGTTCTCCATGGCCTGTCCTGCCTTTCTGGATTTTACACTTTTTTCAGATGGCCCTTTTGACCGGGGGGAAGTGAGACTTCATTGTAGTGCAGATTTCCTTTGCAAGCTTGCTTGGTTGGCCAAAAAGGGCGTATGCGTTTTATCCTGAATATATTCAGGAAAAAACGCATACGCCCTTTTTGGCCAAGTGCATCATTGTGGACGTTCTGCCTCTTTTCCTATGCTTTCAATGCAATTCCAGTCTACCTCCTGAAATCAGTTTCCTGCAATTCTGCCCCGCTTTCAAGTCCTCTTTGCAGCCTTACTTCAGTCTATTTTTGGACGATAGCTGTCATTTATAACTCTGCAGGTTTGTGAATTACAGTGCCCCTGAGCTCCTTTCTTCAACTCGCTTTCTTGTGAGCTGGCCGCAACACCGCAGGATGGCTTCAGGCCCTAATCTGGTTCCGGCACGGCACGCTGAGCCTTTGGTTAATTCCTCTTCCTGATGGGAAATGAGAGTTAAATTTGCCCGTCCAGACACCTCCAGCTAGTCTCTCATTGGTTCTCGCTATTCCTGTTCATCTTCCGCAGAAATTGCAAACTGGGCCAAACAGGAGGTTAAAGACACTGACTCTCCAAGTCGGGAGAGTGTTAGTAAAGCGTCTGGATTGTTGCACCCGAGTACCAGGGGAGGAAAACTGAGACATATTTGAACACGTCTCCCGATCACATGGTTGATCATACTCTGGGTTCCACATGCATGTTTTAGCTGAAGGAAGAATACCTAAAACCTGGGTAGTTGAAACCCGTGGAATGGGTACCATGCAATATGACTTCAAAGGGTCTTCATTTGCTGACCGAACCTCTCCAAACCTATCACTGCTGCGTTTATGCCCCTGTACACATGCTTGATTCTCTTTCGGAGACATAGCAATCCATAGGTTTTAAGATACTTACTAGTCAGGTACATTCTTAGGCGTTTAATATGCGGTGTTGAGTCCATTTCGTTGAGCAAGGAGTAGCTCTTGTCTATTCCATATTTGGCTTAAGGAACTTTATCTGTGCTCATTTCAATCTCTGGTTTTATGCAGCACCCCAACTCACCTTTACCCTTAAGCAAGCATAAGTTGGTTTTCTAAATTTGAGACCCTGTTCTGTTCTGTAATTCAGTTCCTGTGTAGCCAAGTTTACATTCCGTGTATTAGTGATATCTTATGATGTTTCATTTTCTGTGTGACTTATTTCAGTTAGAATCATCATACCTGAATCCACTCATTGTGCTGCTAAGGGCCTGATGACACAGATTTCATTGCTGAGTGATATTGCTTTGTAAGTAAATACCACAACTTCTTTATCCATTTTTCACTTTCTGCGATGTTGAACTTGTACTGTAAACGAGGTTCTTGTAAACAGAGGCGTCCCAAACTTTGGGGTGGCTGTGTCTTTTTGATTTTAATTTCCCTAAGCTTTAGGACCATAAGTGGAAGTGCCCTAGGTTCTGTTGCTTTGTTTTTTAGATGTTTCAGGAAACACCATACACTTCTCCCGAGTGGTTTTTGGCAATTTACATCCCGCCCATCAGCATAACAAGGCTCCCAGTTCTCCATGGCCTGTCCTGCCTTTCTGGATTTTACACTTTTTTCAGATGGCCCTTTTGACCGGGGGGAAGTGAGACTTCATTGTAGTGCAGATTTCCTTTGCAAGCTTGCTTGGTTGGCCAAAAAGGGCGTATGCGTTTTTTCCTGAATATATTCAGGAAAAAACGCATACGCCCTTTTTGGCCAAGTGCATCATTGTGGACGTTCTGCCTCTTTTCCTATGCTTTCAATGCAATTCCAGTCTACCTCCTGAAATCGGTTTCCTGCAATTCTGCCCCGCTTTCAAGTCCTCTTGGCAGCCTTACTTCAGTCTATTTTTGGACGATAGCTGTCATTTATAACTCTGCAGGTTTGTGAATTACAGTGCCCCTGAGCTCCTTTCTTCAACTCGCTTTCTTTTGAGCTGGCCGCAACACCGCAGGATGGCTTCAGGCCCTAATCTGGTTCCGGCACGGCACACTGAGCCTTTGGTTATTTCCTCTTCCTGGTGGGAAATGAGAGTTAAATTTGCCCGTCCAGACACCTCCAGCTAGCCTCTCATTGGTTCTCGCTATTCCTGTTCATCTTCCGCAGAAATTGCTAACTGGGCCAAACAGGAGGTTAAAGGCGCTGACTCTCCAAGTGGGGAGAGTGTTAGTAAAGCGTCTGGAATGTTGCACCTGAGTACCAGGGGCGGAAAACTGAGACATATTTGAACACGTCTCCCGTTCACATGGTTGATCATACTTGGGTTCCACATGCATGTTTTAGCTGAAGGAAGAATACCTTAAACCTGGAGAGTTGAGACCCGTGTAATGGGTACCATGCAATATGACTTCAAAGGGTCTTCATTTGCTCACCGAACCTCTCCAATCCTATCACTGCTGCGTTTATGCCCCTGTACACACGCTTGATTCTCTTTTGGAGACATAGCAATCCATAGGTTTTACGATACTTACTAGTCAGGTACATTCTTAGGCGTTTAATATGCGGTGTTGAGTCCATTTCGTTGAGCAAGGAGTAGCTCTTGTCTATTCCATATTTGACTTAAGGAACTTTATCTGTGCTCATTTCAATCTCTGGTTTTATGCAGCACCCCAACTCACCTTTACCCTTAAGCAAGCATAAGTTGGTTTTCTAAATTTGAGACCCTCTTCTGTTTTGGAATGCAGTTCCTGTGTAGCCAAGTTTACATTCCGTGTATTACTGATATCTTATGATGTTTCATTTTCTGTGTGACTTATTTCAGTTAGAATCATCATACCTGAATCCACTCATTGTGCTGCTAAGGGCCTGATGACACAGATTTCATTGCTGAGTGATATTGCTTTGTAAGTAAATACCACAACTTCTTTATCCATTTTTCACTTTCTGCGATGTTGAACTTGTACTGTAAACGAGGTTCTTGTAAACAGAGGCGTCCCAAACTTTGGGGTGGCTGTGTCTTTTTGATTTTAATTTCCCTAAGCTTTAGGACCATAAGTGGAAGTGCCCTAGGTTCTGTTGCTTTGTTTTTTAGATGTTTCAGGAAACACCATACACTTCTCCCGAGTGGTTTTTGGCAATTTACATCCCGCCCATCAGCATAACAAGGCTCCCAGTTCTCCATGGCCTGTCCTGCCTTTCTGGATTTTACACTTTTTTCAGATGGCCCTTTTGACCGGGGGGAAGTGAGACTTCATTGTAGTGCAGATTTCCTTTGCAAGCTTGCTTGGTTGGCCAAAAAGGGCGTATGCGTTTTTTCCTGAATATATTCAGGAAAAAACGCATACGCCCTTTTTGGCCAAGTGCATCATTGTGGACGTTCTGCCTCTTTTCCTATGCTTTCAATGCAATTCCAGTCTACCTCCTGAAATCGGTTTCCTGCAATTCTGCCCCGCTTTCAAGTCCTCTTGGCAGCCTTACTTCAGTCTATTTTTGGACGATAGCTGTCATTTATAACTCTGCAGGTTTGTGAATTACAGTGCCCCTGAGCTCCTTTCTTCAACTCGCTTTCTTTTGAGCTGGCCGCAACACCGCAGGATGGCTTCAGGCCCTAATCTGGTTCCGGCACGGCACACTGAGCCTTTGGTTATTTCCTCTTCCTGGTGGGAAATGAGAGTTAAATTTGCCCGTCCAGACACCTCCAGCTAGCCTCTCATTGGTTCTCGCTATTCCTGTTCATCTTCCGCAGAAATTGCAAACTGAGCCAAACAGGAGGTTAAAGGCGCTGACTCTCCAAGTGGGGAGAGTGTTAGTAAAGCGTCTGGAATGTTGCACCTGAGTACCAGGGGCGGAAAACTGAGACATATTTGAACACGTCTCCCGTTCACATGGTTGATCATACTTGGGTTCCACATGCATGTTTTAGCTGAAGGAAGAATACCTTAAACCTGGAGAGTTGAGACCCGTGTAATGGGTACCATGCAATATGACTTCAAAGGGTCTTCATTTGCTCACCGAACCTCTCCAATCCTATCACTGCTGCGTTTATGCCCCTGTACACACGCTTGATTCTCTTTTGGAGACATAGCAATCCATAGGTTTTACGATACTTACTAGTCAGGTACATTCTTAGGCGTTTAATATGCGGTGTTGAGTCCATTTCGTTGAGCAAGGAGTAGCTCTTGTCTATTCCATATTTGACTTAAGGAACTTTATCTGTGCTCATTTCAATCTCTGGTTTTATGCAGCACCCCAACTCACCTTTACCCTTAAGCAAGCATAAGTTGGTTTTCTAAATTTGAGACCCTCTTCTGTTTTGGAATGCAGTTCCTGTGTAGCCAAGTTTACATTCCGTGTATTACTGATATCTTATGATGTTTCATTTTCTGTGTGACTTATTTCAGTTAGAATCATCATACCTGAATCCACTCATTGTGCTGCTAAGGGCCTGATGACACAGATTTCATTGCTGAGTGATATTGCTTTGTAAGTAAATACCACAACTTCTTTGTCCATTTTTCACTTTCTGCGATGTTGAACTTGTACTGTAAACGAGGTTCTTGTAAACAGAGGCGTCCCAAACGTTGGGGTGGCTGTGTCTTTTTGATTTTAATTTCCCTAAGCTATAGGACCATAAGTGGAAGTGCCCTAGGTTCTGTTGCTTTGTTTTTTAGATGTTTCAGGAAACACCATACACTTCTCCCGAGTGGTTGTTGGCAATTTACATCCCGCCCATCAGCATAACAAGGCTCCCAGTTCTCCATGGCCTGTCCTGCCTTTCTGGATTTTACACTTTTTTCAGATGGCCCTTTTGACCGGGGGGAAGTGAGACTTCATTGTAGTGCAGATTTCCTTTGCAAGCTTGCTTGGTTGGCCAAAAAGGGCGTATGCGTTTTTTCCTGAATATATTCAGGAAAAAACGCATACGCCCTTTTTGGCCAAGTGCATCATTGTGGACGTTCTGCCTCTTTTCCTATGCTTTCAATGCAATTCCAGTCTACCTCCTGAAATCGGTTTCCTGCAATTCTGCCCCGCTTTCAAGTCCTCTTGGCAGCCTTACTTCAGTCTATTTTTGGACGATAGCTGTCATTTATAACTCTGCAGGTTTGTGAATTACAGTGCCCCTGAGCTCCTTTCTTCAACTCGCTTTCTTTTGAGCTGGCCGCAACACCGCAGGATGGCTTCAGGCCCTAATCTGGTTCCGGCACGGCACACTGAGCCTTTGGTTATTTCCTCTTCCTGGTGGGAAATGAGAGTTAAATTTGCCCGTCCAGACACCTCCAGCTAGCCTCTCATTGGTTCTCGCTATTCCTGTTCATCTTCCGCAGAAATTGCAAACTGAGCCAAACAGGAGGTTAAAGGCGCTGACTCTCCAAGTGGGGAGAGTGTTAGTAAAGCGTCTGGAATGTTGCACCTGAGTACCAGGGGAGGAAAACTGAGACATATTTGAACACGTCTCCCGTTCACATGGTTGATCATACTTGGGTTCCACATGCATGTTTTAGCTGAAGGAAGAATACCTTAAACCTGGAGAGTTGAGACCCGTGTAATGGGTACCATGCAATATGACTTCAAAGGGTCTTCATTTGCTCACCGAACCTCTCCAATCCTATCACTGCTGCGTTTATGCCCCTGTACACACGCTTGATTCTCTTTTGGAGACATAGCAATCCATAGGTTTTACGATACTTACTAGTCAGGTACATTCTTAGGCGTTTAATATGGGGTGTTGAGTCCATTTCGTTGAGCAAGGAGTAGCTCTTGTCTATTCCATATTTGACTTAAGGAACTTTATCTGTGCTCATTTCAATCTCTGGTTTTATGCAGCACCCCAACTCACCTTTACCCTTAAGCAAGCATAAGTTGGTTTTCTAAATTTGAGACCCTCTTCTGTTTTGGAATGCAGTTCCTGTGTAGCCAAGTTTACATTCCGTGTATTAGTGATATCTTATGATGTTTCTTTTTCTGTGTGACTTATTTCAGTTAGAATCATCGTACCTGAATCCACTCATTATGCTGCTACGGGCCTGATGACATAGATTTCATTGCTGAGTGATATTGCTTTGTAAGTAAATACCACAACTTCTTTATCCATTTTTCACTTTCTGCGATGTTGAACTTGTACTGTAAACGAGGTTCTTGTAAACAGAGCCGTTCCAAACTTTGGGGTGGCTGTGTCTTTTTGATTTTAATTTCCCTAAGCTATAGGACCATAAGTGGAAGTGCCCTAGGTTCTGTTGCTTTGTTTTTTAGATGTTTCAGGAAACACCATACACTTCTCCCGAGTGGTTGTTGGCAATTTACATCCCGCCCATCAGCATAACAAGGCTCCCAGTTCTCCATGGCCTGTCCTGCCTTTCTGGATTTTACACTTTTTTCAGATGGCCCTTTTGACCGGGGGGAAGTGAGACTTCATTGTAGTGCAGATTTCCTTTGCAAGCTTGCTTGGTTGGCCAAAAAGGGCGTATGCGTTTTTTCCTGAATATATTCAGGAAAAAACGCATACGCCCTTTTTGGCCAAGTGCATCATTGTGGACGTTCTGCCTCTTTTCCTATGCTTTCAATGCAATTCCAGTCTACCTCCTGAAATCGGTTTCCTGCAATTCTGCCCCGCTTTCAAGTCCTCTTGGCAGCCTTACTTCAGTCTATTTTTGGACGATAGCTGTCATTTATAACTCTGCAGGTTTGTGAATTACAGTGCCCCTGAGCTCCTCTCTTCAACTCGCTTTCTTGTGAGCTGGCCGCAACACCGCAGGATGGCTTCAGGCCCTAATCTGGTTCCGGCACGGCACGCTGAGCCTTTGGTTATTTCCTCTTCCTGGTGGGAAATGAGAGTTAAATTTGCCCGTCCAGACACCTCCAGCTAGTCTCTCATTGGTTCTCGCTATTCCTGTTCATCTTCCGCAGAAATTGCAAACTGGGCCAAACAGGAGGTTAAAGACACTGACTCTCCATGTCGGGAGAGTGTTAGTAAAGCATCTGGAATGTTGCACCTGAGTACCAGGGTACGAAAACTGAGACATATTTGAACACGTCTCCCGTTCACATGGTTGATCATACTTGGGTTCCACATGCATGTTTTAGCTGAAGGAAGAATACCTTAAACCTGGAGAGTTGAGACCCGTGTAATGGGTACCATGCAATATGACTTCAAAGGGTCTTCATTTGCTCACCGAACCTCTCCAGTCCTATCACTGCTGCGTTTATGCCCCTGTACACATGCTTGATTCTCTTTCGGAGACTTAGCAATCCATAGCTTTTAAGATACTTACTAGTCAGGTACATTCTTAGGCGTTTAATATGCGGTGTTGAGTCCATTTCGTTGAGCAAGGAGTAGCTCTTGTCTATTCCATATTTGGCTTAAGGACCTTTATCTGTGCTCATTTCAATCTCTGGTTTTATGCAGCACCCCAACTCACCTTTACCCTTAAGCAAGCATAAGTTGGTTTTCTAAATTTGAGACCCTGTTCTGTACTGTAATTCAGTTCCTGTGTAGCCACGTTTACATTCCGTGTATTACTGATATCTTATGATGTTTCTTTTTCTGTGTGACTTACTTCAGTTAGAATCATCATACCTGAATCCACTCATTGTGATGCTAAGGGCCTGATGACATAGATTTCATTGCTGAGTGATATTGCTTTGTAAGTAAATACCACAACTTCTTTATCCATTTTTCACTTTCTGCGATGTTGAACTTGTACTGTAAACGAGGTTCTTGTAAACAGAGCCGTTCCAAACGTTGGGGTGGCTGTGTCTTTTTGATTTTAATTTCCCTAAGCTATAGGACCATAAGTGGAAGTGCCCTAGGCTCTGTTGCTTTGTTTTTTAGATGTTTCAGGAAACACCATACACTTCTCCCGAGTGTCTGTTGGCAATTTACATCCCGCCCATCAGCATAACAAGGCTCCCAGTTCTCCATGGCCTGTTGCCTTTCTGGATTTTACACTTTTTTCAGATGGCCCTTTTGACCGGGGGGAAGTGAGACTTCATTGTAGTGCAGATTTCCTTTGCAAGCTTGCTTGGTTGGCCAAAAAGGGCGTATGCGTTTTTTCCTGAATATATTCAGGAAAAAACGCATACGCCCTTTTTGGCCAAGTGCATCATTGTGGACGTTCTGCCTCTTTTCCTATGCTTTCAATGCAATTCCAGTCTACCTCCTGAAATCGGTTTCCTGCAATTCTGCCCCGCTTTCAAGTCCTCTTGGCAGCCTTACTTCAGTCTATTTTTGGACGATAGCTGTCATTTATAACTCTGCAGGTTTGTGAATTACAGTGCCCCTGAGCTCCTCTCTTCAACTCGCTTTCTTGTGAGCTGGCCGCAACACCGCAGGATGGCTTCAGGCCCTAATCTGGTTCCGGCACGGCACGCTGAGCCTTTGGTTATTTCCTCTTCCTGGTGGGAAATGAGAGTTAAATTTGCCCGTCCAGACACCTCCAGCTAGGCTCTCATTGGTTCTCGCTATTCCTGTTCATCTTGCGCAGAAATTGCAAACTGGGCCAAACAGGAGGTTAAAGACACTGACTCTCCATGTCGGGAGAGTGTTAGTAAAGCATCTGGAATGTTGCACCTGAGTACCAGGGTACGAAAACTGAGACATATTTGAACACGTCTCCCGTTCACATGGTTGATCATACTTGGGTTCCACATGCATGTTTTAGCTGAAGGAAGAATACCTTAAACCTGGAGAGTTGAGACCCGTGTAATGGGTACCATGCAATATGACTTCAAAGGGTCTTCATTTGCTCACCGAACCTCTCCAGTCCTATCACTGCTGCGTTTATGCCCCTGTACACATGCTTGATTCTCTTTCGGAGACATAGCAATCCATAGGTTTTAAGATACTTACTAGTCAGGTACATTCTTAGGCGTTTAATATGCGGTGTTGAGTCCAATTCGTTGAGCAAGGAGTAGCTCTTGTCTATTCCATATTTGACTTAAGGAACTTTATCTGTGCTCATTTCAATCTCTGGTTTTATGCAGCACCCCAACTCACCTTTACCCTTAAGCAAGCATAAGTTGGTTTTCTAAATTTGAGACCCTGTTCTGTACTGTAATTCAGTTCCTGTGTAGCCACGTTTACATTCCGTGTATTACTGATATCTTATGATGTTTCTTTTTCTGTGTGACTTACTTCAGTTAGAATCATCATACCTGAATCCACTCATTGTGATGCTAAGGGCCTGATGACATAGATTTCATTGCTGAGTGATATTGCTTTGTAAGTAAATACCACAACTTCTTTATCCATTTTTCACTTTCTGCGATGTTGAACTTGTACTGTAAACGAGGTTCTTGTAAACAGAGCCGTTCCAAACTTTGGGGTGGCTGTGTCTTTTTGATTTTAATTTCCCTAAGCTATAGGACCATAAGTGGCAGTGCCCTAGGCTCTGTTGCTTTGTTTTTTAGATGTTTCAGGAAACACCATACACTTCTCCCAAGTTTCTGTTGGCAATTTACATCCCGCCCATCAGCATAACAAGGCTCCCAGTTCTCAATGGCCTGTTGCCTTTCTGGATTTTACACTTTTTTCAGATGGCCCTTTTGACCGGGGGGAAGTGAGACTTCATTGTAGTGCAGATTTCCTTTGCAAGCTTGCTTGGTTGGCCAAAAAGGGCGTATGCGTTTTTTCCTGAATATATTCAGGAAAAAACGCATACGCCCTTTTTGGCCAAGTGCATCATTGTGGACGTTCTGCCTCTTTTCCTATGCTTTCAATGCAATTCCAGTCTACCTCCTGAAATCGGTTTCCTGCAATTCTGCCCCGCTTTCAAGTCCTCTTGGCAGCCTTACTTCAGTCTATTTTTGGACGATAGCTGTCATTTATAACTCTGCAGGTTTGTGAATTACAGTGCCCCTGAGCTCCTTTCTTCAACTCGCTTTCTTGTGACCTGGCCGCAACACCGCAGGATGGCTTCAGGCCCTAATCTGGTTCCGGCACGGCACGCTGAGCCTTTGGTTAATTCCTCTTCCTGGTGGGAAATGAGAGTTAAATTTGCCCGTCCAGACACCTCCAGCTAGTCTCTCATTGGTTCTCGCTATTCCTGTTCATCTTCCGCAGAAATTGCAAACTGGGCCAAACAGGAGGTTAAAGGGACTGACTCTCCAAGTCGGGAGAGTGTTAGTAAAGCGTCTGGAATGTTGCACCCGAGTAGCAGGGTACGAAAACTGAGACATATTTGAACACGTCTCCCGATCACATGGTTGATCATACTCTAGGTTCCACATGCATGTTTTAGCTGAAGGAAGAATACCTTAAACCTGGGTAGTTGAAACCCGTGGAATGGGTACCATGCAATATGACTTCAAAGGGTCTTCATTTGCTCACGGAACCTCTCCAATCCTATCACTGCTGCGTTTATGCCCCTGTACACATGCTTGATTCTCTTTCGGAGACATAGCAATCCATAGGTTTTAAGATACTTACTAGTCAGGAACATTCTTAGGCGTTTAATATGCGGTGTTGAGTCCATTTCGTTGAGCAAGGAGTAGCTCTTGTCTGTTCCATATTTGGCTTAAGGAACTTTATCTGTGCTCATTGCAATCTCTGGTTTTATGCAGCACCCCAACTCACCTTTCCCCTTAAGCAAGCATAAGTTGGTTTTCTAAATTTGAGACCCTGTTCTGTTCTGTAATTCAGTTCCTGTGTAGCCAAGTTTACATTCCGTGTATTACTGATATCTTATGATGTTTCTTTTTCTGTGTGACTTACTTCAGTTAGAATCATCATACCTGAATCCACTCATTGTGCTGCTAAGGGCCTGATGACACAGATTTCATTGCTGAGTGATATTGCTTTGTAAGTAAATACCACAACTTCTTTATCCATTTTTCACTTTCTGCAATGTTGAAGTTGTACTGTAAACGAGGTTCTTGTAAACAGAGCCGTTCCAAACTTTGGGGTGGCTGTGTCTTTTTGATTTTAATTTCCCTAAGCTATAGGACCATAAGTGGAAGTGCCCTAGGTTCTGTTGCTTTGTTTTTTAGATGTTTCAGGAAACACCATACACTTCTCCCGAGTGGTTGTTGGCAATTTACATCCCGCCCATCAACATAACAAGGCTCCCAGTTCTCCATGGCCTGTCCTGCCTTTCTGGATTTTACACTTTTTTCAGATGGCCCTTTTGACCGGAGGGAAGTGAGACTTCATTGTAGTGCAGATTTCCTTTGCAAGCTTGCTTGGTTGGCCAAAAAGGGCGTATGCGTTTTTTCCTGTATATATTCAGGAAAAAACGCATACGCCCTTTTTGGCCAAGTGCATCATTGTGGACGTTCTGCCTCTTTTCCTATGCTTTCAATGCAATTCCAGTCTACCTCCTGAAATCGGTTTCCTGAAATTCTGCCCCGCTTTCAAGTCCTCTTGGCAGCCTTACTTCAGTCTATTTTTGGACGATAGCTGTCATTTATAACTCTGCAGGTTTGTGAATTACAGTGCCCCTGAGCTCCTTTCTTCAACTCGCTTTCTTGTGACCTGGCCGCAACACCGCAGGATGGCTTCAGGCCCTAATCTGGTTCCGGCACGGCACGCTGAGCCTTTGGTTAATTCCTCTTCCTGGTGGGAAATGAGAGTTAAATTTGCCCGTCCAGACACCTCCAGCTAGCCTCTCATTGGTTCTCGCTATTCCTGTTCATCTTCCGCAGAAATTGCAAACTGGGCCAAACAGGAGGTTAAAGGGACTGACTCTCCAAGTGGGGAGAGTGTTAGTAAAGCGTCTGGAATGTTGCACCCGAGTACCAGGGGAGGAAAACTGAGACATATTTGAACACGTCTCCCGATCACATGGTTGATCATACTCTAGGTTCCACATGCATGTTTTAGCTGAAGGAAGAATACCTGAAACCTGGGTAGTTGAAACCCTTGGAATGGGTACCATGCAATATGACTTCAAAGGGTCTTCATTTGCTCACTGAACCTCTCCAATCCTATCACTGCTGCGTTTATGCCCCTGTACACATGCTTGATTCTCTTTCGGAGACATAGCAATCCATAGGTTTTAAGATACTTACAAGTCAGGTACATTCTTAGGCGTTTAATATGCGGTGTTGAGTCCATTTCGTTGAGCAAGGAGTAGCTCTTGTCTATTCCATATTTGGCTTAAGGAACTTTATCTGTGCTCATTTCAATCTCTGGTTTTATGCAGCACCCCAACTCACCTTTACCCTTAAGCAAGCATAAGTTGTTTTTCTAAATTTGAGACCCTGTTCTGTTCTGTAATTCAGTTCCTGTGTAGCCAAGTTTACATTCCGTGTATTACTGATATCTTATGATGTTTCTTTTTCTGTGTGACTTATTTCAGTTAGAATCATCATACCTGAATCCACTCATTGTGCTGCTAAGGGCCTGATGACATAGATTTCATTGCTGAGTGATATTGCTTTGTAAGTGAATACCACAACTTCTTTATCCATTTTTCACTTTCTGTGATGTTGAACTTGTACTGTAAACGAGGTTCTTGTAAACAGAGCCGTTCCAAACATTGGGGTGGCTGTGTCTTTTTGATTTTAATTTCCCTAAGCTATAGGACCATAAGTGGAAGTGCCCTAGGCTCTGTTGCTTTCTTTTTTAGATGTTTCAGGAAACACCATACACTTCTCCCAAGTGTCTGTTGGCAATTTACATCCCGCCCATCAGCATAACAAGGCTCCCAGTTCTCCATGGCCTGTTGCCTTTCTGGATTTTACACTTTTTTCAGATGGCCCTTTTGACCGGGGGGAAGTGAGACTTCATTGTAGTGCAGATTTCCTTTGCAAGGTTGCTTGGTTGTCCAAAAAGGGCGTATGCGTTTTTTCCTGAATATATTCAGGAAAAAACGCATACGCCCTTTTTGGCCAAGTGCATCATTGTGGACGTTCTGCCTCTTTTCCTATGCTTTCAATGCAATTCCAGTCTACCTCCTGAAATCGGTTTCCTGCAATTCTGCCCCGCTTTCAAGTCCTCTTGGCAGCCTTACTTCAGTCTATTTTTGGACGATAGCTGTCATTTATAACTCTGCAGGTTTGTGAATTACAGTGCCCCTGAGCTCCTTTCTTCAACTCGCTTTCTTGTGACCTGGCCGCAACACCGCAGGATGGCTTCAGGCCCTAATCTGGTTCCGGCACGGCACGCTGAGCCTTTGGTTATTTCCTCTTCCTGGTGGGAAATGAGAGTTAAATTTGCCCGTCCAGACACCTCCAGCTAGTCTCTCATTGGTTCTCGCTATTCCTGTTCATCTTCCGCAGAAATTGCAAACTGGGCCAAACAGGAGGTTAAAGGCGCTGACTCTCCAAGTGGGGAGAGTGTTAGTAAAGCGTCTGGAATGTTGCACCCGAGTACCAGGGGAGGAAAACTGAGACATATTTGAACACGTCTCCCGTTCACATGGTTGATCATACTTGGGTTCCACATGCATGTTTTAGCTGAAGGAAGAATACCTAAAACCTGGAGAGTTGAGACCCGTGAAATGGGTACCATGCAATATGACTTCAAAGGGTCTTCATTTGCTCACCGAACCTCTCCAATCCTATCACTGCTGCGTTTATGCCCCTGTACACATGCTTGATTCTCTTTCGGAGACATAGCAATCCATAGGTTTTAAGATACTTACTAGTCAGGTACATTCTTAGGCGTTTAATATGCGGTGTTGAGTCCATTTCGTTGAGCAAGGAGTAGCTCTTGTCTATTCCATATTTGGCTTAAGGAACTTTATCTGTGCTCATTTCAATCTCTGGTTTTATGCAGCACCCCAACTCACCTTTCCCCTTAAGCAAGAATAAGTTGGTTTTCTAAATTTCAGACCCTGTTCTGTTCTGTAATTCAGTTCCTGTGTAGCCACGTTTACATTCCGTGTATTACTGATATCTTATGATGTTTCTTTTTCTGTGTGACTTATTTCAGTTAGAATCATCATACCTGAATCCACTCATTGTGCTGCTAAGGGCCTGATGACACAGATTTCATTGCTGAGTGATATTGCTTTGTAAGTAAATACCACAACTTCTTTATCCATTTTTCACTTTCTGCGATGTTGAACTTGTACTGTAAACGAGGTTCTTGTAAACAGAGCCGTTCCAAACTTTGGGGTGGCTGTGTCTTTTTGATTTTAATTTCCCTAAGCTATAGGACCATAAGTGGAAGTGCCCTAGGTTCTGTTGCTTTGTTTTTTAGATGTTTCAGGAAACACCATACACTTCTCCCGAATGGTTGTTGGCAATTTACATCCCGCCCATCAGCATAACAAGGCTCCCAGTTCTCCATGGCCTGTCCTGCCTTTCTGGATTTTACACTTTTTTCAGATGGCCCTTTTGACCGGGGGGAAGTGAGACTTCATTGTAGTGCAGATTTCCTTTGCAAGCTTGCTTGGTTGGCCAAAAAGGGCGTATGCGTTTTTTCCTGAATATATTCAGGAAAAAACGCATACGCCCTTTTTGGCCAAGTGCATCATTGTGGACGTTCTGCCTCTTTTCCTATGCTTTCAATGCAATTCCAGTCTACCTCCTGAAATCGGTTTCCTGCAATTCTGCCCCGCTTTCAAGTCCTCTTGGCAGCCTTACTTCAGTCTATTTTTGGACGATAGCTGTCATTTATAACTCTGCAGGTTTGTGAATTACAGTGCCCCTGAGCTCCTTTCTTCAACTCGCTTTCTTGTGACCTGGCCGCAACACCGCAGGATGGCTTCAGGCCCTAATCTGGTTCCGGTACGGCACGCTGAGCCTTTGGTTATTTCCTCTTCCTGTTGGGAAATGAGAGTTAAATTTGCCCGTCCAGACACCTCCAGCTAGCCTCTCATTGGTTCTCGCTATTCCTGTTCATCTTCCGCAGAAATTGCAAACTGGGCCAAACAGGAGGTTAAAGGGACTGACTCTCCAAGTGGGGAGAGTGTTAGTAAAGCGTCTGGAATGTTGCACCCGAGTACCAGGGGAGGAAAACTGAGACATATTTGAACACGTCTCCCGATCACATGGTTGATCATACTCTGGGTTCCACATGCATGTTTTAGCTGAAGGAAGAATACCTAAAACCTGGGTAGTTGAAACCCGTGTAATGGGTACCATGCAATATGACTTCAAAGGGTCTTCATTTGCTCACCGAACCTCTCCAATCCTATCACTGCTGCGTTTATGCCCCTGTACACATGCTTGATTCTCTTTCGGAGACATAGCAATCCATAGGTTTTAAGATACTTACTAGTCAGGTACATTCTTAGGCGTTTAATATGGGGTGTTGAGTCCATTTCGTTGAGCAAGGAGTAGCTCTTGTCTATTCCATATTTGGCTTAAGGAACTTTATCTGTGCTCATTTCAATCTCTGGTTTTATGCAGCACCCCAACTCACCTTTCCCCTTAAGCAAGCATAAGTTGGTTTTCTAAATTTGAGAACCTGTTCTGTTCTGTAATTCAGTTCCTGTGTAGCCAAGTTTACATTCCGTGTATTAGTGATATCTTATGATGTTTCTTTTTCTGTGTGACTTATTTCAGTTAGAATCATCGTACCTGAATCCACTCATTATGCTGCTATGGGCCTGATGACATAGATTTCATTGCTGAGTGATACTGCATTGTACGTAAGTACCACAAGTTCTTTATCCATTTTTCACTTTCTGTGATAGTGAACTTGTACGGTAAACGAGGTTCTTGTAAACGGAGGCGTCCCAAACTTTGGGGTGGCTGTGTCTTTTTGATTTTAATTTCCCTAAGCTATAGGACCATAAGTGGAAGTGCCCTAGGCTCTGTTGCTTTGTTTTTTAGATGTTTCAGGAAACACCATACACTTCTCCGGAGTGGTTGTTGGCAATTTACATCCCGCCCATCAGCATAACAAGGCTCCCAGTTGTCCATGGCCTGTCCTGCCTTTCTGGATTTTACACTTTTTTCAGATGGCCCTTTTGACCGGGGGGAAGTGAGACTTCATTGTAGTGCAGATTTCCTTTGCAAGCTTGCTTGGTTGGCCAA
This sequence comes from Stenella coeruleoalba, assembly GCF_951394435.1. Classification (NCBI taxonomy): domain Eukaryota; kingdom Metazoa; phylum Chordata; class Mammalia; order Artiodactyla; family Delphinidae; genus Stenella; species Stenella coeruleoalba. The sequence continues at coordinate 704,385 of NW_027646015.1, read as the reverse complement.
AAAGGGCGTATGCGTTTTTTCCTGAATATATTCAGGAAAAAACGCATACGCCCTTTTTGGCCAAGTGCATCATTGTGGACGTTCTGCCTCTTTTCCTATGCTTTCAATGCAATTCCAGTCTACCTCCTGAAATCGGTTTCCTGCAATTCTGCCCCGCTTTCAAGTCCTCTTGGCAGCCTTACTTCAGTCTATTTTTGGACGATAGCTGTCATTTATAACTCTGCAGGTTTGTGAATTACAGTGCCCCTGAGCTCCTTTCTTCAACTCGCTTTCTTTTGAGCTGGCCGCAACACCGCAGGATGGCTTCAGGCCCTAATCTGGTTCCGGCACGGCACGCTGAGCCTTTGGTTATTTCCTCTTCCTGGTGGGAAATGAGAGTTAAATTTGCCCGTCCAGACACCTCCAGCTAGTCTCTCATTGGTTCTCGCTATTCCTGTTCATCTTCCGCAGAAATTGCAAACTGGGCCAAACAGGAGGTTAAAGGCGCTGACTCTCCAAGTGGGGAGAGTGTTAGTAAAGCGTCTGGAATGTTGCACCCGAGTACCAGGGGAGGAAAACTGAGACATATTTGAACACGTCTCCCGTTCACATGGTTGATCATACTTGGGTTCCACATGCATGTTTTAGCTGAAGGAAGAATACCTTAAACCTGGAGAGTTAAGACCCGTGTAATGGGTACCATGCAATATGACTTCAAAGGGTCTTCATTTGCTCACCGAACCTCTCCAATCCTATCACTGCTGCGTTTATGCCCCTGTACACATGCTTGATTCTCTTTCGGAGACATAGCAATCCATAGGTTTTAAGATACTTACTAGTCAGGTACATTCTTAGGCGTTTAATATGCGGTGTTGAGTCCAATTCGTTGAGCAAGGAGTAGCTCTTGTCTATTCCATATTTGACTTAAGGAACTTTATCTGTGCTCATTTCAATCTCTGGTTTTATGCAGCACCCCAACTCACCTTTACCCTTAAGCAAGCATAAGTTGGTTTTCTAAATTTGAGACCCTATTCTGTTCTGTAATTCAGTTCCTGTGTAGCCAAGTTTACATTCCGTGTATTACTGATATCTTATGATGTTTCTTTTTCTGTGTGACTTACTTCAGTTAGAATCATCATACCTGAATCCACTCATTGTGCTGCTAAGGGCCTGATGACACAGATTTCATTGCTGAGTGATATTGCTTTGTAAGTAAAAACCACAACTTCTTTATCCATTTTTCACTTTCTGCGATGTTGAACTTGTACTGTAAACGAGGTTCTTGTAAACGGAGCCGTTCCAAACTTTGGGGTGGCTGTGTCTTTTTGATTTTAATTTCCCTAAGCTATAGGACCATAAGTGGCAGTGCCCTAGGTTCTGTTGCTTTGTGTTTTAGATGTTTCAGGAAACACCATACACTTCTCCCGAGTGTCTGTTGGCAATTTACATCCGCCCATCAGCATAACAAGGCTCCCAGTTCTCCATGGCCTGTCCTGCCTTTCTGGATTTTACACTTTTTTCAGATGGCCCTTTTGACCGGGGGGAAGTGAGACTTCATTGTAGTGCAGATTTCCTTTGCAAGCTTGCTTGGTTGGCCAAAAAGGGCGTATGCGTTTTTTCCTGAATATATTCAGGAAAAAACGCATACGCCCTTTTTGGCCAAGTGCATCATTGTGGACGTTCTGCCTCTTTTCCTATGCTTTCAATGCAATTCCAGTCTACCTCCTGAAATCGGTTTCCTGCAATTCTGCCCCGCTTTCAAGTCCTCTTGGCAGCCTTACTTCAGTATATTTTTGGACGATAGCTGTCATTTATAACTCTGCAGGTTTGTGAATTATAGTGCCCCTGAGCTCCTTTCTTCAACTCGCTTTCTTTTGAGCTGGCCGCAACACCGCAAGATGGCTTCAGGCCCTAATCTGGTTCCGGTACGGCACGCTGAGCCTTTGGTTATTTCCTCTTCCTGTTGGGAAAAGAGAGTTAAATTTGCCCGTCCAGACACCTCCAGCTAGCCTCTCATTGGTTCTCGCTATTCCTGTTCATCTTCCGAAGAAATTGCAAACTGGGCCAAACAGGAGGTTAAAGGGACTGACTCTCCAAGTGGGGAGAGTGTTAGTAAAGCGTCTGGAATGTTGCACCCGAGTACCAGGGGAGGAAAACTGAGACATATTTGAACACGTCTCCCGATCACATGGTTGATCATACTCTGGGTTCCACATGCATATTTTAGCTGAAGGAAGAATACCTAAAACCTGGGTAGTTGAAACCCGTGGAATGGGTACCATGCAATATGACTTCAAAGGGTCTTCATTTGCTCACCGAACCTCTCCAATCCTATCACTGCTGCGTTTATGCCCCTGTACACATGCTTGATTCTCTTTCGGAGACATAGCAATCCATAGGTTTTAAGATACTTACTAGTCAGGTACATTCTTAGGCGTTTAATATGGGGTGTTGAGTCCATTTCGTTGAGCAAGGAGTAGCTCTTGTCTATTCCATATTTGGCTTAAGGAACTTTATCTGTGCTCATTTCAATCTCTGGTTTTATGCAGCACCCCAACTCACCTTTCCCCTTAAGCAAGCATAAGTTGGTTTTCTAAATTTGAGAACCTGTTCTGTTTTGGAATGCAGTTCCTGTGTAGCCAAGTTTACATTCCGTGTATTAGTGATATCTTATGATGTTTCTTTTTCTGTGTGACTTATTTCAGTTAGAATCATCGTACCTGAATCCACTCATTATGCTGCTATGGGCCTGATGACATAGATTACATTGCTGAGTGATACTGCATTGTACGTAAGTACCACAAGTTCTTTATCCATTTTTCACTTTCTGCGATGTTGAACTTGTACTGTAAACGAGGTTCTTGTAAACAGAGCCATTCCAAACTTTGGGGTGGCTGTGTCTTTTTGATTTTAATTTCCCTAAGCTATAGGACCATAAGTGGAAGTGCCCTAGGCTCTGTTGCTTTGTTTTTTAGATGTTTCAGGAAACACCATACACTTCTCCCCAGTGGTTGTTGGCAATTTACATCCCGCCCATCAGCATAACAAGGCTCCCAGTTCTCCATGGCCTGTCCTGCCTTTCTGGATTTTACACTTTTTTCAGATGGCCCTTTTGACCGGGGGGAAGTGAGACTTCATTGTAGTGCAGATTTCCTTTGCAAGCTTGCTTGGTTGGCCAAAAAGGGCGTATGCGTTTTTTCCTGAATATATTCAGGAAAAAACGCATACGCCCTTTTTGGCCAAGTGCATCATTGTGGACGTTCTGCCTCTTTTCCTATGCTTTCAATGCAATTCCAGTCTACCTCCTGAAATCGGTTTCCTGCAATTCTGCCCCGCTTTCAAGTCCTCTTGGCAGCCTTACTTCAGTCTATTTTTGGACGATAGCTGTCATTTATAACTCTGCAGGTTTGTGAATTACAGTGCCCCTGAGCTCCTTTCTTCAACTCGCTTTCTGGTGACCTGGCCGCAACACCGCAGGATGGCTTCAGGCCCTAATCTGGCTCCGGCACGGCACGCTGAGCCTTTGGTTAATTCCTCTTCCTGGTGGGAAATGAGAGTTAAATTTGCCCGTCCAGACACCTCCAGCTAGTCTCTCATTGGTTCTCGCTATTCCTGTTCATCTTCCGCAGAAATTGCAAACTGGACCAAAGAGGAGGTTAAAGGGACTGACTCTCCAAGTCGGGAGAGTGTTAGTAAAGCGTCTGGAATGTTGCACCCGAGTACCAGGGTACGAAAACTGAGACATATTTAACACGTCTCCCGATCACATGGTTGATCATACTCTAGGTTCCACATGCATGTTTTAGCTGAAGGAAGAATACCTTAAACCTGGGTAGTTGAAACCCGTGGAATGGGTACCATGCAATATGACTTCAAAGGGTCTTCATTTGCTCACCGAACCTCTCCAATCCTATCACTGCTGCGTTTATGCCCCTGTACACATGCTTGATTCTCTTTTGGAGACATAGCAATCCATAGGTTTTAAGATACTTACTAGTCAGGAACATTCTTAGGCGTTTAATATGGGGTGTTGAGTCCATTTCGTTGAGCAAGGAGTAGCTCTTGTCTATTGCATATTTGTCTTAAGGAACTTTATCTGTGCTCATTTCAATCTCTGGTTTTATGCAGCACCCCAACTCACCTTTACCCTTAAGCAAGCATAAGTTGGTTTTCTAAATTTGAGACCCTGTTCTGTTCTGTAATTCAGTTCCTGTGTAGCCAAGTTTACATTCCGTGTATTACTGATATCTTATGATGTTTCTTTTTCTGTGTGACTTATTTCAGTTAGAATCATCATACCTGAATCCACTCATTGTGCTGCTAAGGGCCTGATGACACAGATTTCATTGCTGAGTGATATTGCTTTGTAAGTAAATACCACAACTTCTTTATCCATTTTTCACTTTCTGCGATGTTGAACTTGTACTGTAAACGAGGTTCTTGTAAACAGAGCCGTTCCAAACTTTGGGGTGGCTGTGTCTTTTTGATTTTAATTTCCCTAAGCTATAGGACCATAAGTGGAAGTGCCCTAGGTTCTGTTGCTTTGTTTTTTAGATGTTTCAGGAAACACCATACACTTCTCCCGAGTGGTTGTTGGCAATTTACATCCCGCCCATCATCATAACAAGGCTCCCAATTCTCCATGGCCTGTCCTGCCTTTCTGGATTTTACACTTTTTTCAGATGGCCCTTTTGACCGGGGGGAAGTGAGACTTCATTGTAGTACAGATTTCCTTTGCAAGCTTGCTTGGTTGGCCAAAAAGGGCGTATGCGTTTTTTCCTGAATATATTCAGGAAAAAACGCATACGCCCTTTTTGGCCAAGTGCATCATTGTGGACGTTCTGCCTCTTTTCCTATGTTTTCAATGCAATTCCAGTCTACCTCCTGAAATCGGTTTCCTGCAATTCTGCCCCGCTTTCAAGTCCTCTTGGCAGCCTTACTTCAGTCTATTTTTGGACGATAGCTGTCATTTATAACTCTGCAGGTTTGTGAATTACAGTGCCCCTGAGCTCCTTTCTTCAACTCGCTTTCTTGTGACCTGGCCGCAACACCGCAGGATGGCTTCAGGCCCTAATCTGATTCCGGCACGGCATGCTGAGCCTTTGGTTATTTCTTCTTCCTGGTGGGAAATGAGAGTTAAATTTGCCCGTCCAGACACCTCCAGCTAGTCTCTCATTGGTTCTCGCTATTCCTGTTCATCTTCCGCAGAAATTGCAAACTGGGCCAAAAAGGAGGTTAAAGGCGCTGACTCTCCAAGTGGGGAGAGTGTTAGTATAGCGTCTGGAATGTTGCACCCGAGTACCAGGGGAGGAAAACTGAGACATATTTGAACACGTCTCCCGTTCACATGGTTGATCATACTTGGGTTCCACATGCATGTTTTAGCTGAAGGAAGAATACCTTAAACCTGGAGAGTTAAGACCCGTGTAATGGGTACCATGCAATATGACTTCAAAGGGTCTTCATTTGCTCACCAAACCTCTCCAATCCTATCACTGCTGCGTTTATGCCCCTGTACACATGCTTGATTCTCTTTCGGAGACATAGCAATCCATAGGTTTTAAGATACTTACTAGTCAGGTACATTCTTAGGCGTTTAATATGCGGTGTTGAGTCCATTTCGTTGAGCAAGGAGTAGCTCTTGTCTATTCCATATTTGACTTAAGGAACTTTATCTGTGCTCATTTCAATCTCTGGTTTTATGCAGCACCCCAACTCACCTTTACCCTGAAGCAAGCATAAGTTGGTTTTCTAAATTTGAGACCCTGTTCTGTTCTGTAATTCAAGTCCTGTGTAGCCAAGTTTACATTCCGTGTATTACTGATATCTTATGATGTTTCTTTTTCTGTGTGACTTACTTCAGTTAGAATCATCATACCTGAATCCACTCATTGTGCTGCTAAGGGCCTGATGACATAGATTTCATTGCTGAGTGATATTGCTTTGTAAGTAAATACCACAACTTCTTTATCCATTTTTCACTTTCTGCGATGTTGAACTTGTACTGTAAACGAGGTACTTGTAAACAGAGGCGTCCCAAACTTTGGGGTGGCTGTGTCTTTTTGATTTTAATTTCCCTAAGCTATAGGACCATAAGTGGCAGTGCCCTAGGCTCTGTTGCTTTGTTTTTTAGATGTTTCAGGAAACACCATACACTTCTCCCGAGTGTCTGTTGGCAATTTACATCCCGCCCATCAGCATAACAAGGCTCCCAGTTGTCCATGGCCTGTCCTGCCTTTCTGGATTTTACACTTTTTTCAGATGGCCCTTTTGACCGGGGGGAAGTGAGACTTCATTGTAGTGCAGATTTCCTTTGCAAGCTTGCTTGGTTGGCCAAAAAGGGCGTATGCGTTTTTTCCTGAATATATTCAGGAAAAAACGCATACGCCCTTTTTGGCCAAGTGCATCATTGTGGACGTTCTGCCTCTTTTCCTATGCTTTCAATGCAATTCCAGTCTACCTCCTGAAATCGGTTTCCTGCAATTCTGCCCCGCTTTCAAGTCCTCTTGGCAGCCTTACTTCAGTCTATTTTTGGATGATAGCTGTCATTTATAACTCTGCAGGTTTGTGAATTACAGTGCCCCTGAGCTCCTTTCTTCAACTCGCTTTCTTGTGACCTGGCCGCAACACCGCAGGATGGCTTCAGGCCCTAATCTGGTTCCGGCACGGCACGCTGAGCCTTTGGTTATTTCCTCTTCCTGGTCGGAAATGAGAGTTAAATTTGCCCGTCCAGACACCTCCAGCTAGTCTCTCATTGGTTCTCGCTATTCCTGTTCATCTTCCGCAGAAATTGCAAACTGGGCCTAACAGGAGGTTAAAGACGCTGACTCTCCAAGTGGGGAGAGTGTTAGTAAAGCGTCTGGAATGTTGCACCCGAGTACCAGGGGAGGAAAACTGAGACATATTTGAACACGTCTCCTGTTCACATGGTTGATCATACTTGGGTTCCACATGCATGTTTTAGCTGAAGGAAGAATACCTTAAACCTGGAGAGTTGAGACCCGTGTAATGGGTACCATGCAATATGACTTCAAAGGGTCTTCATTTGCTCACCGAACCTCTCCAATCCTATCACTGCTGCGTTTATGCCCCTGTACACATGCTTGATTCTCTTTTGGAGACATAGCAATCCATAGGTTTTACGATACTTACTAGTCAGGTACATTCTTAGGCGTTTAATATGCGGTGTTGAGTCCATTTCGTTGAGCAAGGAGTAGCTCTTGTCTATTCCATATTTGGCTTAAGGAACTTTATCTGTGCTCATTTCAATCTCTGGTTTTATGCAGCACCCCAACTCACCTTTCCCCTTAAGCAAGCATAAGTTGGTTTTCTAAATTTGAGAACCTGTTCTGTTTTGGAATTCAGTTCCTGTGTAGCCAAGTTTACATTCCGTGTATTACTGATATCTTATGATGTTTCTTTTTCTGTGTGACTTATTTCAGTTAGAATCATCATACCTGAATCCACTCATTGTGCTGCTAAGGGCCTGATGACACAGATTTCATTGCTGAGTGATATTGCTTTGTAAGTAAATACCACAACTTCTTTATCCATTTTTCACTTTCTGCGATGTTGAACTTGTACTGTAAACGAGGTTCTTGTAAACAGAGCCGTTCCAAACTTTGGGGTGGCTGTGTCTTTTTGATTTTAATTTCCCTAAGCTATAGGACCATAAGTGGAAGTGCCCTAGGTTCTGTTGCTTTGTTTTTTAGATGTTTCAGGAAACACCATACACTTCTCCCGAGTGGTTGTTGGCAATTTACATCCCGCCCATCATCATAACAAGGCTCCCAATTCTCCATGGCCTGTCCTGCCTTTCTGGATTTTACACTTTTTTCAGATGGCCCTTTTGACCGGGGGGAAGTGAGACTTCATTGTAGTACAGATTTCCTTTGCAAGCTTGCTTGGTTGGCCAAAAAGGGCGTATGCGTTTTTTCCTGAATATATTCAGGAAAAAACGCATACGCCCTTTTTGGCCAAGTGCATCATTGTGGACGTTCTGCCTCTTTTCCTATGCTTTCAATGCAATTCCAGTCTACCTCCTGAAATCGGTTTCCTGCAATTCTGCCCCGCTTTCAAGTCCTCTTGGCAGCCTTACTTCAGTATATTTTTGGACGATAGCTGTCATTTATAACTCTGCAGGTTTGTGAATTATAGTGCCCCTGAGCTCCTTTCTTCAACTCGGTTTCTTTTGAGCTGGCCGCAACACCGCAAGATGGCTTCAGGCCCTAATCTGGTTCCGGTACGGCACGCTGAGCCTTTGGTTATTTCCTCTTCCTGTTGGGAAATGAGAGTTAAATTTGCCCGTCCAGACATCCAGCTAGCCTCTCATTGGTTCTCGCTATTCCTGTTCATCTTCCGCAGAAATTGCAAACTGGGCCAAACAGGAGGTTAAAGGGACTGACTCTCCAAGTGGGGAGAGTGTTAGTAAAGCGTCTGGAATGTTGCACCCGAGTACCAGGGGAGGAAAACTGAGACATATTTGAACACGTCTCCCGATCACATGGTTGATCATACTCTGGGTTCCACATGCATATTTTAGCTGAAGGAAGAATACCTAAAACCTGGGCAGTTGAAACCCGTGGAATGGGTACCATGCAATATGACTTCAAAGGGTCTTCATTTGCTCACCGAACCTCTCCAATCCTATCACTGCTGCGTTTATGCCCCTGTACACATGCTTGATTCTCTTTCGGAGACATAGCAATCCATAGGTTTTAAGATACTTACTAGTCAGGTACATTCTTATGCGTTTAATATGGGGTGTTGAGTCCATTTCGTTGAGCAAGGAGTAGCTCTTGTCTATTCCATATTTGGCTTAAGGAACTTTATCTGTGCTCATTTCAATCTCTGGTTTTATGCAGCACCCCAACTCACCTTTCCCCTTAAGCAAGCATAAGTTGGTTTTCTAAATTTGAGACCCTGTTCTGTTTTAGAATTCAGTTCCTGTGTAGCCAAGTTTACATTCCGTGTATTAGTGATATCTTATGATGTTTCTTTTTCTGTGTGACTTATTTCAGTTAGAATCATCGTACCTGAATCTACTCATTATGCTGCTACGGGCCTGATGACATAGATTTCATTGCTGAGTGATACTGCATTGTACGTAAGTACCACAAGTTCTTTATCCATTTTTCACTTTCTGCGATGTTGAACTTGTACTGTAAACGAGGTTCTTGTAAACAGAGCCGTTCCAAACTTTGGGGTGGCTGTGTCTTTTTGATTTTAATTTCCCTAAGCTATAGGACCATAAGTGGAAGTGCCCTAGGCTCTGTTGCTTTGTTTTTTAGATGTTTCAGGAAACACCATACACTTCTCCCGAGTGGTTGTTGGCAATTTACATCCCGCCCATCAGCATAACAAGGCTCCCAGTTCTCCATGGCCTGTCCTGCCTTTCTGGATTTTACACTTTTTTCAGATGGCCCTTTTGACCGGGGGGAAGTGAGACTTCATTTTAGTGCAGATTTCCTTTGCAAGCTTGCTTGGTTGGCCAAAAAGGGCGTATGCGTTTTTTCCTGAATATATTCAGGAAAAAACGCATACGCCCTTTTTGGCCAAGTGCATCATTGTGGACGTTCTGCCTCTTTTCCTATGCTTTCAATGCAATTCCAGTCTACCTCCTGAAATCGGTTTCCTGCAATTCTGCCCCGCTTTCAAGTCCTCTTGGCAGCCTTACCTCAGTATATTTTTGGATGATAGCTGTCATTTATAACTCTGCAGGTTTGTGAATTACAGTGCCCCTGAGCTCCTTTCTTCAACTCGCTTTCTTGTGAGCTGGCCGCAACACCGCAGGATGGCTTCAGGCCCTAATCTGCTACCGGCACGGCACGCTGAGCCTTTGGTTATTTCTTCTTCCTGGTGGGAAATGAGAGTTAAATTTGCCCGTCCAGACACCTCCAGCTAGTCTCTCATTGGTTCTCGCTATTCCTGTTCATCTTCCGAAGAAATTGCAAACTGGGCCAAACAGGAGGTTAAAGGCGCTGACTCTCCAAGTGGGGAGAGTGTTAGTAAAGCGTCTGGAATGTTGCACCCGAGTACCAGGGGAGGAAAACTGAGACATATTTGAACACGTCTCCCGTTCACATGGTTGATCATACTTGGGTTCCACATGCATGTTTTAGCTGAAGGAAGAATACCTTAAACCTGGAGAGTTAAGACCCGTGTAATGGGTACCATGCAATATGACTTCAAAGGGTCTTCATTTGCTCACCAAACCTCTCCAATCCTATCACTGCTGCGTTTATGCCCCTGTACACATGCTTGATTCTCTTTCGGAGACATAGCAATCCATAGGTTTTAAGATACTTACTAGTCAGGTACATTCTTAGGCGTTTAATATGCGGTAATGAGTCCATTTCGTTGAGCAAGGAGTAGCTCTTGTCTATTCCATATTTGACTTAAGGAACTTTATCTGTGCTCATTTCAATCTCTGGTTTTATGCAGCACCCCAACTCACCTTTACCCTTAAGCAAGCATAAGTTGGTTTTCTAAATTTGAGACCCTGTTCTGTTCTGTAATTCAGTTCCTGTGTAGCCAAGTTTACATTCCGTGTATTACTGATATCTTATGATGTTTCTTTTTCTGTGTGACTTACTTCAGTTAGAATCATCATACCTGAATCCACTCATTGTGCTGCTAAGGGCCTGATGACACAGATTTCATTGCTGAGTGATATTGCTTTGTAAGTAAATACCACAACTTCTTTATCCATTTTTCACTTTCTGCGATGTTGAACTTGTACTGTAAACGAGGTTCTTGTAAACAGAGGCGTCCCAAACTTTGGGGTGGCTGTGTCTTTTTGATTTTAATTTCCCTAAGCTATAGGACCATAAGTGGCAGTGCCCTAGGCTCTGTTGCTTTGTTTTTTAGATGTTTCAGGAAACACCATACACTTCTCCCAAGTGTCTGTTGGCAATTTACATCCCGCCCATCAGCATAACAAGGCTCCCAGTTCTCCATGGCCTGTCCTGCCTTTCTGGATTTTACACTTTTTTCAGATGACCCTTTTGACCGGGGGGAAGTGAGACTTCATTGTAGTGCAGATTTCCTTTGCAAGCTTGCTTGGTTGGCCAAAAAGGGCGTATGCGTTTTTTCCTGAATATATTCAGGAAAAACCGCATACGCCCTTTTTGGCCAAGTGCATCATTGTGGACGTTCTGCCTCTTTTCCTATGTTTTCAATGCAATTCCAGTCTACCTCCTGAAATCGGTTTCCTGCAATTCTGCCCCGCTTTCAAGTCCTCTTGGCAGCCTTACTTCAGTCTATTTTTGGACAATAGCTGTCATTTATAACTCTGCAGGTTTGTGAATTACAGTGCCCCTGAGCTCCTTTCTTCAACTCGCTTTCTTGTGACCTGGCCGCAACACCGCAGGATGGCTTCAGGCCCTAATCTGGTTCCGGCCCGGCATGCTGAGCCTTTGGTTAATTCCTCTTCCTGGTGGGAAATGAGAGTTAAATTTGCCCGTCCAGACACCTCCAGCTAGTCTCTCATTGGTTCTCGCTATTCCTGTTCATCTTCTGCAGAAATTGCAAACTGGGCCAAACAGGAGGTTAAAGGCGCTGACTCTCCAAGTGGGGAGAGTGTTAGTAAAGCGTCTGGAATGTTGCACCCGAGTACCAGGGGAGGAAAACTGAGACATATTTGAACACGTCTCCCGTTCACATGGTTGATCATACTTGGGTTCCACATGCATGTTTTAGCTGAAGGAAGAATACCTTAAACCTGGAGAGTTGAGACCCGTGTAATGGGTACCATGCAATATGACTTCAAAGGCTCTTCATTTGCTCACCAAACCTCTCCAATCCTATCACTGCTGCGTTTATGCCCCTGTACACATGCTTGATTCTCTTTCGGAGACATAGCAATCCATAGGTTTTAAGATACTTACTAGTCAGGTACATTCTTAGGCGTTTAATATGCGGTGTTGAGTCCATTTCGTTGAGCAAGGAGTAGCTCTTGTCTATTCCATATTTGACTTAAGGAACTTTATCTGTGCTCATTTCAATCTCTGGTTTTATGCAGCACCCCAACTCACCTTTACCCTTAAGCAAGCATAAGTTGGTTTTCTAAATTTGAGACCCTGTTCTGTTCTGTAATTCAGTTCCTGTGTAGCCAAGTTTACATTCCGTGTATTACTGATATCTTATGATGTTTCTTTTTCTGTGTGACTTACTTCAGTTAGAATCATCATACCTGAATCCACTCATTGTGCTGCTAAGGGCCTGATGACACAGATTTCATTGCTGAGTGATATTGCTTTGTAAGTAAATACCACAACTTCTTTATCCATTTTTCACTTTCTGCGATGTTGAACTTGTACTGTAAACGAGGTTCTTGTAAACAGAGGCGTCCCAAACTTTGGGGTGGCTGTGTCTTTTTTCATTTTAATTTCCCTAAGCTATAGGACCATAAGTGGCAGTGCCCTAGGCTCTGTTGCTTTGTTTTTTAGATGTTTCAGGAAACACCATACACTTCTCCCGAGTGTCTGTTGGCAATTTACATCCCGCCCATCAGCATAACAAGGCTCCCAGTTCTCCATGGCCTGTCCTGCCTTTCTGGATTTTACACTTTTTTCAGATGGCCCTTTTGACCGGGGGGAAGTGAGACTTCATTGTAGTGCAGATTTCCTTTGCAAGCTTGCTTGGTTGGCCAAAAAGGGCGTATGCGTTTTTTCCTGAATATATTCAGGAAAAAACGCATACGCCCTTTTTGGCCAAGTGCATCATTGTGGACGTTCTGCCTCTTTTCCTATGCTTTCAATGCAATTCCAGTCTACCTCCTGAAATCGGTTTCCTGCAATTCTGCCCCGCTTTCAAGTCCTCTTGGTAGCCTTACTTCAGTCTATTTTTGGACGATAGCTGTCATTTATAACTCTGCAGCTTTGTGAATTACAGTGCCCCTGAGCTCCTTTCTTCAACTCGCTTTCTTGTGACCTGGCCGCAACACCGCAGGATGGCTTCAGGCCCTAATCTGGTTCCGGCATGGCACGCTGATCCTTTGGTTATTTCCTCTTCCTGGTGGGAAATGAGAGTTAAATTTGCCCGTCCAGACACCTCCAGCTAGTCTCTCATTGGTTCTCGCTATTCCTGTTCATCTTCCGCAGAAATTGCAAACTGGGCCAAACAGGAGGTTAAAGGCCCTGACTCTCCAAGTGGGGAGAGTGTTAGTAAAGCGTCTGGAATGTTGCACCCGAGTACCAGGGGAGGAAAACTGAGACATATTTGAACACGTCTCCCGTTCACATGGTTGATCATACTTGGGTTCCACATGCATGTTTTAGCTGAAGGAAGAATACCTTAAACCTGGAGAGTTAAGCCCCGTGTAATGGGTACCATGCAATATGACTTCAAAGGGTCTTCATTTGCTCACCAAACTTCTCCAATCCTATCACTGCTGCGTTTATGCCCCTGTACACATGCTTGATTCTCTTTCAGAGACATAGCAATCCATAGGTTTTAAGATACTTACTAGTCAGGTACATTCTTAGGCGTTTAATATGCGGTGTTGAGTCCATTTCGTTGAGCAAGGAGTAGCTCTTGTCTATTCCATATTTGACTTAAGGAACTTTATCTGTGCTCATTTCAATCTCTGGTTTTATGCAGCACCCCAACTCACCTTTACCCTTAAGCAAGCATAAGTTGGTTTTCTAAATTTGAGACCCTGTTCTGTTCTGTAATTCAGTTCCTGTGTAGCCAAGTTTACATTCCGTGTATTACTGATATCTTATGATGTTTCTTTTTCTGTGTGACTTATTTCAGTTAGAATCATCATACCTGAATCCACTCATTGTGATGCTAAGGGCCTGATGACATAGATTTCATTGCTGAGTGATACTGCATTGTACGTAAGTACCACAAGTTCTTTATCCATTTTTCACTTTCTGGGATGTTGAACTTTTACTGTAAACGAGGTTCTTGTAAACAGAGCCGTTCCAAACTTTGGGGTGGCTGTGTCTTTTTGATTTTAATTTCCCTAAGCTATAGGACCATAAGTGGAAGTGCCCTAGGCTCTGTTGCTTTGTTTTTTAGATGTTTCAGGAAACACCATACACTTCTCCCAAGTGTCTGTTGGCAATTTACATCCCGCCCATCAGCATAACAAGGCTCCCAGTTCTCAATGGCCTGTTGCCTTTCTGGATTTTACACTTTTTTCAGATGGCCCTTTTGACCGGGGGGGAAGTGAGACTTCATTGTAGTGCAGATTTCCTTTGCAAGCTTGCTTGGTTGGCCAAAAAGGGCGTATGCGTTTTTTCCTGAATATATTCAGGAAAAAACGCATACGCCCTTTTTGGCCAAGTGCATCATTGTGGACGTTCTGCCTCTTTTCCTATGCTTTCAATGCAATTCCAGTCTACCTCCTGAAATCGGTTTCCTGCAATTCTGCCCCGCTTTCAAGTCCTCTTGGCAGCCTTACCTCAGTATATTTTTGGATGATAGCTGTCATTTATAACTCTGCAGGTTTGTGAATTACAGTGCCCCTGAGCTCCTTTCTTCAACTCGCTTTCTTGTGAGCTGGCCGCAACACCGCAGGATGGCTTCAGGCCCTAATCTGCTACCGGCACGGCACGCTGAGCCTTTGGTTATTTCTTCTTCCTGGTGGGAAATGAGAGTTAAATTTGCCCGTCCAGACACCTCCAGCTAGTCTCTCATTGGTTCTCGCTATTCCTGTTCATCTTCCGAAGAAATTGCAAACTGGGCCAAACAGGAGGTTAAAGGCGCTGACTCTCCAAGTGGGGAGAGTGTTAGTAAAGCGTCTGGAATGTTGCACCCGAGTACCAGGGGAGGAAAACTGAGACATATTTGAACACGTCTCCCGTTCACATGGTTGATCATACTTGGGTTCCACATGCATGTTTTAGCTGAAGGAAGAATACCTTAAACCTGGAGAGTTAAGACCCGTGTAATGGGTACCATGCAATATGACTTCAAAGGGTCTTCATTTGCTCACCAAACCTCTCCAATCCTATCACTGCTGCGTTTATGCCCCTGTACACATGCTTGATTCTCTTTCGGAGACATAGCAATCCATAGGTTTTAAGATACTTACTAGTCAGGTACATTCTTAGGCGTTTAATATGCGGTAATGAGTCCATTTCGTTGAGCAAGGAGTAGCTCTTGTCTATTCCATATTTGACTTAAGGAACTTTATCTGTGCTCATTTCAATCTCTGGTTTTATGCAGCACCCCAACTCACCTTTACCCTTAAGCAAGCATAAGTTGGTTTTCTAAATTTGAGACCCTGTTCTGTTCTGTAATTCAGTTCCTGTGTAGCCAAGTTTACATTCCGTGTATTACTGATATCTTATGATGTTTCTTTTTCTGTGTGACTTACTTCAGTTAGAATCATCATACCTGAATCCACTCATTGTGCTGCTAAGGGCCTGATGACACAGATTTCATTGCTGAGTGATATTGCTTTGTAAGTAAATACCACAACTTCTTTATCCATTTTTCACTTTCTGCGATGTTGAACTTGTACTGTAAACGAGGTTCTTGTAAACAGAGGCGTCCCAAACTTTGGGGTGGCTGTGTCTTTTTGATTTTAATTTCCCTAAGCTATAGGACCATAAGTGGCAGTGCCCTAGGCTCTGTTGCTTTGTTTTTTAGATGTTTCAGGAAACACCATACACTTCTCCCGAGTGTCTGTTGGCAATTTACATCCCGCCCATCAGCATAACAAGGCTCCCAGTTCTCCATGGCCTGTCCTGCCTTTCTGGATTTTACACTTTTTTCAGATGACCCTTTTGACCGGGGGGAAGTGAGACTTCATTGTAGTGCAGATTTCCTTTGCAAGCTTGCTTGGTTGGCCAAAAAGGGCGTATGCGTTTTTTCCTGAATATATTCAGGAAAAACCGCATACGCCCTTTTTGGCCAAGTGCATCATTGTGGACGGTCTGCCTCTTTTCCTATGTTTTCAATGCAATTCCAGTCTACCTCCTGAAATCGGTTTCCTGCAATTCTGCCCCGCTTTCAAGTCCTCTTGGCAGCCTTACTTCAGTCTATTTTTGGACAATAGCTGTCATTTATAACTCTGCAGGTTTGTGAATTACAGTGCCCCTGAGCTCCTTTCTTCAACTCGCTTTCTTGTGACCTGGCCGCAACACCGCAGGATGGCTTCAGGCCCTAATCTGGTTCCGGCCCGGCATGCTGAGCCTTTGGTTAATTCCTCTTCCTGGTGGGAAATGAGAGTTAAATTTGCCCGTCCAGACACCTCCAGCTAGTCTCTCATTGGTTCTCGCTATTCCTGTTCATCTTCTGCAGAAATTGCAAACTGGGCCAAACAGGAGGTTAAAGGCGCTGACTCTCCAAGTGGGGAGAGTGTTAGTAAAGCGTCTGGAATGTTGCACCCGAGTACCAGGGGAGGAAAACTGAGACATATTTGAACACGTCTCCCGTTCACATGGTTGATCATACTTGGGTTCCACATGCATGTTTTAGCTGAAGGAAGAATACCTTAAACCTGGAGAGTTGAGACCCGTGTAATGGGTACCATGCAATATGACTTCAAAGGCTCTTCATTTGCTCACCAAACCTCTCCAATCCTATCACTGCTGCGTTTATGCCCCTGTACACATGCTTGATTCTCTTTCGGAGACATAGCAATCCATAGGTTTTAAGATACTTACTAGTCAGGTACATTCTTAGGCGTTTAATATGCGGTGTTGAGTCCATTTCGTTGAGCAAGGAGTAGCTCTTGTCTATTCCATATTTGACTTAAGGAACTTTATCTGTGCTCATTTCAATCTCTGGTTTTATGCAGCACCCCAACTCACCTTTACCCTTAAGCAAGCATAAGTTGGTTTTCTAAATTTGAGACCCTGTTCTGTTCTGTAATTCAGTTCCTGTGTAGCCAAGTTTACATTCCGTGTATTACTGATATCTTATGATGTTTCTTTTTCTGTGTGACTTACTTCAGTTAGAATCATCATACCTGAATCCACTCATTGTGCTGCTAAGGGCCTGATGACACAGATTTCATTGCTGAGTGATATTGCTTTGTAAGTAAATACCACAACTTCTTTATCCATTTTTCACTTTCTGCGATGTTGAACTTGTACTGTAAACGAGGTTCTTGTAAACAGAGGCGTCCCAAACTTTGGGGTGGCTGTGTCTTTTTTCATTTTAATTTCCCTAAGCTATAGGACCATAAGTGGCAGTGCCCTAGGCTCTGTTGCTTTGTTTTTTAGATGTTTCAGGAAACACCATACACTTCTCCCGAGTGTCTGTTGGCAATTTACATCCCGCCCATCAGCATAACAAGGCTCCCAGTTCTCCATGGCCTGTCCTGCCTTTCTGGATTTTACACTTTTTTCAGATGGCCCTTTTGACCGGGGGGAAGTGAGACTTCATTGTAGTGCAGATTTCCTTTGCAAGCTTGCTTGGTTGGCCAAAAAGGGCGTATGCGTTTTTTCCTGAATATATTCAGGAAAAAACGCATACGCCCTTTTTGGCCAAGTGCATCATTGTGGACGTTCTGCCTCTTTTCCTATGCTTTCAATGCAATTCCAGTCTACCTCCTGAAATCGGTTTCCTGCAATTCTGCCCCGCTTTCAAGTCCTCTTGGCAGCCTTACTTCAGTCTATTTTTGGACGATAGCTGTCATTTATAACTCTGCAGCTTTGTGAATTACAGTGCCCCTGAGCTCCTTTCTTCAACTCGCTTTCTTGTGACCTGGCCGCAACACCGCAGGATGGCTTCAGGCCCTAATCTGGTTCCGGCATGGCACGCTGATCCTTTGGTTATTTCCTCTTCCTGGTGGGAAATGAGAGTTAAATTTGCCCGTCCAGACACCTCCAGCTAGTCTCTCATTGGTTCTCGCTATTCCTGTTCATCTTCCGCAGAAATTGCAAACTGGGCCAAACAGGAGGTTAAAGGCGCTGACTCTCCAAGTGGGGAGAGTGTTAGTAAAGCGTCTGGAATGTTGCACCCGAGTACCAGGGGAGGAAAACTGAGACATATTTGAACACGTCTCCCGTTCACATGGTTGATCATACTTGGGTTCCACATGCATGTTTTAGCTGAAGGAAGAATACCTTAAACCTGGAGAGTTAAGCCCCGTGGAATGGGTACCATGCAATATGACTTCAAAGGGTCTTCATTTGCTCACCAAACTTCTCCAATCCTATCACTGCTGCGTTTATGCCCCTGTACACATGCTTGATTCTCTTTCAGAGACATAGCAATCCATAGGTTTTAAGATACTTACTAGTCAGGTACATTCTTAGGCGTTTAATATGCGGTGTTGAGTCCATTTCGTTGAGCAAGGAGTAGCTCTTGTCTATTCCATATTTGACTTAAGGAACTTTATCTGTGCTCATTTCAATCTCTGGTTTTATGCAGCACCCCAACTCACCTTTACCCTTAAGCAAGCATAAGTTGGTTTTCTAAATTTGAGACCCTGTTCTGTTCTGTAATTCAGTTCCTGTGTAGCCAAGTTTACATTCCGTGTATTACTGATATCTTATGATGTTTCTTTTTCTGTGTGACTTATTTCAGTTAGAATCATCATACCTGAATCCACTCATTGTGATGCTAAGGGCCTGATGACATAGATTTCATTGCTGAGTGATACTGCATTGTACGTAAGTACCACAAGTTCTTTATCCATTTTTCACTTTCTGGGATGTTGAACTTTTACTGTAAACGAGGTTCTTGTAAACAGAGCCGTTCCAAACTTTGGGGTGGCTGTGTCTTTTTGATTTTAATTTCCCTAAGCTATAGGACCATAAGTGGAAGTGCCCTAGGCTCTGTTGCTTTGTTTTTTAGATGTTTCAGGAAACACCATACACTTCTCCCAAGTGTCTGTTGGCAATTTACATCCCGCCCATCAGCATAACAAGGCTCCCAGTTCTCAATGGCCTGTTGCCTTTCTGGATTTTACACTTTTTTCAGATGGCCCTTTTGACCGGGGGGGAAGTGAGACTTCATTGTAGTGCAGATTTCCTTTGCAAGCTTGCTTGGTTGGCCAAAAAGGGCGTATGCGTTTTTTCCTGAATATATTCAGGAAAAAACGCATACGCCCTTTTTGGCCAAGTGCATCATTGTGGACGTTCTGCCTCTTTTCCTATGCTTTCAATGCAATTCCAGTCTACCTCCTGAAATCGGTTTCCTGCAATTCTGCCCCGCTTTGAAGTCCTCTTGGCAGCCTTACTTCAGTCTATTTTTGGACGATAGCTGTCATTTATAACTCTGCAGGTTTGTGAATTACAGTGCCCCTGAGCTCCTTTCTTCAACTCGCTTTCTTGTGACCTGGCCGCAACACCGCAGGATGGCTTCAGGCCCTAATCTGGTTCCGGCACGGCACGCTGAGCCTTTGGTTAATTCCTCTTCCTGGTGGGAAATGAGAGTTAAATTTGCCCGTCCAGACACCTCCAGCTAGTCTCTCATTGGTTCTCACTATTCCTGTTCATCTTCCGCAGAAATTGCAAACTGGGTCAAACAGGAGGTTAAAGGGACTGACTCTCCAAGTGGGGAGAGTGTTAGTAAAGCGTCTGGAATGTTGGACCCAAGTACCAGCGTACGAAAACTGAGACATATTTGAACACGTCTCCCGATCACATGGTTGATCATACTCTAGGTTCCACATGCATGTTTTAGCTGAAGGAAGAATACCTTAAACCTGGGTAGTTGAAACCCGTGGAATGGGTACCATGCAATATGACTTCAAAGGGTCTTCATTTGCTCACCGAACCTCTCCAATCCTATCACTGCTGTGTTTATGCCCCTGTACACATGCTTGATTCTCTTTCGGAGACATAGCAATCCATAGGTTTTAAGATACTTACAAGTCAGGTACATTCTTAGGCGTTTAATATGCGGTGTTGAGTCCATTTTGTTGAGCAAGGAGTAGCTCTTGTCTATTCCATATTTGGCTTAAGGAACTTTATCTGTGCTCATTTCAATCTCTGGTTTTATGCAGCACCCCAACTCACCTTTCCCCTTAAGGAAGCATAAGTTGGTTTTCTAAATTTGAGACCCTGTTCTGTTCTGTAATTCAGTTCCTGTGTAGCCAAGTTTACATTCCGTGTATTACTGATATCTTATGATGTTTCTTTTTCTGTGTGACTTATTTCAGTTAGAATCATCATACCTGAATCCACTCATTGTGCTGCTAAGGGCCTGATGACACAGATTTCATTGCTGAGTGATATTGCTTTGTAAGTAAATACCACAACTTCTTTATCCATTTTTCACTTTCTGCGATGTTGAACTTGTACTGTAAACGAGGTTCTTGTAAACAGAGCCGTTCCAAACTTTGGGGTGGCTGTGTCTTTTTGATTTTAATTTCCCTAAGCTATAGGACCATAAGTGGAAGTGCCCTAGGCTCTGTTGCTTTGTTTTTTAGATGTTTCAGGAAACACCATACACTTCTCCCAGGTGTCTGTTGGCAATTTACATCCCGCCAATCAGCATAACAAGGCTCCCAGTTCTCCATGGCCTGTCCTGCCTTTCTGGATTTTACACTTTTTTCAGATGGCCCTTTTGACCGAGGGGAAGTGAGACTTCATTGTAGTGCAGATTTCCTTTGCAAGCTTGCTTGGTTGGCCAAAAAGGGCGTATGCGTTTTTTCCTGAATTTATTTTTGGCCAAGTGCATCATTGTGGACGTTCTGCCTCTTTTCCTATGCTTTCAATGCAATTCCAGTCTACCTCCTGAAATCGGTTTCCTGCAATTCTGCCCCGCTTTCAAGTCCTCTTGGCAGCCTTACTTCAGTCTATTTTTGGACGATAGCTGTCATTTATAACTCTGCAGGTTTGTGAATTACAGTGCCCCTGAGCTCCTTTCTTCAACTCGCTTTCTTTTGAGCTGGCCGCAACACCGCAGGATGGCTTCAGGCCCTAATCTGGTTCCGGTACGGCACGCTGAGCCTTTGGTTATTTCCTCTTCCTGGTGGGAAATGAGAGTTAAATTTGCCCGTCCAGACACCTCCAGCTAGCCTCTCATTGGTTCTCGCTATTCCTGTTCATCTTCCGCAGAAATTGCAAACTGGACCAAACAGGAGGTTAAAGGCGCTGACTCTCCAAGTGGGGAGAGTGTTAGTAAAGCGTCTGGAATGTTGCACCCGAGTACCAGGGGAGGAAAACTGAGACATATTTGAACACGTCTCCCGTTCACATGGTTGATCATACTTGGGTTCCACATGCATGTTTTAGCTGAAGGAAGAATACCTTAAACCTGGGTAGTTGAAACCCGTGGAATGGGTACCATGCAATATGACTTCAAAGGGTCTTCATTTGCTCACCGAACCTCTCCAATCCTATCACTGCTGCGTTTATGCCCCTGTACACATGCTTGATTCTCTTTCGGAGACATAGCAATCCATAGGTTTTAAGATACTTACTAGTCAGGTACATTCTTAGGCGTTTAATATGCGGTGTTGAGTCCATTTCGTTGAGCAAGGAGTAGCTCTTGTCTATTCCATATTTGGCTTAAGGAACTTTATCTGTGCTCATTTCAATCTCTGGTTTTATGCAGCACCCCAACTCACCTTTCCCCTTAAGCAAGCATAAGTTGGTTTTCTAAATTTGAGACACTGTTCTGTTTTGGAATTCAGTTCCTGTGTAGCCAAGTTTACATTCCGTGTATTAGTGATATCTTATGATGTTTCTTTTTCTGTGTGACTTATTTCAGTTAGAATCATCGTACCTGAATCCACTCATTGTGCTGCTAAGGGCCTGAAGACACAGATTTCATTGCTGAGTGATATTGATTTGTAAGTAAATACCACAACTTCTTTATCCATTTTTCTCTTTCTGCGATGTTGAACTTGTAGTGTAAACGAGGTTCTTGTAAACAGAGCCGTTCCAAACTTTGGGGTGGCGGTGTCTTTTTGATTTTAATTTCCCTAAGCTATAGGACCATAAGTGGAAGTGCCCTAGGTTCTGTTGCTTTGTTTTTTACATGTTTCAGGAAACACCATACACTTCTCCCGAGTGGTTGTTGGCAATTTACATCCCGCCCATCAGCATAACAAGGCTCCCAGTTCTCCATGGCCTGTCTTGTCTTTCTGGATTTTATACTTATTTCAGATGGCCCTTTTGACCGGGGGGAAGTGAGACTTCATTGTAGTGCAGATTTCCTTTGCAAGCTTGCTTGGTTGGCCAAAAAGGGCGTATGCGTTTTTTCCTGAATATATTCAGGAAAAAACGCATACGCCCTTTTTGGCCAAGTGCATCATTGTGGACGTTCTGCCTCTTTTCCTATGCTTTCAATGCAATTCCAGTCTACCTCCTGAAATCGGTTTCCTGCAATTCTGCCCCGCTTTCAAGTCCTCTTGGCAGCCTTACTTCAGTCTATTTTTGGACGATAGCTGTCATTTATAACTCTGCAGGTTTGTGAATTACAGTGCCCCTGAGCTCCTTTCTTCAACTCGCTTTCTTGTGACCTGGCCGCAACCCCGCAGGATGGCTTCAGGCCCTAATCTGGTTCTGGCACGGCACGCTGAGGCTTTGGTTAATTCCTCTTCCTGGTGGGAAATGAGAGTTAAATTTGCCCGTCCAGACACCTCCAGCTAGTCTCTCATTGGTTCTCGCTATTCCTGTTCATCTTCCGCAGAAATTGCAAACTGGGCCAAACAGGAGGTTAAAGGGACTGACTCTCCAAGTCGGGAGAGTGTTAGTAAAGCGTCTGGAATGTTGCACCCGAGTACCAGGGTACGAAAACTGAGACATATTTGAACACGTCTCCCGATCACATGGTTGATCATACTCTAGGTTCCACATGCATGTTTTAGCTGAAGGAAGAATACATTAAACATGGAGGGTTGAGACCCGTGTAATGCGTACCATGCAATATGACTTCAAAGGGTCTTCATTTGCTCACCGAACCTCTCCAATCCTATCACTGCTGCGTTTATGCCCCTGTACACATGCTTGATTCTCTTTCGGAGACATAGCAATCCATAGGTTTTAAGATACTTACTAGTCAGGTACATTCTTAGGCGTTTAATATGCGGTGTTGAGTCCATTTCGTTGAGCAAGGAGTAGCTCTTGTCTATTCCATATTTGGCTTAAGGAACTTTATCTGTGCTCATTTCAATCTCTGGTTTTATGCAGCACCCCAACTCACCTTTACCCTTAAGCAAGCATAAGTTGGTTTTCTAAATTTGAGACCCTGTTCTGTTCTGTAATTCAGTTCCTGTGTAGCCAAGTTTACATTCCGTGTATTACTGATATCTTATGATGTTTCTTTTCTGTGTGACTTATTTCAGTTAGAATGATCATACCTGAATCCACTCATTGTGCTGCTAAGGGCCTGATGACGCAGATTTCATTGCTGAGTGATATTGCTTTGTAAGTAAATACCACAACTTCTTTATCCATTTTTCACTTTCTGCGATGTTGAACTTGTACTGTAAGCGAGGTTCTTGTAAACAGAGCTGTTCCAAACTTTGGGGTGGCTGTGTCTTTTTGATTTTAATTTCCCTAAGCTATAGGACCATAAGTGGAAGTGCCCTAGGTTCTGTTGCTTTGTTTTTTAGATGTTTCAGGAAACACCATACACTTCTCCCGAGTGGTTGTTGGCAATTTACATCCCGCCCATCAGCATAACAAGGCTCCCAGTTCTCCATGGCCTGTCCTGCCTTTCTGGATTTTACACTTTTTTCAGATGGCCCTTTTGACCGGGGGGAAGTGAGACTTCATTGTAGTGCAGATTTCCTTTGCAAACTTGCTTGGTTGGCCAAAAAGGGCGTATGCGTTTTTTCCTGAATATATTCAGGAAAAAACGCATACGCCCTTTTTGGCCAAGTGCATCATTGTGGACGTTCTGCCTCTTTTCCTATGCTTTCAATGCAATTCCAGTCTACCTCCTGAAATCGGTTTCCTGCAATTCTGCCCCGCTTTCAAGTCCTCTTGGCAGCCTTACTTCAGTCTATTTTTGGACGATAGCTGTCATTTATAACTCTGCAGGTTTGTGAATTACAGTGCCCCTGAGCTCCTTTCTTCAACTCGCTTTCTTGTGACCTGGCCGCAACACCGCAGGATGGCTTCAGGCCCTAATCTGGTTCCGGCATGGCACGCTGAGCCTTTGGTTATTTCCTCTTCCTGGTGGGAAATGAGAGTTAAATTTGCCCGTCCAGACACCTCCAGCTAGCCTCTCATTGGTTCTCGCTATTCCTGTTCATCTTCCGCAGAAATTGCAAACTGGGCCAAACAGGAGGTTAAAGGCGCTGACTCTCCAAGTGGGGAGAGTGTTAGTAAAGCATCTGGAATTTTGCACCCGAGTACCAGGGGAGGAAAACTGAGACATATTTGAACACGTCTCCCATTCACATGGTTGATCATACTTGGGTTCCACATGCATGTTTTAGCTGAAGGAAGAATACCTTAAACCTGGAGAGTTGAGACCCGTGTAATGGGTACCATGCAATATGACTTCAAAGGGTCTTCATTTGCTCACCGAACCTCTCCAATCCTATCACTGCTGCGTTTATGCCCCTGTACACATGCTTGATTCTCTTTCGGAGACATAGCAATCCATAGGTTTTACGATACTTACTAGTCAGGTACATTCTTAGGCGTTTAATATGCGGTGTTGAGTCCATTTCGTTGAGCAAGGAGTAGCTCTTGTCTATTCCATATTTGACATAAGGAACTTTATCTGTGCTCATTTCAATCTCTGGTTTTATGCAGCACCCCAACTCACCTTTACCCTTAAGCAAGCATAAGTTGGTTTTCTAAATTTGAGACCCTGTTCTGTTCTGTAATTCAGTTCCTGTGTAGCCAAGTTTACATTCCGTGTATTACTGATATCTTATGATGTTTCTTTTTCTGTGTGACTTATTTCAGTTAGAATCATCATACCTAAATCCACTCATTGTGATGCTAAGGGCCTGATGACATAGATTTCATTGCTGAATGATATTGCTTTGTAAGTAAATACCACAACTTCTTTATCCATTTTTCACTTTCTGCGATGTTGAACTTGTACTGTAAACGAGGTTCTTGAAAACAGAGTCGTCCCAAACTTTGGGGTGGCTGTGTCTTTTTTATTTTAATTTCCCTAAGCTATAGGACCATAAGTGGCAGTGCCCTAGGCTCTGTTGCTTTGTTTTTTAGATGTTTCAGGAAACACCATACACTTATCCCAAGTGTCTGTTGGCAATTTACATCCCGCCCATCAGCATAACAAGGCTCCCAGTTCTCCATGGCCTGTCCTGCCTTTCTGGATTTTACACTTTTTTCAGATGGCCCTTTTGACCGGGGGGAAGTGAGACTTCATTGTAGTGCAGATTTCCTTTGCAAGCTTGCTTGGTTGGCCAAAAAGGGCGTATGCGTTTTTTCCTGAATATATTCAGGAAAAAACGCATACGCCCTTTTTGGCCAAGTGCATCATTGTGGACGTTCTGCCTCTTTTCCTATGCTTTCAATGCAATTTCAGTCTACCTCCTGAAATCGGTTTCCTGCAATTCTGCCCCGCTTTCAAGTCCTCTTGGCAGCCTTACTTCAGTCTATTTTTGGACGATAGCTGTCATTTATAACTCTGCAGGTTTGTGAATTACAGTGCCCCTGAGCTCCTTTCTTCAACTCGCTTTCTTGTGACCTGGCCGCAACACCGCAGGATGGCTTCAGGCCCTAATCTGGTTCCGGCCCGGCATGCTGAGCCTTTGGTTAATTCCTCTTCCTGGTGGGAAATGAGAGTTAAATTTGCCCGTCCAGACACCTCCAGCTAGCCTCTCATTGGTTCTCGCTATTCCTGTTCATCTTCCGCAGAAATTGCAAACTGGGCCAAACAGGAGGTTAAAGGGACTGACTCTCCAAGTGGGGAGAGTGTTAGTAAAGCGTCTGGAATGTTGCACCCGAGTACCAGGGGAGGAAAACTGAGACATATTTGAACACGTCTCCCGATCACATGGTTGATCATACTCTAGGTTCCACATGCATGTTTTAGCTGAAGGAAGAATACCTGAAACCTGGGTAGTTGAAACCCTTGGAATGGGTACCATGCAATATGACTTCAAAGGGTCTTCATTTGCTCACCGAACCTCTCCAATCCTATCACTGCTGCGTTTATGCCCCTGTACACATGCTTGATTCTCTTTCGGAGACATAGCAATCCATAGGTTTTAAGATACTTACAAGTCAGGTACATTCTTAGGCGTTTAATATGCGGTGTTGAGTCCATTTCGTTGAGCAAGGAGTAGCTCTTGTCTATTCCATATTTGGCTTAAGGAACTTTATCTGTGCTCATTTCAATCTCTGGTTTTATGCAGCACCCCAACTCACCTTTAC
Source organism: Stenella coeruleoalba (assembly GCF_951394435.1). NCBI lineage: Eukaryota > Metazoa > Chordata > Mammalia > Artiodactyla > Delphinidae > Stenella > Stenella coeruleoalba. Next base: position 678,175 of record NW_027646015.1, on the reverse strand, counting down.
CCTTAAGCAAGCATAAGTTGTTTTTCTAAATTTGAGACCCTGTTCTGTTCTGTAATTCAGTTCCTGTGTAGCCAAGTTTACATTCCGTGTATTAGTGATATCTTATGATGTTTCTTTTTCTGTGTGACTTATTTCAGTTAGAATCATCATACCTGAATCCACTCATTGTTCTGCTAAGGGCCTGATGACATAGATTTCATTGCTGAGTGATATTGCTTTGTAAGTGAATACCACAACTTCTTTATCCATTTTTCACTTTCTGTGATGTTGAACTTGTACTGTAAACGAGGTTCTTGTAAACAGAGCCGTTCCAAACATTGGGGTGGCGGTGTCTTTTTGATTTTAATTTCCCTAAGCTATAGGACCATAAGTGGAAGTGCCCTAGGCTCTGTTGCTTTGTTTTTTAGATGTTTCAGGAAACACCATACACTTCTCCCGAGTGTCTGTTGGCAATTTACATCCCGCCCTTCAGCATAACAAGGCTCCCAGTTCTCAATGGCCTGTTGCCTTTCTGGATTTTACACTTTTTTCAGATGGCCCTTTTGACCGGGGGGAAGTGAGACTTCATTGTAGTGCAGATTTCCTTTGCAAGCTTGCTTGGTTGGCCAAAAAGGGCGTATGCGTTTTTTCCTGAATATATTCAGGAAAAAACGCATACGTCCTTTTTGGCCAAGTGCATCATTGTGGACGTTCTGCCTCTTTTCCTATGCTTTCAATGCAATTCCAGTCTACCTCCTGAAATCGGTTTCCTGCAATTCTGCCCCGCTTTCAAGTCCTCTTGGCAGCCTTACTTCAGTCTATTTTTGGACGATAGCTGTCATTTATAACTCTGCAGGTTTGTGAATTACAGTGCCCCTGAGCTCCTTTCTTCAACTCGCTTTCTTGTGACCTGGCCGCAACACCGCAGGATGGCTTCAGGCCCTAATCTGGTTCCGGCACGGCACGCTGAGCCTTTGGTTATTTCCTCTTCCTGGTGGGAAATGAGAGTTAAATTTGCCCGTCCAGACACCTCCAGCTAGTCTCTCATTGGTTCTCGCTATTCCTGTTCATCTTCCGCAGAAATTGCAAACTGGGCCAAACAGGAGGTTAAAGGCGCTGACTCTCCAAGTGGGGAGAGTGTTAGTAAAGCGTCTGGAATGTTGCACCCGAGTACCAGGGGAGGAAAACTGAGACATATTTGAACACGTCTCCCGTTCACATGGTTGATCATACTTGGGTTCCACATGCATGTTTTAGCTGAAGGAAGAATACCTTAAACCTGGAGAGTTGAGACCCGTGTAATGGGTACCATGCAATATGACTTCAAAGGGTCTTCATTTGCTCACCGAACCTCTCCAATCCTATCACTGCTGCGTTTATGCCCCTGTACACATGCTTGATTCTCTTTCGGAGACATAGCAATCCATAGGTTTTAAGATACTTACTAGTCAGGTACATTCTTAGGCGTTTAATATGCGGTGTTGAGTCCATTTCGTTGAGCAAGGAGTAGCTCTTGTCTATTCCATATTTGGCTTAAGGAACTTTATCTGTGCTCATTTCAATCTCTGGTTTTATGCAGCACCCCAACTCACCTTTCCCCTTAAGCAAGCATAAGTTGGTTTTCTAAATTTGAGACCCTGTTCTGTTTTGGAATTCAGTTCCTGTGTAGCCACGTTTACATTCCGTGTATTAGTGATATCTTATGATGTTTCTTTTTCTGTGTGACTTATTTCAGTTAGAATCATCGTACCTGAATCTACTCATTATGCTGCTACGGGCCTGATGACATAGATTTCATTGCTGAGTGATACTGCATTGTACGTAAGTACCACAAGTTCTTTATCCATTTTTCACTTTCTGCGATGTTGAACTTGTACTGTAAACGAGGTTCTTGTAAACAGAGGCGTCCCAAACTTTGGGGTGGCTGTGTCTTTTTGATTTTAATTTCCCTAAGCTATAGGACCATAAGTGGAAGTGCCCTAGGCTCTGTTGCGTTGTTTTTTAGATGTTTCAGGAAACACCATACACTTCTCCCGAGTGTCTGTTGGCAATTTACATCCCGCCCATCAGCATAACAAGGCTCCCAGTTCTCCATGGCCTGTTGCCTTTCTGGATTTTACACTTTTTTCAGATGGCCCTTTTGACCGGGGGGAAGTGAGACTTCATTGTAGTGCAGATTTCCTTTGCAAGCTTGCTTGGTTGGCCAAAAAGTGCGTATGCGTTTTTTCCTGAATTCAGGAAAAAACGCATATGCCCTTTTTGGCCAAGTGCATCATTGTGGACGTTCTGCCTCTTTTCCTATGCTTTCAGTGCAATTCCAGTCTACCTCCTGAAATCGGTTTCCTGCAATTCTGCCCTGCTTTCAAGTCCTCTTGGCAGCCTTACTTCAGTCTATTTTTGGACGATAGCTGTCATTTATAACTCTGCAGGTTTGTGAATTACAGTGCCCCTGAGCTCCTTTCTTCAACTCGCTTTCTTGTGACCTGGCCGCAACACCGCAGGATGGCTTCAGGCCCTAATCTGGTTCCGGCACGGCACGCTGAGCCTTTGGTTAATTCCTCTTCCTGGTGGGAAATGAGAGTTAAATTTGCCCGTCCAGACACCTCCAGCTAGTCTCTCATTGGTTCTCGCTATTCCTGTTCATCTTCCGCAGAAATTGCAAACTGGGCCAAACAGGAGGTTAAAGACACTGACTCTCCAAGTCGGGAGAGTGTTAGTAAAGCGTCTGGAATGTTGCACCCGAGTACCAGGGTACGAAAACTGAGACATATTTGAACACGTCTCCCGATCACATGGTTGATCATACTCTGGGTTCCACATGCATGTTTTAGCTGAAGGAAGAATACCTAAAACCTGGGTATTTGAAACCCGTGGAATGGGTACCATGCAATATGACTTCAAAGGGTCTTCATTTGCTCACCGAACCTCTCCAATCCTATCACTGCTGCGTTTATGTCCCTGTACACATGCTTGATTCTCTTTCAGAGACATAGCAATCCATAGGTTTTAAGATACTTACTAGTCAGGTACATTCTTAGGCGTTTAATATGCGGTGTTGAGTCCATTTCGTTGAGCAAGGAGTAGCTCTTGTCTATTCCATATTTGGCTTAAGGAACTTTATCTGTGCTCATTTCAATCTCTGGTTTTATGCAGCACCCCAACTCACCTTTCCCCTTAAGCAAGCATAAGTTGGTTTTCTAAATTTGAGACCCTGTCCTGTTCTGTAATTCAGTTCCTGTGTAGCCAAGTTTACATTCCATGTATTACTGATATCTTATGATGTTTCTTTTTCTGTGTGACTTATTTCAGTTAGAATCATCATACCTGAATCCACTCATTGTGCTGCTAAGGGCCTGATGACACAGATTTCATTGCTGAGTGATATTGCTTTGTAAGTAAATACCACAACTTCTTTATCCATTCTTCACTTTCTGCGATGTTGAACTTATACTGTAAACGAGGTTCTTGTAAACAGAGGCGTCCCAAACTTTGGGGTGGCTGTGTCTTTTTGATTTTAATTTCCCTAAGCTATAGGACCATAAGTGGCAGTGCCCTAGGCTCTGTTGCTTTGTTTTTTAGATATTTCAGGAAACACCATAACACTTCTCCCGAGTGTCTGTTGGCAATTTACATCCCGCCCATCAGCATAACAAGGCTCCCAGTTCTCCATGGCCTGTCCTGTCTTTCTGGATTTTACACTTTTTTCAGATGGCTCTTTTGACCGGGGGGAAGTGAGACTTCATTGTAGTGCAGATTTCCTTTGCAAGCTTGCTTGGTTGGCCAAAAAGGGCGTATGCATTTTTTCCTGAATATATTCAGGATAAAACGCATACGCCCTTTTTGGCCAAGTGCATCATTGTGGACGTTCTGCCTCTTTTCCTATGCTTTCAATGCAATTCCAGTCTACCTCCTGAAATCGGTTTCCTGCAATTCTGCCCCGCTTTCAAGTCCTCTTGGCAGCCTTACTTCAGTCTATTTTTGGACGATAGCTGTCATTTATAACTCTGCAGGTTTGTGAATTACAGTGCCCCTGAGCTCCTTTCTTCAACTCGCTTTCTTGTGACCTGGCCGCAACACCGCAGGATGGCTTCAGGCCCTAATCTGGTTCCGGCACGGCATGCTGAGCCTTTGGTTAATTCCTCTTCCTGGTGGGAAATGAGAGTTAAATTTGCCCGTCCAGACACCTCCAGCTAGCCTCTCATTGGCTCTCGCTATTCCTGTTCATCTTCCGCAGAAATTGCAAACTGGGCCAAACAGGAGGTTAAAGGGACTGACTCTCCAAGTGGGGAGAGTGTTAGTAAAGCGTCTGGAATGTTGCACCCGAGTACAAGGGGAGGAAAACTGAGACATATTTGAACACGTCTCCCGATCACATGGTTGATCATACTCTAGGTTCCACATGCATGTTTTAGCTGAAGGAAGAATACCTTAAACCTGGGTAGTTCAAACCCGTGGAATGGGTACCATGCAATATGACTTCAAAGGGTCTTCATTTGCTCACCGAACCTCTCCAATCCTATCACTGCTGCGTTTATGCCCCTGTACACATGCTTGATTCTCTTTCGGAGACATAGCAATCCATAGGTTTTAAGATACTTACAAGTCAGGTACATTCTTAGGCGTTTAATATGCGGTGTTGAGTCCATTTCATTGAGCAAGGAGTAGCTCTTGTCTATTCCATATTTGGCTTAAGGAACTTTATCTGTGCTCATTTCAATCTCTGGTTTTATGCAGCACCCCAACTCACCTTTACCCTTAAGCATGCATAAGTTGTTTTTCTAAATTTGAGACCCTGTTCTGTTCTGTAATTCAGTTCCTGTGTAGCCAAGTTTACATTCCGTGTAGTACTGATATCTTATGATGTTTCTTTTTCTGTGTGACTTATTTCAGTTAGAATCATCATACCTGAATCCACTCATTGTGCTGCTAAGGGCCTGATGACATAGATTTCATTGCTGAGTGATATTGCTTTGTAAGTGAATACCACAACTTCTTTATCCATTTTTCACTTTCTGCGATGTTGAACTTGTACTGTAAACGAGGTTCTTGTAAACAGAGCCGTTCCAAACTTTGGGGTGGCTGTGTCTTTTTGATTTTAATTTCCCTAAGCTATAGGACCATAAGTGGAAGTGCCCTAGGCTCTGTTGCTTTGTTTTTTAGATGTTTCAGGAAACACCATACACTTCTCCCAAGTGTCAGTTGGCAATTTACATCCCACCCATCAGCATAACAAGGCTCCCAGTTCTCAATGGCCTGTTGCCTTTCTGGATTTTACACTTTTTTCAGATGGCCCTTTTGACCGGGGGGAAGTGAGACTTCATTGTAGTGCAGATTTCCTTTGCAAGCTTGCTTGGTTGGCCAAAAAGGGCGTATGCGTTTTTTCCTGAATATATTCAGGAAAAAACGCATACGCCCTTTTTGGCCAAGTGCATCATTGTGGACGTTCTGCCTCTTTTCCTATGCTTTCAATGCAATTCCAGTCTACCTCCTGAAATCGGTTTCCTGCAATTCTGCCCCGCTTTCAAGTCCTCTTGGCAGCCTTACTTCAGTCTATTTTTGGACGATAGCTGTCATTTATAACTCTGCAGGTTTGTGAATTACAGTGCCCCTGAGCTCCTTTCTTCAACTCGCTTTCTTGTGACCTGGCCGCAACACCGCAGGATGGCTTCAGGCCCTAATCTGGTTCTGGCACGGCACGCTGAGCCTTTGGTTATTTCCTCTTCCTGTTGGGAAATGAGAGTTAAATTTGCCCATCCAGACACCTCCAGCTAGCCTCTCATTGGTTCTCGCTATTCCTGTTCATCTTCCGAAGAAATTGCAAACTGGGCCAAACAGGAGGTTAAAGGGACTGACTCTCCAAGTGGGGAGAGTGTTAGTAAAGCGTCTGGAATGTTGCACCCGAGTACCAGGGGAGGAAAACTGAGACATATTTGAACACGTCTCCCGATCACATGGTTGATCATACTCTGGGTTCCACATGCACGTTTTAGCTGAAGGAAGAATACCTTAAACCTGGAGAGTTAAGACCCGTGTAATGGGTACCATGCAATAAGACTTCAAAGGGTCTTCATTTGCTCACCGAACCTCTCCAATCCTATCACTGCTGCGTTTATGCCCCTGTACACATGCTTGATTCTCTTTCGGAGACATAGCAATCCATAGGTTTTAAGATACTTACTAGTCAGGTACATTCTTAGGCGTTTAATATGCGGTGTTGAGTCCATTTCGTTGAGCAAGGAGTAGCTCTTGTCTATTCCATATTTGACTTAAGGAACTTTATCTGTGCTCATTTCAATCTCTGGTTTTATGCAGCACCCCAACTCACCTTTACCCTTAAGCAAGCATAAGTTGGTTTTCTAAATTTGAGACCCTGTTCTGTTCTGTAATTCAGTTCCTGTGTAGCCAAGTTTACATTCCGTGTATTACTGATATCTTATGATGTTTCTTTTTCTGTGTGACTTATTTCAGTTAGAATCATCATACCTGAATCCACTCATTGTGCTGCTAAGGGCCTGATGACACAGATTTCATTGCTGAGTGATATTGCTTTGTAAGTAAATACCACAACTTCTTTATCCATTTTTCACTTTCTGCGATGTTGAACTTGTACTGTAAACGAGGTTCTTGTAAACAGAGCCGTTCCAAACTTTGGGGTGGCTGTGTCTTTTTGATTTTAATTTCCCTAAGCTATAGGACCATAAGTGGAAGTGCCCTAGGTTCTGTTGCTTTGTTTTTTAGATGTTTCAGGAAACACCATACACTTCTCCCGAATGGTCGTTGGCAATTTACATCCCGCCCATCAGCATAACAAGGCTCCCAGTTCTCCATGGCCTGTCCTGCCTTTCTGGATTTTACACTTTTTTCAGATGGCCCTTTTGACCGGGGGGAAGTGAGACTTCATTGTAGTGCAGATTTCCTTTGCAAGCTTGCTTGGTTGGCCAAAAAGGGCGTATGCGTTTTTTCCTGAATATATTCAGGAAAAAACGCATACGCCCTTTTTGGCCAAGTGCATCATTGTGGACGTTCTGCCTCTTTTCCTATGCTTTCAATGCAATTCCAGTCTACCTCCTGAAATCGGTTTCCTGCAATTCTGCCCCGCTTTCAAGTCCTCTTGGCAGCCTTACTTCAGTCTATTTTTGGACGATAGCTGTCATTTATAACTCTGCAGGTTTGTGAATTACAGTGCCCCTGAGCTCCTTTCTTCAACTCGCTTTCTTGTGACCTGGCCGCAACACTGCAGGATGGCTTCAGGCCCTAATCTGGTTCCGGCCCGGCATGCTGAGCCTTTTGTTAATTCCTCTTCCTGGTGGGAAATGAGAGTTAAATTTGCCCGTCCAGACACCTCCAGCTAGCCTCTCATTGGTTCTCGCTATTCCTGTTCATCTTCCGCAGAAATTGCAAACTGGGCCAAACAGGAGGTTAAAGGGACTGACTCTCCAAGTGGGGAGAGTGTTAGTAAAGTGTCTGGAATGTTGCACCCGAGTACAAGGGGAGGAAAACTGAGACATATTTGAACACGTCTCCCGTTCACATGGTTGATCATACTTGGGTTCCACATGCATGTTTTAGCTGAAGGAAGAATACCTTAAACCTCGAGAGTTAAGACTCGTGTAATGGGTACCATGCAATATGACTTCAAAGGGTCTTCATTTGCTCACCAAACCTCTCCAATCCTATCACTGCTGCGTTTATGCCCCTGTACACATGCTTGATTCTCTTTCGGAGACATAGCAATCCATAGGTTTTAAGATACTTACTAGTCAGGTACATTCTTAGGCGTTTAATATGCGGTGTTGAGTCCATTTCGTTGAGCAAGGAGTAGCTCTTGTCTATTCCATATTTGGCTTAAGGAACTTTATCTGTGCTCATTTCAATCTCTGGTTTTATGCAGCACCCCAACTCACCTTTACCCTTAAGCAAGCATAAGTTGGTTTTCTAAATTTGAGACCCTGTTCTGTTCTGTAATTCAAGTCCTGTGTAGCCAAGTTTACATTCCGTGTATTACTGATATCTTATGATGTTTCTTTTTCTGTGTGACTTACTTCAGTTAGAATCATCATACCTGAATCCACTCATTGTGCTGCTAAGGGCCTGATGACATAGATTTCATTGCTGAGTGATATTGCTTTGTAAGTAAATACCACAACTTCTTTATCCATTTTTCACTTTCTGCGATGTTGAACTTGTACTGTAAACGAGGTACTTGTAAACAGAGGCGTCCCAAACTTTGGGGTGGCTGTGTCTTTTTGATTTTAATTTCCCTAAGCTATAGGACCATAAGTGGCAGTGCCCTAGGCTCTGTTGCTTTGTTTTCTAGATGTTTCAGGAAACACCATACACTTCTCCCGAGTGTCTGTTGGCAATTTACATCCCGCCCATCAGCATAACAAGGCTCCCAGTTCTCCATGGCCTGTCCTGCCTTTCTGGATTTTACACTTTTTTCAGATGGCCCTTTTGACCGGGGGGAAGTGAGACTTCATTGTAGTGCAGATTTCCTTTGCAAGCTTGCTTGGTTGGCCAAAAAGGGCGTATGCGTTTTTTCCTGAATATATTCAGGAAAAAACGCATACGCCCTTTTTGGCCAAGTGCATCATTGTGGACGTTCTGCCTCTTTTCCTATGCTTTCAATGCAATTCCAGTCTACCTCCTGAAATCGGTTTCCTGCAATTCTGCCCCGCTTTCAAGTCCTCTTGGCAGCCTTACTTCAGTCTATTTTTGGATGATAGCTGTCATTTATAACTCTGCAGGTTTGTGAATTACAGTGCCCCTGAGCTCCTTTCTTCAACTCGCTTTCTTGTGACCTGGCCGCAACACCGCAGGATGGCTTCAGGCCCTAATCTGGTTCCGGCACGGCACGCTGAGCCTTTGGTTATTTCCTCTTCCTGGTCGGAAATGAGAGTTAAATTTGCCCGTCCAGACACCTCCAGCTAGTCTCTCATTGGTTCTCGCTATTCCTGTTCATCTTCCGCAGAAATTGCAAACTGGGCCAAACAGGAGGTTAAAGGCGCTGACTCTCCAAGTGGGGAGAGTGTTAGTAAAGTGTCTGGAATGTTGCACCCGAGTACCAGGGGAGGAAAACTGAGACATATTTGAACACGTCTCCTGTTCACATGGTTGATCATACTTGGGTTCCACATGCATGTTTTAGCTGAAGGAAGAATACCTTAAACCTGGAGAGTTGAGACCCGTGTAATGGGTACCATGCAATATGACTTCAAAGGGTCTTCATTTGCTCACCGAACCTCTCCAATCCTATCACTGCTGCGTTTATGCCCCTGTACACATGCTTGTTTCTCTTTTGGAGACATAGCAATCCATAGGTTTTACGATACTTACTAGTCAGGTACATTCTTAGGCGTTTAATATGCGGTGTTGAGTCCATTTCGTTGAGCAAGGAGTAGCTCTTGTCTATTCCATATTTGGCTTAAGGAACTTTATCTGTGCTCATTTCAATCTCTGGTTTTATGCAGCAACCCAACTCACCTTTCCCCTTAAGCAAGCATAAGTTGGTTTTCTAAATTTGAGAACCTGTTCTGTTTTGGAATTCAGTTCCTGTGTAGCCAAGTTTACATTCCGTGTATTAGTGATATCTTATGATGTTTCTTTTTCTGTGTGACTTATTTCAATTAGAATCATCGTACCTGAATCTACTCATTATGCTGCTATGGGCCTGATGACATAGATTTCATTGCTGAGTGATACTGCATTGTACGTAAGTACCACAAGTTCTTTATCCATTTTTCACTTTCCGCGATGTTGAACTTGTACTGTAAACGAGGTTCTTGTAAACAGAGCCATTCCAAACTTTGGGGTGGCTGTGTCTTTTTGATTTTAATTTCCCTAAGCTATAGGACCATAAGTGGAAGTGCCCTAGGCTCTGTTGCTTTGTTTTTTAGATGTTTCAGGAAACACCATACACTTCTCCGGAGTGGTTGTTGGCAATTTACATCCCGCCCATCAGCATAACAAGGCTCCCAGTTCTCCATGGCCTGTCCTGCCTTTCTGGATTTTACACTTTTTTCAGATGGCCCTTTTGACCGGGGGGAAGTGAGACTTCATTGTAGTGCAGATTTCCTTTGCAAGCTTGCTTGGTTGGCCAAAAAGGGCGTATGCGTTTTTTCCTGAATATATTCAGGAAAAAACGCATACGCCCTTTTTGGCCAAGTGCATCATTGTGGACGTTCTGCCTCTTTTCCTATGCTTTCAATGCAATTCCAGTCTACCTCCTGAAATCGGTTTCCTGCAATTCTGCCCCGCTTTCAAGTCCTCTTGGCAGCCTTACTTCAGTCTATTTTTGGACGATAGCTGTCATTTATATCTCTGCAGGTTTGTGAATTACAGTGCCCCTGAGCTCCTTTCTTCAACTCGCTTTCTTGTGACCTGGCCGCAACACCGCAGGATGGCTTCAGGCCCTAATCTGGCTCCGGGAAGGCACGCTGAGCCTTTGGTTAATTCCTCTTCCTGGTGGGAAATGAGAGTTAAATTTGCCCGTCCAGACACCTCCAGCTAGTCTCTCATTGGTTCTCGCTATTCCTGTTCATCTTCCGCAGAAATTGCAAACTGGGCCAAACAGGAGGTTAAAGGGACTGACTCTCCAAGTCGGGAGAGTGTTAGTAAAGCGTCTGGAATGTTGCACCCGAGTACCAGGGTACGAAAACTGAGACATATTTAACACGTCTCCCGATCACATGGTTGATCATACTCTAGGTTCCACATGCATGTTTTAGCTGAAGGAAGAATACCTTAAACCTGGGTAGTTGAAACCCGTGGAATGGGTACCATGCAATATGACTTCAAAGGGTCTTCATTTGCTCACCGAACCTCTCCAATCCTATCACTGCTGCGTTTATGCCCCTGTACACATGCTTGATTCTCTTTTGGAGACATAGCAATCCATAGGTTTTAAGATACTTACTAGTCAGGAACATTCTTAGGCGTTTAATATGGGGTGTTGAGTCCATTTCGTTGAGCAAGGAGTAGCTCTTGTCTATTGCATATTTGGCTTAAGGAACTTTATCTGTGCTCATTTCAATCTCTGGTTTTATGCAGCACCCCAACTCACCTTTACCCTTAAGCAAGCATAAGTTGGTTTTCTAAATTTGAGACCCTGTTCTGTTCTGTAATTCAGTTCCTGTGTAGCCAAGTTTACATTCCGTGTATTACTGATATCTTATGATGTTTCTTTTTCTGTGTGACTTATTTCAGTTAGAATCATCATACCTGAATCCACTCATTGTGCTGCTAAGGGCCTGATGACACAGATTTCATTGCTGAGTGATATTGCTTTGTAAGTAAATACCACAACTTCTTTATCCATTTTTCACTTTCTGCGATGTTGAACTTGTACTGTAAACGAGGTTCTTGTAAACAGAGGCGTCCCAAACTTTGGGGTGGCTGTGTCTTTTTGATTTTAATTTCCCTAAGCTATAGGACCATAAGTGGCAGTGCCCTAGGCTCTGTTGCTTTGTTTTTTAGATGTTTCAGGAAACACCATACACTTCTCCCGAGTGTCTGTTGGCAATTTACATCCCGCCCATCAGCATAACAAGGCTCCCAGTTCTCCATGGCCTGTCCTGCCTTTCTGGATTTTACACTTTTTTCAGATGACCCTTTTCACCGGGGGGAAGTGAGACTTCATTGTAGTGCAGATTTCCTTTGCAAGCTTGCTTGGTTGGCCAAAAAGGGCGTATGCGTTTTTTCCTGAATATATTCAGGAAAAAACGCATACGCCCTTTTTGGCCAAGTGCATCATTGTGGACGTTCTGCCTCTTTTCCTATGTTTTCAATGCAATTCCAGTCTACCTCCTGAAATCGGTTTCCTGCAATTCTGCCCCGCTTTCAAGTCCTCTTGGCAGCCTTACTTCAGTCTATTTTTGGACAATAGCTGTCATTTATAACTCTGCAGGTTTGTGAATTACAGTGCCCCTGAGCTCCTTTCTTCAACTCGCTTTCTTGTGACCTGGCCGCAACACCGCAGGATGGCTTCAGGCCCTAATCTGGTTCCGGCCCGGCATGCTGAGCCTTTGGTTAATTCCTCTTCCTGGTGGGAAATGAGAGTTAAATTTGCCCGTCCAGACACCTCCAGCTAGTCTCTCATTGGTTCTCGCTATTCCTGTTCATCTTCTGCAGAAATTGCAAACTGGGCCAAACAGGAGGTTAAAGGCGCTGACTCTCCTAGTGGGGAGAGTGTTAGTAAAGCGTCTGGAATGTTGCACCCGAGTACCAGGGGAGGAAAACTGAGACATATTTGAACACGTCTCCCGTTCACATGGTTGATCATACTTGGGTTCCACATGCATGTTTTAGCTGAAGGAAGAATACCTTAAACCTGGAGAGTTGAGACCCGTGTAATGGGTACCATGCAATATGACTTCAAAGGGTCTTCATTTGCTCACCGAACCTCTCCAATCCTATCACTGCTGCGTTTATTCCCCTGTACACACGCTTGATTCTCTTTTGGAGACATAGCAATCCATAGGTTTTAAGATACTTACTAGTCAGGTACATTCTTAGGGGTTTAATATGGGGTTTTGAGTCCATTTCGTTGAGCAAGGAGTAGCTCTTGCCTATTCCATATTTGGCTTAAGGAACTTTATCTGTGCTCATTTCAATCTCTGGTTTTATGCAGCACCCCAACTCACCTTTACCCTTAAGCAAGCATAAGTTGGTTTTCTAAATTTGAGACCCTGTTCTGTTCTGTAATTCAGTTCCTGTGTAGCCAAGTTTACATTCCGTGTATTACTGATATCTTAAGATGTTTCTTTTTCTGTGTGACTTATTTCAGTTAGAATCATCATACCTGAATCCACTCATTGTGATGCTAAGGGCCTGATGACATAGATTTCATTGCTGAGTGATATTGCTTTGTAAGTAAATACCACAACTTCTTTATCCATTTTTCACTTTCTGCGATGTTGAACTTGTACTGTAAACGAGGTTCTTGTAAACAGAGGCGTCCCAAACTTTGGGGTGGCTGTGTCTTTTTGATTGTAATTTCCCTAAGCTATAGGACCATAAGTGGCAGTGCCCTAGGCTCTGTTGCTTTGTTTTTTAGATGTTTCAGGAAACACCATACACTTCTCCCGAGTGTCTGTTGGCAATTTACATCCCGCCCATCAGCATAACAAGGCTCCCAGTTCTCCATGGCCTGTCCTGCCTTTCTGGATTTTACACTTTTTTCAGATGGCCCTTTTGACCGGGGGGAAGTGAGACTTCATTGTAGTGCAGATTTCCTTTGCAAGCTTGCTTGGTTGGCCAAAAAGGGCGTATGCGTTTTTTCCTGAATATATTCAGGAAAAAACGCATACGCCCTTTTTGGCCAAGTGCATCATTGTGGACGTTCTGCCTCTTTTCCTATGCTTTCAATGCAATTCCAGTCTACCTCCTGAAATCGGTTTCCTGCAATTCTGCCCCGCTTTCAAGTCCTCTTGGCAGCCTTACTTCAGTCTATTTTTGGACGATAGCTGTCATTTATAACTCTGCAGGTTTGTGAATTACAGTGCCCCTGAGCTCCTTTCTTCAACTCGCTTTCTTGTGACCTGGCCGCAACACCGCAGGATGGCTTCAGGCCCTAATCTGGTTCCGGCACGGCACGCTGAGCTTTTGGTTATTTCCTCTTCCTGTTGGGAAATGAGAGTTAAATTTGCCCGTCCAGACACCTCCAGCTAGTCTCTCATTGGTTCTCGCTATTCCTGTTCATCTTCCGCAGAAATTGCAAACTGGGCCAAACAGGAGGTTAAAGGGACTGACTCTCCAAGTCGGGAGAGTGTTAGTAAAGCGTCTGGAATGTTGCACCCGAGTACCAGGGTACGAAAACTGAGACATATTTGAACACGTCTCCCGATCACATGGTTGATCATACTCTAGGTTCCACATGCATGTTTTAGCTAAAGGAAGAATACCTTAAACGTGGGTAGTTGAAACCCGTGGAATGGGTACCATGCAATATGACTTCAAAGGGTCTTCATTTGCTCACCGAACCTCTCCAATCCTATCACTGCTGCGTTTATGCCCCTGTACACATGCTTGATTCTCTTTTGGAGACATAGCAATCCATAGGTTTTCCCATACTTACTAGTCAGGTACATTCTTAGGCGTTTAATATGCGGTGTTGAGTCCATTTCGTTGAGCAAGGAGTAGCTCTTGTCTATTCCATATTTGACTTAAGGAACTTTATCTGTGCTCATTTCAATCTCTGGTTTTATGCAGCACCCCAACTCACCTTTACCCTTAAGCAAGCATAAGTTGGTTTTCTAAATTTGAGACCCTGTTCTGTTCTGTAATTCAGTTCCTGTGTAGCCAAGTTTAATTCCGTGTATTACTGATATCTTATGATGTTTCTTTTCTGTGTGACTTATTTCAGTTAGAATCATCATACCTGAATCCACTCATTGTGCTGCTACGGGCCTGATGACACAGATTTCATTGCTGAGTGATATTGCTTTGTAAGTGAATACCACAACTTCTTTATCCATTTTTCACTTTCTGCGATGTTGAACTTGTACTGTAAACGAGGTTCTTGTAAACAGAGGCGTCCCAAACTTTGGGGTGTCTGTGTCTTTTTGATTTTAATTTCCCTAAGCTATAGGACCATAAGTGGAAGTGCCGTAGGCTCTGTTGCTTTGTTTTTTAGATGTTTCAGGAAACACCATACACTTCTCCGGAGTGTCTGTTGGCAATTTACATCCCGCCCATCAGCATAACAAGGCTCCCAGTTCTCCATGGCCTGTCCTGCCTTTCTGGATTTTACACTTTTTTCAGATGGCCCTTTTGACCGGGGGGAAGTGAGACTTCATTGTAGTGCAGATTTCCTTTGCAAGCTTGCTTGGTTGGCCAAAAAGGGCGTATGCGTTTTTTCCTGAATATATTCAGGAAAAAACGCATACGCCCTTTTTGGCCAAGTGCATCATTGTGGACGTTCTGCCTCTTTTCCTATGCTTTCAATGCAATTCCAGTCTACCTCCTGAAATCGGTTTCCTGCAATTCTGCCCCGCTTTCAAGTCCTCTTGGCAGCCTTACTTCAGTCTATTTTTGGACGATAGCTGTCATTTATAACTCTGCAGGTTTGTGAATTACAGTGCCCCTGAGCTCCTTTCTTCAACTCGCTTTCTTGTGACCTGGCCGCAACACCGCAGGATGGCTTCAGGCCCTAATCTGGTTCCGGCCCGGCATGCTGAGCCTTTGGTTAATTCCTCTTCCTGGTGGGAAATGAGAGTTAAATTTGCCCGTCCAGACACCTCCAGCTAGCCTCTCATTGGTTCTCGCTATTCCTGTTCATCTTCCGCAGAAATTGCAAACTGGGCCAAACAGGAGGTTAAAGGGACTGACTCTCCAAGTGGGGAGAGTGTTAGTAAAGCGTCTGGAATGTTGCACCCGAGTACCAGGGGAGGAAAACTGAGACATATTTGAACACGTCTCCCGATCACATGGTTGATCATACTCTAGGTTCCACATGCATGTTTTAGCTGAAGGAAGAATACCTTAAACCTGGGTAGTTGAAACCCGTGGAATGGGTACCATGCAATATGACTTCAAAGGGTCTTCATTTGCTCACCGAACCTCTCCAATCCTATCACTGCTGCGTTTATGCCCCTGTACACATGCTTGATTCTCTTTTGGAGACATAGCAATCCATAGGTTTTACGATACTTACTAGTCAGGTACATTCTTAGGCGTTTAATATGCGGTGTTGAGTCCATTTCGTTGAGCAAGGAGTAGCTCTTGTCTAATACATATTTGACTTAAGGAACTTTATCTGTGCTCATTTCAATCTCTGGTTTTATGCAGCACCCCAACTCACCTTTACCCTTAAGCAAGCATAAGTTGGTTTTCTAAATTTGAGACCCTGTTCTGTTCTGTAATTCAGTTCCTGTGTAGCCAAGTTTACATTCCGTGTATTACTGATATCTTATGATGGTTCTTTTTCTGTGTGACTTACTTCAGTTAGAATCATCATACCTGAATCCACTCATTGTGCTGCTAAGGGCCTGATGACACAGATTTCATTGCTGAGTGATATTGCTTTGTAAGTAAATACCACAACTTCTTTATCCATTTTTCACTTTCTGCGATGTTGAACTTGTACTGTAAACGAGGTTCTTGTAAACAGAGCCGTTCCAAACTTTGGGGTGGCTGTGTCTTTTTGATTTTAATTTCCCTAAGCTATAGGACCATAAGTGGAAGTGCCCTAGGTTCTGTTGCTTTGTTTTTTAGATGTTTCAGGAAACACCATACACTTCTCCCGAGTGGTTGTTGGCGATTTACATCCCGCCCATCAGCATAACAAGGCTCCCAGTTCTCCATGGCCTGTCCTGCCTTTCTGGATTTTACACTTTTTTCAGATGGCCCTTTTGACCGGGGGGAAGTGAGACTTCATTGTAGTGCAGATTTCCTTTGCAAGCTTGCTTGGTTGGCCAAAAAGGGCGTATGCGTTTTTTCCTGAATATATTCAGGAAAAAACGCATACGCCCTTTTTGGCCAAGTGCATCATTGTGGACGTTCTGCCTCTTTTCCTATGCTTTCAATGCAATTCCAGTCTACCTCCTGAAATCGGTTTCCTGCAATTCTGCCCCGCTTTCAAGTCCTCTTGGCAGCCTTACTTCAGTCTATTTTTGGACGATAGCTGTCATTTATAACTCTGCAGGTTTGTGAATTACAGTGCCCCTGAGCTCCTTTCTTCAACTCGCTTTCTTGTGACCTGGCCGCAACACCGCAGGATGGCTTCAGGCCCTAATCTGGTTCCGGCCTGGCATGCTGAGCCTTTGGTTAATTCCTCTTCCTGGTGGGAAATGAGAGTTAAATTTGCCCGTCCAGACACCTCCAGCTAGCCTCTCATTGGTTCTCGCTATTCCTGTTCATCTTCCGCAGAAATTGCAAACTGGGCCAAACAGGAGGTTAAAGGGACTGACTCTCCAAGTGGGGAGAGTGTTAGTAAAGCGTCTGGAATGTTGCACCCGAGTACCAGGGGAGGAAAACTGAGACATATTTGAACACGTCTCCCGATCACATGGTTGATCATACTCTAGGTTCCACATGCATGTTTTAGCTGAAGGAAGAATACCTTAAACCTGGGTAGTTGAAACCCGTGGAATGGGTACCATGCAATATGACTTCAAAGGGTCTTCATTTGCTCACCGAACCTCTCCAATCCTATCACTGCTGCGTTTATGCCCCTGTACACATGCTTGATTCTCTTTCGGAGACATAGCAATCCATAGGTTTTAAGATACTTACAAGTCAGGTACATTCTTAGGCGTTTAATATGCGGTGTTGAGTCCATTTCGTTGAGCAAGGAGTAGCTCTTGTCTATTCCATATTTGGCTAAAGGAACTTTATCTGTGCTCATTTCAATCTCTGGTTTTATGCAGCACCCCAACTCACCTTTACCCTTAAGCAAGCATAAGTTGTTTTTCTAAATTTGAGACCCTGTTCTGTTCTGTAATTCAGTTCCTGTGTAGCCAAGTTTCCATTCCGTGTATTACTGATATCTTATGATGTTTCTTTTTCTGTGTGACTTATTTCAGTTAGAATCATCATACCTGAATCCACTCATTGTGCTGCTAAGGGCCTGATGACATAGATTTCATTGCTGAGTGATATTGCTTTGTAAGTGAATACCACAACTTCTTTATCCATTTTTCACTTTCTGCGATGTTGAACTTGTACTGTAAACGAGGTTCTTGTAAACAGAGCCGTTCCAAACTTTGGGGTGGCTGTGTCTTTTTGATTTTAATTTCCCTAAGCTATAGGACCATAAGTGGAAGTGCCCTAGGTTCTGTTGCTTTGTTTTTTAGATGTTTCAGGAAACACCATACACTTCTCCCGAGTGGTTGTTGGCGATTTACATCCCGCCCATCAGCATAACAAGGCTCCCAGTTCTCCATGGCCTGTCCTGCCTTTCTGGATTTTACACTTTTTTCAGATGGCCCTTTTGACCGGGGGGAAGTGAGACTTCATTGTAGTGCACATTTCCTTTGCAAGCTTGCTTGGTTGGCCAAAAAGGGCGTATGCGTTTTTTCCTGAATATATTCAGGAAAAAACGCATACGCCCTTTTTGGCCAAGTGCATCATTGTGGACGTTCTGCCTCTTTTCCTATGCTTTCAATGCAATTCCAGTCTACCTCCTGAAATCGGTTTCCTGCAATTCTGCCCCGCTTTCAAGTCCTCTTGGCAGCCTTACTTCAGTCTATTTTTGGACGATAGCTGTCATTTATAACTCTGCAGGTTTGTGAATTACAGTGCCCCTGAGCTCCTTTCTTCAACTCGCTTTCTTGTGACCTGGCCGCAACACCGCAGGATGGCTTCAGGCCCTAATCTGGTTCCGGCCCGGCATGCTGAGCCTTTGGTTAATTCCTCTTCCTGGTGGGAAATGAGAGTTAAATTTGCCCGTCCAGACACCTCCAGCTAGCCTCTCATTGGTTCTCGCTATTCCTGTTCATCTTCCGCAGAAATTGCAAACTGGGCCAAACAGGAGGTTAAAGGGACTGACTCTCCAAGTGGGGAGAGTGTTAGTAAAGCGTCTGGAATGTTGCACCCGAGTACCAGGGGAGGAAAACTGAGACATATTTGAACACGTCTCCCGATCACATGGTTGATCATACTCTAGGTTCCACATGCATGTTTTAGCTGAAGGAAGAATACCTTAAACCTGGGTAGTTGAAACCCGTGGAATGGGTACCATGCAATATGACTTCAAAGGGTCTTCATTTGCTCACCGAACCTCTCCAATCCTATCACTGCTGCGTTTATGCCCCTGTACACATGCTTGATTCTCTTTTGGAGACATAGCAATCCATAGGTTTTACGATACTTACTAGTCAGGTACATTCTTAGGCGTTTAATATGCGGTGTTGAGTCCATTTCGTTGAGCAAGGAGTAGCTCTTGTCTAATACATATTTGACTTAAGGAACT
The DNA here is from genome assembly GCF_951394435.1 of Stenella coeruleoalba. Lineage (NCBI taxonomy): Eukaryota > Metazoa > Chordata > Mammalia > Artiodactyla > Delphinidae > Stenella > Stenella coeruleoalba. Next base: position 659,286 of record NW_027646015.1, on the reverse strand, counting down.
TTATCTGTGCTCATTTCAATCTCTGGTTTTATGCAGCACCCCAACTCACCTTTACCCTTAAGCAAGCATAAGTTGGTTTTCTAAATTTGAGACCCTGTTCTGTTCTGTAATTCAGTTCCTGTGTAGCCAAGTTTACATTCCGTGTATTACTGATATCTTATGATGGTTCTTTTTCTGTGTGACTTACTTCAGTTAGAATCATCATACCTGAATCCACTCATTGTGCTGCTAAGGGCCTGATGACACAGATTTCATTGCTGAGTGATATTGCTTTGTAAGTAAATACCACAACTTCTTTATCCATTTTTCACTTTCTGCGATGTTGAACTTGTACTGTAAACGAGGTTCTTGTAAACAGAGCCGTTCCAAACTTTGGGGTGGCTGTGTCTTTTTTATTTTAATTTCCCTAAGCTATAGGACCATAAGTGGAAGTGCCCTAGGTTCTGTTGCTTTGTTTTTTAGATGTTTCAGGAAACACCATACACTTCTCCCGAGTGGTTGTTGGCGATTTACATCCCGCCCATCAGCATAACAAGGCTCCCAGTTCTCCATGGCCTGTCCTGCCTTTCTGGATTTTACACTTTTTTCAGATGGCCCTTTTGACCGGGGGGAAGTGAGACTTCATTGTAGTGCACATTTCCTTTGCAAGCTTGCTTGGTTGGCCAAAAAGGGCGTATGCGTTTTTTCCTGAATATATTCAGGAAAAAACGCATACGCCCTTTTTGGCCAAGTGCATCATTGTGGACGTTCTGCCTCTTTTCCTATGCTTTCAATGCAATTCCAGTCTACCTCCTGAAATCGGTTTCCTGCAATTCTGCCCCGCTTTCAAGTCCTCTTGGCAGCCTTACTTCAGTCTATTTTTGGACGATAGCTGTCATTTATAACTCTGCAGGTTTGTGAATTACAGTGCCCCTGAGCTCCTTTCTTCAACTCGCTTTCTTGTGACCTGGCCGCAACACCGCAGGATGGCTTCAGGCCCTAATCTGGTTCCGGCCTGGCATGCTGAGCCTTTGGTTAATTCCTCTTCCTGGTGGGAAATGAGAGTTAAATTTGCCCGTCCAGACACCTCCAGCTAGCCTCTCATTGGTTCTCGCTATTCCTGTTCATCTTCCGCAGAAATTGCAAACTGGGCCAAACAGGAGGTTAAAGGGACTGACTCTCCAAGTGGGGAGAGTGTTAGTAAAGCGTCTGGAATGTTGCACCCGAGTACCAGGGGAGGAAAACTGAGACATATTTGAACACGTCTCCCGATCACATGGTTGATCATACTCTAGGTTCCACATGCATGTTTTAGCTGAAGGAAGAATACCTTAAACCTGGGTAGTTGAAACCCGTGGAATGGGTACCATGCAATATGACTTCAAAGGGTCTTCATTTGCTCACCGAACCTCTCCAATCCTATCACTGCTGCGTTTATGCCCCTGTACACATGCTTGATTCTCTTTCGGAGACATAGCAATCCATAGGTTTTAAGATACTTACAAGTCAGGTACATTCTTAGGCGTTTAATATGCGGTGTTGAGTCCATTTCGTTGAGCAAGGAGTAGCTCTTGTCTATTCCATATTTGGCTAAAGGAACTTTATCTGTGCTCATTTCAATCTCTGGTTTTATGCAGCACCCCAACTCACCTTTACCCTTAAGCAAGCATAAGTTGGTTTTCTAAATTTGAGACCCTGTTCTGTTCTGTAATTCAGTTCCTGTGTAGCCAAGTTTCCATTCCGTGTATTACTGATATCTTATGATGTTTCTTTTTCTGTGTGACTTATTTCAGTTAGAATCATCATACCTGAATCCACTCATTGTGCTGCTAAGGGCCTGATGACATAGATTTCATTGCTGAGTGATATTGCTTTGTAAGTGAATACCACAACTTCTTTATCCATTTTTCACTTTCTGCGATGTTGAACTTGTACTGTAAACGAGGTTCTTGTAAACAGAGCCGTTCCAAACTTTGGGGTGGCTGTGTCTTTTTGATTTTAATTTCCCTAAGCTATAGGACCATAAGTGGAAGTGCCCTAGGCTCTGTTGCTTTGTTTTTTAGATGTTTCAGGAAACACCATACACTTCTCCCAAGTGTCTGTTGGCAATTTACATCCCACCCATCTGCATAACAAGGCTCCCAGTTCTCAATGGCCTGTTGCCTTTCTGGATTTTACACTTTTTTCAGATGGCCCTTTTGACCGGGGGGAAGTGAGACTTCATTGTAGTGCAGATTTCCTTTGCAAGCTTGCTTGGTTGGCCAAAAAGGGCGTATGCGTTTTTTCCTGAATATATTCAGGAAAAAACGCATACGCCCTTTTTGGCCAAGTGCATCATTGTGGACGTTCTGCCTCTTTTCCTATGCTTTCAATGCAATTCCAGTCTACCTCCTGAAATCGGTTTCCTGCAATTCTGCCCCGCTTTCAAGTCCTCTTGGCAGCCTTACTTCAGTCTATTTTTGGACGATAGCTGTCATTTATAACTCTGCAGGTTTGTGAATTACAGTGCCCCTGAGCTCCTTTCTTCAACTCGCTTTCTTGTGACCTGGCCGCAACACCGCAGGATGGCTTCAGGCCCTAATCTGGTTCCGGCCCGGCATGCTGAGCCTTTGGTTAATTCCTCTTCCTGGTGGGAAATGAGAGTTAAATTTGCCCGTCCAGACACCTCCAGCTAGCCTCTCATTGGTTCTCGCTATTCCTGTTCATCTTCCGCAGAAATTGCAAACTGGGCCAAACAGGAGGTTAAAGGGACTGACTCTCCAAGTGGGGAGAGTGTTAGTAAAGCGTCTGGAATGTTGCACCCGAGTACCAGGGGAGGAAAACTGAGACATATTTGAACACGTCTCCCGATCACATGGTTGATCATACTCTAGGTTCCACATGCATGTTTTAGCTGAAGGAAGAATACCTTAAACCTGGGTAGTTGAAACCCGTGGAATGGGTACCATGCAATATGACTTCAAAGGGTCTTCATTTGCTCACCGAACCTCTCCAATCCTATCACTGCTGCGTTTATGCCCCTGTACACATGCTTGATTCTCTTTTGGAGACATAGCAATCCATAGGTTTTACGATACTTACAAGTCAGGTACATTCTTAGGCGTTTAATATGCGGTGTTGAGTCCATTTCGTTGAGCAAGGAGTAGCTCTTGTCTATTCCATATTTGACTTAAGGAACTTTATCTGTGCTCATTTCAATCTCTGGTTTTATGCAGCACCCCAACTCACCTTTACCCTTAAGCAAGCATAAGTTGGTTTTCTAAATTTGAGACCCTGTTCTGTTCTGTAATTCAGTTCCTGTGTAGCCAAGTTTACATTCCGTGTATTACTGATATCTTATGATGGTTCTTTTTCTGTGTGACTTACTTCAGTTAGAATCATCATACCTGAATCCACTCATTGTGCTGCTAAGGGCCTGATGACACATATTTCATTGCTGAGTGATATTGCTTTGTAAGTAAATACCACAACTTCTTTATCCATTTTTCACTTTCTGCGATGTTGAACTTGTACTGTAAACGAGGTTCTTGTAAACAGAGCCGTTCCAAACTTTGGGGTGGCTGTGTCTTTTTGATTTTAATTTCCCTAAGCTATAGGACCATAAGTGGAAGTGCCCTAGGTTCTGTTGCTTTGTTTTTTAGATGTTTCAGGAAACACCATACACTTCTCCCGAGTGGTTGTTGGCGATTTACATCCCGCCCATCAGCATAACAAGGCTCCCAGTTCTCCATGGCCTGTCCTGCCTTTCTGGATTTTACACTTTTTTCAGATGGCCCTTTTGACCGGGGAGAAGTGAGACTTCATTGTAGTGCACATTTCCTTTGCAAGCTTGCTTGGTTGGCCAAAAAGGGCGTATGCGTTTTTTCCTGAATATATTCAGGAAAAAACGCATACGCCCTTTTTGGCCAAGTGCATCATTGTGGACGTTCTGCCTCTTTTCCTATGCTTTCAATGCAATTCCAGTCTACCTCCTGAAATCGGTTTCCTGCAATTCTGCCCCGCTTTCAAGTCCTCTTGGCAGCCTTACTTCAGTCTATTTTTGGACGATAGCTGTCATTTATAACTCTGCAGGTTTGTGAATTACAGTGCCCCTGAGCTCCTTTCTTCAACTCGCTTTCTTGTGACCTGGCCGCAACACCGCAGGATGGCTTCAGGCCCTAATCTGGTTCCGGCCCGGCATGCTGAGCCTTTGGTTAATTCCTCTTCCTGGTGGGAAATGAGAGTTAAATTTGCCCGTCCAGACACCTCCAGCTAGCCTCTCATTGGTTCTCGCTATTCCTGTTCATCTTCCGCAGAAATTGCAAACTGGGCCAAACAGGAGGTTAAAGGGACTGACTCTCCAAGTGGGGAGAGTGTTAGTAAAGCGTCTGGAATGTTGCACCCGAGTACCAGGGGAGGAAAACTGAGACATATTTGAACACGTCTCCCGATCACATGGTTGATCATACTCTAGGTTCCACATGCATGTTTTAGCTGAAGGAAGAATACTTTAAACCTGGGTAGTTGAAACCCGTGGAATGGGTACCATGCAATATGACTTCAAAGGGTCTTCATTTGCTCACCGAACCTCTCCAATCCTATCACTGCTGCGTTTATGCCCCTGTACACATGCTTGATTCTCTTTTGGAGACATAGCAATCCATAGGTTTTACGATACTTACTAGTCAGGTACATTCTTAGGCGTTTAATATGCGGTGTTGAGTCCATTTCGTTGAGCAAGGAGTACCTCTTGTCTATTCCATATTTGACTTAAGGAACTTTATCTGTGCTCATTTCAATCTCTGGTTTTATGCAGCACCCCAACTCACCTTTACCCTTAAGCAAGCATAAGTTGGTTTTCTAAATTTGAGACCCTGTTCTGTTCTGTAATTCAGTTCCTGTGTAGCCAAGTTTACATTCCGTGTATTACTGATATCTTATGATGGTTCTTTTTCTGTGTGACTTACTTCAGTTAGAATCATCATACCTGAATCCACTCATTGTGCTGCTAAGGGCCTGATGACACAGATTTCATTGCTGAGTGATATTGCTTTGTAAGTAAATACCACAACTTCTTTATCCATTTTTCACTTTCTGCGATGTTGAACTTGTACTGTAAACGAGGTTCTTGTAAACAGAGCCGTTCCAAACTTTGGGGTGGCTGTGTCTTTTTGATTTTAATTTCCCTAAGCTATAGGACCATAAGTGGAAGTGCCCTAGGTTCTGTTGCTTTGTTTTTTAGATGTTTCAGGAAACACCATACACTTCTCCCGAGTGGTTGTTGGCGATTTACATCCCGCCCATCAGCATAACAAGGCTCCCAGTTCTCCATGGCCTGTCCTGCCTTTCTGGATTTTACACTTTTTTCAGATGGCCCTTTTGACCGGGGGGAAGTGAGACTTCATTGTAGTGCAGATTTCCTTTGCAAGCTTGCTTGGTTGGCCAAAAAGGGCGTATGCGTTTTTTCCTGAATATATTCAGGAAAAAACGCATACGCCCTTTTTGGCCAAGTGCATCATTGTGGACGTTCTGCCTCTTTTCCTATGCTTTCAATGCAATTCCAGTCTACCTCCTGAAATCGGTTTCCTGCAATTCTGCCCCGCTTTCAAGTCCTCTTGGCAGCCTTACTTCAGTCTATTTTTGGACGATAGCTGTCATTTATAACTCTGCAGGTTTGTGAATTACAGTGCCCCTGAGCTCCTTTCTTCAACTCGCTTTCTTGTGACCTGGCCGCAACACCGCAGGATGGCTTCAGGCCCTAATCTGGTTCCGGCCCGGCATGCTGAGCCTTTGGTTAATTCCTCTTCCTGGTGGGAAATGAGAGTTAAATTTGCCCGTCCAGACACCTCCAGCTAGCCTCTCATTGGTTCTCGCTATTCCTGTTCATCTTCCGCAGAAATTGCAAACTGGGCCAAACAGGAGGTTAAAGGGACTGACTCTCCAAGTGGGGAGAGTGTTAGTAAAGCGTCTGGAATGTTGCACCCGAGTACCAGGGGAGGAAAACTGAGACATATTTGAACACGTCTCCCGATCACATGGTTGATCATACTCTAGGTTCCACATGCATGTTTTAGCTGAAGGAAGAATACCTTAAACCTGGGTAGTTGAAACCCGTGGAATGGGTACCATGCAATATGACTTCAAAGGGTCTTCATTTGCTCACCGAACCTCTCCAATCCTATCACTGCTGCGTTTATGCCCCTGTACACATGCTTGATTCTCTTTTGGAGACATAGCAATCCATAGGTTTTACGATACTTACTAGTCAGGTACATTCTTAGGCGTTTAATATGCGGTGTTGAGTCCATTTCGTTGAGCAAGGAGTAGCTCTTGTCTATTCCATATTTGACTTAAGGAACTTTATCTGTGCTCATTTCAATCTCTGGTTTTATGCAGCACCCCAACTCACCTTTACCCTTAAGCAAGCATAAGTTGGTTTTCTAAATTTGAGACCCTGTTCTGTTCTGTAATTCAGTTCCTGTGTAGCCAAGTTTACATTCCGTGTATTACTGATATCTTATGATGGTTCTTTTTCTGTGTGACTTACTTCAGTTAGAATCATCATACCTGAATCCACTCATTGTGCTGCTAAGGGCCTGATGACACAGATTTCATTGCTGAGTGATATTGCTTTGTAAGTAAATACCACAACTTCTTTATCCATTTTTCACTTTCTGCGATGTTGAACTTGTACTGTAAACGAGGTTCTTGTAAACAGAGCCGTTCCAAACTTTGGGGTGGCTGTGTCTTTTTGATTTTAATTTCCCTAAGCTATAGGACCATAAGTGGAAGTGCCCTAGGCTCTGTTGCTTTGTTTTTTAGATGTTTCAGGAAACACCATACACTTCTCCCGAGTGGTTGTTGGCGATTTACATCCCGCCCATCAGCATAACAAGGCTCCCAGTTCTCCATGGCCTGTCCTGCCTTTCTGGATTTTACACTTTTTTCAGATGGCCCTTTTGACCGGGGGGAAGTGAGACTTCATTGTAGTGCACATTTCCTTTGCAAGCTTGCTTGGTTGGCCAAAAAGGGCGTATGCGTTTTTTCCTGAATATATTCAGGAAAAAACGCATACGCCCTTTTTGGCCAAGTGCATCATTGTGGACGTTCTGCCTCTTTTCCTATGCTTTCAATGCAATTCCAGTCTACCTCCTGAAATCGGTTTCCTGCAATTCTGCCCCGCTTTCAAGTCCTCTTGGCAGCCTTACTTCAGTCTATTTTTGGACGATAGCTGTCATTTATAACTCTGCAGGTTTGTGAATTACAGTGCCCCTGAGCTCCTTTCTTCAACTCGCTTTCTTTTGAGCTGGCCGCAACACCGCAGGATGGCTTCAGGCCCTAATCTGGTTCCGGTATGGTACGCTGAGCCTTTGGTTATTTCCTCTTCCTGGTGGGAAATGAGAGTTAAATTTGCCCGTCCAGACACCTCCAGCTAGCCTCTCATTGGTTCTCACTATTCCTGTTCATCTTCCGCAGAAATTGCAAACTGGGCCAAACAGGAGGTTAAAGGCGCTGACTCTCCAAGTGGGGAGAGTGTTAGTAAAGCGTCTGGAATGTTGCACCCGAGTACCAGGGGAGGAAAACTGAGACATATTTGAACACGTCTCCCGTTCACATGGTTGATCATACTTGGGTTCCACATGCATGTTTTAGCTGAAGGAAGAATACCTTAAACCTGGAGAGTTGAGACCCGTGGAATGGGTACCATGCAATATGACTTCAAAGGGTCTTCATTTGCTCACCGAACCTCTCCAATCCTATCACTGCTGCGTTTATGCCCCTGTACACATGCTTGATTCTCTTTCGGAGACATAGCAATCCATAGGTTTTACGATACTTACTAGTCAGGTACATTCTTAGGCGTTTAATATGCGGTGTTGAGTCCATTTCGTTGAGCAAGGAGTAGCTCTTGTCTATTCCATATTTGACTTAAGGAACTTTATCTGTGCTCATTTCAATCTCTGGTTTTATGCAGCACCCCAACTCACCTTTACCCTTAAGCAAGCATAAGTTGGTTTTCTAAATTTGAGACCCTGTTCTGTTCTGTAATTCAGTTCCTGTGTAGCCAAGTTTACATTCCGTGTATTACTGATATCTTATGATGTTTCTTTTTCTGTGTGACTTATTTCAGTTAGAATCATCATACCTGAATCCACTCATTGTGATGCTAAGGGCCTGATGACATAGATTTCATTGCTGAGTGATATTGCTTTGTAAGTAAATACCACAACTTCTTTATCCATTTTTCACTTTCTGCGATGTTGAACTTGTACTGTAAACGAGGTTCTTGTAAACAGAGGCGTCCCAAACTTTGGGGTGTCTGTGTCTTTTTGATTTTAATTTCCCTAAGCTATAGGACCATAAGTGGAAGTGCCCTAGGCTCTGTTGCTTTGTTTTTTAGATGTTTCAGGAAACACCATACACTTCTCCGGAGTGTCTGTTGGCAATTTACATCCCGCCCATCAGCATAACAAGGCTCCCAGTTCTCCATGGCCTGTCCTGCCTTTCTGGATTTTACACTTTTTTCAGATGGCCCTTTTGACCAGGGGGAAGTGAGACTTCATTGTAGTGCAGATTTCCTTTGCAAGCTTGCTTGGTTGGCCAAAAAGGGCGTATGCGTTTTTTCCTGAATATATTCAGGAAAAAACGCATACGCCCTTTTTGGCCAAGTGCATCATTGTGGACGTTCTGCCTCTTTTCCTATGCTTTCAATGCAATTCCAGTCTACCTCCTGAAATCGGTTTCCTGCAATTCTGCCCCGCTTTCAAGTCCTCTTGGCAGCCTTACTTCAGTCTATTTTTGGACGATAGCTGTCATTTATAACTCTGCAGGTTTGTGAATTACAGTGCCCCTGAGCTCCTTTCTTCAACTCGCTTTCTTGTGACCTGGCCGCAACACCGCAGGATGGCTTCAGGCCCTAATCTGGTTCCGGCCCGGCATGCTGAGCCTTTGGTTAATTCCTCTTCCTGGTGGGAAATGAGAGTTAAATTTGCCCGTCCAGACACCTCCAGCTAGCCTCTCATTGGTTCTCGCTATTCCTGTTCATCTTCCGCAGAAATTGCAAACTGGGCCAAACAGGAGGTTAAAGGCGCTGACTCTCCAAGTGGGGAGAGTGTTAGTAAAGCGTCTGGAATGTTGCACCCGAGTACCAGGGGAGGAAAACTGAGACATATTTGAACACGTCTCCCGATCACATGGTTGATCATACTCTAGGTTCCACATGCATGTTTTAGCTGAAGGAAGAATACCTTAAACCTGGGTAGTTGAAACCCGTGGAATGGGTACCATGCAATATGACTTCAAAGGGTCTTCATTTGCTCACCGAACCTCTCCAATCCTATCACTGCTGCGTTTATGCCCCTGTACACATGCTTGATTCTCTTTTGGAGACATAGCAATCCATAGGTTTTACGATACTTACTAGTCAGGTACATTCTTAGGCGTTTAATATGCGGTGTTGAGTCCATTTCGTTGAGCAAGGAGTAGCTCTTGTCTATTCCATATTTGACTTAAGGAACTTTATCTGTGCTCATTTCAATCTCTGGTTTTATGCAGCACCCCAACTCACCTTTACCCTTAAGCAAGCATAAGTTGGTTTTCTAAATTTGAGACCCTGTTCTGTTCTGTAATTCAGTTCCTGTGTAGCCAAGTTTACATTCCGTGTATTACTGATATCTTATGATGGTTCTTTTTCTGTGTGACTTACTTCAGTTAGAATCATCATACCTGAATCCACTCATTGTGCTGCTAAGGGCCTGATGACACAGATTTCATTGCTGAGTGATATTGCTTTGTAAGTAAATACCACAACTTCTTTATCCATTTTTCACTTTCTGCGATGTTGAACTTGTACTGTAAACGAGGTTCTTGTAAACAGAGCCGTTCCAAACTTTGGGGTGGCTGTGTCTTTTTGATTTTAATTTCCCTAAGCTATAGGACCATAAGTGGAAGTGCCCTAGGCTCTGTTGCTTTGTTTTTTAGATGTTTCAGGAAACACCATACACTTCTCCCGAGTGGTTGTTGGCGATTTACATCCCGCCCATCAGCATAACAAGGCTCCCAGTTCTCCATGGCCTGTCCTGCCTTTCTGGATTTTACACTTTTTTCAGATGGCCCTTTTGACCGGGGGGAAGTGAGACTTCATTGTAGTGCACATTTCCTTTGCAAGCTTGCTTGGTTGGCCAAAAAGGGCGTATGCGTTTTTTCCTGAATATATTCAGGAAAAAACGCATACGCCCTTTTTGGCCAAGTGCATCATTGTGGACGTTCTGCCTCTTTTCCTATGCTTTCAATGCAATTCCAGTCTACCTCCTGAAATCGGTTTCCTGCAATTCTGCCCCGCTTTCAAGTCCTCTTGGCAGCCTTACTTCAGTCTATTTTTGGACGATAGCTGTCATTTATAACTCTGCAGGTTTGTGAATTACAGTGCCCCTGAGCTCCTTTCTTCAACTCGCTTTCTTGTGACCTGGCCGCAACACCGCAGGATGGCTTCAGGCCCTAATCTGGTTCCGGCCCGGCATGCTGAGCCTTTGGTTAATTCCTCTTCCTGGTGGGAAATGAGAGTTAAATTTGCCCGTCCAGACACCTCCAGCTAGCCTCTCATTGGTTCTCGCTATTCCTGTTCATCTTCCGCAGAAATTGCAAACTGGGCCAAACAGGAGGTTAAAGGGACTGACTCTCCAAGTGGGGAGAGTGTTAGTAAAGCGTCTGGAATGTTGCACCCGAGTACCAGGGGAGGAAAACTGAGACATATTTGAACACGTCTCCCGATCACATGGTTGATCATACTCTAGGTTCCACATGCATGTTTTAGCTGAAGGAAGAATACCTTAAACCTGGGTAGTTGAAACCCGTGGAATGGGTACCATGCAATATGACTTCAAAGGGTCTTCATTTGCTCACCGAACCTCTCCAATCCTATCACTGCTGCGTTTATGCCCCTGTACACATGCTCGATTCTCTTTTGGAGACATAGCAATCCATAGGTTTTACGATACTTACTAGTCAGGTACATTCTTAGGCGTTTAATATGCGGTGTTGAGTCCATTTCGTTGAGCAAGGAGTAGCTCTTGTCTATTCCATATTTGACTTAAGGAACTTTATCTGTGCTCATTTCAATCTCTGGTTTTATGCAGCACCCCAACTCACCTTTACCCTTAAGCAAGCATAAGTTGGTTTTCTAAATTTGAGACCCTGTTCTGTTCTGTAATTCAGTTCCTGTGTAGCCAAGTTTACATTCCGTGTATTACTGATATCTTATGATGGTTCTTTTTCTGTGTGACTTACTTCAGTTAGAATCATCATACCTGAATCCACTCATTGTGCTGCTAAGGGCCTGATGACACAGATTTCATTGCTGAGTGATATTGCTTTGTAAGTAAATACCACAACTTCTTTATCCATTTTTCACTTTCTGCGATGTTGAACTTGTACTGTAAACGAGGTTCTTGTAAACAGAGCCGTTCCAAACTTTGGGGTGGCTGTGTCTTTTTGATTTTAATTTCCCTAAGCTATAGGACCATAAGTGGAAGTGCCCTAGGTTCTGTTGCTTTGTTTTTTAGATGTTTCAGGAAACACCATACACTTCTCCCGAGTGGTTGTTGGCGATTTACATCCCGCCCATCAGCATAACAAGGCTCCCAGTTCTCCATGGCCTGTCCTGCCTTTCTGGATTTTGCACTTTTTTCAGATGGCCCTTTTGACCGGGGGGAAGTGAGACTTCATTGTAGTGCAGATTTCCTTTGCAAGCTTGCTTGGTTGGCCAAAAAGGGCGTATGCGTTTTTTCCTGAATATATTCAGGAAAAAACGCATACGCCCTTTTTGGCCAAGTGCATCATTGTGGACGTTCTGCCTCTTTTCCTATGCTTTCAATGCAATTCCAGTCTACCTCCTGAAATCGGTTTCCTGCAATTCTGCCCCGCTTTCAAGTCCTCTTGGCAGCCTTACTTCAGTCTATTTTTGGACGATAGCTGTCATTTATAACTCTGCAGGTTTGTGAATTACAGTGCCCCTGAGCTCCTTTCTTCAACTCGCTTTCTTGTGACCTGGCCGCAACACCGCAGGATGGCTTCAGGCCCTAATCTGGTTCCGGCCCGGCATGCTGAGCCTTTGGTTAATTCCTCTTCCTGGTGGGAAATGAGAGTTAAATTTGCCCGTCCAGACACCTCCAGCTAGCCTCTCATTGGTTCTCGCTATTCCTGTTCATCTTCCGCAGAAATTGCTAACTGGGCCAAACAGGAGGTTAAAGGGACTGACTCTCCAAGTGGGGAGAGTGTTAGTAAAGCGTCTGGAATGTTGCACCCGAGTACCAGGGGAGGAAAACTGAGACATATTTGAACACGTCTCCCGATCACATGGTTGATCATACTCTAGGTTCCACATGCATGTTTTAGCTGAAGGAAGAATACCTTAAACCTGGGTAGTTGAAACCCGTGGAATGGGTACCATGCAATATGACTTCAAAGGGTCTTCATTTGCTCACCGAACCTCTCCAATCCTATCACTGCTGCGTTTATGCCCCTGTACACATGCTTGATTCTCTTTTGGAGACATAGCAATCCATAGGTTTTACGATACTTACTAGTCAGGTACATTCTTAGGCGTTTAATATGCGGTGTTGAGTCCATTTCGTTGAGCAAGGAGTAGCTCTTGTCTATTCCATATTTGACTTAAGGAACTTTATCTGTGCTCATTTCAATCTCTGGTTTTATGCAGCACCCCAACTCACCTTTCCCCTTAAGCAAGCATAAGTTGGTTTTCTAAATTTGAGACCCTGTTCTGTTCTGTAATTCAGTTCCTGTGTAGCCCAGTTTACATTCCGTGTATTACTGATATCTTATGATGGTTCTTTTTCTGTGTGACTTACTTCAGTTAGAATCATCATACCTGAATCCACTCATTGTGCTGCTAAGGGCCTGATGACACAGATTTCATTGCTGAGTGATATTGCTTTGTAAGTAAATACCACAACTTCTTTATCCATTTTTCACTTTCTGCGATGTTGAACTTGTACTGTAAACGAGGTTCTTGTAAACAGAGCCGTTCCAAACTTTGGGGTGGCTGTGTCTTTTTGATTTTAATTTCCCTAAGCTATAGGACCATAAGTGGAAGTGCCCTAGGTTCTGTTGCTTTGTTTTTTAGATGTTTCAGGAAACACCATACACTTCTCCCGAGTGGTTGTTGGCGATTTACATCCCGCCCATCAGCATAACAAGGCTCCCAGTTCTCCATGGCCTGTCCTGCCTTTCTGGATTTTACACTTTTTTCAGATGGCCCTTTTGACCGGGGGGAAGTGAGACTTCATTGTAGTGCAGATTTCCTTTGCAAGCTTGCTTGGTTGGCCAAAAAGGGCGTATGCGTTTTTTCCTGAATATATTCAGGAAAAAACGCATACGCCCTTTTTGGCCAAGTGCATCATTGTGGACGTTCTGCCTCTTTTCCTATGCTTTCAATGCAATTCCAGTCTACCTCCTGAAATCGGTTTCCTGCAATTCTGCCCCGCTTTCAAGTCCTCTTGGCAGCCTTACTTCAGTCTATTTTTGGACGATAGCTGTCATTTATAACTCTGCAGGTTTGTGAATTACAGTGCCCCTGAGCTCCTTTCTTCAACTCGCTTTCTTGTGACCTGGCCGCAACACCGCAGGATGGCTTCAGGCCCTAATCTGGTTCCGGCCCGGCATGCTGAGCCTTTGGTTAATTCCTCTTCCTGGTGGGAAATGAGAGTTAAATTTGCCCGTCCAGACACCTCCAGCTAGCCTCTCATTGGTTCTCGCTATTCCTGTTCATCTTCCGCAGAAATTGCAAACTGGGCCAAACAGGAGGTTAAAGGGACTGACTCTCCAAGTGGGGAGAGTGTTAGTAAAGCGTCTGGAATGTTGCACCCGAGTACCAGGGGAGGAAAACTGAGACATATTTGAACACGTCTCCCGATCACATGGTTGATCATACTCTAGGTTCCACATGCATGTTTTAGCTGAAGGAAGAATACCTTAAACCTGGGTAGTTGAAACCCGTGGAATGGGTACCATGCAATATGACTTCAAAGGGTCTTCATTTGCTCACCGAACCTCTCCAATCCTATCACTGCTGCGTTTATGCCCCTGTACACATGCTTGATTCTCTTTTGGAGACATAGCAATCCATAGGTTTTACGATACTTACTAGTCAGGTACATTCTTAGGCGTTTAATATGCGGTGTTGAGTCCATTTCGTTGAGCAAGGAGTAGCTCTTGTCTATTCCATATTTGACTTAAGGAACTTTATCTGTGCTCATTTCAATCTCTGG